>NW_027507748.1:263470734-264070734 GCF_037356315.1 Lithobates pipiens | reverse complement strand
TTCCAAAATTGAGTCATTTGGGGGGGCTGGGGTTGTAATGCCCTGCCATTTTAGTACCTCGAGAAATGAGATAGGCAGTCAAACTAAAAGTGGTGTAAATTCCAGAAAACTTACCCTAGTTTGTAGACGGTATAACTTTTGCGCAAACCAATAAATATATGCTTATTTACTTTTTTTTTTTTACCAAAGATATGTGGCTGAATACATTTTGGCCTAAATGTATGACTAAAATTGAGTTTATTGGATTTTTCCTATAACAAATAGTAGAAAATATAATTTTTCAAAATAATCGGTCATTTTCTGTTCATAATCACAAAAAATAAAAATGGCAGAGGCAATCAAATACCATCAAAAGAAAGCTCTATTTGTGGGGAAAAAAGGACACAAATTTCGTTTGGGTACAACATTGCTTGACCGCCAAATTGTAAAAAGTGCTCTGGTCAGGAAGGGGGTAAATCCTTCTGGGGCTGAAGTGGTTAAGAGCTATTTTCAGCGAACAAAAAAGAACAAGGAGTCCAGAAAGTGATTGTTTGGCCCCCAGATCAACATCATCAAGTCTGCCTGGCATTACATGAAGAGACAGAAGGGTTTGCGACCGCTTACATCCACAGAAGATCTGTGCTTACTTCTCCAAGATGTTTGGAACAACCTACCTGCTGAGTACTTTCACAAACTGTTTTGAAGGCAAAGGGTTTGATTTCTCTTCTGTTCATTTACTTTCCAATTTGTTAAGTGATAAAAATTAACTATTTACTCTTCTATTCCATAGCCACAATAGTCAAGCCAACAAGCTTATTAAGACTGTTCTTGCTTAGGCATATCAAAGGAAAATATGCATTCAGTCAGATTTTTTTGATCCTTTATTTGTTCTCTGTTCTTTACACATACTGGCACCAAAATCTGATCAATAAATGTAGTTATAAATATTTGTACAGAAAACTGTAAACTTTTATGCAATTCATCCTTTCAATGATATATAAATCAAGGATAGAAATCATATACAAAACAAAGCCACTTCCAAAAAAAATATTCAGTTGCAATTGAGGGAAAGAAAGAAATTTATATTCAGCTTTTATAGAATAAGTATGCTTTTATGGGGGAAAAACAAAACAAAAAACACCACATTTTACAAGTAATGCCCACATAAAACTGAACATTTAGCAAGAAACCTGATAAAACTTCTTCCCACCTGGTTACGTAGGGGGTAACTTCTTTTATGACACTTTACAGTTTTTTCCCCGTTGGCGTCTTTTTACAGAGTTTTTTTTGAAGTGTGCTGGTGAATCTGTTCCTCTGCTGAGTGAATAATTTGGGATTGGCCTTCCAAGAAAAAAGCCCTCTGGCTCAGAGTCTGATGATGAGCATGATGTTTCGGCTTTCCCTTCCAGATCATATCTGTAACCTGAATGCCAGGAACTACTTGTCTCACTGTCAGTTTCACTATACAGTCTTGGTAGCTCTGTTTGACATCCATTTATTGAGGATTCCTGTAAAATGGGGTTCAATCTTCTCCCTGTATAATCTTTCACCGAGTCATTCCAGGTTTTGCAGTTTAATTGACATCTGCTCCTTGGGGAGTTACTCTGGTGACTTGATGGTCTTGTAACACTTTTCTGAGATCTGAAAGTGCAGTACATCTGAGAGTCATAGGTTAGGCAGCTTTGGGAGCAGTAAAGACGATCTTTGTGAATGATAAACTCTGACCTATGGAGTGGTGCCCTGCAACAGGAGCAGCAGAAGCAGGATGGCAGCAAATGCCAGTACTGCCCTTTTAAAGTCATAAAGTCTTCATTTGGATCTGTAGAAAGAAATAATTTACAAACAGACTTGAGTATGCTTGCCAGTCGGCATGCCACTATTGCAGTACATTATAAATAAAATATTTTATACATTCCTTATAGGCAATTTAAAGCAGCGTTAAACCCAAAAGCAAACATTTTATATTGCACCTTACCAATTATTAGATGTGATGGCTGTATTAGTTTTCTTTTTAAGCTTTCTTTCCTTTATTTTCACCTTGAGAATCTGGCCAGTAAGTCAGTAGTTTTTCAAAATGAGCTCTCTTGTAGATATAGCAGATACAGAGATGAGGCAAACCATTTACCACTGATGGGCACTTACAAAGCAAAAATAAAAGTTGCTGCAGGCTATACCCCAGTACCGTTTTTTTAAAGCGGTGGACAGCCATCTGTTGAAAACAGCCGATCCAGCTCGCCAGCTACTCGCCCGTCATCCCAGGCAGCGGGAGGGGACATCCCCCTCCCATCGCTGTCCACCTTTCTTCCCGGTCCTCCTGTCCCACCGGGAGTTCTGAGCCACGATCCGGTGCATACACTGGCTAGGCCAGTACCTGAACAAAGATTCGGCTTAGATCGAGTCTCCGTAGTAAAAATCCGGAAGTGACTTCACAACATCACTTCCGGTTTACTCGGCTGCCAATGGCACCAATAAAAAATAAATAAAAATGACAGTGTTCAGAATCACAGATTTTGGCAATCTGAATACTTTGACGTGCAAAAGGAAGGATCTGGGGTCTTTAAGACCCCTGCTCCTTCCATAAAGAGTACCTGTCATAGTCTTTTACTGCCACAAGGTATGTTTACATTCCTTGTGACGCCAATTATTATTATTATACATGATTTATATAGCACCAACAGTTTACGCAGCGCTTTACAATGTAGTCGGGGGACAGCACAATTACAGTACAGATCAATACAGAATGGACAGGAGGGCCCTGCTCGTAGAGCTTACATTCTAAAAGGGAGGAGGTGGTGGTACAAAAGGCAATAGATCCAGGGAATAATTTTATGGGGGGGGGGGGGGGGTGGCTCAGGGACAGTTAGGTGGGTGTGGGATAGGCTTCCCTTAATAAGTGCATTTTCAGGGATCTCCTAAAGGAGGACAGGTTAGGGGCTGATCGGATATACCAGGGCAGGGAGTTCCAGAGGATGGGAGAGGCTCTGGAGAAGTCCTGAAAGAAAGCATGAGAGGAGGTAACAAACAAGGGAGCTAGAGAGCAGGAGGTCCTGGGAGGAGCGGAGGGGACGATTTCAGCGATATCTTCAAATGAGGTTGGTGATGTTGGTGAAAAGGGAGGACAGGCCATATTGGCCCCATAAAGAATGAGGAAGGACATCTGGTTACAAAAGGATGGGGAGATGGCGAAGGTATTGAATTTATTATTCTCCACAGTCTTCACGAGGGAATTGGGGGGGCTTCAGTAACCAAAACTGAAGTGTTTATCCTCATGACACATCACAGGAAAAACCTCCATGGTTAACAGAGGACAGAATTAAAATTAGACTTGGGAAACTTAACATTAATAAACCACTGGGACCAGATGGCTTGCACCCAAGGGTACTTAGGGAACAAACTCAGTCAAGTAATTGCCAGACCATTGTTCCTAATTTTTACTGACAGTCTACTGACTGGAATGGTACCAGCTGATTGGAGAAAAGACAATTTAGCACCAATATTTAAAAAGGGCCAAAATACATCCCTGGGAATTACAGACCAGTTAGCCTAACATCAATAGTATGTAAACTCTTGGAGGGGATGATAAGGAACTATATATAAGATTTTAGTAATGAGAACGGTATTATTAGCAGTAATCAGCATGGATTCATGAAGAATCGTTCTATTAACCATCAATGAGGAGGTGAGTTGCCATCTAGATAAAGGAAGGCCCGTGGACATGGTGTATCTGGATTTTGCAAAAGCATTTGACACAGTTCCCCATTAACATTTACTGAACAAAATAAGGTCCGTTGGTATGGACCATAGGGTGAGTACATGGATTGAAAACTGGCTACAAGGGCGAGTTCAGATGGTGGTTATAAATGGGGAGTACTCGGAATGGTCAGGGTGGGTAGTGGGGTCCCCCAGGGTTCTGTGCTGTGACCAATCCTATTTAACTTGTTCATAAACGACCTGGAGGATGAGGTAAACAGTTCAATCTCTGTATTCGCGGACGATACTAAGCTAAGCAGGGCAATAACTTCTCCTCAGGATTTGGAAACTTTGCAAGAAGATCTGAACAAATTAATGGGGTGGGTAACTACATGGCAAATGAGGTTCAATGTAGAAAAATGTAAAATAATGCATTTGGGTGGCAAAAATATAAATGCAATCTATACACTGGGGGGAGAGCCTCTGGGGGAAGATAGAAAAGTACCTGGGGGTCCTAGTAGATGATCAGTAGAGTCTCAGCAATGGAATGCAATGCCAAGCTGCTGCTAACAAAGCAAACAGAATATTGGCATGCATTAAAAAGGGGATCAACTTCAGAGATAAAACGATAATTCTGCCGCTCTACAATACTCTGATCCAGCCGTACTTAGAGTACACTGCCCATTTCGGGGCACCGGTCCTCAGGAAGGGTATACTGGAAATGGAGTAAGTACAAAGAAGGGCAACAAAGTTAATAAAGGGTCTGGAGGATATTAGTTATGAGGAAAGGTTGCAAGCACTGAACTTATTCTCTCTGGAGAAGAGACGCTTGAGAGGGGATATGATTTTAAATATGCCCTCGGGGATATTCATACTGGTGACCCCACAATAAGGATAAAACTTTTTTGCAGAAGGGAGTTTAACAAGACTTGTGGCCACGCATTAAAATTAGAAGAAAAGAGGTTTAACCTTAAACTACGTAGAGGGTTCTTTACTGTAAGAGTGGCAAGGATGTGGCAGTCCCATCCACAGGTGGTGGTCTCAGTGGAGGAGCATCAATATTTTCAAGAAACTATTAGATCAGCTCCTGAACGACCTCAACATACAGGGATATACAATGTAATACTGACATATAATCACACACATGGGTTGGACTTGGTGGTTAGCATTTTGAATTTTATACGGTGGGGTAGGGGAAGCCAGTGAAGGGATTGGCAGAGAGGGGCAGCAGTCACGGATTGATTTGCGAGGTGTATTAGTCTAGCAGCAGCATTCATAATAGACTGAAGGGGGGATAGCCTGCGTAAGGGTAATCCATTAAACCCCTTTCACACTGGGGCACTTTGCAGGCACTATAGAGCTAAAAATAGCGCCTGCAAAGCGCCCTGAAACAGCCGCTGCTTTGTCTCCAATGTGACAGCCCAGAGGGCTTTCACACTGGAGTGGTGCGCTGGCCGGGCAGTAAAAAAAGCCCTGCTAGCCGCATCTTTGGAGCGGTGAAGGAGCGGTGTGTATACCGCTCCTGCCTATTGAAATGAATGGGCAGCGCAGCTATACCGCCGGCAAAAATTCTGCTGTGGCAGCACTTTACGGGTGGTTTTAACCCTTTTTTGGCCGCTAGCGGGGTTAAAAGCACCCCGCTAGCGACTGAATACCCCTGCAAATACGACGGTAAAGCGCCGCTATTTTTAGCGTCAACGGACCCACCATCCCAGTGTGAATGGAGCCTTAGGGAGAGTTGCAGTAGTCAAGTCGGGAAATAATCAAGGAGTGAATAAGTTGCTTTGTGGTGTCATTAGTCAGGAAGGGTCGAATTCTGAGATGTTGCAGAGGTTAAGGCGGCAGGATTTAACCAGTGATTGGATGTGGGGGCTGAAGGAGAGGTCAGAGTCAAGGATTACACCCAGCACCCTGGCATGTGTGGAGGGATCAATGGTTGTGCCGTCGATCTTAATGGTAAAGTCATGGGGGGGGGGGGGGGGACCGGGAAGGAGGAAATATTACAAGCTCAGTTTTTAGCAATAAAAAGGGACAAAAATTGGGGTTAAAAATAAATAAATAAATATATATATATTTTTTTAAATGCGCCTTCGTCCCTGCGTGCTCGCGCAGCAACGAAAATGCATAGGCAAGTCACACCCGCAAAAGTAAACGGTGTTCAAATCACATAGGTGAGGTATTGCCATGATTGCCAGAGTGTGAGCAATTATTCTAACACAAGACTTCCTCTGTAACTTGGTAACCGTTAAAAATGTTTAAAGGGTCGCCTAAGAAGATTTTTAAGTACCGTCATTTGTAACAAGATTGGTATCCATTTACAATATATAAAAAAATTTGGCTAACTTTACTGTTTTATTATTTCATTAAAAAAGTGTAATTTTTTTTTTTTGAAAGACCGTTGTGCAAATACCGTGTGACATAAAATATTACAACGACCACCATTTTATTCTCCAGTCTTATATATAATGTTTGGGGGTTCCAAGTAATTTTCTAGCAATAAATACAGTGTCAAAAATGGACTCAGTCCTTAAGTGGTTAAACTAACTGTTTAAGGGAGGCAATGGGAGGGAGCCAGAGGTCACTGCTATTGGGGAAAGGGTGTCAGAGGACACTACTCTGGGGGGGGGGGGGGGTGATGATGTGAAGGCAAGGGCAGGGAGAGAACACTACTGTGTGTGTGTGTGTGTGTGTGTGTGTGTGTGTGTGTGTGTGTGTGTGTGTGTGTGTGTGTGTGTGTGTGTGTGTGTGTGTGTGTGTGTGTGTGTGTGTGTGTGTGTGTGTGTGTGTGTGTAGGGGGTGATGTGAAGGGCGGTAGAAGACACTGCTATGGGGGTGGCGCTGCCCATAGCAGTGTCCTCTGCCCCCTTCACATCGCCTCCCAGTAGAAGGACAGACACCTAAAAAGGCAGGGATTGGCAGTGCAGAGACCTGTTCGCAGTCTACCTGTCACTTGCCTGCAGTTGACAGGTAGACCACGATTGACGGGTTGCCAGCCCCTGCTCAAAGTTCTTCTCAGGCTGATTGCTATGAAACAAAAAACAGTCAAGTAGCAAGCAGACACTGCTCCAGCCCCCTCACAGACATGCAACATGGGACCCATCTTACTAAAGCAGAATTCTCTGTCACCATGTATGATTTTGCACAGATTACCACCACTTCTGGAAACCATGGGTGCCATTAGCTGTAAATGCACTTAAAACTACTACAACAACCCTTGTGTATGTAGAATGACACACACACACACACACACACACACACACCACGGGAAATGGCACAGCACTCAGGAAACTGTAATGCCGCGTACACACGACCGGACTTTGAGGGACTAGGTCCGACGGTCTTTCCGACGTAATTTCGGTGGAGTTCCAATGGACTTTCCGAATGAACGGACTTGGCCACACACAATCACACCAAAGTCCGACGGATTTGAACGTGATGACGTACGACCGGACTAGAATAAGGAAGTTCAAAGCCAGTAGCCAATAGCTTCCCTAGCGTCGGTTTTTGTCCGTCGGACAAGCATACACGAATGGATTTCTCGGTCCCGCGGTGGAAAAATTAAAAACATGTTCCATTTCTAAAGTCCGCCGGATTTTTGACAAGCAAAGGTCCGATGGAGCCCACACAAGATCGAATTATCCGACGGACTCGTTCCGTCGGACCTTTGCTGTCAAAAAGTCCGGTCATGTGTACGCGGCATAAGAGTTTGGGATCTGCTTCACATCTGTCATCAATAGAGACGTTTTGACTTTTCTTGAATTATATTTTTCATGAGGATGCTGGAAGAATTTGTTCAAGAATACATTTCAAATCAACTACGGGAGGTAAAGTTGCCACAGTCGTGGCAATTTATCACGATCTATCATGGAAGCACGGCATCCTGTTTGCAGGCTCCACAGAAATTGAAGGAATCGGATTACTGGCCTGGTCCTAATCTGATCCCAAACCACGCCCTGGGGCCAATATGGTTATCATTCTAGCCCTAAAGGTTCTTTCTAGGCCCAAACCGCAACTGTTTGACCTGTGCGTTACACCATTATGGTCAACAGACTTTTGAGGGCTGGAGATTGGTCATCCTGCACATTTCTTTTTAGTGTGTTCATTTCAGTTTTCATCTTGCCATTCCCAATATGCAATAGGATGTAGCCAGTTTTTAGCTTTACATGTATTATATGCTTATTTTCCAAGAAAAACATTTTTGGTTTTTAAAATATTATAATAATACGTCAACCACTTGACCTCCAGAAGGTTTAATCCCCTTTATGACCAGGGCATTTTTTCTTATTCAGCACTGTGCTGTGCTACTTTAACTGGCAATTGCACAGTCATGCAACACTATATGCAAATAAAATCATTTTTTTCACACAAATAAAGCTGGATTTTTTTTATTATATTAATGTCATAATTTGTTATAAAACAAATTCAATATAATCTAATTCTTCATAATATTTAGGTGAAAATGTATTCTGCTACACATCTTTGGTAAAAACCCAACTGCGTTTTTTGGGACACTAGACTACACAGATTGTTCACATTCAACCTTGGGGCATGCCATTTGCTTCCTCTCATACTCTACAATCTATCATGGGAGTTAGTTTTTACCTAGTTTAATGATCAAGACCTCCATATGAAAACACATTCCCATTCCTCATCCTGCAACCTTCCTTGGATTTGCCTAACACAGTCCTCATTTCCTGCAGATATTGGTCTGGCCTTGTACTGTATTTCCTCTAACACCTTGGCTCTCAGTCCTTTGTGAAAATGGAGCACTCTCTCCATTGTCTCTGGCAGCTATAGTTCTGCCTTGGCTCCCTTCATTTTCTTTTTGGGAGCCATCTTTTTTTTCCTAATGGACTAGCACAGGCAACAAATCTGCTCATTATAAAATACCATGAAACTGTATAAATTGGCAATATTAGGAGAGAACGTGAAAGGTTTTAAGAGCAAAACCAACATTACAAAAACTCAACTGAAGTGAAAAAATAGGCTAAAGTTAATGGCTTACTATACAGATGAAATAAATAGGTGTACGATCTGCCAAAATATTAGAAAATTCTGTTCAGCCAGTTTTCTGATTTAGGCATCTCTACCACTCTTCACAGACATGAAGTACATTTACTGTACTGTCTGGTTCAGCAATTCAGATTCCTCTAGTACCTCTACATCTCTTCCTGCATGTTCATTGAAGGCGTACATAGCTGTACGGTCCAAGAAATTATAAGCCGGTACATTAGGATGATCGATTTTCAGACAGACATACACACACACCATCGTTTGTGGAGTATAAATTTCCTACAGACTAAATATACATGGATTTGGATTATTTTTACCAAAGAAATGTAGCAGTATATATTTTGGCCTAAATTTATGAAGCAAAAATATTTGCAAAATTTTATAACAAATAAAAAACGCATTTTTTTCTTGATTAAATACCACCAAAAGAAAATCATAAAAATTTAATTTGTGTAAAGTCTTGCTTGACCAAGCAAATTTCATTTAAATAGTGACAGCGCTGAAAATTGGCCTGGGCAGGAAGGGGTTGAAAGTGTCCAGTATAAGTGGTTAAAGTAGTATGTAGGTTTTGTTATGTCACCTTTGTGTAAAAAACAAAAAAACAAAACACTTACCAACAGGTTCACCACAACCCTCACATGTCTCGGCATAAAGACGCTGAAAGCAGCCATTGCAAAATGGTCTACTACCTCTCATTACATATCGGCCCCCACCAAGCACCACCTCGCACTCCCAGCAACAAAAGTGTTCCACGTGCCAGCAGTGACCTTCAGCTACTGTACATCTCTCTGTTAGAATCAACTATAAAAACAGAAATTTAGATGGCAGTTATAATAAAAAAGCAGAAGACATGACAACAGAATACTAACAAAATACCAAATTAAATGCATTCACATAAGCAAGAACCATGAATACCCAAGTATGTTTTGGATCTGACAAAAAAAAAAATAAAAAAAAAAAAAACATGTGCGCGTGCGCACACAGACACAAACACACACACAGTTAAGTTGAAAAACTAGACTAAGGTCGGCCACAGACAAATGGAAATTCAGGAACTGGCCGAATTTTGATCTGTCTATGAACAGGCTGGTTGTACTGAAGTCGATCCATGGATTGACTCCAGTACAACTAGCTTGTTGGGTTTTTCATGCGATCACTGCCAACGACCATTACTGGGAAACCTCCCGCTGTAAGAATACAATATTACGGTGGGTGGGAATCGGGACAATTTTCTATGTGTAAAGAATGCCTTTTAGTTCACAGTCATCTAAAAAGGTACTGTGAAACCTTGAGACACTATAGACGTTGGGTAAACAACATTTGATTTGCGAGTACTTTCAAAGTGTTTAAAACTAAATTCCAGTAATTCAGCCAGTTTTTAAAAAGTAAAGGCACAGTATGAGTCAAGTCCAAGGAGCTGCAAGACATCTCCTGGTGTTATCTCTATTATTTATATCTGACAGGTTTATTGTTCTGCTGGAAACTACACTCCAAAAGTTAGGGGCTGTTAGAAGAGAACAGCAAAAGGCACATATAGCAGCTATGACCTCTGCTGCTCAGAGAAGCTTTTGTATTTTCTGAATGTGTTCAGATAATACAAAAGCTTCTGTGAATTGGCAGGAGGAAAGGAGGGACGGGCATAACAGCTGCAGCGACTCCTGTTCAAGATACATAGCTGAGAAGGATCATCACTCTCCCAGAACTACAGTGATAGCCGTTTCAGGAGCACTATAAAGCAGTCGTCAAATATAAATACTAAAGAAAAGCCCAGGTGGTGTCCTGCACCTCGCTGGACTTAACTCATAGTGTGCCTTTATTTTTTACATAAAAAAAAATATGTGTCAACATTCAGCCTATGTATTTGTTTTATTGTGTTAACAGGTAAGGGGGCCTGTTTAACAAGGCTCTGCATAGCATGGGCCAAGAAAGATGCCCACCCTGCTCCACATAGCCTACAAGGTGTAGAAAAATAGGATTTTTATTATAGCTTATCTGTAAAATCCATTTCGTGGAGTACATCATGGGACACAGAACTTAAGTAAATTAAATTACTTAATGAGTTATTGGCAACCTTCAGGTGTTGACACTGGTATACCCAATCAAGGAAGTTCGCTCCCTATATAACCCCTCCTCCTTCCAGGAGCTAATCAGTTTTTGAAGCAAAGCAATATACTTAAATCCCAAAAGAGGGGAGGGACCTCTGTGTCCCATGATGTACTCCAAGAAAAGGATATTACAGGTAAGCTGTAATAAAAATCATATTTTCTTTATCGTACATCAAGGGACACAGAGCCTAAGTAATTACTTAATGGGACGTTCAATTGCAATGCTACTTGAGGGGAGGGAGAGACAACCGGCAGGGTACCCCCAGACTTGAGGACTTCTACTGTTGCCTGCAGCACACTGCACCCTAAGGGGATATCCTCATACCTCCTTACATTCACCTGATAACATTTTGTGAATGTATGCCCTGAAGACCAAGTTGCAGCCTTACAGATCTGAGCCATGGAGGCCTGGTGAGGCACTGCCCAAGAAGCACTAACCGCCCTGGTAGCGTGCGCCTTAACTTGAAAAGGGAGAATCTTACCCCTTAAATTATAAGTTTGAATTATAACTTGCCAAATCCACTTAGCAACAGTGGATTTTGATGCTGCCTGTACTTTCTTAGGACCCTCTGGCCGAATAAATAAGACATCAGTCTTAAGAATCTGAGCAGTTGTCTTTAAATAGATTCTCACTGCTCTCACCACATCATGACAATGCACTGACTTTTCTTCCCTGGAACATGGTTTTGGAAAAAACAAACAATGGCAGGACAACCTGAAACCACTTTTGGTAAAATGCCTGGATGAGGGCGCAACACCACTCTGTCCTCGTGAATAATCAAATATGGCTCTTTACAAGAAATAGCCAATTCCGAAACCCTCCTTGCTGAGGATATAGTAACCAAAAATACCAGCTTCCTTGTCAGGACTAAGAGAATATGCTGTATCGGTTCAAATGGATGTTTTTGTAACACTGACAAAACCAAGTTCAAGTCCCAAGGGCTTAAAGTGGTTGTAAACCCTTACAAACCACTTTGACCTACAGGTAAGCCTAGATTAAGGCTTACCTGTAGGTCCAAGAAATATCTCCCAAACCTATACGGTTTAGGAGATTTTTGCCCGAAGACGGGCACCGATATCTACGGCGCATGCGCCATAGACAGCGGCGCGCAGGCGCACTGAGCGGGGCATAGTCGATGACGGCAATGCCGCGAGTCTCGGCTCCCGTGCGCATGCGCAGGAGTGACGTCATCGCTGCTCCGGCGAATCACAGCGCCAGAGCACGGAGACCCACCAAGAAGATGGATGCTCGGAACTACAGGGGACAGCGGTGACTTCGCTGGCTCCTGTGTCAGGTAAGTGACACATAATGGACTACTATGCGATGCATAGTAGTCCATTATGCTTTGCCTTTACAGGGAACGAAAGAGGAAGTAAACTCATCAGGGTTTACTTCCTCTTTAAAGGTGATTTAACTGGCGGATTAATCCACATCACCCCTTGCATAAAACCCCATACTAAGAATGCGTAGCAAGTGGTCTTTGAAATAAAAGCGTTAAGGCTAAGACTTGGCCCTTAATAGTACTCAAGACCAACTTCATCTCTACGCCAAATTGTAGAAAGGCAAAAATTCTGCCTATGATATATCTCAGAGGGTGCCAACCCTTGGATTAACACCAGAAAACATAAACCTTCCAGACTCTATAATATATAGTTCTAGAAGCTGGTTTCCTTGCATTAGTCAAAGTAGAGATAACTGACCTGGAAAGCCCACGTTTCTTCAGCATGTGGATTTCAATAGCCAGGCTGTTAAACTTAGCGTTGGTAAAGTAGGATGGAATATCAGACCCTGTGAGAGAAGGTCTGGCCTTAGTGGAAGGGACCATGGATCCTCCACTGCCATCTTTACGATTTCTGCATAGCATGACCTTCTGGGCCATGCTGGTGCTGCCAGAATTACTGTTTTTCTTTTCAGCTTGATCCTGCAAGGAAGTTGAGGTAGCAATTGAATAGGGGGAATGCATGGATCAGTTTTCTGTTCTGCATGCAAATGGATCCTTTGTTCTGGACACAAAATTGACTAACTTTATGTTGAACTGGACGCTAGGAGATCTACGGCCAGAGTCCCTCATCTTTGACAAACAGGCTGAAAATATGTCGGGGTGAAGAAACCATTCCCCTGGGAATAATCTGCTGGTGGCACAAGTAGTCCGTCTGCCAATTCTCTATTCCCGGAATGAAGACTGTCGATAGGCATGGAATATTTATTTTTGCCCAAGTTAGAATATGGTTCACCTCTCTCTGCGCTGAGAGACTCCTGGTGCCCCCTTGGTGATCGATATAGGCCACACAGCTGTGGCATTGACAGATTGGATCCTGACAGGACAATCCCTTAACCTGGAAGTCCAGGCTTTCAGAGCGAGGCACACTGCCCAAATCTCTAGGAGGTTGATGGGCAAGGCTCTTTTGTTCTTGAACACTATCCTTGGACAGTCGTCTTCGCTAGTACTGCTCCCCAGCCTAAAAGGCTGGCGTCTGTCGTTACCACTTTCCGGATAACTGGTCTGAAGATTTTTAATTTTAGCAGATTCTTTAGTAATCACAAATTGAGGTTTTGGGACACCCTTGGGGACAGCCGCATTGGCAAGTCCAAAGCTTGGATCTTTTTTTTCTGAGCAGATAGAATACAGTTTTGCAACAATTTCAAATTGAACGGGGCATAGGGAACTGTTTTGAATGAAGCTACCATCTTTCCAAACAACGTCAAGCAAAGGCGAATGGAGGGATCTATTTTGACCTGACCCTCCACACCAACTCTCTTATGTTTAATAATCAAACAATAAAAGCAGTATACAAGAATGTATAGCAACAATATACGTATGTAATTATAACAATTATATTGTCAGACACACAGGACCGATAAAACGTGTGAGCTACAGTACACAATTCTGTACAATGACCTGGGTCTGGGAGGGTGTGAAATAGGTAGATGCATATTAACCACTTCCCACCCGGCCAATGTACATATACGGCCGGGTGGGAGCTCTCTACTTCTGAGTGGACGTTCCTGAATGTCCTTCAGAAGGAGGGGGATCGTGCCCGCGCAGCGGCACGATCCCGATGCGCTCGTGTCACCTGGACACGGCGCATCTCGGATCGGGAGGAGGGCTCCGTGATTGGCCCTCCTGATCACATGATGGCCGTGTCCAATCACGGCCGTCATGTGATGTAAACAAACAGCCGGTTGCTAGGCAATCGGCTCCTCCTCTCCTCACACAGAAGTCATCGCTGAGGAGAGGAGAGGAGGAGAGCAGATCGCTGCAGCCGGCTGATGATCAGTGAGTATGAGCTGTTTTTTTTTACAGCTTTTTACTCACTGATCACCAGCCTAGTGTAAACACACAACACAGTATAAACACAATGTCCCCATACGTCACCAAAATACACATGTCCCCAAATAATAAAAACACATGTCCCTAATAATAAAAACATGTCCCCCACATATGTCCCACTAAAATCACATGTCCCAATGATTATCTGTACACATATGTCCGTGATCACCTGCACACATATGTACATGATCATTTGCGTACATATGTCCGTGATCACACAAACCAATTAGTATACACTTAACCACATTTTTTTTACCAAAGACATGTAGCAGAATACATTTTGGCTTAAATTTATGACAAAATTAGATTTATTGGATTTCTTTTAAATCAGAAAGAAGAAAATAGTTTTTTTTTCCAAATTTCCGCTCTTTTTTCGCTTGTATCACAAAAAATAAAAAACAGTCGTTAATAAATAACACCAAAATAAAGCTCTATTTGTGCAAACAAAATGATAACATGACCGCGCAATTGTCATTGAAATTGTGAGAACGATGAAAGCTGAAAATTGGGCTGGGAAGGAAGGGGGCGAAAGTGCCCTGTATTGTAGTGGTTAATAGTCAGGTACCTGATCAGTTGGTAGACAGTTTTAAGGGGGGGTAAGGGGGAGAGGAAAGGGAAGGAAGTAAGAGGTTGGGAGAGAGGGGGAAGTGAAAGACAAAAAAAAAAAAAAAGCGGGTGATAAAGGAAGGGGAATGAGGGTTAAGATGTGCTGGCAGGCGATGTACTACGCAAGACAAAACGTAGGTTGCACGATATAGAATTACATATGGCTAAGGCTACCTCCACATGCCCATGCATCATTTGGATATGGGGGGGGGGGGGGGGGGGAGTTCGTTGTGTGGATCCATGAGACACATACATGATGTTCTTGTAGGCAGTAGAACGTTTGAATTCAATCCAATGGGCCCAGTATGCGGTATGACAACTAACTTTATCTCTGGCTATAAAAGTGAGTTCTTCCATATGACAGGTATTTTCTACCGCCTTTATCCAATTTTCCAAGGAAGGAGCAACAGATTGACCCCAAATGGCTGGGGTGAGCGCTTTGGCAGCGTTCAGTAGGTGTGGTGTAAGGGAACGTTTGTAGGAGCCAACTATTTCCATAGTGTTATGCAAAAGTATAGTCCATGGATCCATGGGTAGAGAAGAGCTCGTTATTTAATTTACAAGTTGGATGATGTTGGACTAGAAAGGTTGGGCACGACCACCAGATGTGGGCGTGAGATGCCATGTTCCCACAATTCCTCCAACACAGCGGGGAATTGGAGGGGAACATACAGTGTAACTTAGCTGGGGTGTAGTGCCACCTTGTCAACAGCTTGTAGTTAATTTCAGCGTTTTTTGAGGAAGTGGAGGAGACATGAGCCAGCTGTAGGATTTTGTCTCTCTGGTCATCAGTGATATGAGAATGCAAATTGGACTCCCATTTGTTAAGAAATTACGGATATGAAAAGGTTATGTAGTTGTATGATGGCTTTGTAAAATTGTTGAATACAATGAAGGGGTGGATCCTTATGCAAGAACATGTATTCAATTGGCATAAGCTCCTGTATATTCCATATTGGGCGAGGGAGAGAGAGCGCACAAATTGCTGTATTTGTATCTCCATTTGTCCATGAAGGTGACCTGATTGGATTCCAGTATATCGGTTAGAGGTCTGAGGTTGTCCGATTGGATGAGGTGGTGAAGGAGAAGAAGGCCTTCCGATTTGATAATAGAGGAGAGTTGTAACCCCAGAATTTTTTATGCATGGAGTCCCAAACTGCAAGCGTGGAGGTAGTTAGTGGTGAGGTATTGGGTGAGAGGGATCTGAAAGAGCGGGATCCATGGTGTAATAGACAGATCAGAATCACTCAGATCTCATTCTAGTTGTACTCATAGTTTAGTAGTACTCTCATATTTCCAATCTATCCTAGAAAATTCAATGGCTTGATAGTAAAGTAAACTTAAAGTTTGGGAGGGCAAGACCACCCGTACTCTTGGAATGAAAAAGGATCATTCTGGAAATTCTAGGGTGTCTGCCCTTCCAAATGAAACAGGACACCATGGTTTGTAAGATCGAGAACCACCCTACAGGCACACCCAGTGGTAACATTTGAAAGATGAAGAGCACTCGGGACGAATGTTCATCTTAATGATATTTATTTTACCCACCAAGGAGTGTAGAAGGGGAGGACCACTGTCTCAAGTTCGACTTGACATTGTTTAGTAGAAGAATATAGTTGCACCTAAAAAGGGTTTGGAGATTGGGTGTAAGATGGATACCCAGGTATTTTAGAGAGTGTTTGATTTCCATTGAAAGGGGAATTGTGGTTTTAAAAATCGCATGGCGGTAGAGTCAGGGATATTAATATTTAGAATTTCTGATTTTGATAAATGTATTTTGAAATTCGATAATATTTGGAAAGTTTGGAAGGCGAACATAATATTCAGTAGGGAGATATGTGGTTGTTTGATAAAAAATAGAATATCATCTGCATACTTATGTATTTTTGTGCCCACTTTAATACCATGAATGCTACTGTTGTATCTGATATGTGCTAAGAAAGGCTCAAGGAAAATAGCAAACCTTGCCAAGTTCCGTTGTGTAGTGTTAAAGGGTCACTCTATGTACCGTTGATTCGGATTCGGGCAGTTGGGTGGGAATATAGGGACGGAAATGTGATCAAACATTTTGGGGCCAAGGCCAAAGTATCTGAGAATCGTCTTAAGGAAGTCCCAGTCTCAGTCCACTGTCAAAAGCTTGTTCAGCATCAGTAGACAATAGAAGGGTGGGCTGGGAACACCTCCGGACGTGGTGAATGAGTGAGAGGTTGCGTAGAGCGTTATCCCTGGCCTCTCTAGTTGGGATGAATCCGGTTTGACCTGCTGATATCCATTTAGGAAGAAGAGGTAAGAGTCTGGTGGCCATTACTTTAGCAATAAGTTTGATGTCTATATTCAGTAGGGATATGGGGTGATAGCTGCCACAGAGGGTAGGGTCTTTACCAGGTTTGGAGATAGTGATATGGGCTGACAAAGATTCTGATCAGTATCCAGAGGTTTTGGAAATAGAGTTAGCGTAAGATGTTAGTCTGGGTATTAGGATGTCCCTAAATGTCTTAGAAATTGCAGTATAACCATCTGTGCCAAGTGCTTTACCCGATGGGGGGGTGTTTAACGCGGCTCGAAACTCTTCCGTTGTGAAGTCAGACTCACTGTTTGAGAGTTTTGCAGGGTAAGTTAGCTTGTTTCAGGTAGGTTAGGATACGTGAACGTTTCTTTCTCTGAAGCAGTGAGGGTTATCGAAGGCCCCTTTGACGTTGTAAAGGTCAGTGTAAAATTGCTTAAACGCTTTGGCAATTTGGGGGGGATGAGTGGGCTATTTCTCCCGAGGAGAATTTGACTTTGGAGATAAAAGAAGTGGATTTCTTCACTGGAATGGAGCGTGCTAGCTGTTTACCCAGTTTGTCACCCCATTCATATAGTTTTTGTGAGAAGATTTGAAAGTGCCTTTTAGTTTGAGAGTCTAGTAATGTTTTAAGCTCTTCTCTCTTCTGCATTAGGGCTTCCAGGTGTGATTTATGTAGGGACAGTTTGTGTTGTCTGTCAAGGTCAGCTATATGCTGTATTAAGCCATTAAGTTGCTGCCCCTGTTCTCTCTTCCTAGCTCCCAACTCAATAAGTTTACCCCTCATCGTGTCTTTATGGGCCTCCCACAGCAGAGAGCTGTTTGTTGACCCATTCTCTTCAAAGTATTGTTTCATGGCAATGGGCAAAAAGGATGCATCGACCGGGTTAGAGAGGAGGGAGTCATTACGCTTCTAGTTAGTGGAGCGTTTGGGTAGAGATGGGATAGCTATCCGGATTGAAACCGGGGCATGGTCAGACAGACAATGAGGCCATACCTATCGATGCTGATTTTAAGAGGGGTAAGTGTAAGTGGTCGAGGAATAGATTATCAATTCTAGAATAAGAGTGATGCGTTTTAGAGAACAGGGAGTAGTCCTTATCTTTGGGGTGGAGTGTGCGCCAAGAATCAATTAGCTGAAGTTCGTGTAACCTTTTCTTAATGAAAGCTAAGCATTTATAATGGTATGTTGGAACGACCCTGAGACGTATCTAAAATAGGGTCAAGTGGCATGTTGATGTCGCCAGCTAGGATAGAAATTCCCTTTATAAAAAGTTGCCAGTTTGGACAGAACTTGAGACATGAAATGGGTTGGTTATAATACGGGCAGTAAATGTTTGCCAGTGTGAACTGGGTGTTGCCTATAGAACCCCTCAAGAACAAAAAACTACCATGGTTGTCCGACATCTCCTCAAGCTGAAAGGACACATTTCTGCTGAACCCAATGGCTACTCCTTTGGCTTTAGTGTCCGAAAGACTGTAATACCACTTTGGGAAATGAGGTGAAGAAAGCCTAACCAAAGTGGTATGTAAGTGGTGTGTAAGGTGCGTTTCCTGGAGAAAAGCAATGGAGCAGGAAGCTTGTTTTAATCCTCTTAGCACTTGGTGTCGTTTGGTTGCATGGTTTAGACCCCCAACATTGTAGGAGATGATGTTTAAAGTAGCCCTTGGGAGATTGGAATGCGTGTCTTTAGCCTTTGGTGCCATCTGTACCAGCAAAGATTAGGCGAAAACAAAGAAGGGGGGAGAGAAAAAGGAAAGTAAGGAAGGAGAGGAGACATGCGGGTAAATCACTGAAAAAAATACATAAAACCAATGGGAAACCATTTAGGAGTCACGCAAAGTATCGCAGTGTTCCCGTGGGGGGTCTGTGGGGGCGAGCGACCCAGGCAACCCCAAAAAGGGAGTCATCAGTAAAGGCACAGGGGCCACCCACCTCCACCAACCCCAAAAGGGGGGGGGGAACATTGGTTATGTCATTTGAGTATATATTACTCATGAGTTGGGAGCCTGGGGAACTCATCCAGGCCTGGCCATAAAAAAAAAAAAAAAAACAACACAGATTAAAACAAACATATAAACCTCTGGCATTGGATAAACTATACAGATAACTAGAAAAAAAATAAAGTCAGTACTTGGAAAGAGGACGTGAATGGGTGTCTGCAAGCCATGAACAGTAGGACAGCTGCATTTAAGCCTTGGCATCATTGTGTTGGAAACACAGTAACAGAACATCAGAGTTACTGCCTTTCCCCAAATGAAGAATCTGCATGTTAAATGAGTAATGCGGGAGAGCTCCCCCATCTTTTTGAGAGGAGCCCAGGGTGTTGGTATGCTTTTTATTTTTTTATTTTTTTAAGAGGTGTGCTTTTCCAAGCAGGATCCAGTGGAATAGAGAAATCTAGTAGCATGTCATGCCATCCAGGGAGATCGATAGGAGGGACTCTACTCTAATGGAAAAAGGCCAGGAGATCTTCCAGGAACCTCAAGGTGGAGGAGCAGCCATTTTTAGTAGCAATGAGGCAGGCAGGGAAACCTCATCTGTATGTGGCTCCCTCCCCTCTCAATTGATCCAGGAGTGGTTTTGGGGCTCTGTGACGTTCAAGTGTCTCTTTAGCAATATCAGGAAAAAAGCTGAGGGTGGCGCCGTCAAAAATCAATGCTTGGAGTGCCGTGTAATTTGATCACGATGGCGTTCTTTTCCTCAAAGTAATGTAGGTGGCAGACCACATCCCTGGGCAAGTCAGTGGTTAAGTTGTGTGGGCGCAGTGCCCTGTGGACTCGGTCAAAGCGTAGGGGGTCAGTGACCGGTTTTCCTAAAATAGCGTTTAGGATGCCACAAATCGTGGGTTCGAGATCAGAGTCTTTAGTTGCTTCTGGTAATCCACAAATTGTTCCTGCGATGCCCATTTTCTAAATCCTCTAATTTATAGAGAGGAGCGGTGAGCTAGTGCAATTTTTTTCACAACAATCTGCAACTCCTTAATGGCGGCAGCTTGTGAGTCCTACCGTCTGTTTCCTCCACTCTCTCTAGCAGATGTGACATGTCAGACCTCATCCTGTGCCCACTGTTCCCTTGGTAAAGGGTTTGAGGTGGGGAAGGGGGATCTAGCACGCTTCCTATCCCCTTGGATGGAGGATGCGATTAAAGCCGCTAATCTTCCTTCTAAGCTATGCAGGGCAGAAGAAAATGCATCTTCAGTCACGTATACAGGGGCTGACGTGTGAGAAGCAGTTATAGGTTCCAATGACTCACCCTGACTTGCCATTCCTGGTATCTCTGAAGAGGATAACAGCGTGGAGGCATGACTGAGTTCCCAGCACCTGGGGGTGGCATTTTTGGCACCCTTGAGGGTAGCACTTGAAGTCACAATGCTAAGCTCAAAAGTAGAGGCACTTTAAGACAAATATACTATGTGCTGAGCAATAGTCTAGAAAAAATATGTTACCATACAGATCAATTTCTGATGCTGAATAACAATTGTATTTCCTGTACTGGAAATGCCTGTATACACAGTTTACGTGACCCAGCACTCCTGTGTCCTGTGTGATAGCCTCTTGACTTCAGCTGCTCTTGATAGAGACTGTCTGTCATAAGAGCATCAGCTTTATATGAGACTTCAGGTGTGAGCCTGATTACTTCCCAGTATGTGGGAAGTACAGAGCACACGGTTCTGCCTGTCTTAGATCACGCCCCCTTTCAGTGACCTGCCCTCCTCCTTTCAAATTAACTTTAGCCCCCGCGCGCAGCACGCATTCGGGACTGTAATACAGGCACGAAGGAGGAGGCTGCCGCCTTCATCTGGCGCTCCTGGCAGTTTCACTGTATGGGTGCAACAAGCTTTAAACAGGCAAGTAAAACATAATAAAATGTTATTAAACTGCTACTGGCTGCTGCTAAACCTCCCAAACCAGAACAAAGCTCTGCTTGATGTATAAAAAAAGCTGCACCGCCCCCCCCAAACCCCTCGACTTATATATATAAATAATCAGTTGAAACTTATATTCTCATTAAGTGTAAATCAGTTTAGCACTGATACATTGCCAAATACTGAAATATGCAAAAACACACAAATTATGTAGTACAGCTTTTACATTGCTGTGCCCCAGCTCCTCCATTTCCCCAATTGGCGGGGGGGGGGGGGGTGGATTAACAACAACAACAACAACATTTTGGTCAATGCAAACCCCCTTGTGCAACTGGGCCACACAAGCCGTTGTAGCTGGACAGTGCTGCTGAGAAACAACGTAATAAAAGGTATGTGTATAAGACCGGGTCCCTTTTTAATAGGGGTTCCACTTTTTTGGACCTGTATAGCACCCCTCAGGAGCAACTTTAGGTAATGTAGCAAGACCAAAAAGAGTCCTGGTTCTTAGGGTCCAGCCCTCAAAGCGAAGCGTTACAGACAAAACCTTGTTATTCTATGCGAGGCCCAGATACTATCCTGTGGCCTCAGTGGCGTGGATGGATCTGGTTGTGGAGGTCTTTTTAAATTACTTAGGCTCTGTGTCCCCTGATGTATAAAAAATAAAGACAGCTGTCTTGAGAATATGGGCAATTTTGGTGTTTATGCTTGGAGAGCCAGGCTTTAAGGGTTTGTTTGATCAAGTGTAAAAAAAATAAAAAAAATAAAAATTAAAAAAAAGTCTAGCAGATGAGCAGAAATTCACAGATATTTGCATTCTGCCAGGAGCAATATCTGGGCTGCTTATCAAACTTTACTTACAACAAATAGCCAGCACATTGCCAATGTATCTTAAAAATGTATTGGAGGTGAAAATACTCCAAAAATGGGCAAGAAAAAGATAAGGGGGTACAAAGTATCCAGTTGTGAGACAATTTTTGCATTCTGACCCCCCTCAAAATCCACACCAGACCCTTATCCGAGCACGTAACCTGGCAGGTTGCAGGAAAAGGGGGGGGGGGGACGAGAGAGTGCCCCCCCTCCTGAACCGTACCAGGCCACATGCCCTTAACATTGGGAGGGTGCTTTGGGGTATGAGGACAAGGGCTTCATCCCCACAACCCTGGCCGGTGGTTGTGGGATTCTGTGGGTGGGGGGGCTTATTGGAATCTGGAAGCCCCCTTTAACAAGGGGACCCCCAGATCGCGGCCTCCCCCCCATGTGTGAAATGATACCCCTACCATTTCACCAAAAAAGTGCCAAAAGCGTTAAAAATGACACGAGACGTTTTTGACAATTCCTTTATTAAAGTCTTCTTCCTTCATCCTTTGGTTACTTCCTCCATCTTCTTCTTCCTCTGATCCTCTTCTTGCTCCAGTGTTCTCGCCCGGCATCTTCCTCCATGGCGTCTCTTCTTCCTTGCTTCATTCTCGGGCCGCTCCATGCAATGGGAGGCTCCCGCTGTGTGACGCTTCTCTACTGACAGTTCTTATACAACGGAGGGCGGGGCCACCCAGTAACCCCACCCCCTCTGACGCACGTCAGTGTCAGAGGAGGAGAAGCGTCACACAGCGGGAGCCTCCCATTGCACGGAGCAGCCCGAGAATGAAGCGCGGAAGAAGAGACGCCGTGGAGGAAGATGGCAAACGAGAACACCGGAGCAAGAAGCAGAGGATCGGAGGAAGAAGAGGATGAAGAAATGAAGAAGGAAAAAGACCAGAAGAAAGAAGAAGATTAAAGAAGACTTTAATGAAGGAATTGTCAAAAACTGTCTCGTCATTTTAAACACTTTTGTCACTTACCATTTCACACTGGGGGGGGGGGGGGGGGGGTCTGGGGGTCGCCTTGTTAAAGGGGCCTTCCAGATTCTGATAAGCCCCCCCGCCCACAGAACCCCACAACCACCGGCCAGGGTTGTGGGGATGAGGCCCTTGGGTACCCCAAAGCACCCTCCCAATGTTGAGGGCATGTAGCCTGGTACGGTTCAGGGGGGGGGTCACTCTCTCGCCCCCCCTTTTCCTGCGACTTGCCAGGTTGCGCGCTTGGATAAGGGACAGGAATGGACTTTGAGGGGGACCCCCACGTCTTTTTTTTTGCTGCGGGGTTCCCCCTAATATCCATACCAAACCTGAAGGGCCCGGTATGCTCTTGAGGGAACCCAATGCGTTTTTTAAAATTAAAGTCGCCTGGCCTGGGGAGCGACTTAAAGTCGCGTTGTAAGTCGCCCCAAGTCGTGCTGTGATTCATACTCAAGTCGTGTCCAAGTTGCCTCCCAAAGTCGCGCTGGAAGTCGTGTTGCCCCTGTGTGAATGGACTATTAATGATACGGCATGCGCTATTATCAATGGGATATTATCGCATGCGCCGGCATATTAGCTGTTGCGCTTATGCATGTGCCGGTTCATATGCTCGCTTAATAATTTATCTGGCGCACAAATTAAGGTATGAACCAGGGCAGCGGATTCATCTTAGTAAATCTGCCCCAATGTGTTTTTGTGCTCATGTACATCACAAGATATTTTTTTTAAGTGATTTTTAACATTATAAACTATTCATTCATTGGAACAATTATTTTTTACATGAAAAGGAAATTCCATACGTCACAGTACCTGGTCACAGGCTGCACAGCGTGATCTTGTCAGTTCTGCATGATGACGTCCACAGTAAATTCTGCTGTCTTGCAGGAAATAGATAAACTGTGACAGTGGCAAGTGGCATGTCTCACAGACAAAACATCCAAGGTGCCATTGAAAGCCTTCATCCTGAATCCTTTCTGCGTGGACTGCAATGTCACCCACCAAAATTTTTCCACCACACTAGAGACAATAAAATAAAAAAAAGGGGACATAATACTGATTACATTCTAACTGTGCTTCAAATCACTTTATAGCCACATACTGCATACTTCATCCCAGAACAAGAGAGCATCCCGCCCGCCCTAATTTGTCTATACGGCGGGCAGGAGGCGATTAAAGAGTAATTTGAATTTTTTGTGAAAAATATTGCAAATATAGCATTTACAATTGTGACACAAGCCATAATGTAATTTAATGTTATGAAAAACGGTCTTTCCTTTTCAATCTGTAAGTTTCTGTAAAATGAAATGCAGTGTGGCAACCTGGAGGTGTTCTGTACACAGTTGGTGTACAGCAGGGATATGCAATTAGCGGACCTCCAGCTGTTGCAAAATTACAAGTCCCATCATACCTCCGCCTCTGGGTGTCATGCTTGTGGCTGTCAGAGTCTCGCTATGCCTCATGGGACTTGTAGTTCTGCAACAGCTGGAGGTCCGCTAATTGCATATCTCTGGTGTACAGAATGGCGCCCCCCCCCCCCCCCAAAAAAAAATGTAATTTCCTGCTAGTGTGATTGATGCTCCGATTTTGCTAGTCTGCACCAAAATACCAAGATTTTAGGCATCCTCTGCAACAAATTTTCAGTTTTATCGAGAGGCCCCTAAAAGGCTAATAACTTCTAAAAAGGAATTTGGACCCTGCCACTCTCCTCATTTCAAATAAGTTATAAATTGATTTGAATTTTAATGAGTGAGATAAGCATTTGACACCTTCGCAAAACATGACTTAGTACTTGATGGAGAAACCCTTGTTGGCAATCAGAGGTCAGCTGTTTCTTGTCTTTGGCCACCAGGTTTGCTCACAACCCAGGAGGGATTTTGTCCCACTCCTCTTTGCAGATAGTTTGGCAACTCGAACCTTTAGCTCCCTCCATATATTTTCTATAGGATTAAGATCTGGAGACTGGCTAGGCCACTCCAGGACCTTAATGTGCTTCTTTTTGAGCTACTCCTTTGTTGCCTTGGCCTTGTGTTTTGGGTCATTGTCATGCTACGATACCCATCCACGACCCATTTTCAATGCCCTGGCTGAGGGAAGGAGGTTCTCACACAAGATTTGATGTTATGTGGCCCCGTCCATAGTCCCCGTGATGTGGCAAAGTTGTCCTGTCCCCTTAGTAGACAAACACCCACAAAGCATAATTTTTCCACCTCCATATTTGACAATGGGGATGGTGTTCTTGGAGTCATATTCTTCTCTGAATCACTCAGATGTTCATTAGCAAATTTAAGACGAGCCTGTACATGTGCTTTCTTGAGCAGGGGGACCTTGCGGGTGATGCAGGATTTCAGTCTTTCGCGGCGTAGTGTATTACCAATTGTGTTCTTGGCGACCATGGTTCCAGCTGCCTTGAGATCACTGACAAGATCCTTTCGTGTAGCTCTGGGCTGATTCCTTACCGTTATCATGATCAGTGATACCTTGCATGGACCCCAGACTGAGGGAGGTTGAAAGATATTTTGTGCTTCTTCCATTTGTGAATAATAGCACCAACTGCTGTCACCCTCTCACCAAGCTGCTTGGCAATGGTCTTGTAGCCCATTACAGCCTTGTGTAGGTCTACAATCTTGTCCCTGACATCGTTGGACAGCTCTTTGCCATGGTGGAGAGATTGGAAACTGATCGATTGCTTCCATGGACAAGTGTCAAGCTGATATTAGGAGCACTCCCTTTAAAAGAGTGTTTCTAATCTCAGCTTGTTACCTGCAAAGAAGACACATGGCAGCCAGAAATCTTGCTGCCCGATAGTGGGTTAAACACTTATTTCACTCATTAAAATGCAAATCAATTTATAAGCGGACAAAGCATTCACCGATACAGAGAGCGCACTGCAGTTGGAAGATTTTTTTTATACTGCATTAGCACTCTGATATTTGTGATGCGACGCAGAGTAGATGAAAACACATGCATTAATTGCGGTGACCTAGAACAGGAAGTTGTGTTGTCCCTTTGGGGACCCTCATATGTAGCAAACTATAGACATAGGGGTTAATTATGTCGGTCAGTGACTGTGACCTTATAGCATCATATCCTTTAATAATGAAAGCTTGGGGACAGTTTGTTGGGACTTTAGAGGTTGTCAATATAAAACAATTATAGACTTGCAAAAATATAAAACTCAAGGTTTATTCAAAACATAAAAATGATCTCATTTTTTTTGTCACAGCGGTGTACAGGCGTATATTTCCGACATGATTCCCTATTTAAGACTTCAGGGGAAGGAGCCAGAGCCTTGTGGGCGGCCAGTGTTTACACCACACAGAGCCTTATGGTTTTCTAAAGTTGCCTATGATTTTTCTGACAACTAGTCGTCCCTGTGAGGTTTTGTTTAATTTTACACATCTTTGGTACTCCTATACCCTCTGTGATCACATAGAAGCCTGAGGTTTGACACCATTCTGAGACTTATTATTTTTTCCCCGTTAACCAATTGATGTCAAACTAGGAATATTAGCGGTCATCTTCCTCCCCTGAATAAGCCCTAAATGGGCGAAAAATGTCAGGAATATACACCTGTATACCACTGTAACAAAAAGAATACCCAAGATAATTTTTATGAGTATACATGTTTTTAACATGGAATATTTTTAAATTGTGTTTGAATAAACGTCGACTTTTATATTTTTCAAGTCTATAATTGTTTATTTTAAGCACCTCTAAAGTCCCAACAAACTGTCCCCAAGTTTTCATAGACATAGGGGATTGATCAGCTGACACCTGAACGCATCATTACAACGCAAGAAAAAAAAATCCCCTCAGGGAATATAATACACCAATATGTATAAACAATAAAAACATTTAAAAGCGTAAAATGCCTTTAAGTCAAAATGTTACCTTTTTAAGTAAAGCATGCTGCACAGGTAACTTCTAGATCAGCATAATCATCCAAAATAGGTTTGCATTGTAATGGCCTTTTCACAGCAACAGATGACATTCCATAATCCATAGCAAGTATGTTTATTTATTTAAGCAACTCAGTTTAAGGTCAGCTATAGTCATTATAATTATACTCGGGGCTTGAGTGCAAGGCAACTAACATGTATGATCCTTTTAATTAGTCACTGTTGGAGGAATTGTAGGAATATCATAATCTAGAGCCATACTCTGGAGTGGCGACCTTGGAAACTACCTCCACAGCATATCAAACATCATTGTATTCTTGCTGTATACTGTTCAATTGCACGACAGTGGGAAGTATTCTCAACAGCTGCTGCGTTAGTCATAGAATTTCACAAATCACTAAACACAGAAAACAAAAAGGCCTGCATATACTGCATTGCACATGCCAACACTTAAATAAGAAAGCTAGATTGTAACAGACACATTTAACTAATTTATAAAACTCAAGGAAATCAAGCTCAATGAGGTTACTCATAGCAATCATTCGCATTCTATGCAGAATGGAAACAGGTTGCTCAAAGCAACCAAAAAGTTTACATTATCAAGCCAGCCTCTTCTGTTGCTAAAAAGTATATACTGTACTATGCAGCATTATTATATGAGCCATGTGCAGAAAGTACTGTATGCCTCCTAGAGCATTTTCTTTATTCACTTAGCCTCATGCATGAGAAAATATAAAGTGCAGCGCTAAGTGATATAGATAACATACACATATATATATATATACAGTGGTGTGAAAAAGTGTTTGCCCCCTTCCTCATTTCCTGTTCCTTTGCATGTTTGTCACACTTAAGTGTTTCGGAACATCAAACCAATTTAAACAATAGTCAAGGACAACACAAGTAAACACAAAATGCAATTTGTAAATGAAGGGGTTTATTATTAAAGGTGAAAAAAAATCCAAACCATCATGGCCCTGTGTGAAAAAGTGGTTGCCCCCCTTGTTAACACATACTATAACTGTGGTTGTCCACACCTGAGTTCAATTTCTCTAGCCACACCCAGGCCTGATTATTGCCACACCTGTTCATAATCAAGGCATCACTTAAATAGGAGCTGCTTGACACAGTAAGGTCCACCAGAAGATCCTTAAAAGCTACACATCATGCCGAGACCCAAAGAAATTCAGGAACAATTGAGAAAGAAAGTAATTGAGATCTTTCAGTCTGGAAAGGGTTATAAAGCCATTTCCAAAGCTTTGGGAATCTAGCGAACCACAGTGAGAGCCATTATCCACAAATGGCGAAGACATGGAACAGTGGTGAACCTTCCCAGGAGTGGCCGGCCGCCCAAAATTACCCCAAGAGCGCAGCGACGACTCATCCAAGAGGTCACAAAAGACCCCACAACAACGTCCAAGGAACTGCAGGCCTCACTTGCCTCAGTTAAGGTCAGCGTTCATGCCTCCACCATCAGGAAAAGACTGGGCAAAAATGGCCTGCATGGCAGAGTTCCAAGGAGAAAACCACTGCTGAGCAAAAAGAACACCAAAGCTCGTCTCAATTTCTCCACAACACATCTTGATGATCCCCAAGACTTTTGGGACAACATTCTGTGGACCGATGAGACAAAAGTGGAACTCTTTGGAAGGTGTGTGTCCAAGTATATCTGGCGTAGAAGGAACACTGCATTTCATAAAAAGAACATTATACAAACAGTAAAATATGGTGGTGGTAGTGTGATGGTCTGGGGCTGTTTTGCTGCTTCAGGACCTGGAAGACTTGCCGTGATAAAAGGAACTATGAATTCTGCTGTCTACCAAGAGATACTGAAGGAGAATGTCCGACCATCTGTTCGTGTACTCAAGCTGAAACGAACTTGGGTTCTGCAGCAGGACAATGATCCTAAACACACCAGCAAGTCCACCACCGAATGGCTGAAGAAAAACAAAATTAAGACTTTGGAGTGGCCTAGCCAAAGTCCTGACCTGAATCCTATTGAGATGTTGTGGTATGACCTTAAAAAGGCCGTTCATGCTTGAAAACCCTCTAATGTAACTGAATTAGGACAATTCTGCAAAGATGAGTGGGCCAAAATTCCTCCAGGACGCTGTAAAAGCCTCATTGCACGTTATCGCAAATGCTTGGTTGCAGTTGTTGCTGCTAAGGGTGGCCCAACCAGTTATTAGGTTTAGGGGGCAATCACTTTTTCACACAGGGCCATGATTGTTTGGATTTTTTTTCACCTTTAATAATAAACACCTTCATTTACAAATTGCATTTTGTGTTTACTTGTGTTGTCCTTGACTATTGTTTAAATTGGTTTGATGTTCCGAAACACTTAAGTGTGACAAACATGCAAAGGAACAGGAAATGAGGAAGGGGGCAAACACTTTTTCACACCACTGTATATATATATATAGACAAAATAATAAGTGTCTCATAAACAACAAAAATACAATATGTGAAAAAAAAAATCTTTCTGTAACGTAAAAATGCACCCAAGCATCTATACGAACATTGACATATTATATGAAAAATAGAACATTAAGTGAGTAGATATAGTCCATATCAAAAATCCAATGTGTGTAGGGTGAAGTCCCAGAAAAAAATAAATAAAATGAAGGTGATCTGAAGAACATCCAAGAAAGGTATATCTGGAGAATTCACCACTGTGCTGATACCATCACCGTAAAAAATACAGGCTTACCAGATCCTGGTGACCCAATTAAACATATGTTCAGAGGGTCTTAAATCGCTTATTGCTCCATTTCAGGGGCGCTGGCTTTGCAAACACAGATCTTACTGAATCTCACTATGTGAGTAGCCCTTTTTCAATTTCTGGACATATATATTTAGAATATTTACAGAGACATCTGTAGTCAGTGGGAGCATCTGTATGGAAGGAAAGATTCCCTTTGTAGCAGAAGGAACTCAGTGGACTTTGTTTCTTTAAGACACTAGCTAGTGTCCCCGAGTATGCTGCAGTCCCCTAAGAATCCAGATCCACTGCCACCATATTGTTAATGCAGCTCATGTGTGCACACCAGAAGAACCTGGGAACGATCCAACTTACCCTCATGCAGCAACTGTCAGGAGTGTCAGAAGTGACAGGCACAGTAACTCCGTGTCTCATAGAATGATGTCTCCGGTAGGTACTGAGGCTCCTCAGCTCTCTCCTCTCTAGGTCTCCCAAGCCTGGGCAAAACTTTTCCTATTTAAGATCAGATAGGCTAAAATTTATATGCTTATGTAAACAGCACAGAGACAATAGAGATAAACTATGTGAGAACAAAACAAACTAAAAAAATAAATAAAAAAAATGCATAACTATAAAATAAAATTACAAATCCTACTGTGAAATGTATTGCTGTGAAGTCACTCCTTCCCCCCCACAGCATGTTACAGCTAGTTGGATGATAAGAAACAAAAGTTTTAGGATAAATAGCTTCCTCTGCTTTTTTTTCTTGGCTGAGCTCTGCTGTTAATCAGAATGCTGAACTGAAGGCATGGACGTTATTTTTGCCATTGTGATAAGTTACACTAAAAACCTAATTTATGGGATATCCTTGCATTTAGAAATCTTTATGTTTTGAAGCAAATTAAGCTCAGAGGCTGTGTTTTTTAGTGTTAGGGGGAAAAAAAAAAAAAAAAAACATCAGCGGGTTTACTCCCGCTTTAAAATGTTCCTTATTTTACTGAATTAGAACCTAAGTAAGAGATGCAGTATCTCACAAAAGTGAGTACACCCCTCACATTTGTGTAAATATTTTATTATAGCTTTTCATTTGACAACAGTGAAGAAATAACACTTTGCTACAATGTAAAGTAGTGAGCGTACAGCTTGTATAACAGTGTAAATTTGCTGTCCCTTCAAAATAACTCGCACTGACATTAAGGTCTAAACCTCTGGCAACAAAAGTGAGTACACCCCTAAGTGAAAATGTCCAAATTGGGCCAAATTAGCCATTTTCCCTCTCCGGTGTTATGTGACTTGTTAGGGTTAAAAGGTCTCAGATGTGAATGGTTAGCATGTGTGTTGAATTTGGTGTTATTGCTCTCTCTCTCATACTGGTCACTGGAAGTTCAACATCACCTCACCTTAAGGCAAAGAACTCTGAGGATCTGAAAAAAAAAAAAAAATTGTTGCTCTACATAAAGATGGCCTAGACCCTGAACCTGAGCTGCAGCATGGTGGCCAAGACCATACAGAGGTTTAACAGGGCAGTTTCCACTCAGAACAGGCCTGATGTAGACTGTAAGGAGTAGGCGGAGGGGGTAACAGGTGGGACCCCACCCCTCCCCTCTGTCAGTCCCCACTTTTTCTTCCACGCACCACTCCCTCTTATTTTCTTCTGCTCCCTTCGCTTTGTTTTCTGAACCCTTTATAATAGAGGATCTGGAGGTTGGAGCGGATTGTTTGGGCCGGTCCTGACCTCCAGGTTACCGTTCCAAGAAATCAAAATAGGGTAATACAGGGCTGCTACGAATGGGCCCCCCCAGGTGGTTTGGGTGGTCTCCAAGAGTTAGTAGGTGAATTTGAGCTGAGACACATGATTAACGAGAGAAGCCATTACACTCTTGGACCTTGCATATTGTTTGCAATTTTATAGTGTTCTTTATAGTTCTAGCTTGTCTTCTAGACAATTTTGTTGTCTGCAACTGTGAGCCTCTGTTGGGCTTATGTATGGAATCTGTATCCCAGTTTGACATACTTCGCTGTATATTTTATGGAAAACTCTAATAAAATCTTTTTGGAAATAAAACAGACTACACATGAACAAAAGAAAAAAAATGCTCTATTACTGTAATAAAGTTCAGAAATAGTTAAAAGTAACACCGCAAAATGCTTAATAAAATCTCCCAGAAGACCAAAATGCAAATGGTCCCATGCTTATCTGTGGTCCTGTTGCTAATCTAGCATGGTCAATAGCCTTATCAACTCCCCCCCCACCACACACACTGCTCTCTAAACATGCTGCTAGCAAGGAGATGAATAACCAATGAGGGCTGATTGACAGCACTTTTCTCTGCCAGCAGGTGCATGGGGAGGATGAGAGTGCTGCCATTTAGCACAGCAGGGGACAGGGTCACTAGGAGAGAACAGAGCTGTTTGGACCAGGAGCAGCTGATCAGAGTATAGGCAGAGAAGAGCACCAACACAGAGGAACCTGCACTAACTCTGTGGAACTACAAATCCCAGAGATTACATTGTATTTCCATTGTGTGAAATCCATTTTCAGAGAAGAGAGGTGGCTATAGTGCTGGCCTTAACTCCCCCATAGTAACTTTCACAAATTGGGCTTCAGCGTGGAGTGGAGCAGCAGATCGTAATAAAAATTAGCTTTTAATGCATACCAGGACCTCCGATCAAAATGTAATCTAGCGCTACGTGCCTTTGGTCCCCTAAGGCAGTGGTTCTCAACCTCAGTCCTTATGTACTCCCAACGGGCCATGTTTTGGAAACCTCCCTTAGATAAAATAGTTCTCATCAATGCCATTTTATTGAAATAGATATAAAAGCAGCTGTGCAAAATAAAGGAAAACATGGCCCGTTGGGGGTACTTGAGGACTGAGGTTGAAAACCACTGCTTTAAAGTGTTCAACTAGGATTTTTATGTTGTGATGATAGTTATTTTTTTGGGTTTATGGAGTACCAGCAATTTTATATCAGTTTTGGTTTCCACCAAGAAGCTTTTGTACAAATTACAATCCCTTTCATCTAGAGCAATAACATATTTTAGCAGGCCATACATTCAGAATAATTTTCTGCTTCTCCTTGACATATCTTTGTAAAGAGTAATATAAATGCATTTGCAGGATCTTACATCACAGTCTTGTGGAGGAAGCAACTGAAGCAGCGTTTGGATAAGCTTTAATTCTTGTTCTTCATTGTTCGATAAAGTGAAGTGCACATTACTGGGATGAGCCTTTAATGCAAGGGAGACATAGCAAGTTGAATGTGAAAAGAATGTTAAAAAAAAACAAAAAAAAAAAAAAAAAAAAAAAAAAAAACTCTATTCAGTAAATGCAGAACTTTTCAGAATATATAGAACCACCTGTATCTATTTTATGTCTCCACCAAAGTCACTCAAAATTTTTTTTTGCTGAAGTCCATTTGCTCAGAAGCATACTTTTGGCTCTTCATGAATATAGTATATGAAACTTAATTTTGTTGAAAGACTTTCTTCCATTGTATTACTCTAACCCAGGGGTTGACAAATTTGCTTTGAATTTAGGAGCCAGTTTTTTTTTTTGGGTATGGATTGTCTGCTCCCAGGGTAAGGCCACTAATTTTCACCCCCTATCCCTAACTCACAATTGAGCACCCCGTCAATAACTCCATTGAAATGCTGTTACATTAGGGTTATGGGCTGACCAGAAAGAGTAAGGCTGGCAACAGATGGAAATGGCTGGCACTGGCAGGTGGCACTGGTTGCCACTGGCAGGCACGTGGAACTGCCAGATGGCACCGGCAGGTGACACTGGTTTGGAACCGGCAGGTGACACTATTGGCACGTGGCACTGGTTTGGAAGTGGCAGGTGGCCCTGGCTGGTGATCGCAGGTGGCCCTGGTTGGCGGTGGCACTAGTTGTCACTGGCAGATGGCACTGATTGGCGGTGGCACTGGTTGGTGTTGGCAGGTGGCACTAGTTGGCACTGATTGGCGGTGGCACTGGCAGGTGACACTGATTGGCGGTAGCACTGGCAGGTGGCACTGATTGGCAGTGGCACTGGTTGGCACTGGCAGGTGGCACCGATTGGCACTGGTTGGTGGTGGCAGGTGGCACTGGTTGGTGGCACTGGTTGGCACTAGCAGTAGCAGGTAGCACTGACACTGGCAGGTGGCACTGATTGGCAGTGGCAGATGGCACTGGTTGCAACTGGCAGGTGGCACTGGTTGGCGGTGGCACATGGCACTGATTGGCGTGGCAGGTGGCACTGGCAGGTGGCACTGGCAGGTTTCACAAGGAGCACTGTTACTGAAATGTAACAGAGGAGCTGTCAGAATTGAGCTTAATGTCGGAATGGGCGGGACCCAGCCTGGTGTGTGAAACTGACAAGTAACAGAGAGGCGGATATGTCAGATTTGAGCTTGATGTCGGGGTGGGCGGGACTCAGAAGCTATCAAACACCAGCCAACGATTGGGCTGCTTAAGAAAAGGGGTGGGCCACATACACGTAGCGGCCCGCCCAGATCTCATTGGCTGGTGTTTGATAGCTGCTGGGTCCCGCCCACCCCAACATCAGGCTGAAATCTGACAGATCCTCCTCTCTCCGTTGCTTGTCAGTTTCACACACTTATCGCAGCACCGCTGAGTGTGGAGGAGGGAAGAGGACGGCAGTCAGTGTTAATGCTGCTGCATGTCTGGGGCATCAATAGTGAGTGGGCTGGTGGCAGCTTAGGCGCCAGGTTGAGATTTCTGGTCGCATTGGCGACCTGGCGCCTGGGGTTTGTCGAGCCCTGCTCTAACCCTCTAATGGCCATTTATGTGCCCAACATATCACCTTTGCATCCTCTTCCTATATAAAGGATCACTTCAACACTATCATAATCACATTTAATTTGTTTTAACTACTGCATATGTGCTTCTATCAGGTTAATTAACATTGTTTGTTTCCTGATGTGTGTATGCCTTAAAAATATTATTGCTTGCATTGAACTGGAGTTTAAGATCCATTTATTTAGTCACATACAGTATCTGGTCACACTGGACTCCTAGATACCAACCGTGGATATCCCAAGACGCAAGTCCGACTACCTCAGAATTTTTCACATTTAGGTCCAATAAAACAGAAATGGATGCATACCTTTCTTTCCAGACCTAGATGGACTAGGAGCTAATCAGATGTAAAGAGACGAACATCAGTTTACTTCCATCTGCCCAAACAGCTTCCTGTCAGATCCGCCTGAAAAACTGACAGGTGTGGGGTGGGGTGCGGTGCTTACCTTGATATCGAGGTAGTCTTCCAATGCACAGCCTGAATCGCTGTCAGATGAAGAAGAACTGTGCTCAGAAGATGAAGTCTCCTGGTCTGGATGTTCTTGTGCCATTTGAGGTGATGCTGAAGAGCATTCACTGAATGGGAGGGCTGCAACAAGCAAAAAAAGGACACTGAAGTGACAAATCTTTTCTAATGACCAGCCATATTTCAGTATGAACTGTTCTAATGATATTTGCTAACCTGCTAATCCGTAATACAATTTTATTAACAGTAAACAGAATATTCTCATTTCAGAATTATAACATAATCCGTCAGGCTCTTCATCATATTATCCTTCAGATGAAAATGTTGTGCAAAGCAAACCAGTAACATTTTATTTGTTATGCAACACCCTACTTCTATTATATTGCTTTTAATTTCTACAGCTTCATTGTTTACAGTTTTGCTATGCAGTCCTTGATATAATATTTGCCAAACATGTCATAAAAACAAACAATAACTGTTAATGTGTCATTGGTTTACTTTGATCTGAAATACCACACCTTTCTCTCCTCCCCCCTCCATTCACCAGCTTTTCCAGCTGGGTGTCCATCACACACTCCCTTCCTGACTCAGCATGCCTCACAGATCTTGTCCTGCCAATACGCAAGAGGAAAAACTCTTACAATAGCAGAGCAAAAACCGAGACCGAGCCATAAATCTATATCTGTGTGCGCCTGCTTATTTGGAATGGTCACAGAAACAAAAGCTAAAGCTAAACTCTGGACATAAATCCCCCCATGCTGGTTAGGTTAAGTTAAAACAAAAAAAAAAATCCTAAGTTAAATGCCCAAAATACCACTACCACTTCATTGCCTAGGTAATATAGACACTTGCTATTGGCTGCCCAGCAATTGGGTCATCTCTGCATCAGTTGAGCAGCAGAATGAGGACATCACAAAGAGGTGACCAGCCAGCAAGGACAAAGACTACAGTGCTGGATTCACTGGTTGTCACTTATAGAAGCAGTCCCAACAAAAAAATAGAGGTAAGTATTAAAACAGCTTTGCAAAGGTAATTGGTGAAAAGGAAGTAAGAATAGGAGGGGGGCGCTTTTCTTTAGAGAGGAGCTTTAAGATGGCATTCAATATTCTTAGTAAACCGAACACATTTTGCTGTTACTGATTTCTTCCAGGGCCATTAATATAAATCATGAGGCCCCCAAGTAATCTATTCATGCGATTTTATTATTAGCAAATAACCTGTTAACGTTTTTGTTCTTATATATTTATGATGTTCAGAAATCATATTCTCCCTGAACAATGCTAATAGTACTCTTCTGGACGTTCAGCAATTTAAAGCTCATCTCCTACCATCCCTAGCCAATTACAACTTATTTCTAACCAAAACGGACAATCTAGGTCTTCTTTCTTCTGGTCTGTGGCACCAGAGGGCCCTGCCTGCAGTGCCCATGTCACTTCTTGCCAACATTGACACTTAATATGGGCTGCCAGAAGTGTCACAGAGACTTCAAGGAGTCCTCACAGTCATCAAGACTTCGGTAGCAGATTCATACCTTGAAAGGCAACAACATGACTCATCTGATGGCAAGGAATTCAGTTACTAATTACAGCTGGTTAGTACCAGAGGAAGTGTCCTAATATTTTGACTTTGGCAAAATTAATGGCCAGGATCATTGTGATTTCTAATAAACTTGCACTTGGGAATAAGCACACATTGACTAAATATAAGAGGCATGTGCATTCTTAAATCATGATGCTTAAATATTTCTTCATGATCTTTGATTAATCCAGTTTGAAACATTGTCTCTGTGCAGGAGCTTCTCTCTCTTCTTGTGCAGGATGAATGGTTTTGGTAAGAGCCGGTTCACACAGCAGGCGATGCGAGGCGACACGACTCGCCTCGCCTCGCAAGTCGCCCCCGTTCTGTACAATGGAACCGTTCTGAGAGGAGCGACTCGAGTCGCTCCGACTCAGAAAAAAGGTTCCTGTACTACTTTTGGGCGACCTCGGGGAGACTTGCATTGACTTCTATACAGAAGTCATTTGCAAGTCGCCACTGAGGCCGCGGCAGGTCGCGGCGAGGCAAGTCGGAGTCGCCTCGCCTCGCCTGCAGTGTGAACTGGCCCTTATAAATGTGCAACAATACCAAAGTACCGCCTTAACAAGAGGAATGTTCCCATATGTGAGAGGCACAAGAAGACATTACCAATGTGACTAACACTACAAGAGGAGAAGTTGCCAAATCTACTAACCTACACGGCCACATGTTCTCAGTTGCTATGCCATGCAGCATTTTGCCAGGATTTGTAGGCTACCAAGGCCTGCTCTTGGGACCTGCCACACATTTTCCAAAATTGTATTGCATTATAATCTTGCTCTGCCATAAGCATTATAAAAAGGCACAGTATACTACGACAGACTTTAAATGTTATGAAATACTCTAAAAAAAAAAAAAAAAAAATAAAATAAAGAAGAAGAGATATTTAAAAAAAAAAAAAAATAAAAAAATAAATAAATAAATATATATATATATATATATATATATAATTTTTTTTTTTTTTCTTAATTACTGTAAGAAGCACATACCATTTTTAATTTGCCAAATCCCTTCTAAAAATTGTATCTATTGCTAAATATGCATTAACAGGGCCCCAGGACTATATAAAATAATTTGAATCAAAAAGATACAGTATGTCCTTGTGTAAAAATCCTGAGAGAACCACTATGTGTGTTTAAAGTTAAACAGCATAATTATATTATTAACAAACTAAGGTAATAACTAGTAGAAACAATAATATGGCCTTTTTATAATACTAATATTAGGTATAGTGTAAGCCTATTACAATTATGTTTTATATAGTTTTTGTGTATTAATTCTCCACGTCATATTGGTGTCCTTTGCTTACATACCCCTTTTCCAATAGGTGTTCCTCTTTCTCATCTCAGAAATTTGAGAGTTATGGTAAAGGTAAACCTGGAAGAGTGTGTCAGTGTATTTGGGGAACAGTGGAGGTTGGAAAAGGATACACCAGGGTTAAAAAGGTTATTACCATGTTTAAATGTATAACTAAATAGGAGGGATTATCCAATTATCCAATTATGTGCTGGGGACTATCCAATTATGTGCTGGGGACTGGGTACTGGGGGCTTCCAGCATGTAATAGGGACTGGGTGCTGTGGGTGTACCACATATGCTTCAAATTGCTGCTGATGGGCTAATGCACATGCGCTGGGCACTATCACCTGAGGATTAACGCACATATCCTGAAAACCAAAACTGACCATAAAAATAGTAGATTTTGGAACACATTTGTAGGAATATTTATATAAACATTTACAAAAATAAAATCTTTGTTCATTCCGTGACTGGATGAAGGACATTCAAAAGTACTTAAAAATGTTGTTTGCTTACAACATTTTTGAATAAATGTAATTGCCCCAGCAAAAAACAACAAACATTCACTGCAAGCCCTTATACACACGGTCAGAAATTCCGACAGAAAAGGTCCGATCGGATTATATTGTCGGAAAATCCGATCGTGTGTGGGCTCCATCGGAATTTCCTACGGAAAAAAATTGAGAGCAGGACCTCAAATTTTCTGACAACAAAATCCAATCGGACTTTTTCCGATCATTTGTAGAGAATTCTGAACGGACAAATTGCACACGCATGCTCAGAACAAATTATGAGACCAAAGCTATTGGCTACTAGCTGCAATGTAGTCCCATCGCAACAAACAAACGTCATCACGTTCCGAATTATCGGATTTTCTGACAACTTTGTCTGACCGCGTTTATGCAACACCAGTTTCGGACAAAATCCGTTGGAAAAAATCCGACGGATTTTGTTGTCAGAATGTCTGACTGTGTGTACAAGGGCTTAGAAATTCACTTGTTTACACCTACAAATTTTCTCATCACTTGAATAGAATGCCGATTTGACCCCCAGTAACAATTGGAATATTGAACAAATATTCTTAAAACAAAAATATACTAGTGTATGGCCAGCTCTAAAAGGTTGTAAACCGTAAAAAAAAAAAAAACACACAAACCTGCAAGACAAAAAAGCATTATGAGCTAGTATGCGTCACATACTCATTATGAAGTACTTACCTTAGAACGAAGCCCTGCAGACACGCCTGCAAACTACGCGTATGAGTGGCCTTTCCTTCAGGGTGCATGTGCTGATGATGTTGGCACACATAGTAAATACCTCCTAAACTGTGCAAGTTTAGGAGATATTTACAGTACCTATAGGTAAGCCTCATTATACGCCTACCTGTATGTACAAATAGACAGGAAAACTTTACTTCCTCTTTAAAGTGTTACTAAACCCAGGACCCTGCATTTACTATATCTGGTCTACCACAGTACACAGAACCTGAAAATAAAATTTTAGTAAATTTAAACTGCTAAATACCTTTTCTCATTAGCAGTTAGAGCAGTCTTGTGGCTTCTAGCAGTATCCAGCCAAGCACTAGTTAAAGCGGGAGTCCACCGGGACTCCGCGTTTTTTATTTATTTTTTAAAAGCCAGCAGCTACAAATACTGCAGCTGCTGACTTTTAAATAGTGACACTTACCTGTCCAGCGCGCCCGCGATGTCGGCACCCGAAGCCGATCGCTCGCTCGGCTGCCGGGTCCCGCCGCCATCTTGGGTATGGGAATCAGGAAATGGAGCCTTTCGGCTTCATTTCCCGGTTCCCTACTGCGCATGCGCGAGCCGCGCGGCGCAATCCGGACGGTCCCCGCTGCCTCTGGGAGCTGTGTGTTTCCCAGCAGGCAGCGGGGCACTTGCTGAAGGGGGCGGGCGCTTGCGGAACGGGGGCGTAACGTACGCCCCGTTCCGCAGAGAGCTAGCCCGGAAGTGGGTGCAGTTACCTGGATTATCCAGGTAACTGCACCCCCCTCCCCCCTGAAAGGTGCCGATTGTGGCGCCGGAGGGGGGGGGGGGATTCCGATGAGCGGAGGTCCATTTTAGGGTGGACCTCCGCTTTAAAGCTTGTAAGAGGAGTTTTCTGACTGTCCTATGAAGCTGCAAGACCTCTGACTCTGTCTGGACAGTGCTGACTGGCCCTTTGCTCATCACATGCACTCTCAAGAAAAAAAAAAAAAAAACCTCTAGCAATTCACACCAAATTAAGCATGTGCAGCCTGACTCTATAGGCTCCGTGTTATCAGGAAATTATCAGGGGACAGTGGAAGGAGGGGAGGATCAGAGAAGCCAGGATCAAACAGCCTTTTTTACACAATGCAGAGGAGTAACCCCTTAGTAAATTACATAGTAAGCATAACAGTCATGCTTTACTGTACATACAGACTGATTTTATTATTGTGGGTTTAGCAACTTTAGGTCCTGAGAGTTTAAAACACAAACAGTGTACTACATGCTGATATTCATGAGCTGAGAACTGGGTGCTGAAGGTTTAAACATATACTTATAAGTACTGAGCGATATCTTATCTGATTATGCACATAGGCTGAGGACAGGGCACTAAGGAGTTATTTCTGTAATTTTGGGGAGAGGTTACAGAAGGGTTGATGCACATACACTGCAGATAATTCACTTTTTTGGGGGTTCTGGCTTATAACCACTTCAGCCCAGAAAGGATTTGCCCCCTTAAAGACCAGGTCATATTTTAGCGATATGACACTGCGTCAACTTTAACTGACAGTTGTGCGACGTTGTACCAGAAAAAAAAAAAGTGAAAACAAAAATGCAATAAGCGTATATTGATTGGTTTGTGCAAAAGTTATAGTGTCTTCAAAAAATAGGGGATAGATTTATGGCATTTTTATTATTTTTACTAATACTGGCGGTCATCTGTGATTTTTAGTGGGACTGCAATGGACAGATCGGACATTTTTTTGGGACCAGTGACATTTATACAGCGATCAGTGCTATGAATAGCCACTGATTACCACTAGGGGGCAAACAAGGAGTTAAATGTGTTCCCTAGGTGTGTTCTAACTGTAGGGGGATGGGCTTACTGGAACATGAAAGAGATCACGGTTCCCAATCACTGGGAACTGTAGAGCCCTGTCACGCCCCCTGTCAGAACGGGGAATTGCCTTGTTTACAAAAGGCAGTGCCTTGTTCTACCTCTGTAATAAGTGATTGCGGGTCACCGGCGGACATAGATTCCATCCAACCTGCGGGCACACTTCCGCAGCATGCACGGCCGCCATACTGCTATGGCAATTTGCGCTGAAAGGCCAACCTGGGCAGCTGGTCGGCAAGAGGTTAAAGAGTCATGTAGTCAATACTAAATGGTCATTTAAAGAAAACCATTAAAACCTTAAACTGGAACTTTTGGCAAACTTTTCTGGAGAAGCCATCATTGATGCCATCAGAAAAGCCTTAAAGTAGAACTTAATTTTCGATAGAGCAAGGAAAGGTTAAAGCCACGGTCAGCTTTTTTTCACCATGTGTCCCATTGCAGTGATTTTCCTTCACTTTCTGTCCCATAGCCAAACAGGAAGAAGTGAGAGGAAATCCCTACAAATTAAGGGAATTCCTTGGGGACCACCAGGTCACCAGAACTAGTATCGCCATTACAAGATTTCCTCTCCATTTTTCTGGGGACAACCCTACATTTGTTATTTTTTCTTTTACTTTTGCTTTCAATGATAAAAGTAAACAGGGAAAATAGAAAGAGTGAGGGCCGGTTCACACAGGGGGCGACACGACTTGCCGTGCCGCGACCTGACAAGTCGCCCCCGTTCTGTACAATGGAACCGTTCTAAGAGGAGCGACTCAAGTCGCTCCGACTCAGAAAAAAGGTTCCTGTACTACTTTTGGGCGACCTCGGGGCGACTTGCATTGACTTCTATACAGAAGTCATTTGCAAGTCGCCGCTGAGGTCACAGCGAGGCAAGTCGTGTCGCCTCGCATCGCCCCCTGTGTGAACCGAGCCTTAATCTCCTTAAAGAGGATGTAAACCTCCATTTTCAAGTTGTACCTATAGGTAAGTCTATAATAAGGCTTACCTATAGGTACATTAAATATCTCCTAAATGTGCGCCGTTTAGGAGATATTTACTGCGTCGAAGATGTCATCGGCGCAGTGCTGTGACTGGCGATTCCCACGCACGAGACTGGCCAGTCACAGAGCTGGAGTCCACAGCCCCGGAAGGAAGAGGGGCGAATATGGATGTGACTTCCAGCGGCAGCTTGGTTTGCATGTGTGTCACATAATGTGCTAGTATGCATTGCTTACTAGCACATTATGCTTTTACTTTGCAGGGAACAAAAAAGGAAGTAAAACCAATCAGGGTCTTTAACAGGAGAACCGATAGCAATAAAAACTGACAAGTGTTCTTATCCCGCTCCACTATATCCAAAACTTAAAAAAAAAACATTGGTCTTACTTTAAGAGCCACATTATACCCTGTAACTGCATAAAACCCTGTAGCTTGAGCCATGGGTAGAAGAGCCCATGTCCAAACAGACCTTGTGCAAGATCCCATATGATGGAAAACTGTTCTTTGGAAGTAATGGATATTCATGACCAATCCTCACCCAGTCTGTCAATCGACCTCACTATTTAGCTATGAGGAATGTGTTCACTTCCCAGCCTAAGGCTCCAGTCCATGTTAGTCTGTGCATTCCTGTTTCTCTGGTTGCCAGCCTCGGATTGTATTTTGACCACATTTATTGCTACCTGTCCTGATCTTTGGCTTGTCCCAGTTTCTGAAATTGCCTGTTGACTTTGTACTATACTATATGGTATTGCTTTTTAGCTGCCATCTGCATAGATCTGCCTAAAGACCGCAACCCAATACACCCACTGGGAATGTCTATAACTTGTGCAATGCTCTGGTGAGGATCTGATGGTATTTACTTACATATCAGCCTTTTTAGGGTTCACACACTCTCCAAACTGCTCTCCCTGAATATTCTGGAGATTTATTACCTTTTTTTCCTCAGAAGATGATGTTATTTCATGGCCAGACTGGCTATCCGTGCAGGCATATCAATTGAGGGGGAAGTTAGAACACCTAGGATATTTTGCAGATGTAATCAATACCATGCTGAAAGAAAGAGTGTTATGCCTACTTTACAGCCAGAGAAAGAAAATATTACATTTCCTCCAGACAGGTCTAGATATGAGGTCCAGCTTAACCGCTTCCCGCCCGCCCTATAGCCGAATGACGGCCTTAGGGCGGGCGGCTTCCCTCGCCTGGCCGTCCCTGGACGGCCTGGTGTTTACTTCCGCAATGCGCGCCGCCGCGGGCGCGCATCGCGGAAGCTCTGTGTTTGCCGTGTCCCCGGGGACAGGCAAACACAGATCGCTGTAAACGGCCAATCACAGCGGCCGTTTACAGCGTGATCGGCGTGTCCAATGGGAGATGATCTCATATGTAAACATATGAGATCATCTCTCAGCGCCGCTCTCCCTCCTCACACAGACAGCGTGTGAGAGGGGAGAGAAGAACGGCTGCAGCAGCAAAAAAAAAAAAAAAGAAAAAAAAAAAAAAGAAAAAAAAAAAGTGCCATCCTCCCCCAGAGCCATCCTCCCCCAGTGCCACCCCCCCCCCCAGTGCCATGCCCCCCCCAGTGCCATCCTGCCCCAGTGCCATCCTGCCCCAGTGCCATCCTGCCCCAGTGCCATCCGCCCCAGTGCCATCCACCCCAGTGCAATCCACCCCACCCCAGTGCCACCTGCCCGCAGTGCTATCTGTCCCCAGTGCCACCTGTTGTCAGTGCCATTTGTCCCCAGTGCAATCTGTCATCAGTGCCACATATAAGTGGCATCTGTCATCAGTGCCACGTGTTATTAGTGCCACATAGTGCCATCTGTCATCAGTGCCACGTATTAGTGCCATCTGTCATCAGTGCCACGTATCAGTGCCATTTGTCATCAGTGCCACCTGTCAGTGTCACGTGCCATCTGTTGTCAGTGTCACGTGTCATCAATGCCACTTATCAGTGCCATCTGTCATCAGTGTCACGCGTCATTGGTGCCACGTATTAGTGCCATCTGTCACCGGTGGCACGTATTAGTGCCACATGTCATCAGTGCCACGTATTAGTGCCACATATTAGTGCCATCAGTGCCACGTATTAGTGTCATCTGTCATCAGTGCCACGTATTAGTGCCACATGTCATCAGTGCCACGTATTAGTGCCACATATTAGTGCCACGTGTCATCAGTGCCACGTATTAGTGCCACGTGTCATCAGTGCCACGTATTAGTGCCACGTGTCATCAGTGCCACGTATTAGTGTCATCTGTCATCAGTGCCACGTGTCATCAGTGCCACATATAAGTGTCATCATTGCCACGTATCAGTGCCATCTGTCATCAGTGTCACGTGTCATTGTCCTGGTATTTCAAAAGTGTAATAAGTAGTCAGCAAGTTAGATGTGTAATTTATGCTTCTAGAACACGTGATGGCGCTCCCTGCATGTTGGGCCTCTCTATGTGGCCATGCTGTGAAAAAGTCCCACACATGTGGTATTGTAATACTCAGGAGGAGTAGCAGAATTTTTTGGGGGGTGTCATTTGTGGTATACACATGCCACGTGAGAGAAATAACCTATTACAATGACAATTTTGTGGAGAAAAATAAAGAAAATGAAAAATCTTAATTTTGCAAAGAATTGTGGGAAAAAATGACAACATCAAAAACCTCACCATGCCTCTTACTAAATACCTTGGAATGTCTACTTTCCAAAAAGGGGTCATTTGGGGGGTATTTGTACTTTCCTGACTTGTTCGGGTCACAAGAAGCGAGATAGGCCACCAGTACATCAGATGTGATCAATTTTGTGCGATTCGCACCACAGCTTGTAGACTCTATAACTTTCACAAAGACCAAATAATATCCACTAATTTGGGTTATTTTTACCAAAGATATGTAGAAGTATAAATTGTGGCCAAAATTTATGAAGAAAAATTAATAATTTGCATAATTCTGTCACAGAAACAAAGAAATATGCGTTTTTTTTCAAAATTTTCGGTCTTTTTTCATTTATAGCGCAAAAAATAAAAACCCCAGAGGTGATCAAATACCACCAAAAGAAAGCTCTATTTGTGGGAAAAAAAGGACACAAAATTCATTTGGGTACAGTGTTGCATGACTGAGTAATTGTCATTCAAAGTGTGAGAGCACCGAAAGCTGAAAATTGGTCTGGTCAGGAAGGGTGTTTAAGTGCCCAGTAAGCAAGTGGTTAAGTAAACGTCTCGGCCACTGTGCCATTTAACCTCTAATGATGCAGTTTCTTTATGCACTGCCTTTTATTCAGCCACCAAGTAGGAATAGTTGCCCCACAGAAGGATCGGTCTCTCTCATGCTAGACTATCTTTTACAGCCTCTTGGACTGGGCACAGCATGCAGCATTATCTCTTTGGACCCTACCCCACAATTTTTGTTTTGTATACGTTCCCATTTTCCACCTGACTTCTCTTCTTACTTGGTGCGAAGAGTCCTTTCCAAAAATGGGCATCCTTACTCCTCTAAATGAATTATGCTGCTGTAATAACATGTAGGCACCATTCAATGCAGCAGTACTGAAGCCCAGGGGAGCATGATGAGATCACAATTAGACCAAACAGCAGGGTTTTGATGCTCTGGGCTCACAGAAAGAGATCTCCAGCATAATTAAACCCAGAAGACTAGAGGTCAAACAATGGCAAGCCTCCAGGTTTCTCTCAGGGTAGGTTTCATTTAACATTCACAAAAGCCAATACTAGTACTCTGATTTTAATCCTAAACAAGTAATATTCTGATAGTTTGTAAATTAGGTGGAAAAAAGTAATCAGGAGGTTGTTACTTTGTTTAATTGATATGCAACATAAAATTTCCTTGAAAACGGAAATATATATACATACACAATGGTTTGTTAAAAGAATGGTGATTACATGAGCAAAACACAATCTAGTACTTATATAGACACCTAGCTGTTACCAGTATCTAAAGATTTTTTTATAATTTTGCTCAACCTGGAGACTGAACAATAGAAATCTACAAATTTCTCTATCCACGATAAACAGCACAGATGGACAAATGGAGACTATTGTATTTTCACAGCCAGACCCAAAATGCCCAAACAGTGCCCACAACTGACTGGATGCAGTGCGTCCGACAACATTCTGACTTGCTCCTTTGTTTTTTCATTTGAAGTTTGTTGGGCGGAAGGGCGATGACAAGGCTATCCATGGAGGATATTTTGGCCAGTTCATCAGAAATACCGATGAGCTCAGTCGTGTTCAGACTAGGATCCAAACCCATGTGTGCGAGTCCATTAGGAAGCTGTCAATTCTACAGACCAATCACCTGTGGCAAGTGAGGAAAAAAAAAAAAAAAAAAGAGAACTGCGCTAACCTCAAATTCCCAAAGTGAATTTGGATATGTGTGTGTGTGTTAAACTCACAGTATAAACCTTAGTGTCTTAATGTCTCTAAGGCCACCTCAAAAAAATATAGTGCATACTATTATATATACACAAATATATAAAACTAAATACAAAAATAAGACACAAGTGCGTGTCAATGATGTGAATCACCCAAACACGGCACAGATTGTATAGATCTCTGTGTATATACCCCTAAAAATAAAGAATGAAAATTTTCTTAAAACTGAAAAAATGCATAAAATAAGTTACCAAGAAAAATATTTTTAAAAACTCTATGTAATGTCCATATGATTATATGACAAATTACTGCTGTAAAGTGTCCATATGGTAAATAAACACCAGTGAAGAAAAACTTTGTATGAGTAGCTGAATTGGAAGTGCACAAATTAATAATCTTCTCCAGGAGTATAATGTGCTTTTCCCATCACCAAATGAATGAATTGGCTCCTTACCAGATCCGAGCGACCCCTCGTTACAGAGGGTCACCACAGGCAAGAACAATCAAAGGATATCCGGGTAGCGGTTCTCCCTCAGGCGATCCCAAATCTTTCACACAATGGGGCTATGGCTGTTGCTCCACATGTCACTCCCAACTCAACGTGGTATCACATAGGGAAAAACATAGGCTCATCCCATCTACTGGCTGCTGCAGCCTATGTTTTTCCCTATGTGATACCACGTTGAGTTGGGAGTGACATGTGGAGCAACAGCCATAGCCCCATTGTGTGAAAGATTTGGGATCGCCTGAGGGGGAACCGCTACCCGGATATCCTTTGATTGTTCTTGCCCGTGGTGACCCTCTGTAACAGGGGGGGGGGGGGGGGTCGCTCGGATCTGGTAAGGAGCCAATTCATTCATTTGGTGATGGGAAAAGCACATTATACTCCTGGAGAAGATTATTAATTTGTGCACTTCCAATTCAGCTACTCATACGAAGTTTTTCTTCACTGGTGTTTATTTACCATATGGACACTTTACAGCAATAATTTGTCATATAATCATATGGACATTACATAGAGTTTTTAAAAATATTTTTCTTGGTAACTTATTTTATGCATTTTTTCAGTTTTAAGAAAATTTTCATTCTTTATTTTTAGGGGTATATACACAGAGATCTATACAATCTGTGCCGTGTTTGGGTGATTCACATCATTGACACGCACTTGTGTATTATTTTTGTATTTCGTTTTATATATATAATAGTATGCACTATATATTTTTTTGAGGTGGCCTTAGAGACATTAAGACACTAAGGTTTATACTGTGGGTTTAACACACACACATATCCCATTCACTTTGGGAATTTGAGGTTAGCACAGTTCTCTTTTTTTCCTTTTCTGTTTTGTGTATTTTTGGTGTACATCTGAATTGCAGCTTCCGACCAGCATCATTTTCACTCCGTAATGCAGTTTTTTCCTCTTTGCTCTTACCTGTGGCAAGTGGCCTGTAAATGCATGGCAAGGGGCATATCCCGGCCGCAAACGATTGCCTTGTACAATGAGGGCTTCTTGGCAGGCTTGCACACGTAGGTTTGGACTCAAGTCTGAACATGCCCTAGCTTATCACTGATCAGTAGGGATGAGCTCAGGCATGTTGGATTCTAGTACAAATCCACTTGAGAGATTCCATCAGAAAGCAGTCACTATACTCGATCAATCACAATAGGCCAAGGCATTCCCTGCTTCACAGTTGCACATATACATGTCCCTTGTATACATGCACCTGTGGGGGGGGGGGGGTGCAGGTAACGTCTTTGCCTTAATAATTGGCCCACTAGAGGTGACAGCTTTCAAGTGGGATTACTCAGGTGCGTTCGGGCTAGAATCCGAACATGCTTTAGCTCATCCCTATTGATCAGGATCCAGATGAAATTTGCTCTGTATATGGCCATCTAGTCTTAAGCTGGCCATAGATGGAACAGAACCGTCTTAATGTTGATCCATGTGTGGCCACTCCTGCTTAACAGAAGTTGTTTTAACGACGGACTTCCAGTAAACAGTCTTGTTGGAAAAGCTCTCAATCAGCAGTGGCAGCCAATGAGCTACAGACTGATCAGTGTATTCTAACAGAGGAGCCCTTCTGTCAGAATACAATGACACAGCGGGGAGGATTCCTCCATCCACCTCAATTGTGTGGATGGGGGATTCAGTTCATAAATTTTTTTGTTCAGTTGCCCCGGTGGTTAATCAAAAAAAAAAGAAAAAAAAGTAATCTAATATCAGCCCTATGTGGCCTAAGTCTAGTACACACGGGTCGAATGATGGGTGCCCAACATTTAGCCCATGTGTACTGGAATCGGTTCGACTCAAGAACGGGCATGACCAAAAAAGGTCTGCCGATCATCTCCCGATCAATGCCCTCAGCCAATGGCTGTACCAACATCCTATAGTTAGTACAGTGGCTCCTCCTGAGCTGTCAGTTTTTGTTCAGCCTGCTGGGTTGAACAAAAAGAAAAAAAAAAAAAAACGTGTTTTTCCCAAAAATTAGCACTACCCCGAAAATAAAACCTAGCGTGATTTTTGGGGAGAGCTTCAATATAAGCCCTACCCTGAAAATATGCCCTAGTAAAGTCCTTGTAAAAAAATAGAATCCGTCTTGAAAAAAAAAAAAAAAAAAGAAGAAGATTATATAATGTCCCATGTGTCCCCTTTTGTAAAACTTTATTGTGGAAAATACCTTAGTTACAGCATGCCCTGCTGGAGATCTTCCTCTCTCCTCCCAGCTGATGTCAGTGGCCCCTCCCTTTGCAGAGCTCGGAATGGGCTGACATCAGCAGAGATCTCAGAGTGGGGAAGAAGAGCTCCAGCAGATCATGTGAGCGCCCAGCGGCGCTGTAAATATGGTATTTTCGACAATGAGGTTAAAAAAAGGGAGACTTGCTGGACATTATATATTTTTACAAAGCAGATTATATATTTCTACAATAACTTTCTAAGGTTTATTTTTGGGATTAAAGAGGGGTTCCACCTTAAAGTGGAACTTCCACTCATCAGAACCCTGCCCCCCTCTGGTGTCACAGTTGGCACCTTTCAGGGGAGTGCAGATACCCTAAGACAGGTATTTGCACCCACTTTTGGGCATAGACTCCCACGGGAGTCTATTCCTCTTCCTGTCCCGGCGCACTGTCTGCTGGGACACACACGGGTCCCAGAGACAGCGCGGACGTTTCTTCTTGCGCTGCGCGACTCGCCGCAGCGCTTCACTTCCTGATTCCCTCACCTAGAATGGTGGCAGCAGCAGCTGAGAGATTGATCGCCCTCAGCTGCCGACATCGCTGGACCCTGGAACAGGTGAGTGTCCATTTATTAAAAGTCAGCAGCTGTAGTATTTATAGCTGCTGGCTTTTAATAATTTTTCTTCCAGTGAAATCCCTCTTTAAAGATGTCATAATGATGACTTCTGAGCTGACGGGGGAGAGAAGACAGGGGTCACAGATAAGAAAATAAGCCCCAGTGGTTTTTTTGTAGCCAAAAATATAAGACCTGGTCTTATTTTCGGGGGAAACATAGTACAGTAGGCTTAGAGCTCTTTTCAGTTCCATCTATAATGCACAATCAACTAGCGATAAAATTCAAATCACACACAGCTACATCAACAATAAAGTAAGCTTTAAAGGTCATATGACTCAATTTACAAAAAAAACAAAAAAAACCCATGAGCACAAGGATAAGGATCTTTATTTTAACATGTATTTTTAAAGCTTGTTGAAAATAATTCACAAAAAAAATAAAAATAAAAATAAAAGAGGGGATCCTTATCCTGATATCTTAGCTTTGTTAATTGTGCCTATAGAGAAAATAAGTAGTATTTTACAATGTTATAAATAAAGAATCCATTGAGGGTTATTGTTTAATGGTGCAAGATGCAGGTTTACATTCAAAGTGCAGCACTCTATAGCAACAAAAGATTTTGGTTTGCTACATTCAAATCACAATTGGTTACCCAACAAAGCACACATTATATTCCAACAATCGACAGGAAATAAATGACCATACTATGAAACAAATTACATTTTACGGTTACGTCATTTAGCTGCCTGTATTTCCAGTTATACAGCTGTAAAATTCAGTACGACTTTACCTTGAAGGTTCTTGAAGCTGAAATACCTGCCACTTCCTGGTTCTGCCATTTGTCCAGACTCAGGGGTTGTCAGCGATCTGGCTTTGACGTCTTGCTGCTTATCCACATAATAATGGGCGACTAGGAGTTACTGACCTGCTTCTTGAACTGCAAACAGGAGTTGGCACAGGCCAACAGCAGTGCTGTCTGGTCACCTTTGAAAGCTGGAGTGTGGGGCAGCTAAAAAACAGGATCTGTGAAGAGAGCAGGAACTTGGCTTTACCTCTCCGACCCCTCCCCTCCAGGTTTTGTACTTCCCAACAGCCAATGGGAGCTGAACACTGGAACCCAGCTGAGCTGCTCTAATCACTGGCTTTCCACTAGGCTGCTTTCCTGTCTCACACTCACTTTCCCACTTCCCAGGCTTTGTCTGCTTTGTCTCTTTTACACTTTGTGCGTGACACCCACGTCCCACTTCGGAATTTGTAAATACCTGAAGTGTGCTTTCTGTAAATGGCTTGGCTATTTTTAATTTTTTTTTGTGAGTATTTATGAATACCAAAAGTCTAGCCATTTATAGTTATGACTAAACAACAATGGAACAAAAATGAAAATAGTAACAGAAAAACAAAAACCATTTGAGACACTGCGTCACAAGTCAGCATGACGGAGTTATTTCCACAGACATGAGTCTTCATGCACTACCTGCCGTAACTGTATTAGAAAAAGAGACACTGTTTTTTTATTGGCCCAGGTAAATAAGGGCTCATGCACACAGGCGCTTTTTGGCATACAGCATAAACATGGGGTGTATTTTAGCATCGGGATATAGAGCCAAGTACAGCTGGCCAAAAGAATTCCCCATACACACTATTAGGTTTTATGCAGATTTTTGTCTTCAGCTTTACCAAAATCATGTAGTGCAAGGGCCTGCCTGATTGCATACTAATTGGAACTCTTAGACCCCTTTCGCACTGAGCCGCCCCAGGCGCCAATGCTGCTACATCAGCGCTTTGCTGGCGGTATCACAGCGCTGCCCCATTGTTTTCGATGGGCATGAGTGGTGGAGGAGCAGTGTAGGATTGGTTTATTCACCGCTCCTACACCGCTGCAAAGAAGCTGCTGACAGGACTTTTTGTGGCGCCTTGCCAGCGCATCACCCCATTGTGAAAGCACTCTGGCTTTCACACTGTGTTTGCAGATGAGCCTTTTTTCAGGAGCTATTTTAGCGCTGTAGAGCTTGAAAAATGCCCCAGTGTGAAAGGGGTCTTAAGGTTTGACCTCATATTATATGGTTTTGATAAGTCTGAAGACAAAAGTCTGCAGAAAATCTAATAGTGTGCATGGGGCTTAACCACTTAACAACCGGCCCATAGCCGAATGACGGCTACAGGGCGGTTTCTTAACTCTGGGAGGGCATACTATGACATCCTCCCAGAATTCCGCTCCGCCCCCTGGAGCACGCACCCGACAACATCCCTGACCGCTGGGTCATTGCGTCCGTTTACCACGTGATCACACCATCAAATGATGGATCATTTCACTTATAAAAAAAAAAACAGCGTCATATCATGACGCTGGATCCTCTCTTCTCACACTGTACCGATCGGTACACAGAGCAGAGAGGGGGAGAGATCAGTGGCAGCAACGCTGTGGGCTGGATGTGTAGTGCCCACAGCGCTGCTCTGTGACAATTGCAGTCATATCCACCGATCCATCCATTCATGCTCAGCCATCCCTCCATACTCTGCAATACCTTGGCTACTCTGCAATACCCAGCAATACTCTGCAATACCCAGCAATACCCTGCTATACCATGCAATACCCAGCCATACCCTGCAATACTTGGTGATACCCAGCCACTCAGCGATACCCAGCCATACTCGACTTTACCCAGCCTCTGTATGTGGCCAGTCTGTGGAAGTCTCACACATGTGGTATAGCCGTACTCAGAAGGAGTAGGAGAATCAATTTTGGGGTGTAATTTTTGGTATGTACATGCTATGTGTTAGAAATATTGTATAAATGGACAACTTTGTGTTAAAAAAAAGAAAAAAAAAGAAGAAAAATGCGTTTTAACCACTTCCCGCCTGCTGGCCGTCATATTACGTTCTTGACTGTGTGCGGGGATATCTGAATGATGGGTGCAGCTACAGGCATCATTCAGCTTTTTCAGCCGGTGATTCCCTAAACCATAAGAATGATCATAATGGCTGTTCTGCTGCTTGATCGTTCTTACGGGAGGCAAGAGGGGATCTCCCCCCCCTCCCACCGCCCTCCGGTGCTTATACCGACTCACCGCTACAATCGAAGCCAGGATCTTTTTTTTATTTTAGGCTTTCCAGCCTAGAGGTGAGATGTGGGGTCTTATTGACCCCATATCTCACTGTAAAGAGGACCCGTCATGCCATATTCCTATTACAAGGGATGTTTACATTCCTTGTAATAGGAATAAAAGCGATCAAAAAATTATTTTTTGGGGAAAAAAAAGTGTCAAACTAAAATAAAGTAAAATGAACAATAAATAAAAAAAAATTTAAATCGCCCCTGTCCCCATGTGCTTGCATGCAGAAGCGAACGCATACGTAAGTCCCGCCCAAATATGAAAACGGTGTTCAAACCACACATGTGAGGTTTCGCTGTGAACATTGGAGCGAGAACAATAATTTTAGCCCTAGACCTCCTCTAACTCAAAACATGTAACCAGTAAAAAAAAAAAAATTAAAGTGTCGCCTATGGGGATTTTTAAGTAGTAAAGTTTGGCGCCATTACACGAGAATGTGCAGTTTTGAAGGGTGACATGTTGGGTATCTATTTACTCGGTGCAACTTCATCTTTCACATTATGTAAAAACATTGGGCTAACTTTACGGTTTTGTTTTTTGTAAAGCACAAAACTGTTTTTTTTTCCAAATAAAATGCGTTCCAAAAATTGCTGCGCAAGTACCGTGCAAGATAAAAAGTTGAAACAACCGCCATTGTATTGTCTAGGGTCTTTGCTTAAAAAAAATATATAATGTGTTGAGGTTCTATGTAATTTTCTAGCAAATAAATGATGATTTTTACATGTAGGAGAGAAATGTCAGAATTGTCCTGGGTGCTCCAGAACGCCTAAAGGTCCTCCCTGCATGTTAGGCCTCTGTATGTGGACAGGCTGTAAAAGTCTCACACATGTGGTATCGCCGTACTCGGGAGTAATAGCAGAATGTGTTTTGGGGTGTAATTTGTGGTATGCATATGCTGTGTGAGGAATAACCTGCTAATATGTCAATTTTGTGAAAAAAAAATTAAAAAAACTTCAAAAAAACTCACCATTCCTCTTTTTAAATAAATTAGAATGTCTTCTTTCCAAAAAGGGGTCATTTGGGGGGCATTTGAACTTTTGTACTTTTCTGGCATGTTAGGGTCTCAAGAAATGAGGCCGTCAGGACTTCAGGTGTGATCTATTTTCAGATATTGACACCATAGCTTGTGGACTCTACAACTTTCACAAAGGCCAAATAATATACACCAATCTGTACTTATTTTTTACCAAAGATATGTAGAAGTATACATTTTGGCCAAAATGTATCAAGAAAAATTACTAAATTTGCTAAATTTTATAACAGAAACAAAGAAAAATTCTTTTTTTTATTTTTTTTTTTTTTACAGAATTTTTTTTCCTTTATAGCACAAACCCCCCCCCCCCCCAAAAAAAAAAAAAAACAGTGATTAAATACCACCAAAAGAAAGCTCTGTTTGTGTGAAAAAAGGACAAATATTTCATATGGGTACAGTGTTGTATGACTGAGTAATTGTCATTCAAAAATGTGAGAGCACTGAAAGCTGAAAATTGGTCTGGTTATTAAGGGGGTTTAAGTGCCCAAGTGGTCAAAGTGGTTGTAAACCCTCCCCCATAACTTTTGCACATCTAAATCATCATTAAAAGCACTGCTTGATGCTGTATGTAAATGTCACCTTACTTGCTCCGTTGGCATGTAATCTGTAGTATTCTTTGTAGTGACGTCAGCTGCACATGCGCATCTCTCCCCGCCCCTCCCCCCCATTCACAACACGCTTCTCCCATTAAGAAGCGTGCCGTTAGACACTGTGTCTGTCATATCAGCTCCCCGGGGCACTGCACCGAGATATCGCAAGACTACAGTCTCGCCTCATACACCCCATGTCAATGTGCGAGAAAGGGCGGAAGTATATTACACGAAGGACACAGAAGACCGCAGTTTTGATGGCCCCATCTTATCACAGGAAGGACAAACTTTAAGAGCTGGAATAAATTAAGGAATATGCAATTTTATTTTAGCTTATTCACTGGGTTGGCACAAGCATATGGGATGTGATCAATGGTAGCAGCTGTCCTCGATAAGCATTTGGAACCTTATATGGTAGCTCGCAAGAATTTATTTGTTTTTAAAGAATGTCTTATGCCTCGAAACATGACCAGACTTTTCAACATCAAAAGTCTGACGGAATGATTCCGGCAGACTATTCGATCGTGTGTGGGCTGCAGCGGACTTTTGATTTGCAAAAGTCTGACAGACTTTAGAAATGGAACATGTTTCAAATTTTTCCACCAGAACTCCGCCGGACCCAGTTCCTACCGAGAAATCCGCTCGTGTGTGTACTAGTTCGACGGACAAAAACCTATGCGAGGGCAGCTATTGGCTACTGGCTATGAACTTCCTTATTCTAGTCTGGTCGTACGTCATCACATTCGAATCCGTCGGACTTTGGTGTGATTGTGTGTGGCCAAGTCCGTTCATTCAGAAAGTCCGTCAGAACTCTGTCAGAACTCTGTCAGAACTCTGTCAGAACTCTGTCAGAACTCTGTCAGAACTCTGTCAGAACTCTGTCAGAACTCTGTCGAAAGTCTGGTCGTGTGTACGCGGCATTAGAATACCTTTAGCTACGGGCTTGTTTAACAACTTCAGCCCCAGAAGGATTTGCGGAGACTAATGCCCCATACACATGGTCAGATTTTGAAATAGTTTAATGCAGCGCATTCTCTTCTTCTTTATAATGTTAGAATAATGAAGTTGTTTTGCTGCTGATATTCACACAGAGTTCTGACAAACCGACTTCTTTAACCACTTCAGCCCCGGACCAATTGTCAGCCTAAGGACCAGAGGTCTTTTTACAATTTCGCACTGCACTGCTTTAACTGGTAATTGCGTGGTCATGCAATGTTGTACCCAAACGAAATTTGCGTCCTTTTCTTCCCACAAATAGAGCTTTCTTTTGATGGTATTTGATTGCCTCTGCGATATTTATTTTTTACGATATAAAAAGGAAAAGACTGAATAAAAAAAAAAAAAAAAAAAAGATATTTTCTACTTTTTGTTATAAGAAAAATCGAATGAACTAAATTTGAGTCATACATTTAGGCCAAAATTTATTCAGCCACATGTCTTTAGTAAAAAAAATGTCAATAAGTGTATATTTATTGGTTTGCGCACAAGTTATAGCGTCTACAAACTAGAGTACATTTTCTAGAATTTACAAAGCTTTTAATTTAGGACTGTCTATCTAATTTCTTGAGGTGCAAAAATGGCAGGGCAGTACAAACCCCCCCCAAATGACCCCATTTTGGAAAGTAGACACCCCAAGGAAATTGCTGAGGGGCATGTTGAGCCCATTGAATATTTTTTTTTGTCCCAAGTGATTGAATAATGACACAAAAAAAAAAAAACGAAATTTCGGCAGCCGAAACATATCGGCCGAAAATGCCCTTTTTCGGCAATTTGCCGAAAGGGAAAAACATCCGACAATGGAGCCAAAATGGGGCGTGGCCTGGGTGGGGGATGGGGCTCCACCCCCCGCCCCTGGTGCCGCCCATCATGGGGGTGTCCTATAGTGCAGGAGAGCCACCTCCGCCGCCTGTATGATCACAGCGCCAGGAACATCACAGCTTTCATTTCAATAGCTGTGTGTTCCCGGCCGCGCGCCGTCACATACAGCCCCTCCCCCTTGTCCGGGCACTTTGATAGACAGATCACGCGCCAATCCTGTGCCCGGAGAAGGGGGAGGGGCTGTATGTGACAGTGCACGGCCTGGAACACACAGCTATTGAAATGAAAGCTGTGGTGTTCCCAGCGCTGTGATCAAACAGGCGGCGGAGGTGGCTCTCCTCTCTTCCCTTCACACGCTGGCTGCAATGGGGGACACACTGGCTGCAATGGGGGCACTGGTGGGGCTGCATTGATCTCCTGTACCACGTCCTCTGTCTCTGACCATCTCCTGTACCACGTCCTCTGTCTCTGACCATCTCATGTACCACATCCTCTGTCTCTGACCATCTCATGTACCACATCCTCTGTCTCTGACCAGCTCCTGTACCACGTCCTCTGTCTCTGACCAGCTCCTGTACCACGTCCTCTGTCTCTGACCAGCTCCTGTACCATGTTCCCTGTCTCTGACCAGCTCCTGTACCACGTCCTGTCTCTGACCAGCTCCTGTACCACATCCTCTGTCTTTGACCAGCTACTGTACCATGTCCCCAGTCTCTGACCATCTCCTGTACAATGTCCCCAGTCTCTGACCTTCTCCTGTACCATATCCACAGTCCTTGACCTTCTCCTGTACCATGTACCCAGTCTCTGACCATCTGCTGTATAAAAAAATATTTTTTTTTAAACATGTTTTGGTATCGGTGCCGTTTCGGGATCGGTTTCGGCCTAGTGTGTTTTTCATTTTAGGTATCGGTTTCGGCACCAAAAAAAACAAACATTCGGTGCACCCCTACTGAACACCCCTTCCTACACTAGTTCCTTAGCCACTTGTTCAGTTCCCCAAGTTCCTACTGCCTCTCTGGTGTGGCTCTATTCTATAGGTCCTTGAAATAATTTTTTAGGACTCCACTTTCTTCTCACTTTGTCATTGGTGCAAAATGTGTACCATGACAGCTAGGTCCTCCCCAGCCCCACCCAATAATCTGTCCACCCGCTCCACGATGTGCCAAACCCGAGCGGCCAGAAAACAACATACTGTTCGACAACCACGGTCTTTATGACAGATTGCTCTCTCTGTGCTCCTAATAACTGAGTCCGCTACTACCAGTACCTGTCTAACCTTTCCTGCATCTCTGCCCCCTCCTTACCGGAGCTGTCACTCCCCTGGCAGCTAGGGGTGGGTGTCTGCTCCAGCACTGCCACCCCTGAGCTTATATCCCCAGAATCATGCAACTTGGCATATTTGTTGGGGTGTACCAATTCAGGACTGGCCTCTCTACGCTCTTCCCTTTACCCCTCCTTCTAGCGGTCACCCAGCTACCTACTTCTGGCTCCTGTGACTCTGTGTCTCCAACCTCGTCTACACTAGCCCCCGCCAGCACCTGCTGAGAAATGCCCTAACTCCTTTCCAGGTTGTTGATGCTGCACAGCGTTGCCACCTTGTTTTCTAGATCCAGGATCTTGGCTTCCAGAGAAACAACTAGCTGACATCTCGCGCAGCAGTATTTGCCCTCAATTGGTTCAAGGAACGCATACATGGAGCAGAATGTGCACTGAATGGCATCACCAATCCTGTTGGACATTTTTACCCTTTATTCTAATGGGGATAATAATTAAAGACTTTCTATTGGTACTCTACTCTCAAAATTACCTCACAGCCCCTCTCAGAACTCAGCGCCACTGCTCTCAAGAGCCCTAGGCACTCAAGGTACTCCCAGGTACTAAATTTACTCCGGTTCACTCCAGCTATTCTCAGTTCTCCCAGAACTCTCAGTACTTCCAGCTACTAAAGGTACTCCCAGTTACTCCCTGGTAGTAAAGGTACTCCCAAGTCCTAGGAGGTACTCCCAGGCACCAAAGGCGCTCCCAGGTACTAAAAAGGTATAGTACATTACATATAGAAAAAATGTGTGGTTATACCTGGCATATTTAAAGTGCATCCATGGTCAAAACGTAAAATCGTATTCTGAATAATCTGATTGAGCCTAAAGTTTGCAAACTTTTGCAAAAACTGCAAACTTACCTTGAATTCTGTGACACTATTCTTTTTGACCTCTGAGTAGGCACTGCTGTTTCACACATTTTCCAGATATCTACTTGCAGGCAGCAAGGTGCCATGGGATATGTAGTCCTTAGAGATTGAAAGTAAACTGCAGTGAAGAGGTTGTAAAGCATGCAGCGAATGCAAGAAGTTGTGGAAAGAGAAGTTCAGCAGGCAGAACTCACAACATGAAAGGAGATTTTTCAAGAAAGCTTATAGTCAATTGCCAAATATAACTGTTTGTATTGTTTTTACAATGCTAACGTGTAAAATAAGGTGTATGCTGTGACCACAGAACTCATTTAACAGTCATATGTTATATACCATGGATGCGTACAAACTGGCTACAATCTGACTATACAATCTCCTTTAGGTTTACAATTTTTTTATACTACCAAACCATACTTAATTGGATACAAATTGAATAGATTGTTCAGTTAGGCCCTCAAACTGCAAAGTTGTCCAAAAATCTAAAGGCACCAGAATGCAACATGTGGCCAACTTTACTTTTGAATCATTCATTTAGAACAAAGAGTAAATCAGTCAAAACGCTCCAATCAAGTTTACAAAAATAAAAATATATATATATTCAATTGAGATTGTTACTACTGAGAAGGCAACAGACAAATACTTAGACAAAAAAAATATATATGAAAGGTAGTAGGTATACTTTGTTCACATTTTTCCCCTTCCTAAGCATATATGAAAAAACATATAGATAAAATTCATACTACGTTGATTGAAACAAACATGCATTTTTTTACATAGGGTGCTTACTTAATGAAAACAAGACGGAATCATTCTTCCTTGTTGTAATGTTTTCCTTTCCAGAAAGTGAGCAGTCACTACTTCAAAGATCGTCTTTGGTTTTGATTAATGTGCCAGCCTGCAGGTTCCTATTAGCTTTAGTTAAGTATTTGTCCTCTCTTTGCTTTAAACTGTTGTACCATGTTCAACAGAGCAGAACATTCACATCACTACAGTGCACTGACCCCTCTCATTCTGCAATAACAGGTCACTAGTTATCCTATTTTGGAATTATGGGTCACTGCATTAATTAGAAAGAAATTCCTCAAATTATTTAAATAATACATGAACTTTTTTGGCCCCCTCCTCTGATGCATACTTACCGAGATCTGACACCGATGGACTCCAAGGATTGTTTACATTCAGTGCTGCAATTCCTCCCTCTATGGCCACTCATGAACAGGGGTGTCCATGGTTCTCGAGAGAGAGAGAGAGACACCTGCAGCACTGGAGGTAAACAATCCCCAGAGACAGCGGCCACAACAACATGTGAGCCCATCATTACAAGGTAAGGTAAACAAACAACACAGGAAATATAACTACTAGACTTGTGCACAACGGAAAATTGTTTAGTTTTGGTTTGTTGTCATTCGTAAAATACATAATTTCTTTCTGTTATATTTGTTAGATTGCGTTAATTTGTTTTTGGATAATTCGTTATTTCTGTAGAGTGTTGATATTCCTTATACTGAATCTCGAATCATGTGAAATTCATTCTTTATATCCGCTATATTTTCGATATTTATGTATATATATTGATTCGTAGTTTGAAAAGTTGTTTGTTTATTGAATCTATTAAACACACATAATGACAATATCGCTTCTCTTCTGCTCAAATACAATACAACACCCTTCTCACTCAGTTCTCAGTAATGCACTTTGCCAGTAATCCAACCTCCAGCACAAAATAAATCAGCTGATTAGACGGTAAGATGTACTTTGAGGTGACCTTTTGTTTCATTAGATCTTTAATGAATTACCGAATCATGTCAAATTCATTCGTTATATTCGCTAGAATTTCTTTTGTATTAGTTGAAATTTGTTCTTTTTTTATTTGGACATTCGGATGCATCCGAATGTCTGAAAGATGCAAAATTTAGCCGAATTTTGATTTGATACGAAACATATTGCACAAGTCTAATAACTACATCAAATAACTAGTTAAAACAATAAACATTTGAAAGGGTAAAATGCCCTTAACCACTGGAAGATTTTCCCCCTTCATGACCAGGCCATTTTTTGCAATATAGCACCGCGTTACTTTAACTGACAATGCAACGCTGTACCTAAATGGAATTTATGTTGTCTCTTGTAGTCTGCCTTTGGTGTGACAAGTTTTGTTAGCCATGCGTCTCTCCTATGCACTCCTAATTGCATAATTGGCAATACCCCCACCCAACTCAGTCTAAATTTAGATGCACAGGCAGGGATAACGTTGGCAACTATCATCTTGGATAAAGTATTCCACTTCAGTGAATGCACAAAGTGAGAATCCACATCAGACAACTGCAAATTACTAATCAGACTACAGTTACCTGTCTCCCCATCCAGGCTTTTTTTTATCTCCCAGTCTGCTTCTTAATTACCCCACTCTGCAAATAGCACTCCCTACTTCTCACAGTTGTGTCCTCTATCCTTAAACTCTCTCTCCTTCACCCCTCTTCTCCACCCCACAGCTTATGTACATCACCCTCGCTCAACTCCTGCTAATTCTGAACCCACATATCAATAAAACCTCCAGGACACTGGGACGTGTCCCCCAATATAAATCATACTTCCATATCGTTTCTCTCACCCTTCTGCTTCTAACTTCTGAAGAATATATAATATATCTGAAGATATATCCTCAAATCTCGCCATCATTTACCTTTGGCCAACATTCCGGGCACCCCCTACCCTCTGACAGCAGCCGCAATCTGGTTTCCATTCCTCTTCGTCCTAGAACCAGCTTCCCCTTCTCCTATGCGCTTTGGAATGCTTGCGCTGTCTGTAACAAACTCACCTCTCTACATGACCATTTTATCACAAACTCCTTTAACCTACTTACAATTACTAAGACCTGGCTTCATGAATTTGAATTTCTCTGCCCTGCTGCCCTATCCCATAGTGGCCTCCTCTAGACCCACTCTCCCAGGTCTAATGGACGAAAAGGAGATAGAGTTGGAATCCTCCTATCCCCTGAATGCACTTTTCAGGTTCTTTGTTAACCACCCTCTCTGTCCCTCTCCTCATTTGAAGCTCACTGTATTTGTCTATTCTCTTCAGTTTCTTTGAGAATTGGACAATCGGCTTTCTGGAACAGTATCATGTTTCTTAGAGGACTTCTCTGCATGGCTACCCTACTTTCTCTGCTTTGAAATACCCACAATTATTCTCTGTGATTTCAACATCCCTGTTTATCTCAATACTCCTGCTACTTCTAAACTTTTGAGCCTAACCTCCTCTTTTGACCTAAAACAATGGACACACACTTCTACTCTCCGATAGCAACTGCCTTGACCTCATATTCTCCTATCTATGCACTCCTTGCAACCTCTCCAACATTACTTTTCTTCTCTCTGATCACCTCCTTATTAGTTTTACTCTGTCTTCCTTCTCCTTGCCTTCCAACTAGCCAACGATTACCGTAGAAACCTTCACCAGCTAAACCCTTCTTTTTTTCCTGCAACAGATTGTCTCTATGACAAAATCTCATCCCTGTCCTGCCCCATCCTGGCCATTTCTGTCTACAATTCACTGTCATCCACGCTGGACACATTGGCCCCCCTCACTACATGCAGAATCAGGCCCGACCCCTACAACCCTGGCAATACCAGAAGCCACAAAATTTGTAGCCACGCTTTTGAGCGTTTGTGTCCCAGCAAGACTTCAATAAAAATCTGCCCTCCAAAAATACAATTCTTGCCTCCACACTGCCAAACAGACCTACTTTATCACTCTCATTAACAACCCCTCATGCAGTCCCCATCAACTCTTTTCTACCTTTAACTCTCTACTTCATCCTTCATTACCTCCACCCACTAAGTTACTCACTGCCCAGCCCTTCAAAAATAAGATTGATTCAATTCGTGATGAGATCTCCATCTGCACAATCAATACTTCCCTCATTTAACCCAGCTACTATAGAGGAAGTCACTAAACTTTTTTCTAAAGCCCACCTAACCACCTGTCCCCTGGACCCCGTTCCCTCACAAATACTATTGTCACCCTCTGGCTCTATCCTACACTCTGTAACTCATATCTTCAATCTCTCCCTCTCTATTGGCACCTTCCCCAACCCTCTAAAACATGCACTTGTCACTCCCATACCTAAACAGCCTTCACTGGACCCCACCAATCTTAAAAACCTAAGACCCATCTTCTTACACCCTTTTGCCTCCAAACTCCTTGAATGTCTAGTCTACAACCAGCTGAGCTGCCACCTCATTGAGAATAACCTTTTTGATCCTCTTCAGCCTGGATTTCGCCCACAACACTCCATGGAAACTGCTATGCTAAAACTCAAACACCTTACTAACAGCTAAAACCAACATTCCGTGCTCTTACTCTTGGACCTCTCCGCTGCCTTTGATGCGGATGACCACCCCCTTCCCCTCAAAAAATTATATTTCCCTAATTCTCTGTGGATGTGCTCTCCGTTGGTTAGAATCTCACTGCACTTTCAGTGCCACTTGCAACTCTACTTTCTCCTTTCTATTCTACTTACTGTTGGGGTTCCCCAAGGTTCTGTGCTTGGACCTCTCCTACTCTCGATCTACACCTCCTCTCTGGGTCAGCTAATAGCCTCCCACGGCTTCCAATACCATTTCTATGCTGATGACACCCAAATCTATTTTTAATCCCCTCAGTTCAACCCATCAGTTTCTTCACACATCACTGATTTACTAACAGACATATCCGACTGAATGTCACACCACTTACTCAAACTCAATCTTTCCAAAACCAAGCTCATAATATTTCCTCCCCCATGTGCCCCTTCCCCTGACTTCTCTGTGAAGATCAGTGGCACAACTATCAGTCCGTCCCCACATGCCAGGGTGCTAGGGGTAACCCTGGACTCTAAACTATCCTTTCAGGTCCATATCCAGTTTTAGTTCAGATCATGCCATCTCAACATCTCCCCTTTTTAACCATTGATACAACCAAGCATCTAATTCACTCCCTGGTTATCTCTTGCCTCGACTACTGCATCGCCCTCCTCATTGGATTAGCTTTACAGTCTATCAGGAATGCTGTTGCAAGACTCATCCACCTTTCCAACCATTCAGTGTCCTCTAACGCTCTCTGCCAATCCTTCCACCGGCTTTTGCTTCACCCAACAAAAAAAGTACTAATAACAATTTATAAAGCAATCCCCAACTCTGCCCCCAGCTACATCACTAACCCAGTGTTTCTCAACTCCACTCCTCAAGGCGCCCCAACAGGTCGTTTTCAGGATTTCCCTCAGATGAAATGGCTGTGGTAATTACCAAGTCAGTGAAACTGATCAAATCAAAATATGACCTGAAAACATGACGCCTTGAGGATTGGAGTTGAGAAACACTGCACTAACCTAGTCTCAAAATATCAATCAAGCCTCTCTCATCAGTCCTCCCAAGACCTCTTGCTCTCTAGCTCCCTTGTCACCTCCTCCCAGGCCTGGACTGGCCATAGGGCACATAGGGTCGTAACCGGATCCCTGTTGTGAAGACAGAAGGCAGAATCGGTTACACAATGTGCATAGCCATTAGAGATGAGCTTCGCATTCGAGTCAAACCCATGTTTGCCTTGAACATCGTTTGTTCGGCCGTTCGCTGAATTCCAAACATTATGGGCCGTTCGCGCAAATTCGAGTGGCGTGTCATGGCCCATAATTCACTGCGGCATCGCAGTGCATTGCTGGCTGCCGATTGGCCAAGCATGCACTATGACCCGCATGCTTTGGCCAATCACAGCACAGAAAAAGGGTGGGGTGGCTTTGGCCAATTATGTCTCAGGAGGTTTAGTACACGCCCCGCACTATATAAAGGCCTTGTGTAGGGTGGCGGTGGAGAGAGAGAGAGAGAGAGAGAGAGAGAGAGAGAGAGAGAGAGAGAGAGAGAGAGAGAGGGGAGAGAGAGAGGGGAGAGAGAGAGGGGAGAGAGAGAGGGGAGAGAGAGAGGGGAGAGAGAGAGGGGAGAGAGAGAGGGGAGAGAGAGAGGGGAGAGAGAGAGAGAGAGAGAGAGAGAGAGAGAGAGAGAGAGATTATTTACGAAAGGTAAATCCACTTTGCACTGCAAGTGCACTTAAATCTGCACTGAAAGTGCACTTGGAAGTGTAGTCGCTTTGAATCTAAGGGGTAGATCTGAAATGAGTGGAAGCTCTGCTGATTTTATCATCCCAATCATGTGCAAGCTAAAATGCTGTTTTTTATTTTCCTTGTATATCCCCCTTTACAGTCTACAGTGCCTTTACTTCAAAGTGCACTTGCAGTGCAAAGTGATTTAGCTTTAGTAAATAACCCCCAGTATCATTTAATTTGAGTTAGAGTAGGCAGGCGAGTCAGTTAGCTTCAGTTACAGTGTGTAGAGGATATTTATGCATCCCAGGTGTGTTGAATATATATTTATACACTGTATTCAGTTTAGCTAGATCCGTACCTTTTATTCTCTTCATAATATACTGACAGGCTGGGAGCTGCACTATTTTCACTAAGTGTACTGTGTCCTTTGCACAATGTGCACCTAAAGCTTTACCTGAATACAGTTGCCGGCATTCTCATACAAATACAGGCAGGGAGCTGCAGTATTTCGTTTTTTGTGTCGTTTTTTGTGTCATTTGCACAGTGTGCACCTAAAGCTTTACCTGAATACAATTGCTGGTGTTCTCATACTAAGAATAGTACAGGCAGGCAGTTGATTCTGCTAGCTGCAGTATAATCAGTATATATATATACGTCCCAGCTTTGTGCAGCTACATCTCCCTGCAGGCCATTAGTATGTCTGGAAGGCCAACAAGGAGAGGCAGACAGTCACGAGCCAATAAAAGAGGGCAACCAGGCTCTGTGTCTAGAGGCAACAGTGCTGGTCGTGGACACGGTGCATCCTCATCAGCACGTGGCTGTGGGACACGCTGGTCCTTTTTTCTGCAGCTGATGGCGTTGAGCGACATGCCGAAGACTTGGTAGAGTGGATGACCAATCCACCCTCATCCTCCTCTCTCACCAGGCTCAGGGTACTTTGTCTGGCAAAGCAGCTGCCTCTTCCCTCTCGGCTCAATGGCATTAGTCACTCCTTCCCTAGTGCCACCATGTCCTCCTGAGGAGTCCCCTGAACTGTTTGACCACAGTGTTGGGTACATACTCCAGGAGGATGCCCAGCGTTTTGAAGGAGCTGATGATGGTACCCAGCTAGAGGAAGGCAGTAACATGAGCCCAGAGAGAGGGGGTGCCCAAGAAGGACAGTAATCTGGCAGTCATGTTCCCCCAGCTGCAGCATACTGCCAGGTTTGCTCCAGTGATGAGGAGGGAGGGGCTGGTGAGGTCACCGACTCCACGTGGGTGCCTGATAGGAGAGAGGAGGAGGATGAGGAGGAGGCGGTACATCTCCAACAAGGCAGGATACCCTCCAGGGGCCAGTTTATGGGCAGCACACCGATTGTATCTCCCCGCAGAGCTCCGCATGTGCAGGGAGCTGCTGTCTCTGCGCATTATTTCAAAAGTTCTTTGGTGTGGCCTTTTTTGAGATGAGTGCATCAGATCGCACTGTTATTTGCAACATATGTCTCAAGCGTATGTCATGTGGCCAAAACATCCGCCGCTTAGGCACCACATGCTTGACCAGACATATGTTGACCTGCCATGCAGTTCGTTGGCAAGCGTCCCTAAAAGACCCACACCAAAGAACAAAGCGGACCTCTCCTTGCTCCATATAAGCTGTGATCTCCAACCCCACTATACCTTCAGACCTCTCTGAAACCTTCTCTGAGAGGAACGAAGGTGTAGAATTAGGTGTGTCACAGCCAAGTACTCGTGGGCAATCTGCTATCGGAACACCAACGTCAGATTGTACCAGGCATATTTCCCTGCCCCAGCTGCTGCACCGTAGAAAGAAGTTCGCTCCCAGCCATCCACATGCCCAGTGGTTGAATGCTAGCTTGGCTAAATTGCTAGCACTTCAACTGCTGCCTTTTAAGTTGGTAGACTCTGCCCCCTTCCGTGAGTTTGTGGAATGTGCGGTTCCTCAGTGGCAGGTTCCCAAATGCCACTTTCTCACGGAAGGCGACTCCGGCTCTCTACCAGCATATGGAAGGCAATGTCTTGGCCTCACTGGACAGGGCGGTCAGCGGTAAGGTGCATATTACCGCTGACTCATGGTCCAGCAGGCATGGACAGGGACGTAACCTATCTTTCATGGCGCATTGGGCGACTCTGCTGGCAGCTGGGAAGGATGCAGGACAAGGTGCAGTAGTGTTGGAGGTTGTTCCGTCACCACGCCTCCAACACGCTACTACTGGCGATTCTGACGCACCTCTCTCCTCCACCCTCTTCTTCCTCCATGGCCTCTTCCTGTGCTTTGTTCTCGGAACCAGCAGTGCCCCATAGGCGGTCAAGGGGCTACGCAAGTACGCCGCCATAAAGATGTCATGCGGTGCTTGCGCTGGTGTGCTTGGGGGACAGGAGCCACACTGGGGCAGAGATTCTGTCAGCTCTGCAGGGGCAAGCTGAGGGGTGTGTGACACCACACCAGCTTAAGCCAGGAATGGTGGTTTGCGACAATGGCACCAACCTCCTCTCCGCCCTCCGACATGGACAACTGACCCATGTGCCCTGCTTGGCTCATGTCCTTAACTTGGTGATGCAGCGGTTCTTGGGCAGGTACCCGGGCTTACACGATGTCCTGAGACAGGCCAGGAAAGTCTATGTGCATTTCCGCTGATCATATAATGCCAGTGCTCAGCTGGCTGACCTCCAAAAGGAATTAAACCTTCCCAAGAACCGCCTAATCTGTGACATGCCCACCAGGTGGAACTCAACGTTGGCCATGCTGCAGAGGCTGCACACGCAGCAGAGGGCCATCAATGAGTACCTGTACGACTATGGCACCAGGACAGAGTCAGGGGATTTTTTTTTTCCCTCACGCCAGTGGGCCATGATCAGGGATACATGCACTGTCCTGTCACCATTTGAGGAGGCCACGAGGATGGTGAGCAGTGACAGTGCATGCATCAGTGACACTGTCCCTCTTGTCCACCTGTTGGAGCACACGCTGCGTGGAATAATGGACAGGGCACTTGAGGCAGAACAGAGACAGGAAGAGGAGGACCTCCTTACCTCTCAAGGACCCCTTTATTTAAGACAGTGTTCTTGCCGATCACACAGGAAGGAGAAGGAGGAGGTGGAGGAGGATTGTGTCAGCATGGAGGTGGAGTCTAGCACTCAGCATCAGCCTTTAAGGGGTCATTTACAGTCCCAAGAAACCCATGGACTTGTACGTGGCTGGGAGGAGGTGGCTGCGGATCATGCTGTCCTTAGTGACCCAGAGGACTCCTGTCAGAAACCATGAATCAGACCGAGACAGAAATACAATTAAATCACACTTGTTTATTAATTAAAAATAAAAAGGTAAATAGAGAAAGCGTAGTCAAAGCATAGCCAGAGTCCAGTAACCGGATCGAGTAGTCAGCCAGGCCAGAAGTCAGGGATCCAAGTAGAGCAACAGCAAGCAGGATAAGGAGCCAGAAGGGATGTCAGCAATCCCGTCTTTGAACAGAACCGCAGGAGATGGTTTCTTGTGATGTGACCAAGGCGAAGGCAGATATGAAGTGAGCTGGACAGCTTTAAGTAGGCATGTCAGACGAGCTGGATAAGGAACAGCTGGTAACTGTGGAGAGATATGGGAGCTGGCAATTAGCTGACAGCTGAGAAGCCAGCCCTGACAACTCCAGACCGAATGACTCAGCTAACCTATGTTGCATGGCCTCCCTGATCCTGCAAAGCCTGCAGAAGGATCCTCGTATTTGTCGGATCAAGGAGAGGGATCATTCCTGGCTGGCAACCATCCTTGATCCAAGTTAAGAGGGTAAGGTTGCGGACCTTCTCTTGCCGTCGCAGAGGGAGCAGAGAATGAAAGATCTTTCGGAGGCCTTGCAGAAAGGTCTGTGCAACGCATTCCCAAAGAATGGGAGGTTACAAATTCCTGGTCCTGGACAACGTGTTGCTGAGGCTTCGGTCAGTCACAGAAGGAGCGGTGGAGAAGGTGGCCATCTGACATGCATTGACAATTTTTTAGTCCGCAGCCCCAAGGTATGATCGGTTCCAGCAACCATTCACAAGCGTCTGATTTACATGGTGCAGGAATACCTAGGGGCAAGGTCAGACTTGGACACCTTTCCCATCAAAAATAGCTGCAGATCATGTTGTCCTTAGTGACCCAGAGGACTCCGGACCAAATGCCTCAGCTAACCTACGCTGCATGGCCTCCTTGATCCTGCAAAGCCTGCGGAAGGATCCTCATATTCTTCGGATCAAGGCTGGCCACTCTCCTTGATCCACGGTACAAGGGTAAGGTTGCCGACCTTATCTTGCCATTATGAGACATCTCTGGGAGGCCTTGCATTAAAGTCTATGCAATGCGTTCCCAGAGACTGGGAGGTCACAAACTCCTGGTCCTGGACAACGTGTTGCTGAGGCATCGGTCAGAAGGAGCGGTGGAGAAGGTGGCCGTCTGACCAATGTGTTCAGACAATTTTTTAGTCCGCAGCCCCAATGTATGATCGGTTCCAGCAACCGTCACCAGAGTCTTATTTACATGGTGCAGGAATGCCTAGGGGCAAGGTCAGACTTGGACACCTTTCCCACCGAAAATCCTCTGGCTTAATGGGTCTTGAGGATGGATCACTGGCCAGAGCTTGCACAGTATGCAATCGAGCTACTGGCTTGTCCTGCATCCAGCACCTTTCGGAACGCACCTTAAGTGCTGCTGGTGGCTTTGTTACCGATCACAGGGTGCGCCTGTCCACCGACTCAGTTGATCGACTGACCTTCATCAAGATGAATCAGTCTTGGATCACCCACAGCTAAAAAATTTTTTTAAATATCACATCCCTCCAAGACTGCCTATGCTGATGCTGAGTGACTGTCCTGTTATGTTGATTGTCTATCCTCTTCCTCCTCCGCTGATATGTTGGAAGAACATTTTTGGTTCTGGGTGATGCCACCAGCCCAATTTTTCAGCCCGTTTAACAGGGGCGTTTAATTACAATTTTTGATGCAATGCTTTGCAGCATGGCTCATTCCTGCACCACAACTAGAGTATATGTGAGAGGTTGCAGTGTCGTGGCCCCAGCACCAGTGTCAGCAGCCCAATTTTTCAGCCCCTGTTTAACAGGGGCATGCAATTACAATTCTTGATATAATATTTCACAGCAGGGCCCGTTCCTGTGCCCACCCAGAGTAACTGTGAGGATTTATAGTGTTGTTGCACCAGCACCACAACCACCAAAGGTCAATTTTTCTACCACTGTTCAACAATGGCATGTAATTACAATTCTTGATATAATCGTTCACAGCAGGGCGCTCCAGCGCCCACCAAGAGCCACATTGAGGGCTTACAATGCTGTGGCAACACCAACACCTTGTTCCGCCATTTCTGCAGAGCATATAGGGCAGGCCCCTACTTTCAAACATCCAACTTACAAACGTCTCTAACTTGCAAACGGAAGGAGACAACAGGAAGTGAGATGAAAAAAGACGGACGGCAAAAGAAATTATACAGGGGTGATAACCCTTCCCTATGTTTTCCAAAAAGCTTAAAAATAGATTTTTTGACTGGAGCTACACTTTAAAAATGTACCAGTTCAAAATTATAAACAGATTCTACTTAACACAACAAAATCTACACAGTGCCTGTCTTGTTTGAACCGCCTGTATACTGCTGTTCTGAGTATATAGGGCCTGGGGGCCCCAATTCTTTCCTTTTTTTTAATATGGGTACGGGGTTCCCCTTAATATCCATACAAGACCCAAAGGGGCCATCCATATTGCCGGAACCAGATATTACATTAAAAACGCAAGCAGTTTGAAATGACTTTTTTTTACCGTTAAATGTCATTTTGTGCAGGGACTGTTCTAAACACGGGAAACACGTGGCACTTCACAGGCATACTATAGTCACCCCCCAGGCACGATATTTAAAGGAATATTTCACTTTTTTTTTTCACTTTAATCGTCATTAAAATCAGTGATCCTGCCAAAACGGCCATTTTTAAAAACATTTTAGGCATTGACCCATGTCCCCTGGGGCAGGAGCCAGGTCCCCAAACCCTTTTTAGGACAGTATCTTGCATATTAGCCATTAAAATTAGCACATTTTATTTCGAACGGTCGAGTCCCATAGACTTCAATGGGGTTCTAACGTTCGTACAAATTTGCGGTCCATTCGAAAGGTCTGGTACGAACCGAACCGGGGGGTGTTCGGCTCATCCCTAGTCTTGAGGATGGATCACTGGCCAGAGCTTGCACAGTATGCAATTGAGCTACTAGCCTGTCCTGCATCCAGCGTTCTTTCGAAATGCACATTCAGTGCTGCTGGAGGCTTTGCAACCGACCACAGGGTGCGCCTGTCCACCGACTCGGTTGATCGACTGACCTTCATAAAAATGAATCAACCAGCAAAATACAGCGCACCAAAGAAACTTTTGATATAATAACACATAAAAAGTAATTTATTAAATGGTGGATAAAAAACACAATGACAAAGACATCCAATCCTCTTGGGATTTTGAAAGCAAAAATAATCAATAAATTGTAACAGAGTTACAATTTTTAGTGATGAACCTCACCTATAGTCTGCGTTTATGATTGTAAGGCAACACGACTGCACTACCGCCACCAACTAGGGCACAGGGGGTTAGTGATCACATAAAATCCTCACCAAGAGGAGGAAGGTGACAGTGCTTGATGGAGAAATGCTTGCAAGGTGCAGGTAAGGGGAACTGTGTTCCTAAAATCACTCACTGTTGGTGGATGAAAGTAAAGACTGGAACGCCGCCGCTCTTCGCCTGTAGGGGATGTCCTGCTCCTAGATGCCTGCCCATATGATGGTTAGGGCTCTGAAGGAGCGGTGTGGTGCACGCTGGGTAGTGAAGTCCAGTGGTGGGACTTGAGGTGATGTTCGCCCGGCGTGGAGAGAGGCTTGGAATGCAGAGCGCGGTCCCGACAATTGACGCCGCCTGCCAGAGCAGCTGATCGTTATGTAGAAGACTCCGTGTTGAGGGGGGTTGCCATGCCAACTTACAGCTACATGTTTTGCGCGCATGCGCTTTTTCAAAGCTGGAGCGGCATACGGCAACTAGAGAATATGAAGCATTAGGTTGGACAAAGGGGCAGGGGAAATGGGCTGGATCAAATTAACCCCTTGTAAGAAACAAGCATAAATGTGTGTAAGTGGATAGAAAGGTAATGATAAATGAAGTATTGGAAATTATGTGAATGAATGATAGCAAAGGGGGAAAAAAGAAAGAAATAAGAAAAGAAAACTGATGATGGTGAGGAAGAAAATGTTAATATTAGTAATAATGAGGATAAAACTATAATATGGCGATAATGAGAAGTAAATGATGATTGGAAATAGAAATGAAAATGAATATGTGATGGAAATAAAAATGAAAATAAAAATAAGGATAGAAAATAAATAATGAATAAAATAAAAATAAAAATGAAAATAAAAGAAATATGACGGACTGATAAAAATAAAAGTAAAAATAAAAATAAAAAATAAAAAATAATGGATTGGAAAAAAAAGGGGGGAGTGGTGGTAAATAGTAATGAAAGAGATTATTAAACGATAAGATAAAAAATAAGGATAGGATGGGGCGTGGCTTGGCAATGGCCGAGTGAGGACGTGTGCTGTGTGAGCTCCGGTCTTTCCTACCTTACCCAGCTACATAAGACAGCTACTTTGGACGATTAGAGCGGTATGTGCCCCACCAAACGCCACAGGACCAGATCGTTTACTGGCGGCACCCGCTCGAGAGCACCGCAACGGTCTATTCACCAGTACTTGCAGGACCCGACTGGTGCCCCGTCCGGCGCCATTACTAGATCGCCACGTGCATCCTGCTCTGCTGAGAGATCCTTGCCTGACGAGCTGGACTCCCCTATATTACTCCCGGCCGCGGATCCTACTCTGGAATCAGCGAGTCCTTCCGATCACCGCAGTGGCCAGCCTTCCGCAACACCTACCCGTCCTGCCAGATGACCTGCGGATGATAATGCAGGCCTTACCTACCAGGGCAGACTTCGAGGCCCTCCCCTCCAAAGCGGACATAGAATCCCTCATAACACGGGTGGAGGAGGCCCATGCCTGTGACATTCAGGCTTTGTCGGTCAGGGTGGACTCAGGAGCGGCGTCACTGCAATCCCTTACGCAACGGGTGGTAGAGCTGGAACGAGCGCGGACCGTACAACAGGCCTCCACAATAGATCTACAGCTCCACACGGAAGACTTGGAAGACCGCAGCCGCCGCAATAACCTGCGGCTGCGGGGACTGCCAGAAGCCACGGGAGCGGAAGACCTGGAGGCGACTGTAGTAGCCATCTTTCACAAAATCCTGGCCGTTACCCCTGCACCGCCGGTGGAGCTGGATCGAGTACACCGCACCCTGGGACCCAAGCCAACAGACCCGGAGAGACCTAGGGATGTCCTTTGCAGGATCCACAGGTACTCCCAGAAAGAGCTGATTCTTCGGAAGGCCTGGGAACATGGGGAAGTGAGTTTTGATGGAGCGGCTGTCAAAGTGTTTCCGGACCTCTCCAGAGCTACGCTTCAGAGGAGAGCATTGCTGAGACCTGCCTTCGAATTAGCCAGACGACGGGGATGCACTTACCGCTGGGGTTATCCCCTGGCGGTCACGTTCAGGAGAGACAATGGCTCTTTTACTCTGCGTTCCCCAGAGGATTTGCCAGCATTTTTTATCTTTTTGGGGGTTGACGCTGTACCCGTTCCTAACTGGCTGGAAACCATCCCACACAGAGTATCCCGCCAAAGCTCCGCATCGCACCGTTAGCCATCGTCCCCAGCGCCCATTCCGGGCAAGGAGGCGATCACGGACAATGTCGGGAGAGGGGTCACGTGAGTCTTAACTACCTTCTGCCACGTTTATTCTGGACCTAGAGTCCGACATACAGGTACTGCGGTCCTTTGGCCCCGCTCCCCCCCTCCCCCGATATTGTACTGAGGCCCTATACTTTTTTTATTTACTTTATTTTTATTTGGGTACTTTATCTCCACAACACCCCATGGGGTTTTCAAAGGGGAGCGGTTGCCCCCCCCCCCCACACCCGGCGCTATCGGATCTCACCTCTACACACTAACTGCCTTGGAAGCTTCCCGACAGTATACTGGAGCTTTTGGGGAACTTCCGCTCATGATGCTACTGAAGGAGGTGAGGTTTACAGGAGGCTTGCCTAGTAGCACTCGTTTACACTAAATGGATGTGACTTTCCCGCCTGCATTGCTCGGGTGAATCTACATGCACCCATGTTTGTGACTAGGAAGGGGCTTGGCATGACATCTGCTCCCAGGAACACATTTTTCACCTGAGAAGGGGTTGCCTCTACGCAAGTGGCTGATCTTGGGGGTGGGATCTGACACCTACTGAGCTGAGAGGGGTTTCCCCTCAGGGGGGGCCTCATATGCACACAGGGACAGGGTTTTGGGGGGCGGCTGTACACAACTCCCACTTTCTAGAGGACCCCATAAGCAAAACCTTGTGTGACTGCTACCGGAGAACTGGGGTCGGGACATATCTAAGTTGGAGGAGGAGATAGCCTCTGGCATGGGATGGGCGGTTTTGTCCCGGGGGGGGTTGGGGGTGGGGGGGTGGGTCACCCGACCCATCTTTATAGGGTAGGAGTATTCTACAGGTACCGTGGTTATATCAGTTCTTCTAGAAATATCCGGCCCATTGTTTGCAAACCCTGTTGGGTTGTACATTAATGTTGGTTATATGTTAAGACTCTGTATTTGCTGTATGTAGTGCATTGTTTGTATTGTAGCTGTCATTACAGTCCATTTATTATAACTTGTTATAGTCTGGGTGGGGGGGGGGGTGGTAGCCGCCCTGCTGGTCATTCCTTTCCCCAACCCCACATAGGTCTGCGCTCAGTTACCGGTCTTAAACTGGTGAGCGCATTAGCACCATTGTGCTGTAAATTTAGAATTGCGCTGTTCTCCCTCTGAGAATAAGCTAATTGCCGTTTCTCTTCTCCCTCCTTTCTCAGTCTCTCTACTTCTTTTCTTTCTTCTCCTTCCCCATTTTTACCTATAACTCCCCCCCCCCCCATCCCACTCCCAGCCACCCCCTTGTCTTTTCCCCGGGGACCATGGAGTCATTGACTATTCTCTCCCTAAATGCGCGGGGGTTAAATGTCCCTGAAAAAAGACGTATGCTTTTGCAGGACTTACGCCGGCTCAAGGTGGATCTGGCTTTGGTCCAAGAGACCCATTTTAAGGGAGAAAACCTGCCCCTTTTATGGAACAATCTATACCCAACCGTATATAACTCCACTAATGGGACTACTAAGTCCAGGGGTGTCTCCATTCTAATAGCTCGACACGTTCCCTGGAAATACTTAGAAGCAAAAATGGATCAAGAGGGCAGATTCCTGTTCCTCAAGGGCACCATTGGGGGGGTAGAAGTTACGATTGCAAATATATACGCACCCAACTCCAACCAAGACCACTTCATCTCCAAGACACTGACTACACTACAGACGTTTGTCTCAGGCCAATTGATAATAGGAGGGGATTTTAACATCCCGTTGATACCCACGGAGGATACATCCTCAGGGCACTCCTCAATCACCCCTAGTGTCAGGCATCGTATTGCACGTTCCATACACAGAGCACAGTTGATAGACACGTGGAGGTTACTTCACCCGTCAGAGAGAGATTATACATTCTACTCGGCGCCCCATAGCCATTATTCCAGGATTGATTACTTTTTCATACCCCACGACCAATTACATGCCCTTAGGGGCTCCTCCATTGAACCAATCACGTGGTCTGACCATGCCCCCATTCTAATCTCCTACTCCCTGACTGATAGCCACACAGCAAAAGCAAGGACGTGGAAGTTGAATGAGAGCCTGTTACAAGATGAGGAGGTACTTCAAGACGTGGTCAGGGAACTGGAGCATTATTTTGTTATCAATGACATTCCTGACAGCAGCCCCGGAATAGTGTGGGAGGCACATAAGGCGGTCATACGGGGGGTGCTGATAAAGCATGGGGCACGCATCAAGAAGAGACGCACTGCACAGTTGACGGCCCTACTTCAGGACCTTCACCTGGCTGAGGCCAGACATAAACAAACCCAGACGCCGGCCGGCGAAACGGAACTCAGACTTCTTAGGGTTAAAATTACTGACTTAATGCAATTCCGAGCGAAGGCGTCCCTACAGAAGTGTCGACGAATTTCATATGAATCCGGCAATAAGTGTGGTAGGATCTTAGCCTAAACGTTAAAAGACCAGGCGATCGCGAGTTATGTCCCTCACGTTACGACTCCGCACAACCAGAAAGTTACCCTCCCCTGTGAGATTGCTGGGGAATTTAAGAAATTCTATGGGTCTCTGTAAAACCTACAAACTCCCACCCTCCCACATTGAGAACTATCTGTCTGATGCCGCTATGCCCAAGCTACCAGAGGAGGTGTGTATGTCCCTAGAAGAACCTATTACCATGCAGGAATTGCAGGCGGTGGTGGGGGGGCAAAGGTTGGGAAAGCACCGGGACCGGATGGGTTCACGGCCCAATATTATAAAACGCTGCTACCGTCACTGGGAAACTTTATGCTTAAATTCTTCAACTCGTTGGGATATACTCAGACATTTACTAGGGAATCCCTGCTGGCTCACATCACAGTACTCCCGAAGGAGGGGGAAGGACCCCTCGTAATGTGGTAGCTACAGGCCGATTTCGCTACTCAACGCAGACCTTAAGATATTCACGAAATTACTGGCTTCCAGGATCCAAGGCCTTCTCCTGTCTGTGATCCATCTGGACCAAGTTGGTTTTGTACCCACCAGGGAGGCACGGGATAACACGGTTAAGGTTCTTAACCTTCTACATATAGCCAATAAAACCAAGACCCCCTGTGTTTTCCTGGGTACGGATGCGGAGAAGGCCTTCGACAGGGTGAACTGGAGATTCATGACTTCTGTTTTGCGACATGTGGGTTTTGGAGATAGGCTAATGACTTGGATTAGCTCTATTTACTCCAATCCGTCGGCCCGGGTCCGGGTCAATGGGGCTCTGTCTGAACCCTTTGAGATACGTAACGGAACTCGCCAGGGATGCCCACTGTCTCCTCTCCTTTTCGCCCTGTCGTTGGAACCTTTCCTACGCAAGGTGAGAGCCAATCCAAACATTACGGGAATTTCAGTAGGAGACACGCAATACAAAATTTCTGCATATGCAGATGATATGTTATTTTCATTGACCAACCCAACGATTTCCCTCCCCAACTTACTGCAGGAATTCAGAGAATATGGTAACATCTCAAATATGAAAATCAATTTCCATAAATCGGAGGCGATGGGCATAGGCCTCCCCCCGCGCCTTATTTCCACGCTCCGTCTGAACTTTAAATTTAAATGGACCCAGACAGCCCTGAAATATTTAGGAACGTATATCCCACCAACTATGTCCCAAGTCTACGCCCTAAATTTCCCCCCACTGCTATCAACGATACGCACCCTGCTCACCAAATGGAACAAGGGTTTACATTCTTGGCTGGGCAGATGCAACATCGTTAAGATGTGCATCCTTCCTAAATTTCTCTATCTTTTACAAGCTTTGCCGATCCATATCCCTTCTCACTACTTTTTACAGGCCAGGGCCTTATTATCAGACTTTATTTGGGCTCACAAACGACCTAGACTTAACTACAGCCAGCTGACCAGACCGAAACAACAGGGAGGATTAGCAATCCCAGATCTCCATAGATACTATCAGGCCGCCCATCTGACAAGACTGATAGATTGGAATCGACACCAAAATACGAAACAGTGGACCCAGTTGGAACAAGCTCAAAGCGGGATAGCAGTGCACAGAGCTCCATGGTGCCACAATAGCTTACCAGGTAGTGTGAAGGACCACCCTATTATAGGAGTAACCTCGCGCATATGTGTGTCTCTCTTCCTGAGCGCCAGGCTTGTATCGCAGGCTTCCCCGCTCCGCCCGATTCTGGGGACCCCAGAGTTTTCTCCCGGTCTTACAGACCCAACGTATCGTTCACTTAGGCAGTCGGGGATCTTCCAGGCGTCTTACTTCCTTACGGGGGGTAAATGGCCCACTGCTGCTGTCCTTATGGACCCGCAAGGACAGTACGAATTGGATTTTTTAAAAGCATCACAACTGCTCCATTTTTTGCAGTCTCTGTCTCCCCCTGGTAGCTTCACCCAAAATGTAACCTCTTTTGAAGTCTACTGCTCGGAGGAGGGTGCCATGCCCCATGCCTTGTCTACCACGTATCAATTATTGATCACGTCACCGGACGATTACAATTTGAGCTGCCTCGGGGCTTGGGAGAGAGACACGCAGTGCACATTCTCGACCCGTCAGAAGCAGAATATCCTATATTTTACACACAAATCCTTCCATCTGCACAAGAACACAGGAGACTAATTTCAAAATTGTAACCAGATGGTACAATACTCCGGCGAAACTGCGTCGGATCTTTCCGACATCATCAGACAGATAGTTCTATTGTTGTGCCTAAAGTTATGAAACAAAAGTATATGGTATCCTCATCCTTATATAATGACTACAAAGAAAGTTTTGAGAGAAAAAAAGGGATTTACATGGAACATCACAACCATGGTTTCCCTTAGGATCACCCAGCAAAGTAACGGACTGTCTTGATACCAATATTATAAAAAATACAAATGTTTATTATTATATATAAAAAGTTTTTTTTAGAAAATAAAGAGAAAAATTGTGTAGACATAAAATTTCAATGGTTGCACAATATAGCTATAACATAGACAAAAAGAGATATTCTAACGATATTGGGTGTCCAATTCGGTCTTTGGTTTCTACTAGTTTCGCGACTTTACTGTCGCTTCTTCAGGAGACCTTGTTTGTCTGAAATCGAAGTTTATAACAGTTTATTTAACAGAATTAGCATAGTTCAACATATTTGATGTATTATTTTACAAGACCCTAAACAAAAGGGAGGGTAGAAAACGAAGTGTGCAGCTCACCACCACAAAGGCATCAAGTCACAAAGCATTTGGAGTTCGGGTGGTCCTAACCAGCCAGGCTTTAACCACCCTTTGGGGCGGACACGGGAGGTTCAGAGTCAGCTATAAAACAATAGTCAGAGAATCTGAGTGGTAAATATATCTAATTAAGGAGCATATCATTTATATCTCACTATGGGTATAACATAAACATACCGATATAACCAGATGCTTTTTAAATAATGCAGCATGGAAAAATGCATCAACTCATCAACGCTGGGGTCCAGATAAGGATATTAGACATGCCCAGGACGGTGTGGTAATGGGTCTGGTGCACAGTAGGGAGTGCGCCCATAGAGAGTACAGCGAGGGGTCCAAATCTTTGCCAGATGCACAATAGGTATTTATATGTGCAAAGTTAACCTAGTAAAGATATGCATAGATATAGATCAGAAAAATATATATATATATTGGGTAGCCAGCATAGGGGACGTTTGGGAAGGGAAGCACTTACCGGTAGGCGGAATCCCCCCCACATACAAACACGACCGCTCTTAGCCTGGAGGTCCTTCGTCCTCCGTTCCGCTGCTGTGAATATGCGCCATATTGGCGCACCTTTAACCTCCGGCCCGACGACGTCAAAAGCCCGACGCAGACGCCGAGCTATGACGTCGTCGGGTCCGCCGCTCCTACTGCGCATGCGCGAAAACGTCGCGACGCACATCAGCTTGAGTCACCATGGAAACCCATGGTGACTCATTGCTACAGCGGACCTGATGCCGCCCACAAATGAGAGGCTTACAGGGCCGCCGGAGAGGCGCGTGCCCGCCCCTGGGAGTCTCCTCCCATACTCCAATCTAAGCACCATGGCGATGTCAGAGTGCCTGGTAACAAAAAGCCTGTGTAGTGTCTCACACCTCGCTTAACTTTACAAACATCAATACATGCAAAAGGGTAAACAAGAATAAATAAAATATTAAATCATTTAATTTGGCAACATTTATTCACAGGTATTTTAATCTATAGTTCTCACCATACGTGGCGCTTATCTAAAAGAAAAAGCAAAACAAGAAACAAATAAAAATAAGTTAGGGTACTAAGTCAGAGACGGACTACTGTCCACAGAATATACTGTTTGCTAGTACCTAGAAATCGCAGTGGCATCAAAAAAACCGAGAAATTGGGCTCACACGGTACCAGATAGCATGGGGACAGAGGGATGAAGAAGGGAGGAAGAAAAAGGGGGAGAGAAATTGGTTCATGTTTGCCGTAAAGGACATATATATAAAAAAACACACAAGAGGCTGTTTCACTTAAGGAAATATTTGTATGTTTTTGTTTCGTTCAAGCCAGGTGGGACCAGGGCATCTAAACGTTCTATCCATAGGGTTTCTCGTTTTAAAATTTCCCTATCCCAGTCGCCACCGCGGGTGTCCTCATAAACTACCTCAAGGACAAAAAATTTAACTACTTGTGGCTGGTACCGGTGGTGAATACCTATATGGCGGCCGACTGCCGTCAGTTTGCCGCCCGAAGAATAGTAAAGATGGTCACCAATACGTTGGCGGAGCTCTCTAATGGTTTTGCCTACGTAAAATGCCCCGCAGGCACAAACCATTAGGTAGACAACGCCTTTCGTGTCGCAGCTGGCATAGAATGATGGAATAAAAATTTCTCCACTTGGGAGATTATATGTTGTTCCCTCCCATATCCAGGGACAGCGTGGACAGCCACCACAAGGGTGGGTGCCACGTGGATCCCGCCGATTTGGTGCGGAGATTTGATAGTGGCTTCTGGTGAGTTTGTTCCCAAGGGTAGCTGCCCTCTTGAAAACCAATTCCGGGGTTTGTCTAACATATTTACTTAGAGTATGATGATCCGTTAAAAAATGCCAGTGTTGCGATAAGATGTTTCTAAGTGTATTCTGATGTGTAGAATATTTGGTGATGATCTTAACTGTAGAAGGGTGGACTGGTCTGGGGGGGCCATAAAGTAAAGATTCTCGTGTGCGTCCGTACGCTTTGTTAAATGCTTTCCTTAAATTGGATCGTGGATAGCCTCTATTGAGGAGACGCTCCTGTAAACCCCTGGCTTGAACCAAAAAGTCATGATCTGTGGTACAATTTCTTCTTATCCGAATGTATTGGGCATATGGTATGCTGCGTATTAGAGGGCGGGGGTGTGAGCTTTTAGCATGTAGTAAAGTATTGCCAGATGATGGCTTGCGATAAAGGTCAGTCATTAATTTTCCAGAATTATCCTTAGTGATATTGAGATCCAAAAAGGCAATCTTAGTTAAATGATATGTGTAAGTAAATGTTAAGTTAAATGTATTTAAATTCAATGTTTTGACAAAATCTTCCAGTGCCTGGACAGTCCCTGTCCAGACAATTAGAAGATCATCTATGAATCTATACCAAAGGAGAACACAATCAAGGTAGATTTGTAAAGATTCATCAGAGAATACTGACCGCTCCCAGCCCCCCAGAAATAAATTTGCATAGGAAGGTGCGCAGGCTGTCCCCATCGCCACACCTTGAATTTGTAAATAAATTTGATCCATAAATGTAAAAAAGTTCTTACTAAGGATGAAATCTAAAAGATGTAGTATAAAGTCATTTAGAGGCCAAGTGGTATGGTCTTGTTTTTTGAGGAAAGTGCTGGCCATCCGGACGCCCTGCCCGTGGGGGATGCTGGAGTATAAAGCCTCCACATCTATTGCCACGAGGAGGGCGTCCGGAGGGACTTGCACGTCCTCAAGGTGTCGCAAAAGATCGCTTGTATCTTTTATATATGAAGGTAGGCTTGTAACATGGGGAATCAAGTACGAATCGACTAACCTGCTTGCGTTCTCTGTTAGGGAACCCATCCCCGAGACTATTGGGCGCCCTGGGGGATTGTTCTTATCCTTGTGTATTTTTGGAAGCGCGTAAAATGTAGGCATACGAGGTTTAGCTGTGTTTATAAATCTAAGGGTTTCAACATCTATCAGACCTTGTTCATATGCCCTTGTAACCAGGGACCTAAACTCAGTTGTAAAGGTCTCAACCATTGAATGGTTGATTGGAATGTACCATGCCCGGTTACAAAGGATTTTTAAGCACATTGATTGATATTGCTGATGAGTCATTATGACTAGATTGCCCCCTTTGTCTGATTTCTTAATGATCATATCGGGTTTTTTCTGTAATCTACGTAATGCCTGTTTCTGTTTATAGTTTAAATTGGATTGAGTGTCAGGCCAATCCTGTTTTTTTAAAGATTTAATTACTGCAGTCAAAAAGGCCCAAATCGTAGGGCATGTCATGAGGTCAGGGAATGCTCGTGAACTAAGTTTAAAAATGTTTTTTTGTGGTTGGATACTATCTGTTATGGATTGGGGCGTGGGTGCAGGGGTTGATGGAGCCTCTAAAGTTGTTTCATCCTCAACCTGCCCCTCGTCGTATAGTAACATAAGGTCACGTAGGGCTTTGAATTCTTGCATAGAGTAATGCTTTGTTCTTTCAGCCAGTTCTTTCTCTAAATTTAGGTTATGTCTATCCTTATCATACATAAATTTGTAGGTTAAATTCCGAGCGAAAAGATATATATCTTTAATAGTTTCATAGACGTTTATAGGTTCCGAAGGACTGAAGCCAAGACCCAGCTGGAGAACTGTTTCTTCATCCTGGGTCAAGGAATAGGGAGTAAGATTAACAATATTTAGGTTCTCAGTATCTGCCTGGGAATTAGTTTTGGAATAATTTACACCTAATGTGGTAAGGGGGTCTTTAGCATGTATGCATCTAGACTCCCTCGCCGGTGTGAATCGGGTGTGGCCAGCGGAAAAAAACCACTAGGGTTTGGGAGTGAGGCCTGTGTATTGGTGTGCAATATTTTCGGAATAATATTGTGTAGTGTGGATATTTGTGTACTGGTGCTTTGGCCTTGTGAATCAGGATGTGCTGGTGGGGTTGTTTTAACGGTTTTACCCGTTTTCTTGCCTTTTTTGGAGTCCTTCGCTGAGTGGTCTCCACCAGTGAGTGACCTCTTACGGGGGGGACCCGGTGCGCGTGAATTCGTGTTTAGGGAAGTGATCTGTGAAGAAAGGGATGAAATTGAAGAATCAGATTCTGTATAGTCTGTGACAATAATTGTTTCTTTAGGTGCTCGTGTCCTTGGAAATTTCCTTCTTATCAATTTATTACCCCATTTATAGGCATAGCCTTCAGAAAAGGCAAGCTTGTCCTGGACAAACTTGCCCTGCTTTTTAACAATAATCTCTCTGTTGAGAATTTCAATACGCTCCCTGACCTCTTTCCACTTTTCTTTAAAGATTGGTGATTCCATAATTTTAGGAAATTGTTCATTAAGGCGTTCAATCTCCCCATCTAAAGAAGTCATATCTGCATGGTATTGTATCGTTAATTTAGTCATTAATTCTACACTGCATTTTGTTAATGTATTTTCCCAGTCCTTTTTAAATTCAGGAGAGGGATCTTTGATAGTGGGGAAAACTTGAATCCGAAGACCTAGAGGGCAAATTTCTTCCCTAATATATTGTTCGAAATACTGCGTGTGCCAATGCAGGTGTGACTTCTTCTTCAGCAGGCCAAACATCCTTTCTAAGAATATTTTAGTTTCATCCTCAATTTTGTAATTTGTTAAACAACCTGTTTTTATAGATAACATAAAATTCGACCAATCAGAACCAAGCATGTCCATAACTTTGCTGGCCACCTGTGGGCTCAAATTAGAACCCCGATCTCAGACACTACTGCGAAAAGAAAGATTTTTTTAAATAAAATCACGTATGGTGAAATTAGATATGTGTGAGAATTTATTAGCTCACTAGATGCCAATTAAATTATGTAAACAACATATCAGGCACGAAAAAACCGGGCAAAATGACCGGAGAAATTAGGGCCAAAATTTGGTCCTGGGTGTGTTATCCACCCTACAAAGATAGTTCTATTGTTGTGCCTAAAGTTATGAAACAAAAGTATATGGTATCCTCATCCTTATATAATGACTACAAAGAAAGTTTTGAGAGAAAAAAAGGGATTTACATGGAACATCACAACCATGGTTTCCCTTAGGATCACCCAGCAAAGTAACGGACTGTCTTGATACCAATATTATAAAAAATACAAATGTTTATTATTATATATAAAAAGTTTTTTTTAGAAAATAAAGAGAAAAATTGTGTAGACATAAAATTTCAATGGTTGCACAATATAGCTATAACATAGACAAAAAGAGATATTCTAACGATATTGGGTGTCCAATTCGGTCTTTGGTTTCTACTAGTTTCGCGACTTTACTGTCGCTTCTTCAGGAGACCTTGTTTGTCTGAAATCGAAGTTTATAACAGTTTATTTAACAGAATTAGCATAGTTCAACATATTTGATGTATTATTTTACAAGACCCTAAACAAAAGGGAGGGTAGAAAACGAAGTGTGCAGCTCACCACCACAAAGGCATCAAGTCACAAAGCATTTGGAGTTCGGGTGGTCCTAACCAGCCAGGCTTTAACCACCCTTTGGGGCGGACACGGGAGGTTCAGAGTCAGCTATAAAACAATAGTCAGAGAATCTGAGTGGTAAATATATCTAATTAAGGAGCATATCATTTATATCTCACTATGGGTATAACATAAACATACCGATATAACCAGATGCTTTTTAAATAATGCAGCATGGAAAAATGCATCAACTCATCAACGCTGGGGTCCAGATAAGGATATTAGACATGCCCAGGACGGTGTGGTAATGGGTCTGGTGCACAGTAGGGAGTGCGCCCATAGAGAGTACAGCGAGGGGTCCAAATCTTTGCCAGATGCACAATAGGTATTTATATGTGCAAAGTTAACCTAGTAAAGATATGCATAGATATAGATCAGAAAAATATATATATATATTGGGTAGCCAGCATAGGGGACGTTTGGGAAGGGAAGCACTTACCGGTAGGCGGAATCCCCCCCACATACAAACACGACCGCTCTTAGCCTGGAGGTCCTTCGTCCTCCGTTCCGCTGCTGTGAATATGCGCCATATTGGCGCACCTTTAACCTCCGGCCCGACGACGTCAAAAGCCCGACGCAGACGCCGAGCTATGACGTCGTCGGGTCCGCCGCTCCTACTGCGCATGCGCGAAAACGTCGCGACGCACATCAGCTTGAGTCACCATGGAAACCCATGGTGACTCATTGCTACAGCGGACCTGATGCCGCCCACAAATGAGAGGCTTACAGGGCCGCCGGAGAGGCGCGTGCCCGCCCCTGGGAGTCTCCTCCCATACTCCAATCTAAGCACCATGGCGATGTCAGAGTGCCTGGTAACAAAAAGCCTGTGTAGTGTCTCACACCTCGCTTAACTTTACAAACATCAATACATGCAAAAGGGTAAACAAGAATAAATAAAATATTAAATCATTTAATTTGGCAACATTTATTCACAGGTATTTTAATCTATAGTTCTCACCATACGTGGCGCTTATCTAAAAGAAAAAGCAAAACAAGAAACAAATAAAAATAAGTTAGGGTACTAAGTCAGAGACGGACTACTGTCCACAGAATATACTGTTTGCTAGTACCTAGAAATCGCAGTGGCATCAAAAAAACCGAGAAATTGGGCTCACACGGTACCAGATAGCATGGGGACAGAGGGATGAAGAAGGGAGGAAGAAAAAGGGGGAGAGAAATTGGTTCATGTTTGCCGTAAAGGACATATATATAAAAAAACACACAAGAGGCTGTTTCACTTAAGGAAATATTTGTATGTTTTTGTTTCGTTCAAGCCAGGTGGGACCAGGGCATCTAAACGTTCTATCCATAGGGTTTCTCGTTTTAAAATTTCCCTATCCCAGTCGCCACCGCGGGTGTCCTCATAAACTACCTCAAGGACAAAAAATTTAACTACTTGTGGCTGGTACCGGTGGTGAATACCTATATGGCGGCCGACTGCCGTCAGTTTGCCGCCCGAAGAATAGTAAAGATGGTCACCAATACGTTGGCGGAGCTCTCTAATGGTTTTGCCTACGTAAAATGCCCCGCAGGCACAAACCATTAGGTAGACAACGCCTTTCGTGTCGCAGCTGGCATAGAATGATGGAATAAAAATTTCTCCACTTGGGAGATTATATGTTGTTCCCTCCCATATCCAGGGACAGCGTGGACAGCCACCACAAGGGTGGGTGCCACGTGGATCCCGCCGATTTGGTGCGGAGATTTGATAGTGGCTTCTGGTGAGTTTGTTCCCAAGGGTAGCTGCCCTCTTGAAAACCAATTCCGGGGTTTGTCTAACATATTTACTTAGAGTATGATGATCCGTTAAAAAATGCCAGTGTTGCGATAAGATGTTTCTAAGTGTATTCTGATGTGTAGAATATTTGGTGATGATCTTAACTGTAGAAGGGTGGACTGGTCTGGGGGGGCCATAAAGTAAAGATTCTCGTGTGCGTCCGTACGCTTTGTTAAATGCTTTCCTTAAATTGGATCGTGGATAGCCTCTATTGAGGAGACGCTCCTGTAAACCCCTGGCTTGAACCAAAAAGTCATGATCTGTGGTACAATTTCTTCTTATCCGAATGTATTGGGCATATGGTATGCTGCGTATTAGAGGGCGGGGGTGTGAGCTTTTAGCATGTAGTAAAGTATTGCCAGATGATGGCTTGCGATAAAGGTCAGTCATTAATTTTCCAGAATTATCCTTAGTGATATTGAGATCCAAAAAGGCAATCTTAGTTAAATGATATGTGTAAGTAAATGTTAAGTTAAATGTATTTAAATTCAATGTTTTGACAAAATCTTCCAGTGCCTGGACAGTCCCTGTCCAGACAATTAGAAGATCATCTATGAATCTATACCAAAGGAGAACACAATCAAGGTAGATTTGTAAAGATTCATCAGAGAATACTGACCGCTCCCAGCCCCCCAGAAATAAATTTGCATAGGAAGGTGCGCAGGCTGTCCCCATCGCCACACCTTGAATTTGTAAATAAATTTGATCCATAAATGTAAAAAAGTTCTTACTAAGGATGAAATCTAAAAGATGTAGTATAAAGTCATTTAGAGGCCAAGTGGTATGGTCTTGTTTTTTGAGGAAAGTGCTGGCCATCCGGACGCCCTGCCCGTGGGGGATGCTGGAGTATAAAGCCTCCACATCTATTGCCACGAGGAGGGCGTCCGGAGGGACTTGCACGTCCTCAAGGTGTCGCAAAAGATCGCTTGTATCTTTTATATATGAAGGTAGGCTTGTAACATGGGGAATCAAGTACGAATCGACTAACCTGCTTGCGTTCTCTGTTAGGGAACCCATCCCCGAGACTATTGGGCGCCCTGGGGGATTGTTCTTATCCTTGTGTATTTTTGGAAGCGCGTAAAATGTAGGCATACGAGGTTTAGCTGTGTTTATAAATCTAAGGGTTTCAACATCTATCAGACCTTGTTCATATGCCCTTGTAACCAGGGACCTAAACTCAGTTGTAAAGGTCTCAACCATTGAATGGTTGATTGGAATGTACCATGCCCGGTTACAAAGGATTTTTAAGCACATTGATTGATATTGCTGATGAGTCATTATGACTAGATTGCCCCCTTTGTCTGATTTCTTAATGATCATATCGGGTTTTTTCTGTAATCTACGTAATGCCTGTTTCTGTTTATAGTTTAAATTGGATTGAGTGTCAGGCCAATCCTGTTTTTTTAAAGATTTAATTACTGCAGTCAAAAAGGCCCAAATCGTAGGGCATGTCATGAGGTCAGGGAATGCTCGTGAACTAAGTTTAAAAATGTTTTTTTGTGGTTGGATACTATCTGTTATGGATTGGGGCGTGGGTGCAGGGGTTGATGGAGCCTCTAAAGTTGTTTCATCCTCAACCTGCCCCTCGTCGTATAGTAACATAAGGTCACGTAGGGCTTTGAATTCTTGCATAGAGTAATGCTTTGTTCTTTCAGCCAGTTCTTTCTCTAAATTTAGGTTATGTCTATCCTTATCATACATAAATTTGTAGGTTAAATTCCGAGCGAAAAGATATATATCTTTAATAGTTTCATAGACGTTTATAGGTTCCGAAGGACTGAAGCCAAGACCCAGCTGGAGAACTGTTTCTTCATCCTGGGTCAAGGAATAGGGAGTAAGATTAACAATATTTAGGTTCTCAGTATCTGCCTGGGAATTAGTTTTGGAATAATTTACACCTAATGTGGTAAGGGGGTCTTTAGCATGTATGCATCTAGACTCCCTCGCCGGTGTGAATCGGGTGTGGCCAGCGGAAAAAAACCACTAGGGTTTGGGAGTGAGGCCTGTGTATTGGTGTGCAATATTTTCGGAATAATATTGTGTAGTGTGGATATTTGTGTACTGGTGCTTTGGCCTTGTGAATCAGGATGTGCTGGTGGGGTTGTTTTAACGGTTTTACCCGTTTTCTTGCCTTTTTTGGAGTCCTTCGCTGAGTGGTCTCCACCAGTGAGTGACCTCTTACGGGGGGGACCCGGTGCGCGTGAATTCGTGTTTAGGGAAGTGATCTGTGAAGAAAGGGATGAAATTGAAGAATCAGATTCTGTATAGTCTGTGACAATAATTGTTTTTTTTGATGCCACTGCGATTTCTAGGTACTAGCAAACAGTATATTCTGTGGACAGTAGTCCGTCTCTGACTTAGTACCCTAACTTATTTTTATTTGTTTCTTGTTTTGCTTTTTCTTTTAGATAAGCGCCACGTATGGTGAGAACTATAGATTAAAATACCTGTGAATAAATGTTGCCAAATTAAATGATTTAATATTTTATTTATTCTTGTTTACCCTTTTGCATGTATTGATGTTTGTAAAGTTAAGCGAGGTGTGAGACACTACACAGGCTTTTTGTTACCAGGCACTCTGACATCGCCATGGTGCTTAGATTGGAGTATGGGAGGAGACTCCCAGGGGCGGGCACGCGCCTCTCCGGCGGCCCTGTAAGCCTCTCATTTGTGGGCGGCATCAGGTCCGCTGTAGCAATGAGTCACCATGGGTTTCCATGGTGACTCAAGCTGATGTGCGTCGCGACGTTTTCGCGCATGCGCAGTAGGAGCGGCGGACCCGACGACGTCATAGCTCGGCGTCTGCGTCGGGCTTTTGACGTCGTCGGGCCGGAGGTTAAAGGTGCGCCAATATGGCGCATATTCACAGCAGCGGAACGGAGGACGAAGGACCTCCAGGCTAAGAGCGGTCGTGTTTGTATGTGGGGGGGATTCCGCCTACCGGTAAGTGCTTCCCTTCCCAAACGTCCCCTATGCTGGCTACCCAATATATATATATATTTTTCTGATCTATATCTATGCATATCTTTACTAGGTTAACTTTGCACATATAAATACCTATTGTGCATCTGGCAAAGATTTGGACCCCTCGCTGTACTCTCTATGGGCGCACTCCCTACTGTGCACCAGACCCATTACCACACCGTCCTGGGCATGTCTAATATCCTTATCTGGACCCCAGCGTTGATGAGTTGATGCATTTTTCCATGCTGCATTATTTAAAAAGCATCTGGTTATATCGGTATGTTTATGTTATACCCATAGTGAGATATAAATGATATGCTCCTTAATTAGATATATTTACCACTCAGATTCTCTGACTATTGTTTTATAGCTGACTCTGAACCTCCCGTGTCCGCCCCAAAGGGTGGTTAAAGCCTGGCTGGTTAGGACCACCCGAACTCCAAATGCTTTGTGACTTGATGCCTTTGTGGTGGTGAGCTGCACACTTCGTTTTCTACCCTCCCTTTTGTTTAGGGTCTTGTAAAATAATACATCAAATATGTTGAACTATGCTAATTCTGTTAAATAAACTGTTATAAACTTCGATTTCAGACAAACAAGGTCTCCTGAAGAAGCGACAGTAAAGTCGCGAAACTAGTAGAAACCAAAGACCGAATTGGACACCCAATATCGTTAGAATATCTCTTTTTGTCTATGTTATAGCTATATTGTGCAACCATTGAAATTTTATGTCTACACAATTTTTCTCTTTATTTTCTAAAAAAAACTTTTTATATATAATAATAAACATTTGTATTTTTTATAATATTGGTATCAAGACAGTCCGTTACTTTGCTGGGTGATCCTAAGGGAAACCATGGTTGTGATGTTCCATGTAAATCCCTTTTTTTCTCTCAAAACTTTCTTTGTAATCATCAGACAGATGTTGGAGGTGCCGGAGGGAAGAGGGGACGATTCAGCACATCTTTTGGAGCTGTCCTCTGCGGGAGCGGTTCTGGAAGACGGTTCGGGGAACGATAACGAAATTTACTGACATTCCTGTTCCAAATGATCCTACCTTTTTTCTGCTCCATGCCACGAATATTTCCCGAAAGAGATATAAGACTTCCTTGATCCGTCATCTATTAGATGCCGCCAAAGCGTGCATTCCTCTAAAATGGAAGCACACGCAACCACCGACAATTGGTATGTGGCTTAAAAAAGTCGAGGACGGGGGGGCGTGTCCGGACAAGCAAGAAGACAGTCGCACTTCGGATGAGCTCCGCCGCCTCGGAGGCAATCCGCTGCCATCCAGTGCCGTCGACAGCTCCTTTCGCCTCCAGACCCTCCGCACCAGCATCTGGGCTCCCTCGGAGCTGATCTGTGCCATTTTGGTGGCCAGGCCACATCGTGGCCCGTTCCGAGGACATCTCCATACCCGGATCTCCGGCCGCCATCTTGCGGCCTACAAGGCCTCCGGATCCACCGGCATTTCCCACGGCGCTCTGCCGGAACATCGGAGGCCCCTTCTGCCGGCAATAACAGCGGTGCCCGTGGCCGAACAGCGGACCGCGGAGCTCCTGCCCTACGGCGGTCTGCCGGTACAGCCTTCCGGCCTGCGGCCGGTTTCATCACCCGGCGTTGGGCAGTCATTTTGCGGCCCTCGAGGCCCACGGATCGTCCGGGACTTGTTGCGGGGGCCATCCGAACTATAGATCATCCACCCCGGCTGGCTCTCTGTCTCTCGGCCGCTCGTTCACCCTGTGATCCGTATTGCGGCCTTCTCGGGCCTCCGGGAGCCGTCCGCCATCTTGAGGCCTGCTCCAGCTTCTCCAGGCCACATCATACAGGTTTGGCGGCTGCCTCCTCTCGTTTTCCATCACCAGAGGACCGGAGCTGCAGAGTCGTTGAGCCCCAGGGGAGGCCAGAGGAGCTCTACCTGATTCAAGCACTAAGGTGAGAGGCGGGCAGCTTGGTACACCCCTAACCCACCCACAGCCTTACTGTCCCCCCGTACTGTGACTCCCACCCAGCTACATTATAGTTATATTACCATCCTCTCCCTGCTATATTACAGCAACACATCTCCTTGGGAGGTTCTCTCAGGCCAAGGCGCAGACAAGTCTACATCCCCTCCCTATCTTATCCCCACTTCCAGCTGCAGCCACCCCCTCTCTACCCCATAACAGCCCGGAATTGCTCTCTGTGGGTCCCCAAGAGCAACCCCCAAGTTTATCTTCTTGGAGAGAACCCCCTCTTAGGTTGCGGCCAGTGACCGCTATAACTCTACACCTCCCGGACTGATTTACCACAAACCCTGGCTACCGGTTCTTTTCCGTATACTCTTCCGGCAAAATGTAGCTGCACAATGATCTTGACACAGGCTATAACCCTGAGACCATGAAATAAAATGGACTAAAGATATACTCACATACAATTGGGGACGCTTGCGAGCCGCGATGCAGTTCAGCATACATATTCAATAATCCCACCGATTCAGCGAGGATTCAATACGACAGATAGTGTTCTATTGCCTTTAATAGTCATTTTTCACATAAAAATCCATACATTTCATACTAGTGCGTGCCGTCGGGCAGGAAGGCGAACAATCGCCGTGCGCAACAGCGCAATAAGGAGCAAAAGAACATGGCTCAAAAGGGCACCAGCTCATCATCGGAGCAGCCCTGCACGGCCGTCACTGGCCCTCAAGTAAAGTCTCCTTCAAAACAAAATATCAGCGATCTCCCCTCCCAGATCACAAAGGCTGACTTGGATTCCAGTCTAACCAAGATCTACGAAAAACTTGTAGACAAAATACAGTGCGAACTCCAAAAAAAAACAAACACACTTACCCAAGAAATTGCCACTCTAGGAAATCGCACAGATGTTCTAGAAACCAAACATGATGAACTTACACTTGCGCACAACGATCTTAGAAGGGACTTTGAGCTCTTGGCAGAAAACCACTCTTACTTACAATCACAAGTGGAGGATTTGGACAATCGCAACCGCAGAAATAATCTACGGATTCGCGGCATCCCAGAGTCTGTCACGGAATTGTTACCTGCGGTGTCCAAGTTGTTCCACAGCCTCCTCCCAGATTTACCTCCGTCCTCATTTATGTGCGATAGGATTCATAGGGCCCTGCGCCCCAAGCCTCCCCCAGATAAACCCTCACGGGACATTATATTGTGCATGAAAGACTTCCTCATAAAAGAAAGTATACTTAGAGCATCTAGGAACATGCAAAATATTGAATTGGATGGCTCAAGAATCCAAATATTCCCAGATATCTCACAAGCCACCCTGGAGAGGAGACGCAAAATGAAAGAGATAACATCGGTATTACAATCAGCTCATATCAGATACCGGTGGTGTTTCCCGTTTAAATTAACAGTCCCTCACAATGGTACTACTTACACAGTTTTCAATATTTCAGAAGGTAAAGATCTTCTAGTAAAATTGGGACTCCTGGACCCGGGCACAGTTGCAAGACCACCTTCTACTCCTCATACCTCACCTATCTGGGCCACCCCGGCCACACGCCGAGGACAAGGAAGATGGCGCCCCTCACTCAGAAATTTAGACCCCTGAAGCTATATTTGTGCTCTGCCGACTGCTTTATCTCCATCTTTTACAGGAGCGGAGGAAACCCCCCCTTCTTTTTTTTTTTTTTTTTCTCTTACGCTTGATCCTAAGACCAATTTTTATAGTTTTTTATTCAGCGAGCACTAAAGATTGACTTATTACGATTGGTACTTAGCAGCTATATTCCTTCAGAAAGTATCAGTTCGGTATTTACATAATCTTTACTATGGGATTTCATGTGTATGTATACACTTATTACACCCCTCCCCCTTTTTTTTTTTTTTTTTCTCTTCTTCTCTTTCTCTCCCCCTTTCCTTACTGGACCCTAATACATAACCTTTATTGTTCAAATGATTCTAAATCTTTATATGAGTATTATTAGGATCAATATTCAGCAGTTACACACCGTTAAGATATTTCGAGTTGGTTTTATATAACCCCCTATACATGTTTCTGTGTGACACTGTGCTCCTGTGGTACCGAGAAAAGGAAGGGGAATTTCCTAAAGATAAACATTTTTATTTTTAATTTTATTTTTTCCCCTTTTCCTCCTCTCTCTAAGGGGCAATAGCACACTCTTGGTTTATTCTTTTTATAGTTTATAAAATCCTTGCTGAGGCTGTTCTGCTCCGCCTCTGCTAGTTTGTTCCCCTACTCACAAAGGACTCCATAAGCATGATTCACCTGGTGGATACGCTTCTACTAATGAACATGCTTTCCTTTGTTTTTTTGGAGGATGCTCCATTTGTGAGTTATGGACATTATTGTCCACAACAATGTTCTTTTTGGTCAGTCAGTGCTCCTCACACTGACCCCCATGTTATTAATGACTATAATTCATTTATTTACAGTACTGTTCTTTATGTTTCGATACATTTGAATAGGTCAAACAAATATTCTCTACGTTATTTAATGCAATATGATGGTGAGATTTTATGCTGGGTAGCACTCACACTGTTCAGGTTCTTGGTATTTGTTTGGTTCTACACTTTAAGAACCTCAATCTACATTGTTTACGGGTATAGGTACAATATATCACTTATTAAAAGCTTAACTAGAATATACATACACAAGGTTTTGATGAATTACTTCATATGCACACTTGATATCATAGTTGGCCAAATAGTTACCTCAGAATTCCTCTCTTCGCTAGGCAGTATCTCCATCTTGCTTTACACCTTGTTGATGGAATCATCCTCATCACCAATATCAAATCAACTCAGCCTCAGATCAATCCCTGGGCCCCATGACCCTCTGCCACTATCCAATAACCCCTGTAGCCTATTAACACCTCCCCAATGGGTCTCAGGGTGATTTCTCATAATGCCCAGGGCATTAACTCACCTCATAAGAGAAAGAAAGCCTTTCGCCACTACAAAAGATTGGGGGCAGACATAATTTTAATGCAAGAAACCCATTTTGCAACAGAAAAACACCCCAAATTTTTTGACAAAAGTTTTAGTCAATTTTACTGTACTACTTACAACACGAAATCTAGAGGAGCCGCCATATTCATTAGAAACTCTGTAGTTTTTGAAATTCAGAGTCTCTATAAAGACCCAGATAGTCGTTATTTAATTCTGAAAGGCTCAATTAATGGTCGCTCCATCACCATTGCTTCGATTTATGCTCCTAATAATGCCCATTCAAACTTTTTCAATACATTTTTTGACACTCTGGATAAATATCACTCCACGCACTTAATTGTGGGAGGTGATTTCAATCTAGCGGCCCATTCGGCCCTAGACAGAAGTAGAGTTGTCCCATCTTCCAAAGCCTTCCCCAAGTCTCTTAATAAATTATTATATAACCACCAATTAATAGACTCTTGGAGAGCACACAATGTTGGCATCAAATCCTACACATTTTATTCCCACCCACACACAACAGCTTCGCCCGTCTAGACTATATCTTCTGCTCCCCAATCCTACTTGCCAACTCCTCCAAGGCTGACATCCACACATGCTCCTGGTCGGATCACCACATAGTTTCTTTTGACACCTCTTGCATAGGTCTAGCCAAAACGACACATTCATGGCGAATTAACGACTCTATACTTACTGACCCTTCATGCATCCAGCAAATTCGATCTCACCTTGAGCAATATTTTGCAAATAATGTAACACCGGACATGTCTCCTTCAAATGTTTGGATGGCACATAAGGCGGTGATTAGAGGCCATTTGATTAATATCGCCTCATTCAAAAACAAGTCCAAGCTAGCAGACATCAGGTCCCTCACAAAGGATCTAGACCATCTATATCATAGAAATAACCAGAACCAGTCTAGCGACCTTCTTAAACAAATCCAGGAGAAACGCACAACTTTAGACTCATTATTAACCTCTGATACTGAAAAAGCCCTTAGATGGTCTAAAGCTAGATTTCTACTTAAAATTAAATCAATCCATGAAACCACCCCACACATATAAATTAAGAAATACATCTGGAAACACAGTGTCTCACCCTAAAGAAGTCATGAAACTGTTTTTAGACTACTATAAAAATCTCCTCTCTACTCCACAACCCTCTCCTAATCAAACCTCTTTAGATTGGCTTAATGACATTACACTACCTACCCTCTCCGCGGAACAAGTTGAATCTCTCAATGCCCCTTGCACTGACACCGAAATCAATAAAATCATTGGCACTTTAAAGATATCCACAGCCCCTGGCCCAGACGGCTTTTCCATGTCATATTACAAAAAAATTTTCCTCTATTATTACTCCACACCTTACTAAACTATATAACAATATTTTACAAGGCGCCCAATTTCCATCTGAGATGCTCTTAGCCAACATGTCCCTTCTTCCCAAACCAAATAAAGACCATACGGCCCCCCAAAACTACCGCCCAATATCAGTGATAGATAATGACTTGAAAATATTTGGTCGTATCTTGGCAGATAGACTATCCAGAGTTATCTCTCCTTTAGTCGACCCTGATCAAACAGGCTTCATTCCAAACAGGCAAATTACAGATAACATAAGATTGACCTCAAACATTATTCAAGATTCCAACTTACATTCCAAACCCACCCTACTACTTAGCCTAGATATACACAAAGCTTTTGATAGCGTATCCTGGTCATATCTAGACAGACATTCTACTTCCCAAATATGGCATTAACAATAACTTCGTTCATGGCTTTAAGGCTCTGTATCACAACCCACAAACACGTATTAAACTCCCTGGCAACAATTCTGAATTCTTCCCCCTGACCAAAGGCACAAGACAGGGATGTCCCCTTTCACCTCTACTTTTCGCACTTGCAATAGAACCCCTAGCCTGCGCTATCAGAAACAACCTAGATATTAAAGGATACTCCAAAGGAACCAGAGAATATAAATTAAGTCTTTATGCTGATGACGTGCTTCTATTTATAACCGACCCTCTCATCTCTCTTCCCAACCTTACAAAAACCCTAGACATCTTTCATGACTTGACAGGTCTTTGTGTAAACTTGTCCAAGTGCTCGGCTTTACCGATTAATATTCCCCCAACCTTAATTTCTTTGCTTAAAGACAATTTCTCATTTAACTGGAATGAGGACTCATTCAGATATTTAGGTATCCAGATTACACCATTATATAAATCACTATACCAAGCAAACTACCCCTCATTAATCAACAAGATTAAAAATCTACTTAAACTTTGGTCGTCATACCACATCTCATTCTCGGGCAGAATAGTTGCCGTGAAAATGATGATTTTACCAAAATTATTGTTTTTTTTTAGAGCTCTTCCCATTGCATTAGCTAAAAAAACATTAGACTCCCTACAAAGGGACATCAATAAATTTATTTGGCTTAACAAAAAAAATAGATTTAGCAATTCTCTTATGTTTAGACCCCAAATAAAGGGAGGTCTAGGTATCCCTAACCTCTGGCAATATTATCTTTCGGCCAGATTCACCCAATTAGCTCAATGGTATGCACATTCACCTCATATCCCTTGGCTTCGCTTTGAGGAAGAATCTATCCTACCCTATAATCTACAAGGACTCCTCTGGTCCAAATCTATTCCTCCACAGAAACTAAGGCATTTAAACTCTATCGTCACTCACACTCTTCAACTATGGAATAAACAGGTCACTAAATTTAAATTATCCTCTGATACTCCCCCCCTTGCTTCCTTTCTAGGCGACCCTCGCTTTTCCCCCCCAGAAAGAGCTCATGATCATAATTCTCTATCGCATTGGAAGCTACATAATCTAACGCACCTAAAATCACTCTCTCACAATAACTCATTTCTCACCTTCACTAGTCTACAAATAAGATATGATCTCCCACCCTCGGAATTAGAGAACTATACCAATATAAAACACTTCTATCAGAAATTTTATTCACTCACACTCCACCCCCCTTACACACAATTCGAGCAAATTTGCATTTCCTTCCCTCGTGATAGGGGCATAATCTCCAAGATTTATAAGTGCTTAAACGAGTCCAATATGCCTGAGAAAACACTCCCCATGCTACAGTGGGAATCTGATCTAAATACCACATATACTTCTGAGCAGTGGGACTCTATCCTTACAAACCTACATAAATGCACAAAAACAACCTCAATTAGAGAATCTTCCATCAAATTGTTACATAGATGGTACCTTACCCCTGCCAAACTTAACACTTTCTATCCCTCAATTTCTCCTCTCTGCTTTAGGGGTTGCCCCTCCCAGGGAACCCTATTACATATTTATTGGGATTGCCCTCACATAACAAACATTTGGCATAAGGCCAGCAAAGTTATAGAAAAAATAGCCGGTAAAAAGCTCTCTCTTACGCCCCAAATATGTCTCCTATTCTTCCCTTTACAAGATATCCCAAAGAACAACATTACCCTAATCCATACATTCCTAAGCACAATACATTGGGCCATAGCCTTTAATTGGCGCTCCACTACGGTACCTTGGCCACAAATCCTCATGATGAACATCAAACTTTCAGAAAGAATTCACCACATGCTATACGACTCAATGCCCCTTTACCAAAAGAAGTGGATGCCATGGGATACCGCTCTTTTAATTCAAGAGAGAATGGGAGATATAGGGTGAGAAAAGGGGAACCTAGGCTCAGCTTTTTACTATCTTCCACCCCCCGCTGCAACATTCAAGTATCAATTGCTATATAACCCTTCCCACCTCTACCACTTATATATAGCCAACAATACAACAATGTGCAAATTTACAGATTCTTTTCTATTATTCATTTAACCATAATCCTTGTTATATTCCTGTACTACATTTATTGTTATTATCATATACTTTTATACCTGTACCTTCGCTTAACTGTTTTATACTCTGACCTTACAAATAATAAAAATCGTTTGTAAACAAAAAAGTCGAGGACATCAAAAAAATGGAAGACTTAATCCTTACAAACAGGGGCCAGAACGAGCGATTCACTAAGACATGGTCAGGTTGGAACGTATTTATATTCTCAAGGGAAGGTAGGGCTCTTTTGGAGGAGGATGTATCCCGGATATGATTCTCTGAAAGAGCGGATGGGCTGCTGATGGCGGGCCGGGTGCTTGGAGATGGGTGGTTGATATGGGGGGTTGTGCTGCCTCTATGGACCCCATCTTATCCCTACCCCCCTCCACTACCCTTTGTATTCCCACTCCCCCTTCCTTTCCCATTCTCGCACCCTTCCTTTTCCATCTTCTTCTGCCTTATTTTTCTGCTAACTCTTGTCTTATCCTCTAATTTCCCTTATTTTCTCTTTTAAGGATTTGGGCTTGGAGAGAACGTTGGAGTGTCCTCCACGCCCATGCTATTCTTTTCTTTCTAAAAATTTTGAAAATCAGGGCGAGATTTATGGGGCAGGTTGACATCTTAGGAATGTTTTTGGTAAAAGACTCTGTCCTTTGCAGCACGGAGGAGGAGACACCGTAACGGGAGAAGCTCTTCATTATGGAGCAGAAGAGAGACTTACATGGACAAAGTTGAGGTATCGGATGACCCTCTTTCTTTGCTCCACAGGTTCATGTGCCTCATGTGCAGGATGTATATCTCACCCGTTGATGCAATGGTTTGTTTCTAGTGTTATCTGTTCACTGTAACATTTACTTGTTTTGCTCCGTGTTTCTCATTCTGGATAGAAATGGGGGATGAGATTGGGAATGGTAATGGGTTGAAAAAATAATGATAATGAAAATGGACCGTGAAAATTAAATTTTAAAATAAAAAAATGAATAGATGAATGAAAATACCCCACACTCTCACATATGATGCGTGGGGCTCATTTTAAAAAAACAACTCCATAATAACAACACTCCCACTGTCAAAACATGTCTACTGATGAGAAGGATGCTGTATTAGAATAAAATATAAATCACAGACAGTGGATTGCGTTGTATCTGAATGACAGATGTCAAGTGGTTATGTTAAGAACATCAATTTCTTCATTGAGGCCATCCGGCGAAAGGGAACCCATCAGGTATATCCAAAAAGTCTCCCTCTGGCAAAGGAGGGAAAACCTTTCGTTATCCGTTAGGGTTCCCTTTGGGATGGCCTCAATTGCAAAAACCTCCATTTTTTTTTTCTCTATCATGAAACTGGCTTACTGTAATACTGTGTTTGGTACAACCCTTTTTGGTCAAGCGGCGGTGTTCTACCACTCTAACATGTGAGTAGACCTACGTAGAGGAGACCGCAAGTACAACGTAAAAAATAAATCACGTACTCTGTGATAAATTCTTTTATTTCAAAAGTTTTGCCCTTGGGTGTAGTGATGGTAGATTGACCATTTGGAATGGATTGGCAAGATAAACAGCCTATTTTGCAACATTGGAAGATCCCATGTCTGTTGTCAAAATACATCCGGATATCGGAAAATATTTTATTGTGGTTTCTATTGGATTTGGTGAGTTTGCTGGGAGCAACGATATTTTTTATTGTACGGGATCGTCTGAAGGTGATTTGGGGTTTGGGGTGGGAGAGATGGCGCTAGGATAGGATCAAGTTTTAGAATATCATAGTGTTTGAAAATTATTTTGGATATATGTTTATATTTTGTGTTAAAAGTAGAGATGAACCTGACTGTAGTGATCTCATTTGTGGTATTCTTGAAACGCTTTTTGGTGGGTGAATGCTTAATTATGTGTTTTTTGAACCACTTGACATCTGTCATTCAGATACAACGCAATACACTGTCTGTGATTTATATTTTATTCTAATACAGCATCCTTCTCATCAGTAGACATGTTTGACAGTGGGAGTTTTGTTATTATGGAGTTGTTTTTTTAAAATGAGCCCCACGCATCATAGAGTGTGGGGTCTTTTCATTCATCTATTCATTTTTTTATTTTAAAATTAAATTTTATTTTCTATCCTTATTTTTATTTTTTATTTCCATCACATATTCATTTTCATTTCTATTTCCAATCATCATTTACTTCTCATTATCGCCATATTATAGTTGTATCCTCATTATTACTGATATTATTAACATTTTCTTCCTCACCATCATCAGTTTTCTTTTCTTATTTCTTCCCCCCCCCCCCCCCCTTTGCCATTATTCATTCACATCATTTCCAATACTTCATTTATCATTACCTTTCTATCCACTTACACACATTTATGCTTGTTTCTTACAAGGGGTTAATTTGATCCAGCCCATTTCCCCCGCCCCTTTGTCCAACCCAATGCTTCATATTCTCTGGTTGCCGTATGCCACTCCAGCTTTGAAAAAGCGCATGCGTGTGAAACATGTAGCTGTAAGTTGGCATGGCAACCCCCCTCAACACGGAGTCTTCTACATAACGATCAGCCGCTCTGGCAGGTGGCGTCACACGTCTGGACCACGCGCTGCATTCCAAGCCTCTCTCCACGCCGGACGAACGTCACCTGATGTCCCACCACTGGACTTCACTACCCAGCGTGCACCACACCGCTCCTTCAGAGCCCTAACCATCATATGGGCAGGCATCTAGGAGCAGGACATCCCCCTACAGGCGAAGAGTGGTGGCGTTCCAGCCTTTTCTTTCATCCACCAACAGTGAGTGATTTCAGGAACACTGTTCCCCTTACCTGCACCTTGCAAGCATTTCTCCATCAAGCACCATCACCTTCCTCCTCTTGGTGAGGATTTTATGTGATCACTAACCCCCTGTGCCCTAGTTGGTGGCGGTAGTGCAGTTGTGTTGCCTTACAATCATAAACACAGACTATAGGTGAGGTTCAGCACTAAAAATCGTTACCCTATGTTACAATTCATTGATTTTTTGCTTTCAAAATCCCAGGAGGATTGGATGTCTTTGTCATTGTGTTTTTTATCCACCATTTAATAAATTACTTTTATGTGTTATTATATCAAAAGTTTCTTTGGTGCGCTGTATATTGCTGGTTGCTTTTACATTTCATTTCAAGTCCAAAGTGGTCAAACAGCGGCACATTGATACAGACTATAGGGCATCAATTCAAACAGCTAGTAGTTTGTCATATGGATAACTACCTTTTATAAAAAGGAATGTTCATTTGTGCGCCAATTACTTTTTTGGTTTACATAAAAATGTATCAATCTTGGATCACCACCACCTACCATGCACCTGATGCTGATGTAACCGAATAATTGTTTTTGAAATGTCAGATGCCTTCAAGACTGTCTATGCTGATCCTGAGTGACTATCCTCTTCCTCCTCAATGATCTTGCTGATAGCTTGTAAGAACATTTTTGGTTCTTGGCCCCACCTCACCAGTGGCTAAGGCCCAATTTTTCAGCCCCTGTTTAACAGGGGCATGTAATTACAATTTTTCATGCAATATTTTGCAGGAGGGTTCGTTGCTGTGTTCAACTACAATATCTGTGAGGGGTTGCAGTGTTGTGGCACCAGTGCCTAAGTCCCAATTTTTCAGCCCCTGCTTAATAGGGGCATGTAATTAAAATTTTTGATGCAATACTGTGCAGCGGGGCTCATTTCTGCACTCCAACTAGTTTCTGTGAGGTGTTGCAGGGTTGCGGCACCAGTGCCTAAGGCCCAATTTTTCTGCTCTTGTTCAACAGGGACATGTAATTACAATTCTTGATCTAATATTTCAACAGCAGGGCCAATTCCTGCGCCCACCAAGAGTAACTGCGAGGGCTTACAGTGTTGTGGCAACACCACCCCCACCACCACCACCGGCCCAATTTTTCTGCCCCTTTTCAACAGGTGCATGCAATTACAATTCTTGATATAATAGTTCACAGCAGGGCATTCCAGCACCCACCAAAAGTAACGGAGGGCTTACAGTGTTGTGGCAAGGGCAGGCCCCTACTTTAAAACATCCAACTTACAAAGGACTCCTACTTGCAAACGGAAGGAGACAACAGGAAGTGAGATGAAATCTACCCCTAGGAAGGAAAATTCTCTCCTGTAAGAGTTGATATGGGAAAAATGCATCTCCTCTCCACTGATGCTTTATCACCAATCCTTGTTTCACAAAAAAAAAAACAAATTTTCAAAATACATTTGTCAGTGGGACAGAAAGTGAGGTGAAATCTTCTGAAGAGGTGCACAGACAGCAAAGAGCTGGAGCTACACTTTAAAAATGTACCAGTTCAAAATTACAAACAGATTCTACTTCACAACAAACCTACAGTCCCTGTCTTGTTTGCATCACATGTATACTGCTGTTCAGAGTATATAGGGCCTGGGGGCCCCCACTCCTTTCTTTTTTTTTATTTGGGTGCGGGGTTCCCCTTAATATCCCTACAAGACCCAAAAGGGCCTGGTAATGGACTGGGGGGGGTACCCATGCCATTTGTCTCACTGATTTTCATCCATATTGCCGGGAACAGACATTGCATTAAAGCCGCAAGCAGTTTTATATGACACTTAGTCCTTTAAAAATGTCATTTTGTGCAGGGACTGTTCTAAGCACGGAAAACACGCGCCACTTTACAAGCATAATATAGACAGTGTTAGACATCCCCTAGGTACGATATTTAAAGGAATATTTCACTTTTTTTTCCACTTTAAGCATCATTCTAATCACTGCTCCCCCAAAAAAAGGCAGTTTTTAACACCTTTTTTTGCATTGATACATGTCCCCTGGGGCAGGACCCGGGTCCCCAAACCCTTTTTCGGACAATAACTTGCATATTAACTTTTATAATTAGCACTTTTGATTTTGAATGTTCGAGTCCCATAGACTTTAATGGGGTTCTAAAGTTCGCGCAAACTTTCAGTCCGTTCGCAGTTTCTGGTGCGAACCGAAACGGGGGGTGTTTGGCTCATCCCCAATAGCCATATTTTGTTTTCTACTTCCATATTGAGTCTGGTACAGGTCTACAGGCTAGGGACTATGATACTGGTAAAAACGTATTCTGCTTGAGTAATCCTCCTGCTTCAGTGTGTTACCTTTATCAATTAAATGTTGCGTTCATTATTCTTTATTTACATAATTCCAAATGATTGATAAATTACAGTGATTGAAGCAGGCTCAATATAACTAAAAGACACTGAGAAACTGTTGTCATTTGGTTAAAAAAAAAAAAAAAAAAATATTGGGCTGCTTAGTCTAAAATGCCTGGCCTATTTTTTTGGGGGCCCAACAAGCAGGGCCCTCTGATTCCTTTTATACCGTATTGTAACTAATGTGTGCCTTAATTTTGTAAAGCGCGGTGCCAACTGTTGGCGCTACATAAATCCTGTATAATAATAGGAAGTCATTTTTTCCCCACAAATAGATATATAAAAATAAAAGAGATTGCTTTTGGTGGTATTTGATCACCACTGGGTTTTTCATTTTTCACGCAATAAACAAAAAGAAAGACTGACAATTTTGAAAAAAATAAAATAAATCTTCAAAAATGTAGGCCTATATGTATTCTGCTACATAATTTTGGTAAAAATAAACCCCAATAAGCGTATATTGATTGGTTTGCACAAAAGTTATAGCGTCTACAATCTATGGGAAACATAGAAGGTTTTCTTTTTCATACTAGTAATGGCGGCAATCAGCAACTTAAAGCGGGACTGCAACATTGCAGCTGACAGTCTGACACTGACACTTTGTGGGAGCCAGTGACACCAATACAGTAAACAGTGCTAAAAATATGCACTGTCACTGTACTAATGACACTGGCTAGGAAGGAGTTAAACATCTAGGGAGCTTAAAGGGTTAAATGTGTGCCTAACCAGTGTTTGTATTTACTATGTGTGCTGCTTTTACTAAGGGAACTGGTGGATTTTATTTCCTGCTTTGTAGGGACACAAAATCCATCACTTTCCCCTGTCAGAAGGAAGCTCTGCCTTGTTTAGGAGAGCAGAGAATACCTTGGATACATTGAAACAAATAACAGGGAATTCAGCGATTGCCAAGCAACCCCCCCCCCTCTCCGGTCAGTCCACAGCAGGACTGCTGCTTCGCACAGAACCTGGAAGCCAACTATCAAAAGAGGTGGACCTTTTATTAATCTGCCTGTTCTCCATTTATAGAGCACTTTTCATTGATGGAAGCCATAGTACAGCTTCTATAATTTGAGGAGGGGCAAAACGGGCAGGCATAGTCTGGATATGGGTAGGGGCCAGAGTACTTTGGATTTGCACAGCCAACACTAGCACATAGGACACTTTGCATTAAATGTAAGCAATGTCCCTTGTGCTACTGTAAAAAAAAAAGGGGGGGGGGGGATCTAAAATCAGGCATTAAAGTTCCTTGATTTCTTAAAAAATAAAAAAAATAAAAATTCCTGATAGTGCTGACAGATTCCAAAACAAACGAACTTTCTAGCATTCAATGCCAGTTTGGGACTGGCACTTTCATCAGTTTATATAGAGTTTGGTTTAAAACAATTCACTTTCAATAAAACGTTATTGAAGAATTTTAAAGTATAATTTGTAACGTGAAGAAAAATATGGCTATAGGCAGTCTGTTCTGAATAGAAAGCTAGTAATGCCAAGGTGGTTCATAGCTGTCCTGCAAGAATTCTGGCGGCTAATAAGACATTGACCAGGATGTGTTGGTAGATCTAAATGGAATAGAGACCTTTTCAAGGTGGAGAGAAGAGAAAAAGTAAAAGAACATACACCTAAGCCAGGACCCTAAGGCTTTTTTTAGACTTGCATTTAGGGGGACGCTGTTTGAGCTGTGTTTTTGCCACCTGCAAACCGCCCCCCTTAGGCTTAGTTCACGCTGGCATTGAAAGCAGGCGTTTAAGGGGGTGTTTTTAATGCTCCTCAAGGAAAATGTTTGCCAACACACCATGGATCAACAAGGAAGCATCCAAGTAAATTATTTAATCCACACACACACATCAAAAGAGTAGTGCAAAGTTTCGGAGTCATGTAGGACTCTTTCATCAGGCACGTGATAAATGTGAAATTACAGTGACAAGTATTTAAATAGCCATTAACCAATCAAAGAAAAGCAAGAAAAAAAAAAGGATCCACCCACCCCTTGACAGGTGTAATGTCACAAGTCCCGCCAAATGTACTGTATGTTTAAAAAGAATGACACAGACTAAATGAAAAGAAGAATTGCCAGGGATATGCTAACCTCCCTGGCGGTATGATTATTTCAGATTTTTGATGCTCAAAGTGGTACGTTTTGCATGGAAATTTGGCGTTTTATATTGCAAGCCTGTAAATCTTAGGAATGACACACTTAAATTTGTCAAAACAAGAGTCTAGTAGACAGCCCGGGTATGATAAAGTTTGAAACACTAAATCATAAATTATAATATAATAAATAACTATAACATAAATAATAACGCATAATATAATAACAATTATTCAATAATGTAATCAAATCAAAAACACTGAAATTTGCTCAGTTGCAGAATTGTCGCTGTCATTACTTTCAGTGTTTGACGATGAATTTCTCCACAAATCACAATCGCTCAATTCTGCAAGCGATTCTAAATTATCGCTGTTTTCTAGGTGGTTTAAACCTGCTTTTGATGTAAAGGGATGGTTTTGGTTGCTATGGACAATCTCCAGTTTCCAGGCAGAAAAAACAGTATTTATAATTTATTAAAACTGCATGCAGGGCACTGGACAAAAAGGATGTGAAATTATTTGATACAGTAATGTAATCTATAAGATTACAGTGTACTGCATGTATTGTGTGCGTTTCACTTTTTGAATCTGGCGCTGTTCTGTCCCCATGTGTTGCAAACTCGCAGGGAACAGAGACCAGCGCTGTGATGAATCGAGCGGAGACACAGCGGGGAGACATCGCAGGATCCTGGGGACAAGGTGTGTAACTGTACCTGGATCCTGCGATGTGATCCAGAATGTGGCTTGGGGTTACCGCTTTTGGTACTGAAAATCCACCCCGAGCCACACTCGGGATTGCTGCCAGGGAGGTTAATGCATAAACCTTTGTGTAATGCTTGTAGACCCTGCAGTGTGCATCCCAAATGACAGTCTAAAACAACTTGTTGATCTGGACCATAAGCAGGAGCATTCCGTCTGTACACCGAACAGCGTGAGTGCGGGGATCCGTGGTCACTAGGCAGTAGGTCGAAAGAGCGATCGCTGTCCGTGCATGTTCCCATGTGCTAGGCAATGGGGGACACCGGCAGGGTTGGGGCCACCAATGTCATGGAAATGTATGACGTCAGGAGACTCCGCCCATTGCAGATTTTTATTTTATTTTTTTTAATGGATACAAACACAGGGGGAGCGAAGCAAAGTGAAAGTTGTGAGTGCATAGAGAGAAATTAAGCCATCAGATCAGGAGTGCATACAGGGAAAGGAGAAGAAGAAGGGAAAATGGGTAGAAGAGAAAAAGGCAGACCAAGGAGATGCAGGACACAGGAAAATGTAAATAAAGGTGAAATAGGGGCAAAAAAGGAGATATGAAGGGGGTGGGAGAAAGAACAGATAAAAAAAAAAAATTAAAAAAAGAAGAGAAGGGTGTGCTGGTAAACGTTTTCCTTATGACTTCTTAACCAGTTTCCAGCTGGTTGTTCCTGTTCGGGAACGTGTGGGATGGGAATATGGAGTACTATTTGTGATTGGACTCCGCATCTTGCACCCCTGATGGCTCCCCTACTTTGGAGGGTCCTCTCCAATCGATCGTGCCCATACACAGTGGGACACGACATCCACTGATCTGCTCAATGGGTTACCTTGCCAAAAACGAAGATGGAATCTGATGAAGCCGCCCATCAATCCGATAGGAGGTTTGGCAATATATACTGCCAGGAGGAGATTGACACAATCCTCTTTCCCAAAGACGAAGGTAAAGTATTTGGAATCGATACGGCTACTGATCTTTTTTGCGAAATCAAAGCGATTAAGAATGAGACAAGTTGACCTGGCATTACATGGCCAGACACTATCTAATACTACAGAACTTAGAAGACACACCATGTGGATTCTGTATCAAAAATCAGCCCACGTTCGGCCGCCATAAACATGAGTTCTGTGAACGTTGGAGTGAATGGCTACTCAGAACTTCCTCAACTTTATACTGATCGTCATTGAAGAGGTTAAAGTCCAATTGTGTCAAGTTCATAGGGAGCCAACTACATTGGAACTGTCAATCCAGGATAAAGACAAATACCGACAATACAAAAAACAAAAAAACAGACAGTGAGGTCTTAACATACACAGCAAGACAAAAACAAGCCAAATGCGACAAATTTAAACTGATAAATCAGGATCATCAGTAGGGAAGGGTATATCCTTGGCTCACAGGTTTCAGCCTACCAAGGGGTAGACTCTACACACGTCCACCAACAGGAGGCTCTGAAGCCCAAATCACCAGAATTCAGGGTCCCCATTTTCAGGAGGGGCATCAACTCAAGCGCCATGCAGCACCCACCGGGGCACAAAGGGTGCCCAGTGATCAATTTATCGCCTAGACCTATGGCGAACGGCGAGTTATGACTCTTATCAAAAGGTCCTTTCCTTCTCCTGACAGATTTCAGAATTTTGATTTTGAGGTGGATATGATTAAATTTGAAAGAACATTGAAAATCAAACATTTCCACACTGTACCCAAAATAATACTTACCAGACCAGTGACACCATTTAAATGTAAATTTTTTCCACCTAGACAATTCCACTCTATTGACAACTTTATATGAACAATCAAACACGACGTCCGTAGCAATGTCTCAAATAAAACATACACTAATTCTGTGGGCTTCTTAAGGGTAGGGACCAATGCGAGTATACAATGTATAGGGATAGGGACAATTGTAGACACTCACTCAGGTTGGACTGGGTGGACTGGTGTCTTTATTCAACCTTACTAACTATGTAACTAATTTAAGTCCGGGTGAGTTCACTGTACAAAGAACACTTAAAGTGATTGTAAGGGTTAATTTCTTTTCTTTTTAAATAACAAACATATTGTAATAATAATATAAATAGTGTTGCTCCATATTCCGTAATCAAATCCCCTAACAAAGTGCCAAGTGCCTAATTATCACAAATTGATATTAGATAAACCAAATACAATACATATCCAATAATAAAACATAAATTATAAATATATAAATTAATCAATTATAATATACTGCCCCACTAGAGTACTAAGTGAAAGGGCTAAACATACAGTGAAAGTGCCAAGTACTGGAAAAAATCTTAAATAGTATATTAAAGTGTTCAAAGATGACAAGGAGGAAACACATCTCCCTGAAAAAAATCCCACTCTTCTAATAAATGTGGGAAAAAAAAAAAAAAAAAAAAGTGAAAAAGAAATAAAAAAAACCTGAATTAAATTATGTGTTAATATATATAAAAAAACAGCACCTTACAAACAACGTGAATTCATTAATAATATTAACCAAAAAAAAATGAATAAGGGTGGTAAAAAAAAAAAAAAAAAAAATTATATTATGAGATTAGAGATAGAGATAGAGATATTCAATTAAAAGAGACACCAATTAAGTAGTTAATCAGATGAGATAAATAGAATAATTGAATGGTGTAAAAAGCCACACAACCAGTGTGCCAAATAAATAGATGCAGCTCAATTAATCAATGTATCAAATAAATAATCAATACGACTAAAATAAAAATAAAATAATAATAGGTATTAATTGTCCAGAAAAGGGTCCACATTAATATAAAAAAAGATATTTGTATATAAATAAGGTATTGCATAGAATGCACTTATCCAAACTAAAGGGGGGGGGTTACTCGTCCTGGGCACATCAAAGGCTTCAAATAAATCAGAATACCCCAGGAAAGGCTGTCACACTTTTCTTCCTTCAGTAAGGTAGGACAAAACAAAGGGGAGAATATTCCTGCTTCTTCCACTCCAAGCCCGAATATTTCATGAAGGAAGGAAGAAAGAAAACATTGCACAGTATTGCTAGAAAAAGGCAGGATCATCATACAAAAAAAGGCCACTCACATGTAGAGTAATGTCAGAGCGCATTGAAATGGTCAGATCACCAAAACGAGTGTGCAGCCGTGACTGACGCAACGCGTGAGGGAGAGGAGACCGACAGCACACGAGTGAGGTTTGCAGCGCATCGGCTGCACACTCGGCACGGTCCACCCTGGAGGACTCAACACCAAGCTGTCATTTACATGCTTCTTAAATGAAAGATAACTAATCTGTCATTTTTTTGTCTTGAACTATGATCAAACTAGCCTACTTTGACCATGGAGTTTTTTTTCTTCATTACAAATGCTGATGGGGTTGGCCTTAAATTCTGTCATTTTAACTGTACCTTCCCCTGTATATATTGAACCTGTATTACCATTGATTAGGTCCTTCTGCACCTAGGCTTTGTTCTTTTCATTTTTTACCAATAATATTTTTGGTTTTCCCATTTTTTCCCCCTCTTTACTTTTATTTTTTCCTATTTTTAATTTTATTATTATTTTTTCTACTTTACTTATTTATTTTTTCTTGCTTAGGTAATTTCCTCATTTGTTTTTTCTGTTTATTTTCCAACATTTCACGTTTTGTTATATTCCAACATTTTTCTCAGTTGCACCTCTTTCCTCTTAAAATTTGCCGCCTTCTCCCACTCATTTCTTCTTTTCCTATTCTCATTTCTCTATCTTTAGCATTTTTTATTTTTCACTCATTTTTTTTCTCCTATTTTTCTGTTCTTTTTTTCTCTTTTTATGTGTATTGCCCCCCCCCCCCATATCTCCTTTTTTGCCCCATTTCATCTTTTACACATTAACATTTTCCTATGTCCTCCATTATTCCTTGGTCTGACTTTTCTCTTCTACCTGTTTTCCTTCTTTGTCTCCTTTGCCTGTATGCACCTCCCGATCTGATGGCTTAATTTCTCTCTATGCACTTACAACCTTTCACTTTCCTTCACTCCCCTTGTTTTTTTTGAATGGACGCAATCTGCCTTGATGGCCTGGGTTGCCTGACATCATACGTTTCCATGACGTTGGCGACCCCAACCCTGGCAGTTTCAATTGGAGCCGACCTGTTGCCTAGAAACCACGGATTCCTGCACTCACGCTGTTCGGTGTACAGACGGAATGCTCCTACTTATGGTCCCGATCGACAAGTCTGTTTAGACTGTTATTTGGGATGCGCACTGCAGGGTCTACAAGCATTACACAAAGGTTTATGCATTAACATATCCCTGGTAATACTTTTCATTTAGTCTGACATTCTTTTTAAACAGACATTTAGCAGGACTGGTGACGTCACACCTGACAGTGGGTGGATCCTTTTTCTTGCTTTCCTTTGATTGGTTGATGGCTATTTCACATTTATCACATGCCTGATGAAGGGGTCCTATGTGACTCTGAAAAGTTGCAAAACTCTTTTGATGTGATCATGCATTAAATAATTTGCTTGGACGCTTCCTTGTTGATCCAACATTTTCCTTGTGACTTCTGAACCAGTTCCCAACTGGTTGTTGCTGTAGCACCCAATCCCTTGAGAGCTTTTGGAGAGCTTATGGGCGGCACAGTGGTGTAGCCGTTAGCACTCTCACCAAGCAGTAAGAAGGGTCGCTGGTTCAAATCCCAACCACGACACCACCTGCCTGGAGTTTGCATGTTCTCCCTGTCCCTGCGTGGGTTTCCTCCGGGTACTCCGGTTTCCTCCCACAAACCAAAGACATGCAGGTAGGTTAATTGGCTTCTGTCCAAAATTGGCCCTATTATATGAATGGGGATCTTGGATTGTGGGCTCCTTGAGGGTAGGGACCAATGTGAGTGTGTAATGTACAGGGATAGGGACAATTGTAGACACTCACTCAGGTTGAACTGGATGGACTGGTGTCTATTCAACCTTACTAACTATGAAACTTTTCCAGGAACATGTGCGATGGGAATATATAGAGTACGACTTAATGCTCCTAAAATGCCTATGCAGATGATAATATGGACAGCGCACAGTGCTGTTCACATTACCATACCATGAAGCATTAGCGTAGATTCGCTTAAAAATTTACGATTCATGTCAAGTTTGGAGTTGAAGCATTTTAACTCCTTTCATTCAAGTCTATGGTAACATGCCGAAAAAAAAAAGTGCTAGCATGCATTTTCAGCGCACTAGTACATCAGAGTTAATAATAGATGCTTGTGTTATGGTTTTAATGCACCAAAAACGCATGTCCAGTCAACCATGCCAGAAACGTGCATAAGGAGTTTGGGGCAGCGTTTTACCACTCATTAAATGCTTATAAAATGCAGCATGCTTCAGTGCCCCCACAGAATGTTGCTTGCTGTGGGAGCTCTCGGCAGGTGGGAGTGGCCAGGAGCGCCAGCAGGGGACCTGAGAAGAGTAGAATCAGGGCTGCTCTGTGTAATATCACTGCACAGAGCAGGTAAGTATATTGTTTGTTATGTTGGCAAATAATTGCCTTTAATATGACTTTTTTTTAACTATATATCTTTATTTGGTTTTCAACTTTACAAAACATACAAAATACACTAACCTTTTACATTCTTCAAACGACATATTAAAGGGGGCTTCTAGGCTCCCCCTTCATAAGCAATTTTATAAATCTATCCTTTAATCACCCCTAATCCACTAAACACACCCATCACACCACCATACTTCTGGTACCTCCATCACTCACCACTACATCTGTCCCTCAACAAGATATTTATTCTTAAGCCCAAATATCTGGTCTCACCTACATTACCCCACTCTTCAAAATTATTATTTCTCTATCCACAATTTCCAGATCTTATCATATTTATTGACACTTCCTTGTTTGATATATATCATCCTTTCCTTGAGAATTACTACATCCATACTTTGTTCCCATTCCCTACAGGATGGAGAGGCAGGAGACTGCCACCTCTGGGCAATGAGTCTCCTAGCCTGGAAAAGGCATCTCAGAATTGCTAGCTCGATATCCCTCGGTTTACCCTCTCCCTCCATCCACCCCAATACACACAATGTGGGATCCATATCTATTCGAATTTTAAAAACTCGAGCAATAGTGTCCACCAACTCCCTCCAATATCGGAACAGTTTTGGACATCTCCAAAACATATGGATAAGGTCCCCCCCTGTTCTTCCGCATCTTGGGCAAGTGTCGTCTTTCCTCCGACCAAACCAAAAAAAGTTTTTGTGGCGTATAATAAACCCTGTACAGCAAGAAAAGGTGTGACATCTTCTGGGGTGAGGAGAGAGCGATACCCATGGAGCGAATTCAAGAATCCTTTCCCATTGCAATTCCGATATGTCTCCAACGTCTTTCTCCCATTTCCTCCTATAAGGCCTTATCTGCAGCCCTTCCCAGTTTCCTTTATGGATACTTGGGTAGATTTTAGATAGTAGACCCTTCCGCGTATTGGCCTTAATAATCTTCTGTAATACAGGTATAGTACTCCAGTCTATCGTCCTCCCTTTAAACTGTTCTGTAAGAGCACGCCTCACCTGTAGATACTTAAAGAATGACTGCTTAGGGAGTGCAAATTAATCTCGCAGATCTTGAAAAGATCTCAACTTTCCCTCATGAAAAATCTGTGAATATGACTTTAAATAGCAAATATGTTGCCAATTTGAATTGGGACTTAGTGAGACCGGGAGGTTTAGGCTTCATGCACACGAGACGCAGATGCAAACGCTGCTGGACACATGTTGAAACCGGCGTTTAGAAACGCGCGTTTTGCCGCGATTTTTACCGCAATTTAGCGGCGTTTTACCGCGTTTGCGTCTAGAAGCGTTTAGTTAAGCTAACATCATAGACCCTCCCCAGCTCAAAAAACAGTATTATTAACTATTTCAGCAATTTTGTGAGACCAGAGTGAGTAGCAGCAGCTGTGAGAGCTGCAGTGTATTTGTATTTAGCGTGTCACTTGCCACGGCACCTGCCACAAGTTGTGGATTGTCCACTTGCCACGTCATCTGCCACAAGTTGTGGATTGTCCAACTGCCACGTCACCTGCCACAAGTTGTGGATTGTCCACTTGCCACGTGACTTGCCACATCACCTGCCACGTCACTTGCCACGTCACCTGCCACAAGTTTTGGATTGTCCACTTGCCACGTCACTTGCCACAAGTTGGGGATTGTCCACTTGCCACATCACCTGCCACAAGTTGTGGATTGTCCACTTGCCACGTCACTTGCCACGAGATGTGGATTGTCCACTTGCCACGTCACCTGCCACGTCACTTGCCACGTCACCTGCCACAAGTTTTGGATTGTCCACTTGCCACGTCACTTGCCACGTCAGCTGCCACAAGATGTGGATTGTCCACTTGTCACATCACCTGCCACATCACTTGCCACATCACCTGCCACAAGTTGTGGATTTTCCACTTTCTACGTCACTTGCCACATCACCTGCCACGTCACTTGCCACGAGATGTGGATTGTCCACTTGCCACGTCACTTGCCACGTCACCTGCCACCTCACTTGCCACGTCACCTGCCACAAGTTGTGGATTGTCCACTTGCCACGTCACCTGCCACAAGTTGTGGATTGTCCACTTGCCACAAGTTGGGGATTGTCCACATCACCTGCCACGTCACTTGCCACATCACCTGCCACAAGTTGTGGATTGTCCACTTGCCACGTCACTTGCCACATCACCTGCCACGTCACTTGCCACAAGATGTGGATTGTCCACTTTCCACGTCACCTGCCATGCCACCTGCCACAAATTGTGGATTGTCCACTTGCCACGTCACCAGCCACATCACCTGCCACAAGTTGTAGATTTCCACTTGCCACGTGACTTGCCACATCACCTGCCACATCACTTGCCACGTCACCTGTCACAAGTTGTGGATTGTCCACTTGCCACATCACTTGCCACCTGCCATGTCACTTGCCACAAGCTGTGGATTGTCCACTTGCCATGTCACTTGCCACGTCACCTGCCACAAGTTTTGGATTGTCCACTTGCCACGTCAGCTGCCACATCACTTGCCACAAGATGTGGATTGTCCACTTGTCACATCACCTGCCACATCACTTGCCACATCACCTGCCACAAGTTGTGGATTGTCCACTTGCCACGTCACTTGCCACGTCACCTGCCACGTCACTTGCCACAAGTTTTGGATTGTCCACTTGCCACGTCACTTGCCACGTCACTTGCCACAAGATGTGGATTGTCCACATGTCACATCACCTGCCACATCACTTGCCACGTCACCTGCCACAAGTTGTGGATTGTCCACTTGCCACGTCACTTGCCACATCACCTGCCACGTCACTTGTCACAAGATGTGGATTGTCCACTTTCCACGTCACCTGCCATGCCACCTGCCACAAGTTGTGGATTGTCCACTTGCCACATCACCAGCCACATCACCTGCCACAAGTTGTGGATTGTCCACTTGCCACACCACTTTCCACGTTACCTGCCACGTCACCTGCCACAAGATGTGGATTGTCCACTTGCCACGTCACCAGCCACAAGTTGTGGATTGTCCACTTGCCACATCACTTTCCACGTTACCTGCCACGTCACCTGCCACAAGATGTGGATTGTCCACTTGCCACATCACCAGCCACAAGTTGTGGATTTCCCACTTGCCACATCACTTTCCACGTCACCTGCCACAAGTTGTGGATTGTCCACTTGTCACATCACCTGCCACGTCACCTGCCACGTCACCTGCCACGTCACCTGCCACAAGTTGTGGATTGTCCACTTGCCACGTCACTTGCCACATCACCTGCCACGTCACTTGCCACAAGATGTGGATTGTCCACTTTCCACGTCACCTGCCATGCTACCTGCCACAAGTTGTGGATTGTCCACTTGCCACATCACCAGCCACATCACCTGCCACAAGTTGTGGATTGTCCACTTGCCACACCACTTTCCACGTCACCTGCCACGTCACCTGCCACAAGATGTGGATTGTCCACTTGCCACGTCACCAGCCACATCACCTGCCACAAGTTGTGGATTGTCCACTTGCCACATCACTTTCCACGTCACCTGCCACAAGTTGTGGATTGTCCACTTGCCACGTCCCTTGCCACGTCACCTGCCACAAGTGGATTGTCCACTTGCCACATCACCTGCCACAAGTTGTGGATTGTCCACTTGCCACGTCACCTGCCACAAGTTGTGGATTGTCCACTCGCCACGTCACTTGCCACATCCCCTGCCACAAGTGGATTGTCCACTTGCCACGTCCCCTGCCACAAGTGGATTGTCCACTTGCCACGTCACTTGCCACGTCACCTGCCACAAGTTATGGATTGTCCACTTGCCACGTCACATGCCAGTCACCTGCCACAAGTTGTTGATTTTCCACTTGCCACGTCACCTGCCAGGTCATTTGCCGCGTCACCTGCCAGGTCACTTGCCACGTCACCTGCCACAAGTTGTGGATTGTCCACTTTCCACGCCACTTCACCTGCCAGGTCACTTGCCACAAGTTGTGGATTGTCCACTTGCCACATCACTTGCCACCTGCCATGTCACTTGCCACAAGTTGTGGATTGTCCACTTGCCACGTCACTTGCCACCTGCCATGTCACTTGCCACAAGTTGTGGATTGTCCACTTGCAATTGCAATTGTTTAAAATATTTTTCTAATGGTTTTTCATCATTTGCAATCATTTTTGAGATTTTTAATGTAAAAAAAAAGGTCACCTTTAAAAACGCATATAAACGCAAACGCGGCTAAACGCGGTAGCGGCGTTTTGCCGCGTTTTGCGTCTGAAACGTGGAAATTTTTGCTTCTGAACGCATTTTTTTGCTTCTGGAAAAACGAGATTAAACGCAACTGCATAAAAACGGAAAAAAACGAGACTGTGTGCATGGACACATAGGATAACATTGAATGAGTTCAGGGGCAGTTGAAAAAACTGTCCAACTGCATCTGAACGCGCGTTTAACTGCGTCTCGTGTGCATGAGGCCTAAAGAACATGCCAGGATATTCTAGGGAAGGGGCAATTAAACAAAGACTGCAAGAGTTTAAGAAATTTGCAAGCATGTGACAAGACCACTAAATGTGCAAAACATCTCCTAGGTAGGGCGTCACAAAAGCATGTGCTATTAAGAGATGAATGAAGATGAGCTAATCAGGAGTGCAAAACGTGGTGCAGCTCTGCAGAGAAACCAATCAGTTTCCAGGTTGTTTAGTCAAGGCTTATCTGAACAAGTTGCAGTTAGATGCTTATTGACTACCATGCACAGCTGCATCACATAATGCACTCTCTAGTTTTAGTAAATTAACCTTCATGTATCATCTCACAACAGTTTTAAATGTGGCTTCAGTAATAGTTATATTATTGGAGCAGGAGGCCATTGTAAAACAAATTTGTAGCCAATCTTCCCTCTCTTTAGTGCACTGGAGGTCTTTCTCCCATTTGGAAACATAAGTGTGGCCTGCATCATTATTTGAATGAATTAATTGCAAATAAATAATGGATATCAGTTTGAGGGAGACAGAGGTGTAAAATGGCATATGTGTCCAAAAAGTGAGAGCCTTCATGTGAGAACTTTGTTGGGGAGTATGATGGATGAGCCAATGTTTTATTTGTAGGAAGCAAGTTCAGAAGATGGGCATGATATTTTACTTGAAAGTCTGCCCATGTGTAAGTGCCCTTTATGAAGGGCCTAAGATTGAAGTGGTTATACCGGGATCATGGTTGAAGCTACAACCATGATTCAGGTATTGTTTTTTCAGCGGAAAACTCCCTACAATGTGAGAGTGATCCGAGCAGCAATAGAGCCGTTGAATCACGTTTACAGGCAGAGGAAGGAGGGCGCCCCCCCTCCCTCCGCCACCTTTACCGGGCTCAGTAAAGATAACTGGCGGCATCAGCTTTCCTGGACACAGTGAGAGGAACTGATGTTGTTACTCCGACTGTGTGACATCAGAAACAAGGATTTTGTCGCTTCCTATTTCAGTCCCATGTAAACAAGCCATTACTGGCTGATCAGACGCTTTGGATGCCAGAGGAAAGATCTGGGGTTTAATAGATCCCAGATCTCTCCAAAAAGGACCTGTCATGGCCCACGCTATCACAAGAGATATTGTTCATATGCAATGAAGTTGATCCAACTAACTTGTTTTCCAGGAGTTTTTCAGGACATGAGAGAGTGGCTCCACCCACTAGGAAACACCAACTTCATCAAACTTTAAAAAGGAGGCTTCTCCCCACAGCTCATCAGCTGTAGCAGAGTAGTTTCATAGTTAGTAAGGTTGAATAAAGACACCAGTCCATCCAGTTCAACGCAAGTGAGTGTCTACAATTGCCCCTATCCCTGTACATTGCACACTCACATTGGTCCCTACACTCAATGAGCCCACAATCCAAGGTCCCCATTCATATACTAGGGCCAATTTTGGACAGAAGCTAATTAACCTACCTGCATGTCTTTGGATTGTGGGAGGAAACCAGAGTACCCGGAGGAAACCCACGCAGGGACAGGGAGAACATACAAACTCCAGGCAGGTAGTGTCGTGGTTGGGATTCGAAACAAGCGACACTTCTTAATGCTAAGCGAGAGTTCTAACCACTACACCACTGTGCCGCCCAACACCACTGTGCTGCCGTGGTGTGTACCACTGTGTGTTCCTCCGGCTCAAGCTGGAACACGTAATCAGAATATGGTTAGTCACAGCATAAACAAGAAAGTACAGGTCGTTGCTGTCCTGAAAGACTCTTGGAAAACTAGTTACCGGTAAGTTCAAGTTGAATTTTTCCTAAATGTCTTTCAGGACAGCACCTGAGGATAAATGGAGACTTACCGACTAGGGAGGGTTCAACAGCCTAAAGGACCTTTCTGCCAAATGCCTACTCACCGGCTGACAGAAGATCCAGTCTGTAATGACGGACAAATGTCAGGTAACTTGACCATGTAGCCGCCTTACAAATTTGATCTGTGGCGGCACCAGCTTTTTCTGCCCACGTAGTGGCCAGAGCTCTAGTAGTGTGCTTGCATTCCCGGTGGTTGGGGGACAAACCCATCTGGGAATAAGCTTCTGAAATAGCTGATTTTAGCCATCTAGCAATTGACCCCTTTGATGCTTGGCGGCCTTTTCTGTTGCCAGAAGAAAAAGAACAGAATAAAGAGTCTGAAGACCTAAAGTCCCTTGTTACTTCCAAGTAATGTAATAAAATTCTTCTTACATCCAAGTTATGGAATAAATTCTCCTTTTTTCCAGAATGATTTGAACAAAAAGTTGTCAGGATGATTTCCTGCGACCTGTTATGAACTGACGCTACCTTTGACAAAAACCCTGGATCTGTTAAGTACAATCCTGTCTGGGTAAACAGAAAAGGTTTCCTTTAATGATAGAGGGTGTAGTTCACAGATTCTTCTTGTGGACATAACCGCAACTAAGAATACCGCTTTGAGAGTTAAATTCCTTAACAAGATCGTCTAACGGTTCAAAAGGATCTTTTGTGAAGGCTTGCAAAACTACTGACAAGTCCTATTTAGGAAAATGTTTAGTAGGAGCTAGTCTGGACTTAGTAAGCAAGTGTTTTAAAGAATCTTGTAACCAAAAAGGAAAAGAAATTGGTCTTTCTAGGTATACTCCCAGGGCAGCCACTTGCACTTTAAGAGTGCTAAGCGCAAGGCCTTCCAAAACTGACACAATGTCCTCTATGGTTCGGTTTGACGAACGACACCAAAAGTTGTAGACTCTCCAAACTTTAGCATAAATATCTCTAGTTACCTTCTTTCTGCTGACGAGAAAAGTAGTTACTAGAGGTTCTGACAATCCTTTGCTCCTTAACAGCTGCTCCTCAGATACCAGGTGGTGAGGCTTAGTCTGGCTATATCTGGGTGGTATACTGGGCCTTGAAGTAGTAAGTCCTGTGTGAGAGGAAGCTGCCAGTTCGGTTTGACTGTCATTTGTAGAATGGAGGAAAACCAGGCTCTTTTCGGCCAGAATCAGAATTACTGACACCATTTCCTTTTGTATTTTTCTTAATAAATGTGGAATTAGCTGAGGGGGGAGGAGAGGCATAGCCCAGCTGAAAGTTCCAGGGATGTGCTAAGGCATCTATCCCTAGTGAGCCGCTGTCTCTGTGCAGAGAAAAGAACTGAGGGAGCTGAGCGTTTTCTTTTGATGCAAACAAGTCCACTTCTAGGCGCCCCCACATCCTGGTGATCAATGAAAATATATTTCTGGATTCTTGCTCCATTCTGCTTCCTGAATTTTTCATCTGCTCAAGAAGTCTGCTACTTTGTTTAGCGTGCCTTTGAAATGCACTGCTGACAGGGAGAGTAAATGATTTTCTGCCCACTTCCATTGGATTTCCATTGACAGCAATAGAAGAGCCTTGCTCCTTTGTTCAGTTATGCCACGGTAGTGGCATTGTCTGATAGAATCTGCACATGGGACCTCTGGAGACTTGGAGAGAAGGCAGCCAATAATAGGGCGACTGCTTTTAACTCCCTCCAGTTTGAGAACCTTCCTGCTTCGGATCAGGACCAAATTCCCTGTGCTATACTTTGATCCCAGTGGGCACCCAACCTGCCCAACTGCTGGCGTCTGTTGTAACTCTTTTTTTCAGTCAGGAAAGACCATAATAAGCCCTTTGATAAAGCCAACTGACTTCACCGAAGAGTAATCTTGACCCTGGCGGCGAGCTTTGCTTTTGTGTCTAAGGTTTCTGGACTGTGACCCCAAACCTTTAATAGAAAACTCTGGAGGGGCCTGAAATGGAGCCTCGCCCATTGAATGGCCAGCATTGTCGAAGTTTAAAGGTTCCCAGGGCTGACATAACCTGATTGATACATCCTGGATTGTTTGTAGCCTGGCTACTACATTCATGACTTTGTTTTTCTTTTCTTCTAGAAGAAAAAAAAAACCTTTGTTCTACAGAATCTATTTGATAGCCTAGAAACAACTTGCTTAGCTGGATTGAAATTAGATTTTTGAAGGTTCACAATCCAGCACAAGGCTTCCAAATAACTGTGGGCCTTGGCCAGTCTACCTGCAATTTTTCTCTGGAAGGGGCAAAGAAGAGGAGGTCTTCTAGATAAGGCATTACTGCAATTCCCTACAGACGGAGGGGAGTGAGAGCTTCTACAATTTTTACAAAAATAGTGGATGCAGCACCTCCTTCCCCATATTTATTGCCAGCTTGAGGAACTTTTGAGACCGAGAGGCTATAGGTACATATCTCTTAAACTCGATTGACGCCATGAAGCATCCCTTGGTTAAGAGATGTCTGACCGTAAAGATGGAGTCCATGCAGAATGTCCTGTATTGGACTGACCTGTTTAAAAGGTTTTAAGTTGAGAATGAGACTAAAGGTTCCCGACAGTTTTTTTACCAGGAAAATATGCGAATAGAAACCCCAATGACGTTCCTCTGGAGAAACCTGAATCAGAAACCCCTGTTACATCAGATCCCCCAACAGGTTCTTCATGGCTAGGGCCCTTGCTGTGTCCTTTGGCAGGTTTGTTATAAAGTATCTTTTGGAGCAAGAACCCGAAAACTCCATTATGTATCTCTGGGCCAGCATGTCTAGAATAAATAGGTTTTCTGTCGTAGAATACATATATTGGGATTCTGGACCCCACCCAAGACTCACCAAAAGGGAGAAGGCAAAAGGACTATCTCGGTACAAGTACAAAAGCATGGATCGAAACAAAGATAAAAATATTGTTCCTTGAAGCCTGGGAGAGACATATCTTCTCCGATGATCAGTTTTCATCCTTCCTTGAGTCGGTACTTTGCTGGTTCAGATTCATTGATGATCTGTTTGTGGTCTGGACTGGCTCACCATCCTCAATAATTTGTTGAGACTATCAACATCCATTTAAACTTCACGGTGACTTTTGACAGTACGCAGATCCCATTTCTGGATCTGTTGATTGTCAAAAATCCCGATGGGACATTAGGGACCAATCTCTATTGCAAACCTACAGCTGGCAATACTTTGTTGCACGCCACAAGTGCCCATCCGAAACCCCTTGTGCGTAGTATTCCATTTGCGACTGCATTATAATTGTGCACATGACGAGGATTTTTACATACAATCAGCGGCCCTATGCGAACAACTCCTCGGGGGGTTATTCTAGGATCAATCTTAGAAAAGCTTTCAACAAAGCATTTGGCAGTACCAGAACGTCTTTGCTTTACCCCCCCCCCCCCACGTAATTCGAACGCTAATACAGTAAAGATTATTACTCAGTATTCAGCACATCATGAGCAATTCAGAAAAATTATCTCAAAGCACTGGCATCTCCTCTACTAATAAAATCTGTAATTTTTTCAATCTACCTCCACAAAGTCATCTATCTCATCTAAAGTTCAATTTTTCCTTCCCTTTTCTATGTATTAGGGATGGAGGCACACCGCATAAGTCCCAAAAATTCACGTTTGATATACGTCACCCTACTTTCTTTCCCCTACCCCATCCCCCCACCCCCCATGTTCCCTTCGCCTAGCAATTTTTTCTGCTCCAATAAGCTAAATATCCCATGTGTCCATGCACACTACCTAATGCCTGGTTCAAACCTACAGTGGTGTGAAAAAGTGTTTGCCCCCTTCCTCATTTCCTGTTCCTTTGCATGTTTGTCACACTTAAGTGTTTCGGAACATCAAACCAATTTAAACAATAGTCAAGGACAACACAAGTAAACACAAAATGCAATTTGTAAATGAAGGTGTTTATTATTAAAGGTGAAAAAAAATCCAAACCATCATGGCCCTGTGTGAAAAAGTGATTGCCCCCTAAACCTAATAACTGGTTGGGCCACCCTTAGCAGCAACAACTGCAACCAAGCGTTTGTGATAACGTGCAATGAGGCTTTTACAGCGTCCTGGAGGAATTTTGGCCCACTCATCTTTGCAGAATTGTCCTAATTCAGTTACATTAGAGGGTTTTCGAGCATGAACGGCCTTTTTAAGGTCATACCACAACATCTCAATAGGATTCAGGTCAGGACTTTGGCTAGGCCACTCCAAAGTCTTCATTTTGTTTTTCTTCAGCCATTCGGTGGTGGACTTGCTGGTGTGTTTAGGATCATTGTCCTGCTGCAGAACCCAAGTTCATTTCAGCTTGAGTACACGAACAGATGGTCGGACATTCTCCTTCAGGATCTCTTGGTAGACAGCAGAATTCATAGTTCCTTTTATCACGGCAAGTCTTCCAGGTCCTGAAGCAGCAAAACAGCCCCAGACCATCACACCACCACCACCATATTTTACTGTTGGTATAATGTTCTTTTTATGAAATGCAGTGTTCCTTCTACGCCAGATATATGTGTAACTGAAACAATGGTATGGAGATGGGTGGGGGCCCATCTTCCCCTCACTCGTCTCCATGCTACTGATGTGAGAGGATCCGATTACCACCGCCACTGCCAACGGCTCCGGTAAGTGGCGGAGGGCACTGGAGCATGGAGGGGGGCCCCCCTCTCCCGCCACAGATAAAGGTAAACTTGTGGCGAATCTGCCGCAGAAACCACGTATATCGGTGTGCGGCGGTCCGGAAGTGGTTATTGGGATAATAATGAAGCTGCTTTGCTGGTGATACTGATGAAGTTATTGCAAATGAATTTTCAAAGGCTTTTTTTTTTTCTAGTGATAGCAAAAATAATATTATTACGCTTGTTATTAATTTTTTTGGTGCAAGTTACCACAACACCATTATCCCATAGTTTTTAAAGATCAAAGATACAACTACAAATACTTTCAAAAAGAGCCAACTTCCCTAAACTACGAACCTTGTTAGAAGGCATGAACTGTGATAAAATCTTAGAAACAAAGAACACGGAGGAGGGATGGGTTTGCTTTAAGAGCATATTAAATAAGGGCATTAGCCAATGCATCCCATAGGGTATTACATTTAAAAGAGCGAATAAAAGACCTGGGTGGCTTAACTCCAATATAAAAATGCATATAAAAGCAAAAGAAGGCCTTAAAATTTTTTTAAAAAAATACAAGGTTGAGAGATCATCAGCATTTAGACTTTATAAAGAAAGCAACAAGAAATGTAAGGGTTTGATTAGGGTGGCTAAGATAAAAACACTGGAAAATTTAAATTTATTTGTTCGATTTGTGGCTCTGTGGTCTCCAGTCTTCGGTTGACATTACACCTGGGGGAACACGGATATGTAAAGACACACTGTGCCACATATTATGCTATTGTAGAACTGTTATGGATATTATAGATACTATTGAAATTTTCTCTTTTTTGCTACAGCTACAAATCACAGCCATAGCCACAGCTATTAGTTTTATATATATATATATATATATATACACACACACACACACACACACACACAGAAATTGTTCTATATCTCAGCCTTTATTCTTGCCGTTTTGGCACCCCCAGTGTTAAATTACTTCAATCCAGCCCAATTCAATTTAGCCTAAGCCCAGTCTAGTTCTGATCAGTTCAGCCTAATCCAGTCCTCAGTATCAGTCTCACAGGACTGGACAGCCTCTAATGCTTAATGCTTTTTTGGTGGGAAATCCTTCAATTCCTGAAGCTATCTTAAAGACATAAGATCTAGGAGCTAGGGGTAGAAAGCATGCAGAACAAATCACAGGAGCAATAGCCAAACAGACTAAACTGTCTAGACCAAATAGCCTTCATTGTTATATGCCCTCCCCATCTACCTCTACCTTAACCGCTTAAGGACCGCCTCCTGCACATTTATGTTGACAGAATGACACGGCTGGGTGCATCAACGTACAGGTACATTGCCCTTTAAGTGCCCAGCCGTGGGTTCTGAGCCAGTCCTGAGCTCCGTGACTGTGGCCACGGGACCCGATCGCCGCTGGTGTCCCGCAATCGAGTCACAGAGCTGAAGAACGAGGAGAGGTATGTGTAAACAAACCTCTCCCTGTGCTTCCTAGTGTGGCTGTCACTGATCGTCTGTTCCCTGTTATAGGGAAAGACGATCAGTGACGTCACATGCCAAGCCACACCCCCCCAACAGTAAAAAAAAAATAAAACATTACTAGTAAAAAAAATATATATATATATTAATAAAAATGCTATAAAACTATCCCCTATTTTGTAAACACTATAACTTTTGCGCAAACCAATAAAATCGCTAATTGCGATTTTTTTTTACCAAAAATATATAGAAGAATACGTATCTGCCTAAACTGAGGGAAAAAAATGTTTTTTTTAATATATTTTTGGGGGATATTTATTATAGCAAAAAGTAAAAAAATGTAGAATTTTTTTCAAAATTGTCACTCTATTTTTGTTTATAGCGCAAAAAATAAAAACCGCAGGAGGTGATCAAATACCACCATAAGAAAGCAAAAAGGGGTCCTTTGGCTGCAAATTGGTGCGGGGCTTAAGTGGTTAAAATCTACCTCTACTTCCATCTCTGCAAAAAGAAAAACTAAAGTCACTTCTTCCTCAGCAATAGCTCGAAATACCCAGAACGCTAAATCTGCAGGACTCTTTGTTGACATGGCAGATATGGAGCATCACCAATATAATGAGTACACCCTTGGAAACCCACTTGACAACAGCTGCCAGTTCAAGAGGGATCCAGCAGGGCACGAGGTGGGGAGGAGGAGTAGAGGGCAACCTGGGACTCACGGTAGACTTGGAAATAGGAACTAACAGGAGAGACAGTGGTGATAACCTTACCCCTACCGTGGTATTGGCTGACAACTCTGTTGGTATGGACGGATCTGAGAATCGGTCACCTATTCTACCAAACCTTCCTACTGGCTATAATGCCCTTTCTACTACCCTGACAGCAATAAATGGAGATACCTGAACACATAGCTGACGCCCCAACTAAGTATAAGTACCTCTAGGAGGAGACTGTCAGTACAGTCAACCCACAACCAGGAACATCGGAGCCTTTAAAAAACTTAGCTCAACCAAGTCCTTGTCATTCATGGACAGAAGACCTTGGGTTAAGGGCAAGACTGCTTTCACTCCCCACTAAACAAGATCTAGCATTATCACCAAATCAAGGAGATTTGGAAGCAGTGGCATTACGTCTAGAAGGGGCTCTACAGAAAGATTTCAATGGTGTAGCAACAGCTGGATATTGTGGAGACCAGGGTCTCTAACCTAGAATCCGCAGTAGACAATGTGAGCATACATATGGATGAATTGGTATTATTGAACTCTGCAGTTCAGCAAAAGTTTACTTCAATTCTTCTACAGGTAGACGATTTGGAAATTCACAGCCAAAGGAATAATATCCGCTTCAGAGGTATCCCCGAAATTTTAAAGATGCAGATTTGAGACCCACTATACAGTCTATCGATAATAAAATCTTATATAAAACCCCCATTAGCTGAACTTATAATAGATATAGTACAGACAGTCACTCCATATAGGAGTCACCAGGGGTTGGGTCCACAAGATGTTCTTTGCCGTATCCATTTCTTCAACATAAAGAATGAGATTATGTGTCGAGCGTGGCAGATGGGCCAGTTGGAAACATGCAGGAGTACAGATAATGATCCTCTCGGATATATCAAGGAATACACGACGTATGTGAGGTTGCATGCGTCCACTCCTAGATCAGATTAAAGCCTCTGGGGCTACATATTCTTGGGGGCACCCATTCCATCCGAGGGTCAAAAAAGACAACCAGTCCAAGTTCCTAACTGGTTGGACCCTAATTGTGCATGCCTCAGTTTGTGGTTCCCCCCCTTTTTTCTTCCCCCAGGCTCTCTATTTCTCGGTTTAGTGTTTTTTAGGTCTTTATGCTTATACTGTTCTATAGTGTATATCTCAGTGGTTCATGCTGGCTTTGGCATTATATGGATGGGTTTGGATATCTGTTAGGCCCCCAGTTTCTATTACCATGCTTAGAGGTAACTATTTAGCATTAATGCCCCCGGAGGAGGAAGGACTGTAGCACTGGTTATTCGTAGTGGTATCGGCAGCACAGCAGGCCATAGGCACACCCCCAAATAGGGCTCTTCCAGTCCCTTTGGGCTAAGTTGGAGGGTTTTTTTTCTCTTTCCCCCTCTGTGCTGCCTCCCCTCTGCATTCCCTCCCCCCTCACCCGACCCTATCCTAATTTCTTTAAGGGGAACCATAACACCATTTCCTCTTGGGGTACAACTGACCACTCCTGTAAGGTTAACCTCCCTTAATGTAAAGGGCCTTAATGTCCCAGAAAAAAAAGTCCAGATTATTGAGAGACTTGACAAAAATGCGAAAAAGGATGTTTTCCTCTAGGAAACACTTCCACGCCAGAAAAATCACAAAAATTGAGTAACAGAGCCTACCCAGTGCTATATCACAGTTCATCGCCAATCTCTAAATCTAAGGGAGTCAGTATTCTTCTAGCAAGGTCTGTTCCATGGTCGCTAGGCACATACATCAGCAATGACCAAAGTAGATTTCTTAAGGGCATAACTGGAGCTACTCGGGTAACTTTGGTTAAATGTATAATTTTCCTAATTCGAATCAGCCGGTTTTTTTTTTTTTTTAAGGTCATTGGTTCCCCTGATTCTGGAGCATAGTGATGGTGTATTGGATTTTAGGAGGGGATTTCAATTTTGCATTTGATCCATTCTTAGATTTCAAGGGTTGTATCTCATCTATCAGTCTCTTATCTAAAGTGATTAAAGGCAGAATTAAATCTTCTTTAAATTGGTAGATGTATGGTGCTTACAACACCCCAATGTCAGAGATTATACTTTTTTTTCCTTCAGTTCATTGATCATATTTAAGAATCGACTACTTTTTACTTCCACAAAGAGATCTGGACAGAGTTCGAGACACTGCGATTGATCCAATTTTGTTTGCCGATCATGGACTGGCTCATTTGGTATAGATCTTAACATAGTGGCTAAAAGGACTCTGCCATGGACACTTAACGACACATTGTTAAAAAGGACCCTACCACCATCACTGAGGTTCTTCAGGGTTTAGTAGAAAATTTTAGCCAGAATGACCAACCTAATACATCTCCGACAGTACTATGGGAAGCGCATAAATGCTTTATAAAAGGAATTTTTCTTAAACATGGAGCCAGGATAAAAAAAACGGAGGAAATTGGAAACTGCAACGTCACAAACAAAATCACATCAAATAACGGCCGAGTCCAGGATTAAGCTGTTAGACCCAGCGTCTATAGTTTAGGAATTTGAAAAAAAAATTCAAACCCAGCAATGCCCCACTCGGACAGACTTGATATCTTCCTTTTTGACATCATCGGATATGCCCCCACTTCCGTTAAGAGGTGATTGAAGGGATGGAAGCCCCTATAACAAATAAAGAACTGGCCTTGGCTATAGAATCCTCTAAATCAGGGAAGGCCCCCAGCCCAGATGGGCTAAATCTTATGTATTATAATACTTTCCAGGACGTTCTTTCTCCTTATTTTCTACGTGCCTATAATTCCATTTCAGTTAATGGCAAGTTAATAGAGGATGCCTTGAGGGTCCACATTATTGTGATCCCCAAGCAGGATAAAGATCATACTCAAATGTGGGAATTATCGGCCTATAGCACTTTTGAATGTTGATGTAATATTATTCTCAAAAATTCTAGTGAATCGGTTATTGCCACATTTTCCTCACCTTATCCACACAGACCAGGCAGGCTTTATTCCTCAGAGAGAGGCCAGGGATAATACTATAAGGGCGATAGATTAGATTCACATTGCAGACTTGGGAGAGCTGACCTTTTCTGCTTTTATCAACAGATGCTGAAAAGGCATTCGACCGGGTGGAATGGCAATTTCTACGATCCACTCTTTAACATATTGCCCTGGGGGAAACGAACACAGTCTTGGATTCAGCCATTATACACTGGCCCTACTGCGGCCGTGTTGGTTAATGAGGCCCAATCAGAGTATATCTCTTTGTCTAATGGGACAAGACAGGGTTGTCCCCTTTCTCCTTTAATGTTTGTGCTAACCCTAGAACCCTTTCTCTGCAAAGTCAGACCTTTTGATCACTGGACTTCAGGTCTCAAATATGGAGCATAAAATTGCCGGATATGCAGATGATCTCCTATACTTTCTTACTAACCCGGAGGTTTCATTACCACGTCTACTCCAATGCCTAGCTCAGTATGAGGATCTTTCTAATTTCTCTATAAAATTCTGCTAAATGTGAAGCGATGAGTACCCTCCTTTTGAAGGAGTGCATCGTTAACCTACAAGGCATCTACCGGTTCAAATGGGGTCGGTCTTTTTTTAAATACCTGGGGGTTAAATTGACACCGGATACGGCCCTACTATATGGGACACACATTTGCCCATTAATATCAAAAATTCAATCACATTTTCAACTGTGGCAGACCCTTGCCCTCACGTGGTTGGGGAGGTGCAATGCATTTAAAATAACATTGCTCCCCCAGATTCTATATTTAATGCAAGCGATAACCATTAAACTACCTCAAGCCTTTTTTCTCTCGTATCAGACACTGTTAACTAAATTTCTCTGGAGCAGCAAAGTCGCTAGACTTACCTACTCATTGTTGGTTTTGCCTAAATCACGGGGGGGGGGGGGGGGCTTATTGGTCTGCTTGACTTGATCTCATATTACCGAGCCTTACACCTGTCTAGAGTGGTGTCATGCTGCACCTCTTCCCAGACCAAATTGTGGGTGCAAGTGGAACAACATGCCTCACCAATTTCTTTATCTGCACTCCAATGGGTCGCTCACAAATATTATTGGGGATTGAAGAGGCATCCTACAAATCAGGGCCACCATCGCAGTTCTTACCAACACACTCATCAAAAGACCTTTCTCCCTATCATCCCCATTAACACCAGTGATTCAGAATCCAGACTTCACGCCTGAGCTTGACAATAAACAGCTACAGGGGTTTATAGGCATGCACTTTGTTACCAGCAGGGCTGGATGTCTTTGCAAGATCTTTCTACTCTTTCACAGCCTCCCTTGAGCCAGAAGCGGAATCATATGTTAGGCTACTGACATCCTTTGAGCGCCTATGTGTGGCGGGGGAACATATACCACACGTGCTGTCTCTTTTGTATAAAAGAGATTGAGCCTCCAGAAGGTCAAATTCCTTCATATATACACCACTGGGAAGAGAACCTTCAGATTTCACTAAACCACAAATTAATAGGATTATTTTACTGGCTTAAAAATAGTCCATAGCAAGCCGTTTTCAAGAACAGGGATACAAGCTATTGGTCAGGTGGTATAGGGTTCCAGCCCTACTTAATACACTTTATCCACAAACCTCTAAGCTATGCTGGCATTGCAATAAAGAGACAAGGACACCATTATATATTTTCTGGCTGTGCCCTTTAATTACATCATTTTGGAAGGAAGTGAGGGACATGATTAAACAACTGACTTTAGTTGACCTTGGTTCTGACCCTCTGGGATATCTCTTGCATTTAAATGAGCTGCCCCTTCACCACTATAAGACGTTGATTGAGCAAATGCTGAACGCTGCCCGGGCATGTATTCCAGACTTGTGGAAGTCCACGATTACTCATAGAGAACCATAGAAGGATAGATGAAATTAGGACAATGGAATCTATGACAGCGTCTCTCTACGGTTGAGAGGAAGAGTGTAGGGACACCTGGCGGCCATGGACAACATTTTCGTGTACATCCCAGTATGATGACTGCATCTCCATCTAGGTTGGTGGGGCGTTGGAAGCTCTGAAAGGTTTGAGCTTGTGCTAGTTGGTTGGGTTCCCCCCTCTTTTTTTTTTGTTTCTGGACCCCCAATGCGGGGGCCAGGAGAAAGGCTTCTTCTATCCTAAAGTAGTAAAGTCAAGGTATTTGATATACTTTGGAGGTTACTATTTGATAATGAATTCTCATGAGGGTGGTGTATTAATTCATAATCCGTACCAGCCTTCTATTTTTAGTTTATGTATTTAATATGTGCTATAGCTGGTTTATTTGTTATATCTGCTTAGCGATGTTGGTCTTGACTTTTTTTTTTACTTTAAAACAGGCTTATTCTCTTTTCTGTTAGTATTATGTATATGCTTGGTTACAATTGAAAAAAATCTTTTGAATAAAGAATTACACAAAAGAAAAAAAAAGGGAAAGAACATGAAAGATACATAGTGGAAGAGAGCAAAATAAAATCCCAAGAAATTCTTTAAGTATGTAAACCGTAAAAAAAAGGGAGGCCAGACCATATTGGCACCATAAAGAATGAGGAAGGACATCTGGTTACAAAGGCTGGGGAGATGGCGAAGGTATTGAATTTATTCTTCTCCTCAGTCTTCACGAGGGAATCGGGGGGGGGGGTGCTTCAGTAACCAAAACTGCAGTGTTTATCCTTACGACATATCACAGGAAGCACCTACATGGTTAACAGAGGACAGATTTAAAATTAGACTTGGGAAACTTAACATTAATAAATCACCGGGACTAGATGGCTTGCATCCGAAGGTACTTAGGGAACTCAGTCAAGTAATTGCCAGACCATTGTTCCTAATTTTTACTGACAGTCTACTGCCTGGAATGGTACCAGGTGATTGGAGAAAAGCCAATGTAGCACCAATATTTAAAAAAGGGCCCAAAATACATCCCTGGGAATTACCAGTTAGCCCAACATCAATAGTATGCAAGCTTTTGGATGGGATAAGGGACTACATACAAGATTTTATTAACGAGAACGGTATTATCATTAGCAGTAATCAGCATGGATTCATGAAGAATCATTCTTGCCAAACCAATCTTTTAGCCTTCTATGGAGCTGGCGAGTTACCATCTAGATAAAGGAAGGCCTATAAACGTAGTGTATCTGGATTTTGCAAACGCATTTGACACAGTTCCCCATAAATGTTTACTGTAAAAATAAGGACCATAGGGTGAGCACATGGATTGAAAACTGGCTACAAGGCGAGTTCAGAGGATGGTGATAAATGGGGAGTACTCGGAATGGTCAGAGGTGGGTAGTGGGGTCCCCCCCCCAGGGTTCTGTGCTTGGACCAATCCTATTTTATTTTGTTCATAAACGACCTGGAGGATGGAGTAAACAGTTCAATCTCTTAAAGCACCTGAACGACCACAACATACAGGGATATACAATGCAATACTGACATATAATCACACACATAGGTTGAACTTGTGTCTTTTTTCAACATTACCTACTATGTCACTATGTTGGTATCCCTTGTTAAATTTTGCATTGTATTTTTTAAAATGTAACTGCCTACTCCCAAACTGTCATTTGGAGTAAAACACATAGCCAAGTATTATTCTCCACATTTTTTTTTTATTGTGCATTCTATGCATCCAAAAAAAAATTATACCAAATCAAATCATTATTCAACCAAAAAAATAAAATAAAAGCCTCATGCATGTCCTGCTTCTTAATATAGGGGGTCAACAACACCAAGAGTTGGTGAAAGCAGGGGTCTGTCATCCAGAGAGAATTCCGGAAATCATCTGGATTATTCTCCTGGAGCTCCCGCAGCAAAGGCAGATGACATAATTGGCCACAATTGATAAAGCAACCAATTTTTGGTACAAGAAATCCTCCTCCTCCTGTTCCTGGACTGAACATGGGTCAAAGCAATAAGTCCAAGGCCAATGATAAATAACACGCTATCTCCTCTGATTCCGCAACATGGCTAGTTGACGAACGGCCGTTCAGAAACAAACTGAAAAATGCAAATCAACAATCACCGAACTTCTACTAATACAAAATTAGCAGGTGGAGCTCAAGAGCTGAAAAAACACGTAGTACGTCATTACGTTCGGGTTTGTTGGCCGACAATTATGTACCGTTTGCATGACAAGTTTGGGGCCAACACCCTTTGGACAAAAGTTTGAGGTTTTGTCTGTGGAAAATCCGATCATGTTTACGAGGCTTAAGGAGAAGATGTACTAAAACTGGTGCACACAGAATCTGGTGTAGCAGTGCACCTTAACCAATCAGTTTCTAGGTTTTATTGTCATAGCTTAAGGCCGGGTTCACGCTGGTGCAACAAACGCTCCGACATTGGGCGCTCATGATGCATGACGTGTGAAAATCAATGTTTCCCTATGGGAGCCATCTTAACTGGTCCGACACAAGTCTGTCCGACTTTGAAAATGCTCCTTGCACTACTTTGGCCGACTTTGATCATACCTCAGCCCATTGAATATCATTGATGTCGGATCAAAGTCGGATCGCCGTCTTGCTTGATCTGACTTTGGCATGCAATTTGTGCTCTGATGATCTTGGGGGGGGGAACTCCATGCCATATTTTAAATGAAAAAAAAAAAAAAAAAAAAAAAAGGCATGTGTTCCCCTCCAAAAGCATACCAGGCCCTTCGGTCTGATATGGATTTTAAGGGGAACCCCCTACGCCGAAAAAATGGTGTTGGGTCCCCCCAAAATCCATAGCAGAACCTTATCGGAGCACACAGCCTGGCCGGTCAGTAAAAGGGGTGGGGGCGAGCGAGCAGAACCGCACCAGGCCGCATACCCTCAACATGGGGGGTGGGTGCTTTGGGGCAGTGTCCCCCACCCAAAAGCACCATGTCCCCATGCTGATGAGGACAAGGGCCTCTTCCTGACAACCCTGGCCGTTGGTTGTCGGGGTCTGTGGACAGGGGGCTTATCGGAATCCAGGAGCCCCCAGCCCTATGTGAATGAGTATGGGGTACATCATACCCCTACCCATTCACCTGGGGGGAAAAAAAAAGAAAAAAAACACAACAAACACACTAGACCAGCTTTTAAAGTAATTTATTAGGCAGCTGCGGGGGTCTCTTCCTACTGCTCCGCTCTCTCCAGCCTCTTCTCCCACTCTCCTCCGCTGTCGTCTGCTCTTTTGCTAGCGTTGGCCAACATCGGAAGAAGGCGACGGAGAAGACCGGCAAAAAACTAGCAAAAGAGCGGGCAAAAGAGCAGAAGATAGCGGAGGAGTCCAGCAGAAGAGTCCAGAGAGCGGGAGAAGAGAAGTCGGAAGAGACCCCTGGAGCTGCCTAATAAATTACTTTAAAAAACCTGTCTAGTGGTTTTTTTTTTTTTAATTGACACTTTTTTTCCCCCACAGGTGAATAGGTAGGGGTACGATGTACCCCATGCCCATTCACATAGGGTGGGGGGGGCCGGGATCTGGGGGACCCCTTATTAAAGGGGGCTACTGGATTCCGATAAGCCCCCCGCCCCCAACAACCAATGGCCAGGGTTGTTGGGAGGATGCCTCATCAACATGGGGACAAGGTGCTTTGGGGTGGGGGGGCCGCAGGGCACCCCCTGCCCCAAAGCACCCACCCCCATGTTAAGGGCATGCGGCCTGGTATGGTTCAGGAGGGGGGCACGCTCGCTTGTCCCCACCCCTTTCCTGACCAGAAGGGCTGCGTGCTTGGATAAGGGTCTGGTATGGATTTTGGGGGGACCCCATGCCGTTTTTTCTACATAGAGGGTTCCCCTTAAAAGTCATACCAAACCGAAGGACCTGGTATGCTCCTGGAGGGGATACCCATGCCGTTTTTTGTTTTTTTGTATTCAAATTTGGCATGGAGTTCCCCCTCAAGATTTATACCAAACACAGTGCCTGGTATTGGCGGCGAGCCATGTCGGATCCCCATTCTTTGAAGTCGGACGCATCTCTGACTTTCAGTCCCAGGGCAAAGTCGGATCCACAGTAAGACGGGTGTTGTGTCGCATCAGTGTGAACCCGGCCTAATTGAACAAGCTGAAGTTAGAAGCGGATTGCTTATATTGCAGAGCTCTGCACCAGATTCTGTGTACACCAGCTTTTGTAAATCTCGCTTACTGGGCACTTAAACATTTTATTTTTTGCTAAACTAAAGACGGAAAATTTGGAAAAAATTAAATAAAATTATGTTTCATAGTTTGTTATAAAATTTTGTAAACAGGTAATTTTTCTCCTTCATTGATATGTACTTATGAGGCGGCACTGATAGGCACAGATAAGGTGGCACTGATGAGCACTGATAAGATAGGCAGCAATGTTGACGAGCCACTGATTGGGCCAATCACAGAGCCCTCCTGCCGATCCGAGATGCGCCGTGTTCGGGTGACACGAGCACATCGGGATCGCGCCGCTGCATGCGTGATCCCCCTCCTTCTGAAGGACGTTCCTGAACGTCCTCTCAGAAGTAGAGAGCTCCCACCCGGCCGTATATGTACATTGGCCGGGTGGGAAGTGGTTAAGAGTGCGGTTTACTGTCTTTCCCCACCAGGTGGAGCCAGAGGATCCTGAGGGATAGACACAGGTATATTATAATGTTTACACTGTATTGTATTATTGTTGCATCACAGCTGTGCCAAGGGGACAGAGTCATTCAGAAGGGGGGTTTCTCAGTAGAGTGCAGGCCCAATTCAAATCAGCAGCTCCTTCGGGGGTCAGTGCTACATTTGCTAGAAAATTACTTATAACCCCCAAACACACACACACATATACGGTATATTTAGCAGAGACCATAGAGCATGGGTCTTCAAACTATGGCCCTCCAGTTGTTCAGGAACTACAATTCCCATCATGCCTAGTCATGTCTGTGAATGTCAGAGTTTTACAATGCCTCATGGGATGTGTACTTTCGCAAAACAGCTGGAGGGCCGTGGTTTGAGGATCCCTGCCATAGAGAATAAAATGGCGGTTGTTGCAATGCTGTATTTGCACAGCAGTCTTTCAAAAGCTATTTTTTTGGCAAACAATATACTTCAATAAAAGAAAAAAAAAATCTAAACATTTTTCTTTTTTTTGTATAATGCAAAAGATGAAGTTATGAGGAAAATTGTGATCTAATTTTATCCAGAATCGTGTAAAGCAATTCAAATGTCGATGCCATGTAAACAAATAAAAACATTTTTTTTAAAAAGTGCTTATGTTTTCTTTTTTTTGCGTTTCCTGACGTTTAAAAATGTTTGCTCTTTTTTTTTTTTTACTTTTAAAGCATGAATCCACTGTATACTTTGCATCCCCTTGACAACCCAGTTGTCAGGGAATTCCCTGCATCAGCAGAGACTAATAAAACCCACCGTATGATGAAGCAGCAGCAGCAAAACGGAGCCAAATAACATAAACCCCGGGATCATTCCCACACATCTGTGCCCGCCACCTTCTCAGGGGATCTTTACTAATAAAAAGACAACTACGACGGCTGTAAGATGTGGCGGCTCTCCTCCGGCCCTTTTCTTCCAGCAGTCCATGTCCTTCCGCAACCAATGGCTACGTGTTTTATTGGGCCGCCGTGTAATTGTATATACAATGACCTGCGCTCATACATCGAGCCATGCATGAATTAGCATAAAGATTCTTCCTGACGTCAGAGCGGAGGTGTGAGCACGGGGGGGGGGGGGGAGAAACTGACATCACTGCAGCCTCTGCCGGCTGGTCCTCCAGGTGGAGCCGCTCTATCCCGAGCCTTTTTTTTGTCGTTGATCCTCCGTCTGTGACCTCTGACCTCGACGGGGAGGCCTGCGCTGCCTGGGGTGGGGGTCTGCGATGTGAATGTGACCGGGGTGGTGAGAGGGGAGGGCCGCCGGTGAAGGTGGCGATGACAGGAGCAGACATGTATGGATGCGTGTATACTGGTGAGAATCATTAGGCAGCTTTGTGCTTTCATCATGTACCAGTGCACGTACGCAGCATCCTATCCAGATGTTTGTATGGACACACAGACACAGACACAATGCATTCTTCCTCTATGGACCCCCATCACCAGAGACACTGAGCCTCCTCCATACACAGCTGCTGGCCTTTCCTATACATCTAGTTATCCCGTTATCTGCATCACTGTCCTGGCCATGTCAGCAGTGACATGCTGAAAAGAAATACAGTGACAAACAAGCACATGCACCCAGGATGTAAATGGCAATGGAGGCTTTTAGTTCAGGAATGTATTAAGTGTTATTGATGAGTGATCAGTGTTTTTTTTTTCTTCCCCCCCCCCTTTCATGGGCAGATGTTTATCATGTAGCCCTGTTTGGCCTCGCTGGATCCAGGTCATCAAGCAAAGAGATGATGCTCGTAGCCCAGCTCTGTAGACCCTGAACCCGCAAAGAAGAATCCTCACCCATGGCCACATCACGGTAAACTTCACTTTTGAATAGCAGCCGGGGTGGTGTGTAGTGTGGTTTTCTACACCAGTGCAGGCCATTTAAAGGGGAACTCCAGGAATGATTATTTTTAAAGATTTATTTATTTTTTTTTAAACTTTCCATCTGTTAAATCTTCTGCCCTTGTTACATAGTAGGTGAGGTTGAAAAAAGACACTAGTCCAACCTATGTGTGTGATTGTATGTATGTTGGTCAGTTTTTACGATTAACTGAATTTATTTATTTTTGGGATGAATAAATGCAAGCAGCCACTTGATTAGAGATCCCACAGCTTCCAATATACACACACAATTTTGTGTGTGAGCGCTTGTGTTTATATGCAGTGGTGGTCATAAGGCGTGGGAGTATAAACTGAAGTGGAGCTATGTGTGTGATTATATGTCATTATTACATTGTATATCCCTGTATGTTGCGGTCGTTCAGGTGCTTATCTAATAGTTTTCTTGAAACTATCGATTCCCCCCACTGAGACCACTGCCTGTGAAAGGGAATTCCATATCCTTGCCGCTCTTACAGTAAAGAACCCTCTACGTAGTTTAAGGTTAAACCTCCTTTTCATTTATTTTTAATGAGTGGCTGCCAGTTGTTTTAACTTTGGATAGTAAAACATTGTTTCTCTTATATTCACCGACCGACACAGCTCCTCTCTGTAACTACATGGCATATACAACCCATGCAGTTACAGAGAGGAGCTGTGTTGGTCTTTGAATTACAGAGAAAAGGATTTTACGGTGAGTACAAAAATCCTATTTTTTTTTTCTGCCAGTAAAATACCTTATACAGCCCACTTTCTTTTTCTTGTCTGATAAAAGGCCTGGGCTTATGACATCATGCATAGATCTCTCTCTAACTTTTGTGAGAGTTTGCCAGGAAGGGAGGGGGGATGAGCCATAAGAGGGGCAATGAAAGCTACAGAACTGGAGGTGTATGCCTGTGTAAATCAAGGAAGTGAACGGACAGCAAGCTTCATCTGCCCACAGTTAAAATTGTTGTCTGTGGGCTGGTCGCTAAGTAGGCTTGGATTTATCCTTGGCCTTGTTTATATTTATTTACCCTCCAATGCTACTTACTGCAATGGCCAGTTATAGGTGGGGGAAGTGGACCTCTTCTTTTTTTTTTTTTTTTTTGCAATAATGTTCTATTGATCAGGCAATGTGCTGACACCTTTGCAGCCATTGTGCGATTTGCTGTGTGCTCCTGTACCCTTTTAAGAAGGGGTGGGTTTGTCCATCTGCCCTCCACCTACTCATCAGAATAAATGTGCTTTCACTGTGGAGTCACTCATCAGTCAGTGATAGGAACTACAGATACCAGGGTGCCTCGGTGGGGCCTATAGCTTACGCATGTATTTGCAAATGTGTGCAGGCTAAACCTCTGTTTTAATGCATACTGTTAGGTTGATTCGGTTGTCCATGGGCTGGTCGGTAAGTAGGTTTGGATCTTTCCCTTGGATTTATCCTTGGCCTTGTTTATGTTAAAATGGATGCAGCATATTTGGCAAATAAAGAATCGCAGTGTGTGATAGATACACACAGTGGTTGGAGGGAAACTTCAGAATAGCAAAAATGTTTTTTATAACAAATTATGTGAGCAGACTGCAGTTCCTCCTTTAAAGGGTAAGTTCACCTTTTACAGAAAAATATGTAAGGTGAACCCCCTCCTCATCCCCGGAGCTTAATCACCTAAATGTAACCCATCAGGAGGTATGTGTTCGAGCATTCTAATTGGCCGGCGCGGTCACATGGGCAGAACCAGTGTAGCCCATCCTTTTCAGCAGGGAATAAGACGCATGAATGCCGAGGGGATTTCTAAGCCCCGGAGCTGTGAGGCAGCTATAGCAGGGCTCAGAATGGGAGATCGCTGCGCTGCAGGTCAGCGGGACTAGGGGGGATGAGGAGGGGGTCCTGTGTAAGTTCACCTTACAAATTTTTCTGTAAAAGTGAACTTGCACTTTAAACTCGCGTTGGTCCATCTTGGTTACACCTAAAGCTGGGAACGCACAGCTCAAAATTTGGCTGCTTTTGCAGGAACCAACTAAATCTTTATCTGTGTAACCCTCTGTTCAATAAAAGTGATCGTTAGACCAGCTTCTGTCAAACAGTCCTGCTGGAAAACCAGCCGCTGCAGCCCTGATCAGTTTGGTGGGCATCCAATTCACTTTTGTAGACGTGGGAATCTGTGTGGGGTGTGTTTTATTTTTTATTTTTATTTTTTATTCAGCCCACTGGTGTCTGTTCCCAGCCTAAAGTGGAACTCATTCCCCGAGCAACAAAAAAACATTATTTTTAATTCTCATGCTGCTAGCATTACTAAATAAATAGGAAAGTATATCTCATTTACTTGTTTTACATATTTTTTTTTTTTTTTTTTGTTTTTTACGTTTTTGTTTGTTTTTTAATTTTTTATTTTTTTTGCAGTTACTTACTGGCTTCTTGTCTAGGCTAATTATGTCATGCACCCCGGGAGTCTTCAGGAAGGGAGGAGGGGGTTTCTCAGCTTGGCGCAGGGATATGCAATTAGCGCACCTCCCAGCTGTTGCAGAACTACAACTCCCATGAGGCATAGCAAGATTCTGACAGCCACAAGTATTACACTAAGAGGAAGAGGCATGATGGGACTGGGGCAAATAGCTGGAGGTCCGCTAATTGCCTATCCCTGGCTTGGCACATTCTCCTGCATGAGCCTTGAGCTAAGGGAAGATGGATTCTAGGAAGCAAATGCTACATGAATCCTTTGCCCTTACTCAAGATGGCCACGGCTGGGTGGTTGTTTTTGATTTCTCAACAAAATTAAAGCATGGAAGACAAGGATGGGGCAAGTAAAGGAATAACTCTTTTGTTGCGAAAAAGATCTTTGTACATTGCAAAGATTTTTAACAAACTTTGTTGCAGATTCTTACCTTTTTGTTGTTCTGAAGAAATAGCTGTTGTGTCCATATGCAGAGTGAATCTGTATGGGAGTGCTTTTATGATTATCAATCAGCTGTACCTCCAGGGCAATGGGGCAAGCTGCAGAGTCTGCATCCCTTTACACTTGGTTTCCCTTTTGGAGTACCTAACAAAAAATTATTTTTTTGTTGTAGCGGATGCCTAAAATCTGACTTGTATCCTAGTGCAAACATCTGGGAAAAATCAGTCAACGTCAATCACACAAAAATAGTAAATGCATATGTTTTTTCAAGTTAAAAAAAAGTTAATTTTTTTTTCCCCTCAGAAGCCTGCATAGCATTGCACCTGCGATCAGTAGATCGTGGGTGCAATTTCAGGCTCTTACAGACATTCCTATAGCTCTCTGCCTGTACCTGCATGTACAGGCTGTCCGTTTCAGAGCTGCTAGTAGTGTTAATGCACTGTAAGGGTGCTGATCAGTGCTCTGGGTGCAGTGCGATTTCAGACCATTCGTTTGGATGCACTGCTTTATTAAAACCGCAGGTGTTTGTGGTGTCATTAGCATTTAACTGAGACCTGCTTCAGATTGCAAGAGCAGTACGTTTTTGAACACTGTTTGGGAAATGCGTACAGGACGCAGGTTTCCAGCACTATGTTCTGGTGTGAACTGGCCCTAAAAACTGACATAAAAAAATGGCATCTGTTCAGATCCATCTAAATGGAAAAGGACACAGCCTTGTTCTGTTAAAAAATAAAAAAAAGTACACGTATGTAGGCAAAAGTAAACGGATGATCGTCCGTTTACATCCCGCGCTCATAGAAATACATTGTGGTTCAGTCTGAAAAACTGACATGCCCTTATGAAAATGCCTGATTCTAAGTGCAGTTATGCCATGTGGGGTTAGCTTTTCGGCTTCCGACATATTATTCTTTTTGCACCCCCCCCTTTCTCACTCACTATGAGCACTATAACCCTGACTAAGTTTATTTTTAGATGAAACATGTAGGGTTTTTTCTTTGAGGATTTTTTTGGGGGGAATTTTTCTTTTGGATTGTGGGATTTTTCATTCCTTTTGTGGGGGTATACACCTGGGATTAATGATGGCTGAATGGTGGTCAGTCTATCCAATTGAATACTGAAATATTTTAGTCTAGGAACTTTAGCTGATAGTTCCAGAGATTGCCAGTACAAGTAGTTCAAGATCAGAAAAACTGCAGGAATACCTTTTAGAGACCCAGTAAGTTTTTTATTTTGGGGCCAGCTACAGTTCTTGTGAAAGACCGTTGCCTCTGTCAGACAGTATATCTTCCTCAAAGCAGATAGATAGTCAATCTGTGTTTTTTGTTTGAGGGCCAGCTGCAGTAAAAACAGAAAGGAGACTCGTAGATACAGCCAGCAAGAATTACAAGCAATTATTTGGCAGTATTCAGATTAACTGATTAGCTCCGATATTAATAGAATCCAGTATCCTTATATAGAGTAGACGATATAGAGTAATGATCACAGTTATAATCTCTCATTTCTCCCTTGCCTAAGGCGTCCCCTTTAAGTGAAAAAAATAAAAATGGCTAAATCTATATTCTAAGGTTTTTTATTTATTTTATTTACTGAACAATAAAGGTTAAGTTTTGGACCGCACTCTCGGTTTTGTATGAAACAAACTTTTTAAGTGCAGTTAGCTGCACAGATTCCACTTATACCCGACATCTCTAGTTAATTTACTAAAACAAAGGCTCCAACAGTGCCAAGGCCATTTGAAGTTATACTTCCAGGCACGTGGTCCTTGAATTTTGATTTGCTGTATACTGGTCAAGGTAAATATGGCCTGGATATATTGCAAGTAATATATTTTGTGTCATTACTGGGTAGGTAGCAATCGCTTCAGAATTTCAGCTGTTTAAAAAGCCGCCGGCATGCTATTTTTGACACAGACGGTTCTAGTTCTCGATTTACTTATTATTATTTTTTATGGTTGGGTGGAGAATAATACATTGCCAATGCTACTCTAGACTACAAGATGGGACCATTCTTAATGGCTTCTGACAGCAGGAAGGACAGGTTACACATTTTTTTTTCCATAGGAGGCGGTATTGGGGCTAAAACTGAGGGTTAACTTGCTTATATATAGGTAGCCTTCCTTTGGTTCCTCCTTCCCCTTTTTAAAATGCTAATAGTATGATTAAATACAATCTTTCCATCTCACTATCTTATTTTAGACCCAGTTATGCCATCAGTGGGACTCTCCATGCACTGCAAGTGGATCGTGACTGGTGGGAGGGGCCAGCAGGGTGCTATACATAGCTTCCTGAGAACATCACACAACCCTGTATCAGAACTCCTCTCAAGAGCCCTCAGCCCTGATGCAAGCAGTAGGCCAGCTCTTGATTGGTGGATGTCTGTCTGGATAAGTGGGCATTTCTAGGCAGATTGCGTTTGCATGCAGCTTGTTCTAGGTAACTCCCACCTGTCATGCTCAGCCTTTATGGTTGAAAGAACTTAAATCCAATGAATGAAAGATGCAGGCCAAAGACAGTAGGGCTGTAGAGGAAAAGCAATAGATGATGTCCTATAGCCATGGAATAAGGTGGACTCTGACTTCCTACAGTTTCTAGTGCGTACTGAGGGAAATTCAGTGTGCAATAAAATCAGTATGCAATTTTAGTACAGGAGAGTAGCTTGTACAGATGTGTAGGATTAAGGTAAGGTTGGAGTTCAACTTTAAATGGAACATGGCATACTTTAAAAATTCCATGAGTCTTGGACGTGTTTTATATTTCTGAAATTGTATGGGAATCAGTTGGTATTTTGGACAGTATCAGAAGTTAAAATAAGTAAGAGTGCAAATAAAAATCCTTCATAAGTAAACTTGCACAGTTAGTTTGTTAGGACTTAATATTGATATACTCGTAGCCCAATTCTGGCTGTCTCTGTAAGCATTTAATAAAGCTACAGACTTTTGGATCACCCCTCTTATTAAGTTTACCAATATAACGACTTCCACTTATAATCAGCTTCTTAAGAATTACATTTGAGGCTATATACTTGTGTATAAGAATAATTTTAAAATATCTGTGTATATTAAATTAAATGGTATTTGAGAATGCACAGGTAAGTAGATAAATTACCAGAAGTCTAAGTTGTGTTTTTGTTCTTTTTGTCCATATACACCAAAAAACTTCTTTAGAATCCTTTCACGTGGGCAGCCAGATGGCAGTTAAAACAGTTGATCTACACTTTTACTGCCCCGACCACCTACCTACAAACGTGCTTGGATGATTAGACCTACTGCCACCACGATGTAGGAACATACCAAATTTTTGACAAGTGACACTGTCTGCATCCACCATCTTTTAAGTAAATGGGACAGGGCCTGACAAATTTGCCTTGAATCTAGGAGCCAGCTAAAAAAAAAAGCAATTTTTTTTTTTTAACCACTTGTCAACTGGTTACTTTTATTCCCTTTCTGCCCAGGCCAACTTTAAGCTTTCAGCACTGTCACACTTTGAAACAATTGCGTAGTCATGCAGCACTGTACCCATATGAAATTTCTATACATTTTTATTTTTTTATTTTTTTCACACAAACAGAGCTTTGTGTTGTTATTCACAACTGTTTTTTTATTTTTTGTTAAATACATGAAAAAAGACAGAACATTTTTTTTTCTTTCTGTTATAAAAATGTTCTTCTTCATTGATATGCGGTGGTGGCGCTGATGAGCACTAGTCACTAATAGGTGGCCTTAGTGGGCTCCCGGACTGCCCAGACTACAATTGGTGCCACAGTCGGGACCTGTCTGAGGTGGAACCGAAGCGTTCGGGGGTCCCCTGTGAGGGGGTGTCCGGTTCAGAGCCATCCCCCCCCCCCCCCACACCATGCTACCCACTGGGGCTGACAAATGGCCAGATTCCAGGGCGCAATTTCTAGTTGATCTGGCGCCTTAGGTTTGTCGAGCCACAGGACTGCATCTCAACGGCAACTAAATGCTTCATTCCCAGTTGAGTCTCAGTCCCAAAATGCAAAATCGCAATTTGGCAGTAGAAAAAAAGAAAAAGGAATTGGGTGGCAGCATCCTTTCTAGGTCCTCTGAATACCGATGTATTATGGATTTTTTTTTTGGGGGGGGGGGGGGGGGTTTGCAGTTGATACTGATGCTAGTGTTAAAGATGCCTTATTATCGTAAGGGGTACACGACCTTGTCTTTTAAATCATGTTACAGTTTAAAATGTAATTTGTTAAATGTTTACATTCTGATTATGGATTTAATAGTCATGTATACAGCATTCTCATCCAATATTGTGCAACCTGTGTCACTCCAGGAAAGTTAAAACTAAAATGCTTTTGTATGTTTGTTACAGAGGAAATCTAATGCACTGATATCATGGGAAGCTGCTGCAGCTGTCGAGAAGGACTCCCAGACAATCACCCTACTAAGTTTAAAGTAAGATATGGTGGTGTATATAGTAGATTGCAATTTTGGGGTTCTAACTGAATGCATAAAGATTGCTTAAATAGTTCAGTATATGAGTTTACTTTTCTTTGATTAGTTTGGTCACTACTTGGCCACAGCACCATTTTTAAATGCTTCTTGGTGGGGTTTGTGGCCTGTAGCAGCATGTGGTGATATGCATACTCTAGGGCAGTGATGGCGAACCTTGGCACCCCTGATGTTTTGGAGCTACATTTCCCATGATGCTCAAACACTCTGCAGTGCAGTTGAGCATCATGGGAAATGTAGTTCCAAAACATCTGGAGTGACAAGGTTTGCCATCACTGCTCTAGGGACTCTGTTTTTACTTGTGTCCTATACTCCTGAATCTACTTTCTGCAAACTTTTGCCCATATTACCCAAAATTGATGTATATCCAGGAGTCTTTATTGAACGACAAGATCACTGCACCAATTTTTGAGAAATAAATTGGCATCCCCTGATCTAAAATACACCATGCTTCAGCACAGGTATGTGTTATTAAAGAAGACCTCTTCACTCAGCCTGATGGAATGCTTCAGTGGCATGACCTTTTGCTGTGAAGAATTAGCTTGAGGCTTCTATTTTTTTTTTTTTTTTTTTTTTGATCAAAGATTTTATGGATTTTTGGAGAAAACATCATTACATAAGAGATAAAGTGAAACATTAAGTAATATAGTAGATTACAGCAGATACAACACATTTATCTTGTAGTTAATCCTAAGAAGGGTCACTCCAGGTGGGGGAAGTCTCAATAAATTAGAAAGTTAGGGGGTCCCCCCCCCTGCTACCGACGCCCCACTGGGAACACACTGTGTCTTGGAGCACCTGGGAAGACTCCCCCGACAGCCTAGAGGGGCATTTTGTAACTTCAAGTTAGTGCATCTTTTGCCTCCAAGGCTGGTAAGGGAGACTAAAGCTCATGGTTTGGAGGTTGGGTTGTTCCAGAAAATCCCTTCATCAATTATTATGGCATAACTAAACATACTGAGGAGTTCATGGTACTGAGTAACTCTAAACAATGTCAGGATTATCCTTAGTCTGAGTAATAAAACAAAAATGGTAGAAGAGGGAGAAAAAAAGAGTAGAGGAGTATTTTCCGGTTACCAAGAGGCCTTTTCTTGTGCTCATGTGTTGCTGGATCCAGGTAACGGGGAGATGCCCCCATAGTGAGCCCACGGTTCCCATATTGCTTTAAATTGTTTTAGACTCCTCTTGGATGATGCTATTTTTTTTTTTCCTGGTTCATCATCCAAGATCTTTTTATTTTGGCTCCCAACAGCATAAAAAGGATTAATTTCTGGTTGGGGATAATCGGGATGGGAAGGTTCAGTGGAGCTATTGTCAGGTTCATTGGGATCGTGTAGCCAGTGACTGCGAGCGAGGTGGAAATTTTCTTCCAATACCCCCTGATTTTCGGGCAGTCCCACCAGACTTGGATCATAGTGCCAAGCATGTGGCAACCCCTGAAGCATAATTGGCAGGAGGAGGGATATATGGCTGCTAGCCTTGTAGGGACTAGGTACCATCTAGTGATCACCTTAAGGTTGGCTTCTATTAGAGAGGAGTTAAAGATTCCCTTAATTGATCTGGAGAAAGACAAGTGCCAATTCTCCAGGTCCCATTTGTTTTGAAGATTTTTCTCCCATGCCTCCATATATTGAACTTAAGAAGTTTGTCTAGCTAGTGACGAATAGATTTATGGAGAGGTCTCCTTTTTTGCTCCATGACCTTACCACACTATCTCTTATGCCACGTACTCCTGATCGGAATTCTCGTTGGAAAAAGCTCTGATGGTTTTCCCGACGGAATTCGGCTCAAGCTGTCTTGCCTACACACGGTCACATCAAATTCCGATCATTTATAACGCGGTGACGTACAACACTTACGACGTGACTAGAAAAGGAAGTTCAATAGTCAGTAGCCAATAGCTTCTGTCTTGTAGTTGAATCTGAGCATGTGTGATTTTTTTTTGGCGTGTCGGAATTGCATACACATGATCGGAATTACCGATAGAAAGTTTTTCCGTCGGGAAAATTGAGAACATGCTATCAATTTTTGGCTGGCGGAAATTCGGACAGCTAAATTCCGATGGAGCATACACACGGTCACATTTTCCGATGAAAAGCTCTCATTGGTCTTTTTCTGGCGGGAATTCCGATCGTGTGTACGCGGCATCATATTCCTGAATGCCGGAGGATTAGGTTTGGTCTTCCATAGAGTGTGTAAAAAGCGTGCGATTTGATGGAATCTAAATTATTCTGAGATGAGTAGTTCCAATTCTATTTTCACAATGTTTGAGTGGTCCTGAGTAGGAAAAGATGTGTTTTGATTCAGTACATGCCCTTATCTAGCCACCATTTGAATGATTTGATGTCCATGCCAGGAATAAATTGGGGATTATGAAAAATTTGAGCTAGAGGTTGGATTTCAGAGACGAGAGGGAAGGTTTTGCATAGTATCCTACAGGAAAAGAGAATGAGATAGAGTTGGGGACATTATAGGGGGTCTATTCTTCAGGGGGCACCACAGAAGGAAGTCAAGTGTGAATGCTGGGGCTGCCTGTCTCTCTATTAGCACCCAGTTGTGTTTTTCTAATCTAGAGTAGATGGTGGATAGTTGCGCGAGTCTGGCCACCTGATAGTACCAGACTAGGGAGACCCAACCCACCTTGGGATTTAAGGCTAAAAAGGATTCGTTGCGAAAAGCGGTAACCTTTCTTGTCCCAAATACATTTTAATATTTTACTCTGAAAGACTTTAATATGATCTTTCCTTATCTGGATTGGAAGTGATCAAAATGGGTATAATAGTCTGGGGAGTAGTCACCTTGACAGTTAACTCTACCTAAGCACGATAATTTGCATGCAGACCAGAGGCCTGATACACCGGCAAATCCATCTAAAAGTTTACTTATTGGGGAGAGACACAAACGGGGATGTGACAAAAAGGAGTAGCTTGCCTGCGAATAGTGCGCACTTGTGCAACGTCTGTCTGCACTGGATTCCCCTAATATCAGGATGGGTTTGGACTGCTATTGCTAGTGATTCGATCGCTATGGCAAAGATCAGGAGTGAAAGCGGGCATCACTGACAAGAGCTCGGGGAGATTTTAATTGGATCAGAGTAATAGCCCTGCAGTTTGATCCAGGCTTCCGGACCAGAGTACAGGGCTGTCATAAGCCCCATGAAGTTCGGACCAAAGCCCCAGCATCTTTAAACCTCAAATAGATATAACTAGGAGACCGAATCAAAGGCCCTCTAGAGATCTAGAGAGAGGAGCATTCCCTCTTGGGATATGCCTCTATCCCAGCCTGATTGAGATTAAATTAAATCTTTAAATCATTAAATTGAGATTAAATCTATAGCTCTTCTTGCCTGATCCGGTCCCTGACGTCCAGATAAAGCCTACTTGGTCTTTGTGTATGTATTGACGGATAAATGAGGCTACTCTATCAGTTAAGATCTTGGTCAGGATCTTCAGATCGTTATTGATTAACGATACGGGTCTGTAGTTTCATACCCTGTGTCTTTGTCAAGTTTAGGAATAACTGAGATAAACGCAGAATTCAGTGGACTGTTTTTAAGGGGTCCCCTTTTCTTTTCGTTTCTGCAAATGTTTTGTACTATGGGATGGAGAAGCCATCTGGGCATGGGGCTGAGCCCCCCTCAGGTTTTAGATGACTTCCATCGCTTCTTCTCCTGTGATGGGAACTTTGATTTGGTCTCTATCACCTTCCCCCTAGGAAGTGGGATGTCGTCCAGGAATTAATTTATCTTGAATGTGTCAACATCTGGGTCTGCCTTAAATAGTTTAGTGTAAAAAAACTTGGAAGGGATGCATTATACGTAAGAGGTTTAAGGTTGACAAGGTGTCTTGCAGCTGAATTTTTGGTAGTATAAACAAGCAAGGTTTTGGGGGTAGTCTAGATGCCAACGTGGGACCAATGTTGTCTCTTTGCTGGTAAAACTTAGCCCCTCCCCATCTAATACTCCTTTTTCAGCTTTGACTGTGAGTGTTAAGTTTAAGGCCAAGCGAGTTTTGTCTAATTGAGAGAGACTTTTGAGGGGTCTTTCTTGTGCAGGGCGCGGATAGAGGAGAAATCCTTTTTTGAGTTTTTGGATGTCAACTTGCCTCTCCTTTTTCAACTGTGTTGCTATTTGAATACATTTTCCCTGCATCATCGCTTTGTGGGCTGCCCAGAGAGTCTCAGCTGAGATTCCCTCTGAATCATTAAAGAGAAAGTATTATTTAAGGCGCTTTAGTCGTTTTTGCCGAGGTTTTCGGCCGCTAGTGGGGTGCTTTCAACCCCCGCTAGCGGCCCAATAAGGGTTAAAACAACCTGCAAAGCACCACTGCAGTTGCACTTTGCTGGTGGTCTGGCACTACCCATTCATTTTAATGGGCAGGGTCGCTTTAGGAGTGGTGTCCATGCTCCTTCACCACTCCAAAGATACTGCTTACAGGAGTTTTTTTTTTAACGTCCTGCCAGCGCATCGCCTCGGTGTGAAAGCCCTCGGGCTTTCACACTGAGACTGCAGGGGGGGGGGGCGTTTTTGAGGCGCTTTGCAGGTGATATTTTTATCCCAAGAGCACCTGAAAAACGCCTCGGTGTGAAAGGGGTCTTGGAGCATTTTTCAAGTTCCGTTACTCTGATGGGGTCGCTGAGAATTGATTAGTTGAGTCTCCAGTGGGAGAGTTTTTTGATTTTTATCAAGTCATTACATAGGGAGTGAAGGACCATAGAATTATCCGACCATACCGTATCCTTAATGGTGGATTTGAGAGCTAAAGGGATATGTGATGTGGAAACGAGTATATGGTCTATACTAGCGTACTATAGATGTGGGTATAGTCTCGTTTGGATGGGTTCAATTCTCTCCAAATGTCAGCCAGGCTTATTTTGGAATATCAGTTTAGCTATATCTTTAATTGTACATCACGGGGCACAGATCTCGGTGATTACTGTGGGTTATAGTCCACCTTCAGATGCTGGACACTGGCACACCCTAAACAGGAAGTTGCCTCCCTATATGACCCCTCCCATTACTGGGAATATCTCAGTTTTTTTCGCCAGTGTCTAAGGTGTTGGACACGAGTGAAGATGTGCTGTGCTGTATGGATCCATTCAAAGTGTCTTTTAGGCCGAATTGAATGGTACCGGGCTTTGTGTCTGAAGAAACAAGGTTTTGCCTGTAACGCTTCTCTTTTTAGAGAGCTGTACCCCAGGATCCAGTACTTTTGGTATTTAAGGCCATAAAGTTTTACTGGTGGGGGGCTTTTTACAGGTCCAGGACTGCGGGTTCCCGAGGGTCCCCGATTCCTGAAGGTCTGTTAACGGAACCCACGTGAAAAGTGAGGATTGGGTCTGTTGGTTTTACCACAGAAAACCCTGCAGCGGGAAAGGTAAGTGGAGTTTTTCTAAGGAATTTTTTCTTCTGAAATGTCTCCTTTTAAAGTAAATGTTGTCATGCCTAAGTGTCACCACTGGGAGCTGTATAGAGCCACGCTGTGTCACAGAAGCAGCAGACTTTTTTTCCTCTGGCTAGCAGGCAGAACTCCGGTAAGTTTTTTTTTTTTTTTTTTTTTTTTTTTTTTTTTTTTTTTTTTTTTTTTCTTCCTCCAGACACCCCCACCTGTGCTGAACTCTTCCCCCTCTTCAAGAGGCTGAGTATAAGGGAGAATAAAAATGATCAGCAATGCCATTTTCTTTCACCGCCCCTACGCGGTGGCGGCTTTCAGGTCTCCTTCACGCCATCCCTCCCTTAACCAGCCGATCCCATCAGATCGGAGGCCCGTGCTTGCGTGGGAAAACTCTTCTTTTCCTTTTCCTTTCCTTTCCTTTCTTTTCTATATATATATATATATATATATATATATATATATATATATATATATATATATATATATATATATATATATATATATATATATATATATATATATATATATATATATATATATATATATATATATATATATATATATATATATATATATATATATTTTTTTTTTTTTGAAAGGAGGTGGGGTGCGATGCAACGGTGAGGGTGGGGAATAGCACAGCGTTGGTGTCCTCCAATGCGGGAGTGTGTTTTTTTTTTTTTTTTTTTTTTTTTTAACTCTCCATTTATGCTGGCTGCAAAATTGTCGGAGAGACAAAGAAAATCATGAAAGAGGTTTTGGTGATGCAGGCATTTCCTATTTGACACATTTTACTATTTGCAGGCTGAGCATTAATAGCTGTGGCTGGACTATTACTCAAGCAGTGGATGCGATTTTATTTTAATTTTTTTCCTTCCCTCTGGTAGTACCTCCTGCTTTATGCATCGGGCAGAAGGGGGGGGGGGGGGGGGTGGGGGTTGAAACGACCCAAAAAAAAGAGCTAAAAGGGTCTCCCTCAAGCTCTGGAAAGCCTACTCATCTCTGCAAATGACATCCTCCCCTGAGAAGGGGGTGGCTGGACAGAGTGAGCATCAGGGCCATGAAATGTCTGCAACTGTTTTTAACACTGCAGCCCCTGCTTATTTTATGATATTTAAAAAAAAAAATAATAAAGTTTAGCAACTTTAATCGCAATCGAATTCCCACAGGTGGTAAGGCTGATGACTCTGAGGTGTCAAATGCGGGAGAATCAGCTGTTCCAATCTTAAGATTGATGGTGCAATTTCTTGCTGAATGATTTCTCCACAAGCTGTGCATGCTTTTTTGTATCTGAGAGGATCACCCAGATAAGCTTTTTTTTTTTTCCCCTCCTAAAAAGTTTTCACACTTTATCCTATGGTGGAGGAAATTCACTAAGTAGGGTATATCAGCAATTAGGGCTGCTATATGCTCTGTGAATAAGTTTGACTTGTCCGTCAGACAATGCTAAAATGCTTAGGGATCCAACGGATAAAAAGATGGAATTCCTATTGGGGGGGGGGGGGTGGAGAGAAACACTTTTTTTTTTTTTTCTCTGGCAGATTCAGCGTCTCAGCCTGCGCTGACAGTAATTGCTTAATCATTGAGAGGTCAGTTTAAACAGGTGTTCAAGGTTATCCTGCTGAGCAGGCCCAGGAGGCAGATTTGTGTTTTCAATAGTTGCTATGAGAGATTTTATCCTTCAGGCCTTGCGCCTTTTGATAAGCGCCTTGTAAGAAGCTCCTGGCTAGTCTTCCTTTTTGTGGTGAAACAGCTGTTTGGGGATGTTTTTGATAATGCTTCCAAAGAAATTCTAGTGGAAAGCACCCCTTTTGCCATTTAAGAAAAGGAGTACGTTTATTTTTAAAGCGCCTTCTCCTGTGCCAGAGGCATCAGCCTCCAGGCAGCCACGGCGGCTTCCACCATCAGGTTCAATCGAATAGGGGGAATTCTTCTCCAATTCTCAAGGATCTGGAAGGAAGAGTGTCGAGACGAATGGGGGACTTCCTCAATAGCTCCAGGGTACAAACTGGAGTTCCAAGAGTTCCCGTCTCCTCGTTTTCTCAGATCAAATGTTTCTAAGGATCCAGAGAAAAAGAAAAAATTATCATGGGTGTCCCCATGTAAGAACAGAGGTTGGAGTTTGATTAAATCGGCTTAGAACAAAGGGTTCAAGCTCTACATTCTCAATATGTCTGACTCCCAACGCCTACGGTCACATCGCCCTGATGGTGCCCAATCTCGTCTAATCTTGGAGGCTAAGTGGGGTTGGGCCTGGTTAGTACCCGAATGAGAGACCACATGGAAATACCAGGTGCTGTAGGCTGGGTGCGCCAGAGCCTAAATTTATGGTTAATATCCAAAAATCTACTAGGGGGAAAATCCTTCCGTGACCTGGGAAGTGGTAAAAACATACGCCAACCTTTTTTGTTTAGGTTGGGTAACAGTCTTGAAAGAGGCAACTGTCCAAGAGAAGTGGCACAGATCAGAAATGGCCTTGCCCGTTAACATTTTAGAAATTCAGGCAGAGCTCTTGGTCCTGAGGGCCTGTACGTTCAGTTACAGTATTGACCTGCCAGGATTTAATCCGACAATGGCCTATATTAATCAACAAGGGGGCACAAGAAGTTGTGTGGCCCAGAGAAAGGGGAATCCTATCCTATCTTGGGCAGAAAACAATGTACTTTTGCCTATCAGCAGTCTTCATTCTAGGAATAGAAAATTGTCAGGTGGACTATTTGAGTCCCTAGCAGTTGTTCCTGGGAGAATGGTTCCTTCATCCCGATATCTTCCTGTCAAAAATGGGGGATCCCAGACATAGATCTGTTTTGCGTCCAGGTTCAACAAAGAAATCAACAACTTTGAACTCAAGAACAAAGGATCCGCTAGCATGCGGAACAGATGCCTTGCTATTCCTGTGGAATCGGTTCTCACTGATTTATGCATTCCCTCCTATTCTGCCTTTGTCCACGACTTCTTCGCAGGATCAAGCAGGAAGCGAAGTCGTTGATTCTTGTGGCCCCCAGCGGGGCCCAGTAAGTCTTGGTATGCAGAGATTGTAAAGATGGCAGTAGGGGGACCCATAGACCCTACCATCATGGCCAAACCTTCTCTTGCAAGGTGCGGTGTTCCATCCTACTTTACAAATGCTAAATTTAATGGTCTGGCTATGGAGACTCACACTCGCGTGGGCTGTCAGGTTCAGTAGTTTCTACCTTGGTTAATGCAAGGGAGCCGGCCTCCATAATTATATATAATGGAGTCTGGGAAACCTATATTTCTCCTGGTGTGAAACCAGGAGTTACACCCCAGGAAATAGGTCAAAGGTAGAATCCTTGACTTTCTGCAGATGGGGTGAGAAATAAGGTTGGCCTTGAGTGCTTTCTAAGGACAGGTCTCGGCCTTATCAATATTATTTCAACGACCACTTGCTTCGCATTCTTTGGTTCGTAACATTATTCAGGGGGTAACACAGCTTAATCCCCGGTTAGGTAAACCCCTGAACCCTTGGGACTTAAATTAGTTTTGTCGGCATTACAAAACAGCCTTTTTGGGCCGATACAACACATTCCCTTGGTCCTTTTTTTGACAAGGAAACAATTTTTTTCTGGTAACCATATCTGCTGCAAGAAGGGTATCAGAATTGGCTGCTCTTTTTTGTAAAGAGACATATTTTTATTATTCAAGGATAAGATAGTATTGCATCCTCATCCTAACTTTTTACCGAAGGTAATATCAGGGTTTTATCTAAAACAGGATATTGATCTACCTTCATTTTTCCAGAACCCTGTTCTATGGAAAAAAACAAATCACTACATTCTCTGGACGTGGTGGGAGCAGTCAGTTTACTTAAAGCGGAGTTCCACCCAAAAATGGAACTTCCGCTTTAAGCACTCCTCGCCCCCTTACATGCTACATTTGGCATGTCCTTTTTTTGGGGGGGGGGGGGAGTGGGGGCTTCATTAGGAGGGGGGCTTCCTCCTTCCACCCAGTGACCGCCAAGGTGACTCCTCCTTTCGCCTTAGGTGTCCCCTCCCTCTAGGCGATCTCCTGGGATACGTGACACGTCCCAGGAGATCGCCTGTCCACTCCGGGAGCGCAGGGCGACTCGCACATCCCCGGCCGTGAAGCAGAAGGGCAAAGGAGGCGCCGGCGGAGAGGAGCGACGCTCCATTTGGCCGCATCGCTGGACCGCGGAACAGGTAAGTGTCTGTTTATTAAAAGTCAGCAACTACACTCTTTGTAGCTGCTGACTTTTAATGAACATAAAAAGCCTGGAACTCCGCTTTAAAGGCGTCTGCTCCGATTCGGAAAACAGATGTTTTTGTTCGTGTTGCTTGAAGATCCTAAAAGAGGACAGGCAGCATCGAAATCTACTATTTCTAAGTGTATTTTACAAGTAGTATAAATCCTCTGATCTCATGGGGCCTTACTTTGGTTGCGTCTCCCTCCCCTCTGTAGGCATTGCTCTGGGACATACCACATAGTAATTACTATGGCTCTGTGTCCCGTGATGTACGATTAAACAAAATAAGATTTTTAGAACGGCTTAAATCCTTTTTTTTTTACATCACAGGACACAGAGGTCCCGCCCCTCTTTCTATTTTACACGTGTATTGCTTTGCTACAAAACTGAGATACTCCCAGTAGTGGGAGGGATTATATAGGGAGGCAACTATAACCCACATAGTAATTACTATGGCTCTGTGTCCCAAGATGTACTTCAAAAGAAAAGGATTTTACAGGTAAGCTGTTAAAAAATCCTATTTTTTGGAGCTTTCTTTAGAGGGGCGAAATGAGCTGTGAATTCAAGGGTTTCGTTTTATCTAGACCTTGGTCAAAGGTTGTGTTGGAGTCTCCTCCATTAATTAAGATCCCCCCCCCCCCCCCCCACCAGAGGTCCTAGAGTATGGAACATTGTGTTGTGTGGAAGAATTTAGTCCCCAGTTGGGGGCACAGCAGGAGATGGAATATAGTTGGTCATCCATAATGCCCTTTTATTAAGAGAAATCTTCCTTCTGGGTCTCTGTTCCAATTGTGTAGTGAATTTGCAAGTTTTAGAGAATAGGATGGCAACTCCCCTTGTTTTATCCTCCACACTTTTAAGGAAAAATTGGGGATAATGTGCATGGAGAAAGGTGGGTGTGTACTGTTTCAGGAAGTGGGCTTCCTGCAGTAGCGCAATGTCAATTTTGTTTGGATTTGTATGCTTTAAAGGCTTTTCTCTTTACTGGGAAGTTCAAACCTTGCATTTTATGGGAGATTATATAGTAGAGTAGTAGAGGGGTGGATGTTATGTTACTGGCCATGGAGCAAGCAGGTTAGGTGACTATCCTTGTCATTGTCACTCACCTTAAAACGAAGCTGGCTCCGGGGGGGGGGCCTGGGGAGCTTCAATTTGGAAACCGGGGGTTCTAGATGGAGCCTCTGGAAAAGGTGGTGTCTGGGAACCGGCTAGACAAAAAAAGACGGTTAGAAAAACCGAGGAGAAATGGTGAAATCAGAACAAAAAGGCCTAAAATAGGAAGGAGAGAAGGAGGAGGAAAGGTTCCTCCAGTCATTTAAAAAAATACATTCTGTCATAGCCCTTCAAAAAAGGCTAGAGGCCTGCCATATGGGCATGTGAAAACCATGTCCAGAGGGCAGGAAGGGGCACACAGCAACTGCCCCAGTTGCAACCAACCTTAAAACGGTAATCTTTCTGCAACTAGCTATTTATAGAATCAAAACCAGCAGGACACCAATCTGCAAACTTGATACGCTGAAGTTTGTGTGTAGGTAGGTTAGGGAAGGAGGACAATAAGGGAGTAGGGTAGGCCTAGTGGGTAGGCTTAGTAGAGGACTGACACCTAATGCTTATACATGACCAGACTTTCTGGCAGAAAAGGTCAGACGGCATCAATCTGGATATTATGATCGTGTGTGGGCTCCGGCAGACTTTTTTCTTAAACTCCAACGGCCCTAGAAATAGAACATTTCAAATTTTGTCCGACGGACTTGAATTTCTATCTTGAAAACCGTTTGTGTGCTAGTCCGACGGACCAAAAACGACACATGCTCTGAAGCAAGTACAAGATGGAAGCACTCAGTGTGGTAAAACTAGTGTTCGTATTGAAGCTAGCACATTCCTCACGCTGTTAACACTGATCTTTTAATACAGGGCATTCTTTTCTTCTTTAGAATGCTAGAAGAATGAAGTTGTTTTGCTGCTCATATTCATACACACTTCTCACAAACATCTTTCTTCATTATTTTATCCTCATCTCATGACTAATATTCTAGTTTTTAAAAGCCTGATCTCCATAAATAATGTATCCAATTATTTTTTTTATACTCCCCCTTTTTTTATAATTTTTTTTTTATTTCATTAATATTTATTTTACAGTTACTTAGTGTTTTCTAGTGATCTCTATATAATTTATTTTTTTGAGTTTTAAGTTACCACAATATTATCTTTATTTTTTTATTAACCTTAACTTGGTTGGTGTCCCTTCTTAATTTGACATAGGGGGTTATTTACGAAAGTCAAAATCATTTTGCACTACAAGTGCAAAGTGCACTTGAAATTGCACTGAAAGTGCACTTGGAAATGCAGTCCCTGTGGTTCCGAGGAGGACATGCAAGGAGAATAAAAAACAGAATTTTAGCTTGCACATGGTTGGATGATAAAATCAGCAGAGCTTCCCCTCATTTCAGATCTACCCCTCAGATTTACAGAGACTGCACTTCCAAGTGCACTTGCAGTGCAATTTCAAGTGCACTTTGCACTTGTAGTGCAAAGTGGATTTGCCTTTTCGTAAATAACCCCCATAGTCTTTTTGAAATGTACCTGCCTACTCAGACTGTCCTTTTTGAACAAAAAGCACATAGGAAAATATTTAGTGAAAATAAAATATCCATTTATTCTGGTTAACAAAATAAAGCGGAGGGCAACACTGGAGAAACTTTTGGAATTTGTGATGCCTTTTGGCCCCCAGGGCACACATCAAGTCAGTGGAAAACAAAATTTGGGTTCTCGAGGAGTCGGTATAATCGGGAGCACAATCTGGTCCAGGAATCCCAGAGATCAGAACAAGCAGCAGGTGAGATCTGTCCCCAGACTATGGTACCACAACCTGTGTCTTCTGTCAGACCAGACTGAAGCCAAGCCATTACTTTCTTCTCTTCGTTGCAGGCTCCATGCTTCCCTGCAGTCTTTTTTGGAGGCTGTGCCTCTGGTGGTAGACTTGTGGCAGGAGGAGGAGGAGGAGTAGTAGGGGCTGTTTTTGGTGAGCTGGCCCCTCAACCCCTTCTGAAGGGCCTCAGCAAAAATGTTCTCATAGGCCCTTCTCCAATTCCACCAACCTGGTGGCCAGATAGCATCCATAGGCCTCCTCTGTCTTTGTTGCCTTCCTGGGCCTTTTTGATGGTAATGCGGAGGGGAGGCACCTGTGATTGTGTGAGGCTCCTACTGGTGACGGCCTCCTCCTGGCTGAATCTTTCCAGACCCACCTCCTGGCTGAGCTCATCTGGTGTATGAAAAGGGCCATAGTTGTAGTTTTTGCTTCATCAATCGCACACAATTTTCAGCTCATGAATGCAAATTGAATGTTAATAAATAGAAAAGGCTATCATTCTGGCCCCCATCAATTTTCAAGCTGGTCACCAACATTTTTGCCCACTACAGTCTAATGAGAGAGATATATATATATATATATATATATATATATATATATATATATATATATATATATATATATATATATATATATATATATATATATATATATATATAATTTTTGGTATAAAATCATTTTATTTGTAAGCAATTATAACATCTTAGTTAACCTCATTAATATTAGGACAATCAATATTTCTAAAAACTAATACCTGGCTCCAGCTGGGCGCATCCACTTCCTCAAGGAAGGAAGGGCCCGGTTGTTCCTGGGAAGCCTCTGCTGGGGTGGAGGGAAGGCTGCAGGGAAAGGTCAAGAGATTCCCTCGCTTCAGTCTGGTTATCCAGAAACCTCAGTTTGTGGAAGTACCACAGCTTGGGGACATAAACTTTTATCTGCTGCTGCTCCTGATCTGAGGGAAGCCTGGATATTCTTATGCTCCCGCCTATACATGTTCCTCAAGATCCCAATTTTCCAAAAACTTTGTTTGCTTCAGGGACCCGAGTTCTGACAAATTCCAGAAGTGTCTCCAGTTTTGCCTTCCTTCCTTATTATAATACTAACTGTGTTTGCCCTCCCACAGATTTCTCATCTCCCTATACTTGTCAGTAGAAATGCTCAAAAAATCATGCTCTTTAAACTAGCCCAATATAGGCCTCAATCTGGGCCTACTTCAAATGTTACCTTCGTTTAGGACGTTCGTCACTGCTGTTCTTTTTGAGAATTTTTCTCCCGCCCCTTCTCTCTTCGGTGCACAGTAGGAGTGTATTGTGAAAAATAGAGGAGACACATTTTGGAAGTAACGTGGAGGAAAGCCTGGAGCCACAGACATCTGTATCTAGGAGGAGATTGAAAGCCACCAACATGGCTTTGAGGAAATGGTAGAGATGGTGGGGATTTTAAGGAGGGAGGATTATGATGGGAAACATGATCCATACACCCATCCGAATAGAAGAAAGGACGACATGTCAACTGTGGTCAGCACCCTGGAGCAGAAGTTTGGGGTACGCCATACAAAAGAGCAGTTGAGGAAGCGATGGTCTGACATAAAACTGAGGGAGCCGGATCAGTATCGCAACATCAAGAAGGAGCTTCAAAAAAGTAAGTACTTGTCGTGTGTTCCTATAATGATTAGCTTGCATTGCTGCTCCATGTGCTTTTCTTTACTATTGTACAGTTTGAAATGGCTAAGTTCATGTTCGTTGGCAGTTGTTCGTAGAAAACGTCGTTCTGGTACTGGGTTATACCTACATTTAAGAAGTTTAGGATATTGTTGTGTAGAATTAATTGCAAACTAGATTCAGTGGAATGTAAGGAGAGGACACTCGGCAGCTGTTCACACATCTGGATTCACTAGTGTGGGACACCAGAGAACATTTTTTAGGGTAACCCACACAGGTTCTCCAGGGGATACTTGGGGTATCTCCATCTGTGAAACTTGGCCAAAAAAGATAAGTATTGCAGTTTGTTTAACCAGTAGAGACCCGCGCTATAGCCAAATGACGGCTACAGCGCGGACCTCCTTTGCCGGGACTACGTCTATTGATGTCATCCCGTGCACGAGCGGCCTGCGCGCCCCCTGATCACGGATCCGAGCAAGGGGTCGATCCCGACCCTTTACCACGTGATCAGCTGTCAGCCAATGACAGCTGATCATGTGATACAACGGAGCCGGTAATCGGCTATTTTTCCTCCTTGCGCTGACAGCGCGAGGAGAAAAAAAGCACCGATCACCGGCGGCCGTGATCGGGACCTCAGTCCCGATCACGGCCAGCTTACCAGTGCCCACCTGCCCCCTGCCAGTGCCACCTCTGTAATAAAAAAAAAGTGCCCCCCATCAGTGCCGCACATCAGTGCCCACAGTGCCACCCATCAGTGCCCACAATCTGCCTCAACAACGGTGCTGCACACCAGTGCCCAGCAGAGCCACCTATCAGTGCCCATCAGTCCCATCAGTGGTACCTATTAGTGCCATCTTATCTGTGCCCATCAGTGCTGCCTTATCTGTGCCCATCAGTACTGCCTTATCGGTGCCACTTTATCTGTGCCTATTAGTGCCGCCTTAACTATGCCTATTAGTGCCGCCTTAACTATGCCTATCAGTGCACTTCAATGAAGGAGAAAAATGACCTGTTTGCAAAATTTTATAACAAACTATTAAACATGATTTTTTATTTTTTTTTGCATCTTTTTTTGTTTAGCAAAAAATAAAACTCCCAGCTGTAATTAAATACCACCAAAAGAAAGCTCTATTTGCGGGGAAAAAATTGATAAAAATTTCATTTGGGTACGGTGTTGTATGACCGCGCAATTGTCATTCAAAATGCATCAGCGCTGAAAGCTGAAAATTTGTCTGGGCAGGAGGGGGGGTTTAAGTGCCCAGTAAGCAAGTGGTTAAAAGGGAATTTGAATCATGTCTTCAACTTGGATCTCTTCCTAAACAGAATTGTACACCAATTCTAAGCGATGTTTCATATTTATAATTCTGGACTCAAATATCTGTGTGCTAAAGTATACCTTTTTTATTTCATTCTCAGGGGAGAAAAGACTCGCACAACAGGATCCCAGGGACCCTCGACCTCGCCAGCCTGAATGGCAATTGAGCGAGAACACCCCCCCCCCACCCCCGAGGATGTGGAGGAAGGGGCGAAAAGGGCACCCCACCAGGTGAGTGTCTGACACCCCAGCTTCAGGTAATCTATAAATGCCTGCATATTTCTAAATACCTATTTTTAATTTTAGGTGATGTTCTGGTTGTGGAAGGGGAAGCAGTGGACCCATTTACAAGCGACAGCGCCCAAAGACTCATTGCGCAGATCACGGCCTGGAATGGGGAGATCAATGCAATGCGCAATCGCCTGGACATCATGCAGCAGGAAATGAAGAACATGATCGATGTTTTGGGGAGAATTTAATCCCTTTTTCCCTAAAAACAAAATTGATCATGTTCTTCTTTTCCTTTTTAAAGCCAAATTTTGAAGATGCACACAGTGTGTCAACATGTGCTATCTCCCATCAGGGGATCTCAATGTATGCGTTTTTGAGGGTGCAACCCCTTCCTCATAATGCTAGTAGGTGAGAGGAAGGGATTGCATCCACAAAAACACATCCATTGACCCTCCCCCCCATGATGGTAGATGGCACATATTGACATTACCCATTTGGACTCCCAATTTGTGCACTGCTTCAAAGTTTGGCTTTTACAGGGGTGACATCGCCCCATCTGATGGAGGCAATATCAAGACATTTTTGACACCTATAATGTCTGATGTTGCCTTCAAGTTTTATACTTTGAACTTTGTAAGTTCCAGAGTTGTGTATGTTCTGTTTTAAAACATGCCTGTTTCAAAAAAATAAAAATAAAAAAAATATATATTTATTATAAAAAAATTTGTGAAAATAAAAAATTTGAAAAAGCAAAAATAACGTTTAACCAGATTTGAAAAACGCATGTGTGAATGTGTGCAGAGTAAACACTTTTAAAGACAACAATGTGTGACTTCTTAAAATGCTCAATACCAGTTTTGTAAGTAATTTTTTTGTTTACAATGACAACGGGACAATTATTTACTAAAGGGAAATCCACTTGGCACTACAAGTGCACTAGGAGACAGCCAAAAAGAAAAGCAAGCAAGAAATCAAACTCTATAAGTACTTTTGCACATAACATTGCAAGCAGATTACACAAAAACATTCTTGCACGACATCAGTATAACATTTTATTTGAAGGAGTATTTAAAAAGACAAAAATATAAGGCCCACTTATCATATTCCTCACTCCCTCTGATGGCTCATTGATAAAATTGTATGTGGGGGTGGGGGGTTCTAAATTAATTTAAGGACACACATTACATTTGGACACATTTTAGGGGGTGTTTCGGGGAAAGCAGTACAATGGAGCTGACAATATACATTGTTAAAGGGACTAGGCTATAGGTGTATATGGGCCCAGGATAGCAGGCTGGGGAAGTCAGTGAAGGCAAATATTCATGTAGGCCAAAAACTGAGTCATAAAAAAGCTTCCATCATGCATGAGGATAAAGGGGACATTCACAGCATATTCCAATCATGGTAATTGGGTAATAATGAAATAAATACAATACATTAGCAAACATTAAATGCATGTAATGTTAAAGGATAACTCTTGCCTTAATATAGTCCTGCTGCAGGAACAGGTCTCTGGGATAATGATCCCCAGAGCCTGGGGGGAGATGCCTTTTGCGAATTTGAGGTCCTGCTGGCTTCTCCCAGTCGCCAAGTACCGCAATGTGGTGACTAGCCTCTGCTCTGGAGTGATGGCTTGCCGCATGCAGGTATCCTGCCTGCTGATCTAAGAGGTCAGCAAAGCCAACAGTGGTTGAGTCCGTCATCCTGAGATAATTCCTGAAATCCTCAGGATTATTCTCCTGGATCTAATGAAGCAAAGGCATGTGTGAGAATTGGTCATGCTGGAGTAACCAATTCTTAGTCCATGAACTCCTCCTCGCCCTGTTCATTGACCGAGCTTGGGCCAAAGTATTAACCCCAACACCAAGCCCCCACACAGCACAAACTCGATAACGAGTACGTCCATGCGCCATGGCTTCAAGGCACCTCTAAATGCTTGGGATTTAATTTTGGTCTTATTGGCTTTGCAGAATCTGCCTTTTTTTGGGATTTTACGGGAAAAATTCCCTTGGTTCCTTTGACAAGAAAGAGATAATCTTTTTGGTTCCCATTTCTTCTGCTAGAAAAGTAGCGGAGCTGGCGGCTCTGTCTTGTATAGAAGTCGTATTTATTTGATCATGCATAAGGATAAGGTGGTTTTGCGTTCTCATCTCAAATTCCTACCAAAAGATATTATTCTTCCTTCTTTTCTCCCCAGAGCCTCAATCTAGGGAAGAGAAGGCACTACATCTACATTCGGTTGATGTAGTAAGAGAGATCAGAGTCTATGTAAAGGCAGCCGCTCCAGTTCGCAAAACAGATGTTTTGTTTGCACTGGCAGAGGGTCCAAAATGTGGACAGGCAGCGTCAGAATCTATTTTCCAAATCGATTCGTCAAGTGATTGTTCAAGCTTCGGCTTAAAGAAGAAAATTCTTCCTTCTCATGTTAAAGCACACTCAACCAGGGCGATTAGTTCCTCTTGGGCGGTGCATCATCAGGCTTCTATGGCTCAGACCTGTAAGGCCACAACTTGGTCTTCGGTTCATACGTTTATCAAATCGATGTTAAAGGTCATTCGGCTATTGCCTTTGGGTGCAGTATACTGCAGGCGACAGTGTGAGTTCTCTAGCCTCCTTTTTGCCCTACTTTTTTGTTGCGTCTCCCTCCCTTCAGTTGCCATTGCTATGGGACATCCCACATAGTAACTACTATGGCTCTGTGTCCCCTGATGTATGAAAAAAAAAAAACTGGATTTTTAAAACGGCTTACCTGTAAAATCCTTTTCTTTGATTTACATTGTGGGAAACAGAGGTCCCTCCCTTCTTGGTATACACTTGTATTGCTTGGCTACAAAACTGAGGACTCCCAGTAGTGGGAGGGGTTATATAGGGAGAGCACTTCTGGCCTTGGGTGATGGAAACTGGCACACCCTATCAGTGGCTCTATAACCCACATAGTAACTACTATGGCTCTGTGTCCCCTGATGTACATCAAAGAAAAGGATTTTTACAGGTAAGCCGTTTTAAAAATCCTGTTTTCCCTCCCCAGTGTCATGTGACTCATTGGTGTTACAGGGTCTCAAGTGTGAATGGGGAGCAGGTGTGTTTAAATGTTGACGCTTTCGCTCACTCTTTCATACTGGTCACTGGAAGATCAACATGGTACCTCATGGCAAAGAACTCTCTGAGAATCTGAAAAAAAGAATGGTTGCTCTACATAAAGATGTAAACAAGGCCAAGTATAAATCCAAGGAAAAAAACAAGCTTACTTAACGACCAGCTCGCAGACACCCAATTAAACCTGTCTAACAGTATGCATTAAAAGTAGGGGATTCATCTGCATGCATTTGCAAATGCGTGCGTAAGCCACAGAGCTTCACCACAGCACCCTGTTATCTGGTCCCTAACACTAACTCATAAGTGTCTCCACAGTGGAAGCACATGCATTCTGATGGAGGGCAGGTGGACTGAAGGGGAGCCCACCCCTTCTTAACCACTTCACATCTGCGCTATAGCGGAAAGACAGCTACAGCGCAGACGCCAATTGCGGGGAGGGCATCCCTGGACGTCCTGTTTACTTCCGCAATGCGTGCACCCGTGACTGTGCATCGGGCAAGTTCTGTGCTGGCCGTGTCCCTTGGACACAGCCAGTCGCAGATCGCTGTAAATGGCCAATCGCAGCAGTCATTTACAGCACGATTGGCGTGTCCAGTGAGAGATGATCTCTGATGTAAACATATGAGATCATCTCTCATCGCCGGCTCTCCCTCCTCACACAGAGACAGCGCGCGAGGAGGGAGAGACGAACGGCTGCAGCCGTGAGTTAAAAAAAATAAAAATAAAGTGCCACATGTCATCAGTGCCACGTATAAGTGCCATTTGTCATCCGTGTCACGTGCCATCAGTGCCATCTGTCATCAGTGTCACATGACATCAGTGCCATGTATTAGTGGCATCTGTCATCAGTGCCACGTCAGTGTCACGTGTCATTGTCCTGGTGCTCGAGGGCCTTCAAAAGTGTAATAGGTAGTCAAGAAGTTAGAGGTGTAATTTATGCTCCTAGAACACGTGATGGCGCTCCCTGCATGTTGGGCCTCTCTAAGTGGCTAGGCTGTGGAAAAGTCCCACACATGTGGTATCATAATACTCAGAAGGAGTAGCAAAATTTATTTTGGGATGTCATTTGTGGTATACACATGCCATGTGAGAGAAATAACCTATTACAATGACAATTTGTGGAAAAAAAAATCTTCATTTTGCAGAGAATTGTGGGAAAAAATGACAAAATCAAAAACCTTACCATGCCTCTTACTAAATACCTTGGAATGTCTACTTTCAAAAAAGGGGTCATTTGGGGGATATTTGTACTGTCCTGGCTTGTTTGGGTCTCAAGAAATGAGATGGGTCACCAGTACATCAGGTGTGATCAGTTTTGTATGATTTGCACAACAGCTTGTAGGCTCTCTAACTTTCACAAAGACTAAATAATATGCACTAATTTGGGTTATTTTTACCAAAGATATGTAGCAGTATAAATTGTGGCCAAAATTTATGAAGAAAAATTAATAATTTGCAAAATGTTATCACAGAAACAAAGAAAAATGTGTTGTTTTTTTTTTTCAAAAATTTCTGTCTTTTTTTTCATTTATAGCGTAAAAAATAAAAAACCCAGAGGTGATCAAATACCACCAAAAGAAAGCTCTATTTGTATGAAAAAAAGGACAAGAAATTAATTTGGGTACAGTGTTGCATGACTGAGTAATTGTCATTCAAAGTGTGAGAGCACCAAACGCTGAAAATTGGTCTGGGCAGTAGGGGAGTTTAAGTGCCCAGTAGGCAAGTGGTTAAAGGTACAGGAGCACACTGAGCACCCAGCATGTAGCTCAGTGGCTACGAAGGTGTCAGTGCGTAGCCTGACCAATACACAGTGATACAAAAAAGCGCCACTGCCCCCATCTGTAACTGTCCATCATAGTAAGCAGCATAGGAGAGCGGCATACAATATAAACAAGGCCACGGATACTTTTTTTTTTGTATCTACATAAAGATGGTCTAGGCCAGTGATGGCGAACCTTGGCACCCCAGATGTTTTGGAACTATATTTCCCATGATGCTCAACTACACTGCAGAGTGCATGAGCTTCATGGGAAATGTAGTTCCAAAACATCTGGGGTGCCGAGGTTCGCCATCACTGGTCTAGGCTATAAGAAGATTGCCAAGACCCTGAAACTGAGCTGCAGAATGGTGGCCAAGACCATACAACGGTTTAATACAGGGATCTCAAACTGGTGGCCCTCCAGCTGTTGCGAAACTATAAGTCCCATCATGCCTCTGCCTGTAGGAGTCATGCTTGTAACTGTCAACCTTGCAATGCCTCGTGGGACTTGTAGTTTTGTAACAGCTGGAGGGCCACCAGTTTGATACCCCTGGTTTAATAGGACAGGTTCCACTCAAAACAGTGTTTGCCATGGTCAACCAAAAAAAGTTGAGTGCACGTGCTCAGCGTCCTATCCAGAGGTTGTCTTTGGGCAATAGATGTATGAGTGCTGCCAGCATTGCTGCAGAGGTTGAAGGGGTGGGGGGGTCAGCCTGTCCATGCTCAGACCACATGCCGCACACTGCACCAAATTAGTCTGCATGGCTGTCATCCCAGAAGGAAGCCTCTTTTCTAAAGCTGATGCACAAAAAGCCCACAAACTGTTTTCTGAAGGCAAGCAGACTAAGGATATGGATTACTGGAACCACGTCCTGGGGTCTGATGAGACCAAGATAAACCTATTTGGTTCAGATGGTGTCAAATGTGTGTGGGACAACCAGAGGGGGAGTACAAAAACAAGTGTGTCTTGCCTACAGTCAAGCATGGTGGCGGGAGTGTCATTGTCTGGGACTGCATGAGTGCTGCCGGCACTGGGGAGCTACAGTTCATTGAGGGAACCATGAATGCCAACATGTGTCGTACTGAAGCAGAGCATGATCCCCTCTCTTCACAGACTGAGCCGCAGGACAGTATTCCAACATAATGACTCTCTATAACAAACATACCTCCAAGATGACCACTACCTTGCTAAAGAAGCTGAGGGTAAAGGAACTCCATGCCCAAGAGGGTTAAGGCAGTGCTGAAAAAATAATCGTGGCCACACAAAAAATTGACACTTTGGGCCCTATTTGGACATTTTCACTTAAGGGTGCACTCTTTGGTTTCCAGTGATTTAGACATTAATGGCTGTGTTGAGTTATTTTGAAGGGACAGCAAATTTACACTGTTATACAAGCAAGCTATACACTCACTACTTTACATTGTTGCAAAGTGTCATTTCTTCAGTGTTGTCATATTAAAAGATATAATAAAACATTTACAAAAATGTGTACTCTTTTGAGATATACATATCTTTTTTCATATGCTTTGATTTCTTTTTGTACACTCTTCTGTTTGTTCAAAAGCCCTGAGGAGGGGGGGGGGGGGGCAGTCTCCCCCCACGTAATGTGTTGGCTTAATTACTTGTTGCTACTATCAAACAATTACAAACTCGCTTTCCAACTTGCCTTCACTGAATATCGGGTGCTCCTTTCCACCTACCTTTTTAGAAGTACTCTTGCGTTATTAAAAAAAAAACGTAAAAAAATACCTGTTTCCAGCGACATCTCTCTCTGATATTAATGTATTACTTGAAATACAACTGACTATTCTGTTTCAATGTTTTTTTTATTGAAGTTTACAAGACCATTACAAAGTTAAGAGATTGAACAACGTATCATATCTGTATCGCAGTACAGAGAACATTTCAGAAGGAATTTTTAGCATCTTATGACCAGCATACCCGTTACTGCTCATTACTCCATATCAGAGATAGGAAAAAATAAAATAAAAAAATGATACAACAAAACGTTTCTGCACCTTGGTGGCAACTATAAGTATCTTAAGGTTTCCCTGTCACTCCACCACACTCGATAGGAGGAAGGAGGGGGAAATTCATGGTAACATAGCCTCAAGGTCAGCATCCCCTGTCCCATTCATCATGGGATCAGTGTGGTCTAGAAGTATAGACCCTAAATTCCGCATTTGAACAGGGTATGATAACCTTCTCTTTTAATGATGTACTCATTGGTATATAGTTCATAACATCCATCTCCATGGCACTGCGGGGATAGTATAAGGAAAGGGGTAAACCAAAAAAAAGAGGTGGGGGGAAAAGAATGGCAAAAGAGGATAGAATACCGAAGAAGGAAGTGCACTCCATAGTATGAGCTCGTCTGAGCCCTGGCAACTCACAAGGGGTCAGACAAGTATTTAATCCAGGGTTCCCAGATCTTCTCAAACCTGGCTTGTTTGACTTCTAGAATTGGCAAAAAGCCTTTTTTTTTACCAAGACAACTTGTTTTCTACCAAGACAAATGGAATCGTAGGTGTTCTCCATGACCTAGCTATCACTATTCTAGCTGCCATAAAAATAAAGTTCTCCTATATGTTTTGGTGTTCAATTAACTGGTCATCCCAAAAGAGCTTGCTGTGGTGATTTGAGTAGATTCACCTGTGTAAGTGAATAAATTAAGTTGTAGATGCGAATCTAGAAACGATTCACTTTGGGGACCACTATATATGTAATACTGTGCCTTCCATCCGGCACCCTCGGAAACATGTACATGAACCATGTACTATATCATCATTGCCTTTTTATATTTGGCTTCAATCAATGAGGTATTTTATGTATGATTTTGACGCACACTGTGACATTTTATACCATTCGTCTATTTCAAAAGGTTTTGCCTATGTCTTGTTCCCACTTCATCATATAAAACGTTTTTTCTGACTTAGACTTCAGAACATTATAGATTTTAGATATGTGGCCAGTGTGCTTATCAAACGACCTACACAAATACTTCATTGAGGTAGCTGTGGTAATATCACATATAGCCTGTAGGGATTTCAAGAAATTCACAATTTGAACATAATGAAAGTTCTGAGTTTGGGAGTTGTTTGTCTTGTAGGGTTTCTTTAGATAAGATCCCCCTGTGATTGCAAAGGTCAGCAATGCACATCAAACCCTTGTTGGTCCACCAGGCAAAGGTGTGGGGATTGAGACCTGGAGTGAAGCAAGGGTTGCAGACCACAGGAGCCATGGGAGTATGTGGGGACTTAAAACCGTGAGGCTTCATTAATCTATCCCACAAATGTAATGCATGATAATATGGGACACATCATATCATTTTGATTTCAGCCACATTTAAATGGCTAATTGGTTTTGTGGGATGTAGGGAGGATTCCAGTTTCATCCAAGTGGGTTGAAGTGATAAAGAATGGAAATGGATTAGTTGCTGCATGAAAGTATTTAACTAATTCCAGGACTCCCAGGCCACTGCTTAGCTTGGGCGTATATAACAGCTGACTATTCTACCAGCATAAAGCAGTTGTTAGATTATTCTGACTATGCTGGTATCATGGAATCTTGTACTTTAGGCATGTGAACTTTAACATCCTGTTTGGCATTTACCCATTTTCCTTGTGCACCTTCTGGAACTGCTGATTGTATACTGAGTGGTTAAATGATGTAGCATTATACACACACAGGGCGTGATTAGGAGCCTTTTGCTGTGACCCAGCAATGAATCACTTTTACCTTACCTCAGTTCTTCTTTATATCCCCCCCCAAAAAAATCTTAATTTTGCAAAGAATTGTGGGAAAAAATTACGACATCAAAAACCTCACCCATGCCTCTTACTAAATACCTTGGAATGTCTACTTCCAAAAAAGGGGTCATTTCTTGCCGTACACTGTGAGACTGCTGATTGGAGCAAAGGCGTACACCCTCACATAAAGACTTGCAGAGCTGTGAATATACTATCTCTCTGATAATCTATTTATAGCACCCACCCTGACATAAAATTCAGGCTGCTTTCATCACTGTTCTCAAAGAACTTGTCAGGATTTTGAAAAAAAAATGCACTTTAATGAATAAAAACAAAATACTAAACAGTAACGTTAGCCCGTGTGTGTGTTTTTTTTTACATTTTTTGTATAATGTGAAAGATGATGTTATGCCGCAAATTGTGATCTTTTCTATTCAAGTGATTCTCCTTTTAGCCAGAATCGTACAGCTCTAATGTATGGGCAGACTGGTTGTAAGTTGATTTATATATTTTTCTTCAGTACAACCAGTCTGTTTTTTTTTTTGTTTGTTTTTGTTCAATCACTGCCGGCGGTTATAGCCTGAAGCAATAATCGCATTCTGATGGCTGGGAAAACTCTTGCTGGTAGAATGCAATAGCTCCATGGATGAGATTTCCCCTATCAACACTATCTGCCGTGATGGGGGGAATCAAGAAAATTACTTTCCTTCAATCCATGGTTGAAGAAAAGAAAACTTCTTAACCACTTAAGGACCGCCGCATGCCAATGTACGTCATTACAATGGCATGTACAGGCACAAGCACGTACATGTACGTGCTTGCCTTCCAGCGGGTGGGGGGTCAGATCGAACCCCCTCCTGCTGGATGCGGCAGTACGGTTCGCTTCAGGAGCGATCCGGGATGAGGGGATGGCCGTTGGTTTCTGGCCATCCCCTCTCGATCGCTCCTGGCGAATGAGAAGCTTCCTCCCACTGTGTATTGTATACACAGGCAGGGAGGAAGTGATGTCAATTTCCTCGGGGCGGTCTTATTGACCGGACTACGAGGAGAAGACACAGTAAGTCTGCACCAAACACTACACTGACACTAAATAACACACAGGCACACAAACCCCCCCCCCCCCCCCCGATCGCCCCCGATGTCCCCCCGCCCCCCCTCCCCCCCAGTCACAGTGTCACTGATTGCAACAAAGATTTAACCCCCTGATTGCCCTTAGAGTTAACCCTTTCACCCCCTTTTGCCAGTGTCACTAAGTGATCATTTTTCTGATCGCTGCATTAGTGTCGCTAGGTAGCTAGTTATTTTTTTAGGTTCACCGCCAGATTTTTATAGCGCTAGGTACCCCGATATACTACCCAATAACGGTTTTAACCCCCTGATTGCCCCTAGTTAACCCTTTCACCCCCTTTTGCCAGTGTCACTAAGCGATCATTTTTCTGATCGCTGCATTAGTGTCGCTAGGTAGCTAGTTATTTTTTTAGGTTCACTGCCAGGTTTTTATAGCGCTAGGTACCCCGATATACTACCCAATAATGGTTTTAACCCCCTGATTGCCCCTAATTAACCCTTTCACCCCCTTTTGCCAGTGTCACTAAGCGATAATTTTTCTGATCGCTGCATTAGTGTCGCTAGGTAGCTAGTTATTTTTTTAGGTTCACCGCCAGGTTTTTATAGCGCTAGGTACCCTGATATACTACCCAATAACGGTTTTAACCCCCTGATTGCCCCTAGTTAACCCTTTCACCCCTTTTGCCAGTGTCGCTAAGCGATCATTTTTCTGATCGCTGCATTAGTGTCGCTAGGTAGCTAGTTATTTTTTTAGGTTCACCGCCAGGTTTTTATAGCGCTAGGTACCCCGATATACTACCCAATAACGGTTTTAACCCCCTGATTTCCGCTAGTTAACCCTTTCACCCCCTTTTGCCAGTGTCACTAAGCGATCATTTTTCTGATCGCTGCATTAGTGTCACTAGTGTCGCTAGGTAGCTAGTTATTTTTTTAGGTTCACCGCCAGGTTTTTATAGCGCTAGGTACCCCCATATACTACCCAATAATGGTTTTAACCCCCTGATTGCCCCTAGTTAACCCTTTCACCAGCGATCACAGTATAAGTGTCACTGGTGATGCTGGTTAGCCAGTTAGTTATTTAGGTTCCCCGTCAGGTTTTTATATAGCGCCAGGGACCCCCATATACTACCTAATAAAAATTTGAACCCCCTGATTGCCCTTAGTTAACCCTTTCACCAGTGATCACCGTATAAGTGTTACGGATGACTCTGGTTAGTTAGTTTGCTTTTTATAGCATCAGGGCACCCACCATTTATTACCCAATAAAGGTTTAACCCCCTGATCACCCGACGGGTGATATGAATTAGGTTTTAGGGTCAGGGTCTGCGTCGCCCCAGGCAGCGCTAGGTTAGTGCCAGTACTGCTAACACCCACGTGCAAAGCATAAACCTCCCGTAGTGGTATAGAATCTGAACAGATCAATATCTGATCTGATCAGATCTATACTAGCGTCCCCAGCAGTTTAGGGTTCCAAAAAAACGCATTGTTAGCGGGATCAACCCAGATACCTGCTAGCACCTGCGTTTTGCTCCTCCGCCCAGCCCACCCAAGTGCAGTATCGATCGATCACTGTCACTTACTAAACACATAACTACAGCGATCGCAGAGTCAGGCCTGATCCCTGCGATCACTAACAGTTTTTTTTTTTGGTAGCGTTTTATATTTAAATCCGGAAGGCAGTGCTTGGTTTTCGGGGTCCAGTACGTGGCTAGGCTCCCAAAAAGTCCCCCATATGTGGTATCCCCGTACTCGGGAGAAGCAGCAGAATTTATTTTGGGGTGTAATTTGACTTATGCCCATAGCATGTGTGAGCAATATATCATTTAGTGACAACTTTGTGGAAAAAAAAAATTGTAATATTCCTGCAACTTGTGGCAAAATATAAAATATTTCATGGACTCAACATGCCTCTCAGTAAATAGCTTGGGGTGTCTACTTTCCAAAATGGGGTCATTTGGGGGGTTTTATGTTATTTTGGCATTTTATGGCCTTCGAAACTGTGATAGGTAGTGAGGAGTGAAATCAAAAATTTGCACCCTTAGAAACCCCTAAGGCAGTGATTGGTTTTTGGGGTGCCGTACGCGGCTAGACTCCCAAAAAGTCCCACATATGTGGTATCCCCGTACTCAGGAGAAGCAGCAGAATATATTTTGGGGTGCAATTCCATATAATAACTATGGCATGTTTGAGCAATATATCATTTAGTGACAACTTTTTGTAAACTTTTTTTTTTGTGTCATTATTCAATCACTTGGGACAAAAAAAAAATATTCAATGGGCTCAACATGCCTCTCAGAAACTTCCTTGGGGTGTCTACTTTCCAAAATGGGGTCATTTGGGGGGGTTTTGTGTTATTTTGGCATTTTATGGCCTTCGAAACTGTGATAGGTAGTGAGGAGTGAAATTAAAAATTTGCACCCTTAGAAATCCTGAAGGCAGTGATTGGTTTTCGGGGTGCCGTACACGGCTAGACTCCCAAAAAGTCCCACATATGTGGTATCCTCGTACTCAGGAGAAGCAGCAGCATATATTTTGGGGTGCAATTCCACATATAACTATGGCATGTGTGAGCAATATATCATTTAGTGACAACTTTTTGTAAACTTTTTTTATTTATTTTTTTGTGTCATTATTCAATCACTTGGGACAAAAAAAAAAAATATTCAATGGGCTCAACATGCCTCTCAGAAATTTCCTTGGGGTGTCTACTTTCCAAAATGGAGTCATGGGGGGGGGGGGGGGGGTTTGTACTGCCCTGCCAAGAAATGAGATAGGCAGTCATAAATTAAAAGCTGTGTAAATTCCAGAAAATGTACTCTAGTTTGTAGACGCTATAACTTTTGCGCAAACCAAAAAATATACGCTTATTGACATTTTTTTTTTACTAAAGACATGTGGCTGAATACATTTTGCCCTAAATGTATGACTAAAATTTCGTTTATTTGATTTTTCTTATAACAAAAAGTAGAAAATATCTTTTTTTTTCTCAAAATTTTCGGTCTTTTTCCATTTATATCGCAAAAAAATAAAAATTGCAGAGGCAATCAAATACCACCAAAAGAAAGCTCTATTTGTGGGAAGAAAAGGACGCAAATTTCGTTTGGGTACAACATTGCATGACCGCGCAATTACCAGTTAAAGCAGTGCAGTGCGAAATTGTAAAAAGACCTCTGGTCCTTAGGCTGTTAATTGGTCCGGGGCTGAAGTGGTTAATTCATAACCTGCCTTAGATCTTGCTACAAAGTGCCATGGAACACTATGTAACAATTTTTTAAACTATGTTCTGGTCTGAATTCATTAAATATAAGATTTGTTCTATAGCAAGTATGATATTCATAATGATTTAGAGTTTCTGTTTTGCAAAATATGTGATGTGTTGAAATCTTATTTCAGGTCACCAACGTGGACGATGAGGGGACAGAGCTGGGTTCTGGTATCATGGAACTAACACAGACCGAGCTGGTCCTACACACCCGCAAGCGGGATGCTGTGAGATGGCCCTACCTCTGCCTTCGTCGCTATGGATATGACTCTAATCTCTTTTCCTTTGAGAGTGGGCGGCGGTGTCAGACTGGTCAGGGTATGGTGATTTTTATTTATTTTTTCTATATGATTTACATACTGACAGTCTTTCTGGGACAAGTCGTTTGTGCCAATGAGCTTTTTTGCTGATCTTTAAAATGCGCCTTTTCTCTCTTCTAGGTTTGTCCCAATACCGAGCATTTGCACGAGTACTTGTACTTGCGCAAATGTTCCCGATGCTAGATCCGAAACCTGGGAGAGATAAATGAAGTGACCTGGCACAACTGGAAGACAGTGGGTGGAACAACGAAAGTGGCGCTCTGTGTCGACGTCTGTGGTTGGATAGCCCGATGCCCACCTTGGTACACCCTGCTCTGGGCCGCAGTAAGCAAGCAGCGGACATCTTGTTACACCCAGCCCACATAGTTCAGGCTGAGTGTAACAAAATGGTCGCTGCTGCTTTTATGTGGCCAAGTGCAAGGAGTAACAAGATGGGCTGTCGCAGGCAGCCTTTCCTCATTGCATTTCAGTGCCTGCCCATCAGTGCCTATAAATGCCACCTATCGGTGCCCAAGTGCCGCCTATCAGTGCCCGCTATCAGTCAGTGCTCATCAGTGCCACCTAATCCTATCCGTGCTGCTTAATCAGTGCCACCTAACAGTGCCCATCAGTGCCACCAAATCTGTATTGTGCTTTGAAATCTGTCACATGACATAAAGTATCGGTATTGGTGAGTACTTGAAGAAAGTATCAGTACTTGTACTCGGTCTTAAAAAAGTGGTATCGGGACAACCCTACACTCTCCTAACAGTAGTGCCAGGTAAACACCTAACTTCCTTTGACATTTCCGTGTGATTAAGAAACACCTCTAACAATTGAATCACCAACAAATTGACTTCTCCTTTTAGGAGCCTTTGCCACAACACTTGCCTGCTTTGCAACTTCAGAAAAGGCAGTTACTTTTGGCAAAGCAATGTTTTACAGGGATCTCCTTACTATGCAGAGAAGAGTAGCCAATCTCACAAGCCGCTAGATTTGCAACTTTTGTATTTCCTTCTAGCCCATAAAGAACAATATAACCATTTGCCTACCTTGCACTGTACATTTACTGCGACAGTGCGGGCTGGCTGCGCAGAATCGCTTGCATGGTTCTGCATCTCTGGGTAGGGGGTGTTTGCATCCTACCACAACCCCCCCCCGTGATTCGTTACAACACATGCTGATCACCGGGTCCCGGTGCCAGTTATTGATTGGCGGAAGCCGGCGATCAGCTCTGAGCTTCACAGAACACAGCTCTGTGAGTGTAAACGGCACAGAGCTGTGTTCAGTGACAGGATCTTGTTGTTTTCTCACTTCCTTTAAAACAACTAGATCCCCAATTAAAGCAGCACACACACAAACATGTGATCGTGTATATTATTAGCACTGATCACTGTAATAATGTCACTGGTGATGTCAGTTGCAATTAGTTCCCACAAAGTGTCAGTAAGTGTCAGATTGCTCACCATCCCCCTATGAGTCACTGATCACTAGTCATTACTAGTATAAATAAAAATTCCAGTATATATTCCATAGTTTGTAGACTCTATAACTTTTACTCAAACCAATCAATATACACTTATGATTTTTTTTTCTCAAATTGCCTTTCAGGACAACCCTGGAGAGAGCGCAGGAAACACCTGCCACCTTTTTAAATCCCTCCTCTTCCACCATGGCTTCAGTTATTGTGTTTCCTCCGCCATGGTGAAAGCACTTGCGGGAACCAAGGGGGGTCTGCGCTCCCTTCCAGGGTGGAAGGAAAGGGCTTACCTCTAAGCTGTTTTCTCTTTAGCTGCTTGGTGTGCAGTGACCCTCCCGGCACGAATGGAGGGTGTTCCAGAGCCCCCAGCCTTTCCCAGCTCAGTCGAACGGTGAGCGTCAGGAGGTCGAAAGACCCAGAGTCTAGCGTGGGGTGCTCTGTTATTTGGCGGTTTCGCTGCATTGGTTATCTCCGGGCTTCTCCTGGCGAGAGTGTGATGTGGCTTCCTGTGCGGGTGGGGAGATGAGTGGTTCCGGTCACCTGGAACGCACAAGCCAGGGGGGCGGGTCCATAGACCGGTGTTTCCTCTTCCGGCCAGCGGATGATGCCGGATCCGGGAAGATTTAAAAAAGCGGATGTTTTCTACATCCCCCCCCCCCCCCGCTGCGTTCTCTGCAAAATGGATGAGAGGCTGTCAGCGACGGTGGAAGCAGGCACCTGTCAGGCCCAAGTAAGAGGGGCACAGCGGTGCCTTTTATTCTTCTCCTTTATGGGCTGTTTTTTGTTGTTGCTATGTGTCACGTTCCTCCCTATAGGGAGCCTGCTACTACAGAGTCAGAGGTTACTTCTCTCGGACCTTGTAGTCTGTTGGTGGAGGTCACTGTTTCTGGATCACTGCGGGGCAGGTCTTTGTGTTCCTTCTGACTGGTGGTGGTTTATGTGTTAATAGCACCATTAGAGGGTTGGTACTTGCAGTGGGAGTGAGACGCCACTTTCCTCGTTTCAGGAAAAAGTCTTGGTAAAAGTGAAACATTGAAACCCGCCAGGTCAGAAAAGGTGCCCTTTATGCAAGAATCCACTTAGAGAATTGTGCCAAAAGGCCCTATGCAAGTCATGCATTAAAGACCTGGTTGAAGAGGAAACCTCAACAATATAAGGACTTATTTTCTTCAGTCTGTGAGCTCGCAAGCTCACTGAGCTCTGTCAAGATGCTGCTGGTCCAGAACCCAGCAGGCCAGCTCGATAGTCTACAACCGCCACCTAGTCCCAGGGCATCTACCTCTAAGCAAGTCGAGGTTGGTGGCTCAGAGGGTGCAAGCACTCTTCCTTCCCTCAGACATTCAGAGGATGGGGTGGAAGAGGAGGCTGACAGCTGTAGCTCTAGGTACAAACTGTCCTTAGAAGAGGTGGACGACCTTTTGAAAGCAATTTATACGACTCTGGATATTCAAGAAGAGAAAGTCCAGTTGTCGATCCACGATAAAATTTACCAGGGTGTGTATGACACCAAATACAGGGTGTTCCCAGTCAATAGAGTGTTATTGGATACGGTCAGGAGGGAGTGGTCCGGAGAGGGGCCCTTTCCTTTCCAAAACCCTCAAGACGTTTTCCCTTTGAAGACAAAGAATCGAAGGTATGGAATAAAAAGCCATGGGTAGATGTCGCTTTTTCGCAAGTGTCGCATTGTACAGACCTGGCCTTTTGAGGACATGGGGGTACTCGAGGATGCAATGGATAAAAGGGCTGATTCCCTCTTGAAGAAAGCATGGGACTCCGCGTCGGCTAGTCTCAAGCCAGCTACGGTATCCAAGGTGGTGGCAAGAAATCTGGAGTGCTGGATGGAAAAGCTGAAGAGTCATGTTGAGGCAGGAACGTTGCAAAAGTATCTTTTGGAATCCTTTCCTTTAATCCTGAAAGCAGTGAAGTACATGGCCGACGCATCAGCTGAATCAATTAAAATGGCAGCCAGGTCATCGGCCCTAGTGAATTCATCTAGACAGCAAGTCTACCTAAAAACTTAGTCTGGCAACACAGCCTCCAAAATTAAATTGTGCGGCTTACCTTTCTCAGGGGATCTTCTTTTCGGTCCGGATCTAGAAACAATTCTCAATAGGACAGCGGACACGAAGAAGGCTTTCCCTGCCAAAGAGAAGCAGGCAGCTAAGCAGAATTTTTGTGCTGTTCAACAGCCCTGTAAGGTTAGGAAAGATAGCAAAAGCCATTAGGGCCCCCAAAAGGGTAAGAGTGGAGGAGGAGCCACCCAAAAACAAATGATAGTCCGGTTCCAGTAGGGGGAAGATTGTCCGCCTTCCTCCTGCAATGGAGCAGAACATCTCCAAGGCGGTAAAGCAAATGCAAACAAATTACTCAGTCTCAGTCCGATCAGCCAATGGCGGTATTAGGACTTCTTACGGCCTTGATCCCGATGGTACAATGGGCCAGGTTTCATTCCAGACCACTCCAGTTGAACATCTTACAGACTTGGTCACATCAGGTTTCACTGGAAAAGCAGATCAGGCTTACCTCAAAGGTGAAAAGAGCACTGTGGTGGTGGAGGAGGAACTCCGCCAACCTGACAAAAGGCTTTTCCTGGGTCTTTCCACTAGACAAACGTCTAACAGACGCAAGTTCCTGGGGTTGGGGAGCCCACCTGGGTGGTCTAACGGCGCAGGGGGCCTGGTCCAAGGCAGAAGCCCGGAGATCGTCAAACTGGCGAGAACTAAGAGCCATCTTTCTGGGTCTTCTAGCCTTTCACCATGTTTAGGTCCTTTTGGACAATATGACTGCTGTGGCATATGTCCTCAAGCAGGGAGGAACCAGGAGCAGGGATCTTATGAAACTAGCCAGTCAACTATTCTCTTGGGCAGAACAGAATGTTGCCTCTCTGTTGGCAAGTTCCCAAAATTTGTTAGCAGATCTGTTCAACAGAAGGAGGCTGGTAGACGCAGAGTGGAGCTTGAATCAGGAAGTTTTTCGCATGATCTCCGAAGCATGGGGGTAGCCGGAAGTAGACCTGTTCGCCGGTCAACAGAACTCAAAGGTCCACAACTTCTTTTCTCTTCACCGAAAAGAACAAGCCATAGGCATAGATGTTCTCGCACATCCCTGGCATTACCAACTGTGCTATGCCTTTCCCCCCTTTCCTCTAATGCCGATGGTCTTAAGGAAGTTCAGAGAAGAAAGGACCAACATGATCCTGATTATGACCCTTTGGACAAAAAGGCCATGGTTCGCAACACTACTAAATCTGGCCACAGAACCTCCATGGAAGCGGCCGTTCAGGAAGGACCTTCTAACACAGGGTTCTGTGGTTCACCCGGTGGCAGACCGACTACAACTAACTGCTTGGCTTCTGAGGAAGACCTCCTAAAGCCTAATGCCATTCTGATCACAAAATCCGTCTGATTTTTTCCGATGGATTCTGCCTAAACTTGTCATGCATACACGTGGTCGCGCAAAGTTGTCGGAAAATCCGATCGTTTGGAACGAGGTGATGTAAAAAACGTAGATGGGACTACGTAGAGGCCAGTACCCAATAGCTTTCGTCTCCACATTTTTTCTTAGCATGAGTGCCATTTTGTGCGTCTGAATTCTCTACACACGATCTGAAAAAGTCAGATCGAATTTTGTTGTCGGAAAATTTTAGATCCAGCTCTCAAACTTTTTCCGTCAGAAATTCCGACAGGAAAAGTCCAATAGAGCCCACACACAATCGGATTTTCCGACAACATAATCCGATCTGACTTTTTCCGTCGGAATTTATGACCGTGTGTATGGGGCATTAGGGTTTATCTGATAAATTAATAAAGACCCTACTTTCCAGCAGGAAAGAGGTAACTCGAGCCATATACCTGAAGGGCTGTAAGAAGTTTAATTCCTATTGTACCTCTAAAGGCTTTCAGGTAAAAAGTGTTGTATCAGTCCTTGAATTTATCCATGAGGGAATGAAGAAGGGACTGGCAGCCAGCACCTTAAAAACACAGGTAGCGCTCTTTCAGTTTATTTTGAAAAGACTCTATCCAGAGAAATTTTTATTTCAAGGTTTTTTAGGGGACTAGAATGGAATAGGCCGGTGGCCCTCAAAAATCTTCCCAGTTGGGACTTATCCATTGTTTTACAGGATCTCACGAGGACACCGTTTGAGCCCTTATACAAAGCGTAGTTAAAAAATTTTGTTCTAAAAACATCTTTTAGTAGCCATTACGTCGGCAAGAAAAATCAGCAAGCTTCAGGCCTTGGCAGTCATTGAACCCTTTCTTAAAATGTTTCCAGACCGAGTGGTTCTTCAGACAGACCCTGCTTTCCTGCCCAAAGTTTCTTCAAACTTTCACCGCTCACAGGAAATAGTGTTGCCCACGTTCTCCTCGACTCCTGCCAATACAGGAGAAGAACCCCTCCATACTTTGGATGTAAGGAGGTGCCTTCTTCAGTTTTTATCTGCCACTAAGGAATTCAGAAGATCAAATGCCCTTTTTGTAATTTTCTCAGGCCCTTGTAAAGGGGAGAAAGCTTCTAAAAGCACCCTGGGCAGATGGCTGAGATGGGCAGTTGCAGAGGCCTACAAAGTTAAAAGAGAATTACCTCCCTCAGGTATTGCTGCCCATTCCACAAGATCAACGGCATTTTCCTGGGCCGAAAGGCCGGTGCTACGCCTGATCAAATCTGCAAGGTGGCCACTTGGTCCAACTATTCAACCTTTCTCTGACACTGCAGGTTGGACTTACTGTCAGCTGCGGATCAAGACTTCGGCAGGCAGTAGTCTCACCCTAGGGTAAGTTTCTCGGCTATCCTCTCCAGCGTTGTCCTGAAAGGCGATTTGAGAAAGGCATAATTAGACTTACCGGTGACAGTATTTCTAAGAGCCTTTCAGGACAACCGCTATTTCCCTCCCTTTGTTGCTTAGAAGTGGTGTAAGTATCTGTCATGGTTGTTTGTGGTTTTCTGTTCTTTGTTTTACAGTATGTCGGAGGCCACAATAACTGAAGCCATGGTGGAAGAGGAGGGATTTAAAAGGCGGCAGGTGTTTCCTGAAAAAAGGGGCGGAGCTGCGCTCTCTCCAGGGTTGTCCTGAAAGGCTCTTGGAAATACCATCACCGGTAAGTCTAACTATGCCTTTTTTTTTTTATTAAAGATATGTAGCAGAATACATTTTGGGCCAAATTTGATTAAGATTTGATTATTTTTTTTAATAAAATTTTATTTGATCTGTTTTTATAGCAGAAAGTAAAATAAAACACTGTGTGTGCTTTTATTTATTTTTAAATTGTCAGTCTCTTTTTTAATTTATATAATAAAAAAATTAAACAGTGGTGATCAATACCACCAAACAAAAGCTCTATTTGTGTGAAAAAAATTTAATGACTTTCATATGGGTACAGCATTGCATGACCGAGCAATTATCACTTAACCACTTAAGGACTGAGCCTCTTTCTGAGATTTGTTTACAAGTTTTTAAAAAAACATTTTTTTATTTTTTTGCTAGAAAATTACTTAGAACCCCCCAAACATTATACTTTTTTTTTTTCTAACACCATAGAGAATAAAATGGCGGTCGTTGCAATACTTTCTTTCACACGGTATTTGCGCAACGGTCTTACAAGCACTAAAAATGTTACTCAAGCGCTGGTGTGGTAAAAATATAAATACAGTGAAGGTAATCATAATAAAGTGATGTGACAAAAAGAGGCTAAAAGCTGCACCAATGACAGTGATATCTCACTTAAAAAAGCTACAATTTAACAAATACGATTAGTGCACTAATATCAATAAATGTGAGTAATGCGGCGTACACACGTTCGAATTGTCCAGCGGACGCCGGACAATTCGATCGTGTGTGGGCTCCAGCTGACTTTTTCATCGTAAAGTCCGGTGAACTTAGAAAGTAGTTTTGACTCAAAATTTGTCTGCCAGACTTGGCTTTCAGTGGACAATCCGTTTGTCGGTGTGCTAGTCCGGTGGACTAAGAATGACGCATGCTCTGAAGCAAGTACGAGAAGGAAGCTATTGGCTACTGGCTATTGAACTTCCTTTTTCTAGTCCCGTCGTACGTGCTGTACGTCATCGCGTTAGAAATCGCTGGACTTTCGGAGCGTCCGTGTGTGGCCAAGTCCATTCGTTATAAATTCCGCCGGACAATTCGATCGTGTGTACGCGGCAAAAAAAGTTACTAAGTAACACAATCTGTCAAATACCATACTCAAAATAAAATACAAATTCCTGTGTCACAAATTGCGTGTATATAAAAATGATGAAAATTAGTACTCATCAATCTCCTGCACCTGATGGAAATATATGGTAAACCACAATGTTATAGGTTAACACTCATGTGACTAATCTGCGATCAGGAGTCCCACATAGGCTATAAAACCCTCGGGAACAAGAGGAAATGTATAAAACATATATAACCTGTATAACTCAGTCCCATATAAAGAATCCAAAGCACCCTGCATCAAACTGTTTTTTAATAATGTCCCACTTTTCCGGGTGTACTCTGTTTCGCTTGATCCTTTCTCCTTTACTAACGGATATCATAAATGAAAAGAAAGAAACAGACAATAGTGTACTACTGCAATTGAGAAGATAAACTCTGTATGAACACAACGATACACTCAGACGCCCATTCCTGTGCAGGCATATAATCGTGGCAAACAGTCACAGCCTCTCCGTGTAAGCAAACACCTGTGGCTGACGTCACTGGCTCCTCCTCTCTAGCACACTTTTCTTGGAAAAGATGCCCTTTTTTGATTTAAAAAATAAGACCACAGTAAAGTTAGCCCATTTTTTTTATATTGTGAAAGATAATGTTACGCCGAGTAAATTGATGCCCAGCATGTCACGCTTCAAAATTACGCCCGCTCTTGGAATGACGACAAACCTTTACCCTTAAAAATCTCCTTTTTAAGGGTAAAGGCGATATTTAAAAAAAATTCTATAGGTTGCATGTTTTGAGTTACAGAGGAGGTCTAGGGCTAGAATTATTGTTCTCGCTCTGCCGATACCTCACGTATGATTTAAACACAGTTTTCATATGTGGGCACTACTCACATATGTGTTTGCTTCTGCACGCGAGCTCGCGAGACGGGGCACGTTTTATTATTATTATTATTTTTTTTTTAAATCCTTTTTTTTACCCTTTCATTTAAAAAAAATTGCACTTTTATTCCTATTTCAAGAAATGTAAACATCCCTTGTAATAGAAAAAAAGCATGACAGGACCCCTTAAATATGAGATCTGTGGTCAAAAACACCTCAGATCTCATATTTACACTAAAATGCAATAAAAATAAAAAAAATTGTCTTTAAAAAAAGAAAAAGAAAAAAAAAATGGCCCTTTGAGAGCTATGAGCGGAAGTGACGTTTTGACGTTGCTTCTGCCCTTCAATGATCTGGAGACAGGTGGAGGCCATCTTCCCCTCACTTGTCTCCATGTCACACAAGGGGAAACATCTGATCGCCTCCATCGCTACCAACTGCTCCGGTTAGTGGCGGGGGGGGGGGTACGTGAGCTTGCGGTGAATCCGTCACAGAGACCACTTTTATCTTGAGGCGGACCACCCGCTTAAGAAGAGGATACCGGGGTTATGGCAGCTAGCTGCTGCCATAACAGCAATACCCCTTTTCAAAGTACCGACGAATTAACCACGGTGGACGGTCCAGAAGTGGTTAAAGTAGCTGCTTGCTGTGGGGGCACTCGGCTGGAGGGCAGGGCCATGAGCACCGGCAAGGGACCTGAAAAGGCGCAGGGAAGCCACCTCCCTAGGACAAGGGAGTCTATCTTGCATAATATATTACAGTCCTGTCTGAAAATTATATATTATTATTATTTTTCTATAATTAAAAAAAACAAAAAAAAAACTCTGGGCCTGAGGATATTTACCAGATTCAACCTCCAATAGTATATACAGTATATCTCTTCTGTCTGTTTATTCTCAGAGTGGGTTAGAGATTTTGCTCCCTAACCATAGGTTATTTTTACCACTGCATAAAGATTATAAATTGCCGTTTTTTTTGTTTTTTTAACTTTACATATTAACTAAATTATACACCACACTTTTTTAATGTTATTATTCGATTAATCGAAACAATCTGCCAACTAATCGATTATGAAAATAATAATTGCAGCCCTAGGTAAAACATAGCAGGCTGGTTTTTATCCAAGTTGATCGATCAACTTGGTACATTCAGTCTGCCCATAGACTGTTTGAAACTCTTGCCAAACTGGCCGGGATTCGAACTCTGAATGATCTGCCTTCGGGTTGCCACCATTTTATCTTCCCCCAGTTTCTTAAATTTGTTCTGGGTGTTCAGTACTTCAGTCTACAGGACTAATAGTTAAATATCTGATTAAAAAAAAAAAAGTCTTATTTTTGCAGTGCGAACAAACGCCCAGAGAGGTATTGAGGTGGGATAATGCATGTATCAGAAAAAGTATTTAAGAATTTACAGCCTGGTTTTGCTGGTATAGGTAGCCTGTATCAGTATCACATATATGATTTTAAAGTTCACCTTTTTACAACATGCTACACCCATATTCAGGTTTACCTGCAAAAAATGTTCTTTTATTATTTTTTTGTAAAGATGACCTTCTCTTTTAAAGTTTGACTATTGCGCTATTAAATGATTTCTAGTGGTAATTATGTTGCCTCTGCTTACTCTTACTACGTTTCCTTTCCCAAGGAATATTTGCATTTAAATGTACCCGGGCTGAAGAAATATTCAACCTCCTGCAGGAACTTATGCAGCGAAACAGCATCAGTGTAGTAGAGGAGCCAGTTATGATCACCAGGACTGGACATCCAGTGGAAATGGACATGCCTCGTACCCCCCAAACCCCTGGAGGTGAGCCAGATTAGTCACAAATACAATTGCATGTGTTTTATTTTGATATTTAGAACAGGCCACAGATGTATGGGCATTTCTAAAAAAATAAATAAAAAAAAAACTTTCGGAACTACTGAGGGCCACTAACCTTTGCAGAGAAGTGTGTAAACAAGGTTTAAATTTAACTTTAAAAAATAAATAAAAAATCACTGTCAGAATGGTCTCTTTAGTTTAGCTTTGCTTACATTTCCTGCTCCTGTATACTGCCTAGATCTCTTCTGCAGTCACCTTCAAAAGCTCTGTACTTATTTGTATGGGGAAATGCATTACATGCTTCCTGCCTTCCCACGATGCAGTGCTCAGTGTCTGAGTGGTCAGTTTAAATTGTGTCTCATGGTAAGTGGAGGCATTTGCCTTGCAACTTTGTAGATTCAGTGTTGATGTTTGTCTAACATTTTTATGGCGGCTGTAATGGTGATCCAGTGGGTGACGCAGTGGGAGATGGACAAGAAAAGTAAGAATAACAGAGGGTGTCCACCTTTTTATAGTTTATTTTATTTTGGTCAGATTTTTACTTCTGTCTGTCCCTATCTGTGTACCCCCATTTCGTAGCTTTCACCTTAGAGAACTCTTCAAAATAAGCAAAATCAAGAAATGTCGAATGTTCTGGTTTTATTTTTGTATAGTATGAGTTTTAGTAAAGAGTCCCAGATACAAGTGATATTCGAAAAATTAGAACATCGTGCAAAAGTTCATTTATTTCAGTAATGCAAATTAATAGGTGAAACTAATATATGAGGTAGACTTATTACATGCAAAGCAAGATAGGTCAAGCTGTGATTTGTCATAATTGTGATTATTATGGCTTACAGCTCATGAAAACCCCAAATCCACAATCTCAGAAAATGAAAGTATTACATGCAATCAATAAAACAAGGATTGTACATAGAACAATATTGGACCTCTGAAAAGTATAAGCATGCATATGTACTCAGTACTTGGTTTGGGCCCCTTTTGCAGCAATTACTGCCTCAATGAGGGAATGATGGCATGGAAGCAGCCTGTGGCACTGCTGAGGTGTTATGGAAGACCAGGATGCTTCAGTTCTTCTGCATTGTTTGGTCTCATGTCTCTCATCTTTCTTTTGGCAATGCCCCATAGATTCTCTATGGGGTTCAGGTCAGGCAAGTTTGCCGGCCAATCAAGCACAGCAATCCCACGGTCATTGAACCAGGTTTTGATGCTTTTGGTAGTGTTGGCAGGTGCCAAGTCCTGCTGGAAAATGAAGTCAGCACCCCATAGAGCTTGCAGAAGGAATCGTGAAGTGCTCCAAAATCTCCTGGTAGACGGCTGTGTTGACCCTGGACTTAATGAAACACAGTGGACCAACACCATGGCTCCCCAAATCAACACAGACTGTGGAAACTTCACACTGGACTTCAAGCATTCTTCCTCCATACTCTGGGTCCTTGGTTTCCAAATGAGTTGCAAAATTTGCTCTCATCAGAAAAGAGGACTTTGGACCACTGAGCAACAGACCAGGTCTGTTTTTCTTTAGCCCAGGTAAGATGCTTCTGATGTTTGTTGTTCGGGAGTGGCTTGACAAGAGGAATACGACATTTTGAAGTTCATGTCCAGGATCCGTCTGTGTGTGGTGGCTCTTGATGCACTGACTTCCACCCTCAGTCCACTCCTTATGAAAGTCCCCAACACTTTTGAATGACCTTTTCCTGACAATCCTCTCCAGGCTGCGGAGTTGTGCACTTTTTTCTTCCATGCTTTTCGATTCCATATAACTTTCTATTAATGTGCTTTGTAAAGCACTTTTGGAACATCCAACTTCTTTTTAGTTACCCTTTGAGGCTTTCCCTCCTTATGGAGGGTGTCAATGATGGTTTTTTGCACAACTGTCAGGTCAGCAGTCTTTCCCATGATTGTGGTTCCTACTAAACCAGACTGAGAGACCATATAAAGGCTCAGGAACCCTTTGCAGGTGTTATGGCTTAATTAGCTGATTAGAGTGGGACACTTTAAGCCTAGAATACTGCACTAGAATATTGCACCTTTTCACAATATTCTAATTTTCTGAGATTGTGGATTTGGGGTTTTCATGAACTGTAAGCCATAATCATTATAATTATTAATTACAAATCACGGCTTGAATTATCTTGCTTTGCATGTAATGAGTCTATCTCATATATTAGTTTCACCTTTTAAGTTGCATTAATGAAATAAATGAACTTTTGCACAATATTCAAATTTTTCAAGTATCACCTGTACATGGAGGGTAGCTGTTTGGTCCAAATTGTGAAATAAGATGTGGACATATGTACAGTGAGGGGGGGGGGGAGTACTTGATCCCCTGCTGATTTTGTACGTTTTCCCTCTGACAAAGAAATGATCAGTCTATAATTTTTATGGTGGGTTTATTTTAATGGAGACAGAATTGCAACAAAAATATCCAGAAAAACGCATTTCAAAAAAGTTATCAATTGATTTGCATTTTAACCACTTACAGACCAGACCACTTTTTGCGATTCGGCACTGCGTTGTTTTTACTGACAATTGCGCGGACGTGCGACATGGGTCCCAAACAAAATTGACGTCCTTTTTTTTCCCACAAATAGAGCTTTCTTTTGGTGGTATTTGATCACCCCTGCGGTTTTTATTTTTTGTGCTATCAACAAAAATAGAGCGACATTTTTTTTAAAAAAACGCATTATTTTTTACTTTTTGTTATAATGAATATCCCCAAAAATACATAAAAAAAAAAAAACGTTTTTTTCCCTCAATTTAGGCTGATACATATTCTTCTACATATTTTTGGTAAAAAAAATCACAATAAGCGAGTTATTGATTATTATTATTGATTGGTTTGCGCAAAAGTTATAGCGTTTACAAAATGGGGGATAGTTTTGTGGTATTTTTATTAATAATTTTACTTTTTACTAGTAATGGCGGTGATCAGTGATTTTTATTGTGACTGCAACATTATGACAGCGTCACTTGTTGCTATGCAGAACGAGGAGATGCTGTTTGCAAAGGCATCTCCTCGTTCAGCCGCCCCGTGAGGCGATCGTGGGTATGCCTGCGGCTATAGAGTCCGCGGGACCCGCGACCGGACTCACGGGGGTCCCGACCGACACGCAAGTGCGCCGCCACCGGTGCGCTCGCGATGGCAGGGAGGCATTTAAAATTGGACGTACCTGTACACCAATATGCCTGCCCGTGCCATTCTGCTGACGTACATCGGTGGGCGCTGGTCGGGAAGTGGTTAAGGAGTCAAATAAGTGATTAAACCCCTATAAGGCCGGGTTCACACCACAGCGATGCGGGAACGCCGCGAATCCGCTGCGTTTTCCCGCATCGCACACCTCCCGCCGGCAGTTCACACTGCCCTATGCGGACGGCTGGGAGTGTCAATGATATGTTAATGACACCCCCAGATCCGTCCGCATATCGCAGTGCGATCTGCCGACTCGCACAGGAATCGGATCGCATGGTGTGAACACCCATGCGATCCGATTCTGTTGCGGACCAAAAAAAGGGTCCCGTGCGAGTTTGCTGCGGGAACGATGCGAATTCAGCCATACTATCTGTATGGCTGAACTTGCATCGCTACGGAGATCGGATGTGATTTGCACTGCAGTGCGGTGCGAATCACATCCGGATCTCCCCCCGCAGCAGTGTGAACCCGGCCTAAATCAGCAAGATTTTGGGCTCCTAGGTGTCTTCTATAAAGGTAATGAGCTGAGATTAGGAGCTCTTTCTTAAAGGGAGTGCTCTTGATCACAGCTTGTTAGCCTGTATAAAAGACACCTGTCCACAGAAGCAATCAAACAGATTCCAATCTCTCCTCCATAGCCAAAGAGCTGTTCAAGGATATTAGGGACAAGATTGTAGACCTACACAAAGCTGGAATGGGCTACAAGACCATCGTCAAGCAGCTTGGTGAGAGGGTGACAATAGTTGGTCAGATTATTCCCAAATTAAATAAACCGTTAAACTCCCTTGGTCTGGGGCTCCATGCAACATCCCACCTCGTGGAGTTTCAATGATCATGAGAACGGCGAGGACTCAGCCCAGAACTACACAGGAGAATCTTTTCCATGACCTTAAGGCAGCTGGGACCATGGTAACCAAGTAAACAATTTATAACACACTACGCCGTGAAGGGCTGAAATCCTGCAGCGCCTGCAAGGTCCCACTGTTCAAGAAAGCACATGAACAGGCCCATCTGAAGTTTGCTTATGAACGTCTGAAGGATTCAGAGGAGCACTGGGTGAAAGTCTTGTGGTCAGATGAGACCAAAATCGAGCTCTTTGGCATCAACTCAACTTGCCGTGTTTGGAGGAGGAGGAATGCTGCCTATGACCCCAAGAACACCATCCCCACCGTCAAACATGGAGGTGGAAACCATTATGCTTTGGGGGTGTTTTTCTGCTAAGGGAACAGGACAACTTCACCACATCAAAGGGACGATGGTCGGAGCCATGAACCATCAAATCTTGGGTGAGAACCTCCTTTCCTCAGCCAGGGCATTGAAAATGGGTTGTGAATGAGTATTCCAGCATGACAATGACCCAAACCAATAGCCAAGGCAACAAAGGAGTGGCTCAAAAGGAAGCACATTAAGGTCCTGGAGTGGCATGTCAATTTTTTTTGGGGGGGGGGGGGTGCGTGTGTGAGTGGCTGCCTTCTTTTCTTCCTGACCCACTACCTCCTTTTCCACTTCTCTGCCACTACGGCGACTCTTCCTCTCCCCCTACGACACATCACAGGTCCCGGAAGAATGCCTGGCCAATAACAGAGCACAGCACAACTCGCATGCCCAGTGCACGCCTGGCCATGAAGCCATAAGCTTTCATGGCCGGGTGCCCACAGTTGCTATGAGGGCGCCGTAGGGAGGAGGGGGAGAGGAGAGAGGCGTCGGCATCGCTAGACCGTGGGACAGGTGAGTGTCTGTCTGTTTATTAAAAGTCAGCAGCTACACTTTTTGTAGCTGCTGACTTTTGATGAACTAAAAAACTGTTGGAACTCTGCTTTCAGTCATGTTTTGCGAAGAGGTCAAATACTTATTTCACTCATTAAAATGCAAATAAATATATAACTTTTTTGAAATGTGTTTTCTCTTTCGTTCATTGACGGACACAGCTCCAGTAATCTTGACCGTAGGGTTATTACGCCACCTTCAGGAGAGGACTAGGCAGAACATGTAATACATGTGGAAAATAACAGAACTTTACAGTTCCGCCCAGGGGTCGGTCCCTCTGGTAAATAACCCCTCAGCCTGCTTCCTGCAGCTGTTTTTTTCTGCCTAGTGAAGGAGAAGGACCTAGGCTCCCTGCGGGGCCATCGGTCCTGGGAATTTTCTGGATTTTTGCCTTTTGCACAAGATTTTAAGATCCTGTGATCTGCTATCAACAGCCGGCTGGGTGACAGGCTGGATAATCTAGATCCTTGTAGTCTCCCCAGCCTGGCCATCGAACGTGTGCAGACCCTAGCTACACGCTGGGTCGGTCACGACATGCCCCTCAGGCTCCAGGGGCAGCCGGTGAGCGCAGCGCTCAGGGGCACAAATATGACCGGACTACCGATCTCCTTGTCACAGTGTGCCGTGGCCATCAGTCACCCTGTACTGCTCGGGAGTGGGTCTGTGATGGGATGTCCACAGCTCATCCGGATGGTAAGTACAGTGCTTCCTGCCTCGGCGGGATTGAGCAGCTGGGCATTCCCTGGGAGGTCGATTAGGGGGTCCCTCTCCTCCCTCTCTTCTCTCCCTGTCCCAACCCCCCCCCCCCTCCGTGGGGGATTCTAAATGATTGGGCTGCTGAGCGGTGTGTGTACCTGAGTCAGGGGTCCTCCGTCTGTGTCTCTGGGTGTCTGTAGTCTCCTCTGGGTGCCTGAAGTCTCTGCATGTGCTGTCGCCATAGCGCTGTTCTGCCACCATTATCTCTGTTCATTCACTGTGTACAGTTGCTTGTCGGCCATTTTCTGTGTGTCTCAGTGGAAAGCATGGTCGGGGACCATTTTCCCTGTGATTGTCCCTTACACAAGGTGGCCAGCTGACATTTTGTTGTAGCTCAGCGTGGTTTTTATCCTCAGCGCTGGTCCCTGTTGCTCAGAATGGCTCTGTTTTTTGCTCTGGACACCTGGGAGCTGATACTGGACACAGACACCTGTAACAGAACGGTCGGGGTGGTAAGTCCTGCAGTGGGGGGCCCTCAGTCTGCAGCAGCTAGGAGGGTGGGTGAATTGGAGAAGCAGCAGGCTACTCCTGTGTATGTGGAATTAGTAGATCAATTAGTGCACGGCCTTAAGTACGTTTGTGACATGGCCCTGGATATGCTTCCTTTACTCTCCAGGGGCTTCAGTGTCAGCAGTTGTGCTGCAGTGCCTGATTTGGCTAAAATGCTGGTCTGCAGACCAGGCATCTAAAAAAGCCTTAACGGATCTACCCTTACTTGGTGAGTGGCTATTTGGAGCCTCGTTAGATGACATTATTAAGAATGTCACAGGTGGGAAGAGTACCTTGCTCCCACAGGCCAGGAAGAGTAAGGAGGCAAGGGCCCTCATTTTCCGCTCAAGAGACTTTTTAGTCCGCCCGGGACTTCAGCTAAACGCTCCCAGTCCGACAGGGCGACTACTGAGGGACAGAAGCGTCCCTGGACTCACAAGCCTGTGAACAAAAGTGCTACCGCATGAAGGTTTGATCCTGCCCGTCACTCGGGTGGGGGTTGCCTTTGGGGGTTTTCAGCCCGGTGGGCCTCTTGGCTGTCCGACCAATGGGTCTGCGATCTGATTTCATTGGGCTACAAGATAGAGTTCCTCTCTCGGCCACCAAACAGCATACCCTTACTCCCGGCTCGCTGGGAGGCCCTGTCTGGGGCAGTAAGGGACCTGCTAAGCTGCGGGATGATAGTGCCTGTTCGGGGTTCTAGTCCAATCTATAGTCCCCAATCTATAGTCCCCAAAAAGGAAGGGGTACGTCCAATCTTGGACCTAAAAGCCCTCAATTGCTTTGTTAAAGTACAGAGGTTCAGAATGGAATCGGTACGCTCAGTTGTCGCTGCACTCCATCAGGGGGGCTTCCTGTCGTCCTTGGACATCCATACCTGCACATACCCATATGCCTCAGGCATCAGCGGTTTCTGCAATCTGCAGTAGGGGAAGCCCACTACCAGTTTGTGGCTCTCCCCTTTTGGCTTGGCTTCAGCACCCCGAGTCCTTACCATGGTTTAGCAATCGTGGGTTACCTAGACGATCTCCTCCTGAGAGCTGCTTCTGCCTCAGAATTAAAGGAGGATGTGGTGATCACCGTGCAAACCCTGCATGAATTTGGGTGGCTGTTGAACCTAAAGAAGTCTGTGCTTGTGCCGACTCAGGGCCTGGAGTTCCTAGGCTTACTGCTGGACTCCGTGGAAGCGAGTGTTTCTCCCTTCAGACAAACTGCAGACTCTCAGAGCCACGGTGAAACTGTTGATGAACCGCGGGTGGTCGTCGCTGCGCTTCTGCATGCAAGTCCTGGGCCTCATGGTGGCTTCCTTCGAGGCGGTACTGGATGCCCAGTTTCACACCAGAGTCTTGCAGAAGGAGATATTGACAAAATGGGACAAATCTCTGTTATCCCTGGATCTGCAGATTTGGGTGAGCCAGTCAGTCAGGGACTCCCTGCTCTGGTGGCTGAGATCGCTGGCAATTCGGTCCAGGAAGTTGTTCCTACCTCTGCATTGGGCAGTGATCACAACAGACCCCAGTCTGACCGGCTGGGGTGGAGTACTGGGAGTAGAGTCGACCTATGGCCTCTGTTCAGGGGAGGAATCAAAGTTGCCCATCAAAGTTGCCCATCAATGTGCTTGAGCTCTGAGTGGTCAGGCTATGCCTCTCCACATGGTCGATGAGACTAAGAGGACGTCCGATCAGGATCCAGTCCGACAACGCAACGGCGGTGGCAAATTTCACCCATCAAGGAGGAACAAGAAGCTCGGCTGCAACACGTGAGGTCGCTCACATCCTTCGGTGGGCAGAGTGACATGTACCGGCCCTATCGGCCATTTACATCCCGGGAGTAGAAAACTGGCAGGCGGACTATCTACGTTGCCAGATGCTGGACCCAGAAGAATGGTCGTTGCATCCGGAGGTGTTCAGGATTCTGTGCCTGCGGTGGGGCACACCAGACGCGGATCTCCTGGCTTCCTGGCTCAGTCAGAAGGTGCCGATGTTCGTGTCCAGGACAAGAGATCTTTGGGCAGACATGTTGGTGGCTCCATGAGCTCAGTACCAACTGATCTACGCCTTTCCTCCACTAAAGCTGTTACGAGGGGATATCAGTGATACTGATTGCCCCAGATTGGCCTTGGCGTCTGGTTGCGTGTGCTCCCTGGCTGCTACCGATGCAAGAAGACCTTCTGTCTCAAGGTCTGATTCACCATCCTGCTTTACCATCGCTGGTTTTAACTGCATGGCTGTTGAGAGCCAGGTGCTAAGGAACCGAGGCCTGTCTGACTCTGTGATTTCAATTATGTTGAGGGCACGGAAATCTTCTTCTCCGAAGATAAACCATCATACATGGAAGGCCTATATCTCCATGTGTGAGTAGATGGGGTGGTGTCCGCGCAGCTATTCGTTTCCAGGATCCTGCTGTTCCTACAGTGAGGAGTAGACTAGAAGCTGTCTTTAAGCACCATTAAGGGACAGATATCAGCCTTGGCTGTTTTTTTTTGTTTTTTTTTTTTCCAATGACCCCTGGCGTCTCACTCTCTAGTGAGCACCTTTGTAGAAGGGGTCCGGCATGTAGTCTCTCCGGTGCATCCACCCTTGCCCCCGTGGGATCTGAACCTGGTGTTATCGGCGCTTCAGAAACCGCCGTTTGAGAACATCAGGGAAATTCCCTTGTTGACTCTTTCTCAGAAAGTGGTCTTCTTAGTGGCCGTTACATCGGCCCTATTTTGTTATCCACAAGGATAAGGTGGTGTTGCGTCTGCTACCTTCTTTTCTACCGAAGATGGTTTCGGCTTTTCACATCAATGAAGACATTGAAACAGACACATCCTAAGGAGGTGGCCCTCCATTCCCTGGATGTGGTCCAGGCTCTAAGGGTATATCTGTCTGCCATGGCTCCCTTCCGGAAGTCAGACTCTGTTAGTTTTGGTAGCTGGTCCAAAAAAAGGGATGGTGGTCTCGTCGGCCACCATTTCCAGGTGGATCAGACAGATTGTGGTCCAGGTTTACACCTTGAAGGGGCAGGTGCCCCCCTTTCCTGTCACGGCCCATTCCACGGGGCAATTGGGACCTCTTGGGCTTTCTGACATCAAGCGTCAGTCGCTCAAGTGTGTAAGGCAGCGACTTGATCTTCCGTTCACACCTTTACAAAGTTCTACAAAGTGGATTTAAGCACATCGTCTGATGCCTGCTTTGGCCGCAAAGTTTTGCAGGAGGCAATGTAATGTTGCAATTTTACACTCTTTCTTCTGTTGAGAAAACATGTTAACTTTTGAATATTAATGCACCTTGCTGCATTTGTTGACCACAAGTTCCGATGCGGTTAGTTCTGATGGTAACTCCCCTGTTAGGGAGCACCGCTGGTTGTGGGTGAAGTTATGTTGCTGTTCCCACCCCTCATTATGTCACTGCTTGGGGACGTCCCTATGGTCAAGATTACTGGAGCTGTGTCCGTCAATGAACAAAAGAGAAAATAGGATTTTTGCACTCACCACAAAATCCTTTTCTCTGAAGTTCATTGACACAGCACCCTCCCCTCCTATTGGTTTACGTTATACTGCTTGTTGACGTACTGAGCTGCAGGAAGCAGACTGAGGGGTTATTACCAGAGGGACCGCCCCCCTGGGTGGAACTGTAAAGTTCTGTTGTTTTTCACATAGCTACATAGTTACATAGTTAGTAAGGTTGAATAAAGACACCAGTCCATCTAGTTCAACCTAAGTGAATGTCTACAATCGTCCCTATCCCTGTACATTGCACACTCACATCAGTCCCTACCCTCAAGGAGCCCACAATCCAAGGTCCCCATTCATATACTAGAGCCAATTTTGGACAGAAGCCAATTAACCTACCAGCATGTCTTTGGATTGTGAGAGGAAACCGGAGTACCCGGAGGAAATCCACACAGGGAGAACATGCAAACTCCAGGCAGGTAGTGTCGTGGTTGGGATTTCGAACCAGCGACCCTTCTTACTGCTAGGCGAGAGTGCTAACCACTACACCACTGTGCCGCCACATGTATTACATGTTCTGCCTAGTCCTCTCCTGAAGGTGGCGTAATTACCCTACGGTCAAGTGTACTGGAGCTGTGTCCCTCAATGAACTTTAGAGAAGGATTTTACTGTGAGTACACAAATCCAATTTTTCTGGATTTTTTTGTTGTTTTGTCTCACTGTTAAATAAACCTACCAATAAAATTATAGACTGATCATTTCTTTGTCAGTGGCAAACATACACAATCAGCAGGGATCAAATACTTTTTTCCCTCACTGTCATTTTAAATAAAAAAAAAAAATAATAATATATATATATATATATATTTTGAATGCATTACTAGCCATTACATCTTCTATTGAAATAGACTATTGCATATCATCTACTACTGTGCATCAGTTTGCGTTACATTATGGTGTAAACAGACTAACCCAAACTCTCATATCATACAGGAGAAAATATAGCTGTTCTCCTCTTGTAGAAATGAACATGTAGACATTTTTACACCCTATTTAATTTTAAAGGATAAGTGCACTTCAGAGAACCTGTGTTTATCCTTTGACTCTAAAACTAAATGAACAGATTCCATCCCCCTCTCCAGGGATGCATATTTACCTCAATCCAGCAGCAGAGGCCTCTAGAAACTGTTCATAGCATATTGCAGTAAGTTTTCAGCCCCCAAAAAAGTGCAGCCAATTAGGAAATGAGAGATGATGTAGTTGGGCTTGATTGAAAGCGGAGTTGCAGGCAAAAATTGAACTCTGAAACAAAAGCACACCCCACCCCCCCTTTTTTTTTATGCCTTTTTTTTTTGTATTTTTTTCTCTGTCCCATGTCACCGTGGCGAGGTATGTCAATTCCGCATTCTTTGTTGTGCCCTTCTACTTCCCCAACCACCTGTCGCCTTCTAGGACCTACAGTATTTGTAGCTGCTGACTTAAATTTTTTTTGTTTTCTCCGAAATACTACAATTTCTTTATCGTACATCACGGGACACAGAGCACCATAGTAATTACTATGTGGGTTAAATCCTGCAGCGAGGATAAGTTAAGGGAAGAAACATAGGAACTAAAAAGTCCACCTAAGGTTTTTTCTTTAGGGAAAAATGTTGTCATGCCTTAATTCTCCACTAGAGGGAGTATATGCACATACCTTAATCTGTTGTCTTCTCTTCAGTTCAGTGTCAGTCTGTGTGTGGCCACAGCAGCTTGCACAGGGGGATTCCTCTTAACCACAGAAGCCCCGGACCATTTGGCTGGCCAAAGACCAGAGCACTTTTTACAATTCGGCACTGCGTCGCTTTAACTGACAATTGCGTGGTCGTGCGACGTGGCTCCCAAACAAAATTGACGTCCTTTTTTTGCCAAGCTTTCTTTTGGTGGTATTTCATTGCCTCTGACGTTTTTTATTTTTAGCGCTTTAAACAAAAAATAGCAACAATTTTGAAAAAAAAACCCGTTATTTAACTTTTTTGCTATAATAAATATCCCCCCCCAAATTTTTTTTTTTCATCAGTTTAGGCCGATACGTATTCTTTTACATATTTTTGGTAAAAAAAAATCTCAAGCATTTGGTTTGCGCAAAACGTATAGCGTCTACAAAATAAGGGATAGTTTTATGGCATTTTTATTATTATTTATTTTTCTTTTTAACTAGTAATGTAAGTGATCAGCGATTTATATCGGGACTGCGACATTATGGTGGAGACATCGGACACTTTTGGCGCGATTTTGGGACCATTCACATTTATACTAAATGCATTGATTACTGTGTAAATGGGACTGCCAGTGAAGGGGTTAACCACTAGGTGGCACTGTAGGAGTTAAGCAGGGGCAGACTGACCATTGGGCCACTCGGGCACTGCCCGAGGGCCCCGTGCCACTGGGGGGCCCCATCAGGGTTGCCAGCCTCAGTAAAACCAGGGAAAGTATGTAAAAATCTTTTTTTTTTTTTTTTTACATCTGTCTCTGAAATGTCCCTTACCGACATCCTTTTGGTCTAAAAATACAGAGATTATAGCTGCCCAACCTCTCCAGTACCTTCTCAGCCAATAGAAACATGTCTGTTTATACTGTGTGATTGTATACTGTGTGTGTGTGTGTGTGTGTGTGTGTGTGTGTTTGTGTATACTGTGTGGCCCCATAATGTCTGATTGCCTGGGGGCCCCATAATCTCCTATTGCCTGGGGGCCCCATGAGTTTTCAGTCCACCCCTGGGGTTAAGTTTATCCTAGAGAGTGATTCTAACTCTGGGGGGGAGGGGCTGCATGTGATACGACACTGAGCACCGCTCCCGATCACAGGTAGCTGTGATCAGTGTCACTAGGCAGAACGGGGAAATGCTTGTTTACATTGACATTTCCCCATTCTTCCTCTCCGTGAGACGATCACGGGTATCCCCACGGACATCGAGTCTGTGGGGCCAGCGATCATGCTCACGGAGCTCCCCCCCCTCCTGTTTGGTCTTCGGACCCGAAAGCCACTCGCCCAGAAACTTTTTTTCAAAGGAAAAGGAGGGGGGGTTGGTTAACGAAGGGGATGGGGCCTAGGCGCGGAGCCGTGTAGCGTCCAGGAGTATGCACTGCACAAACACAGGCTTAAGGATCAGCTGGAGCAGTCTCTCCTTAGCTGATAGCGACGAGGAGCAAGCAGGCTACACTCAGGACAGAGGAGCGGTGGGGCACATAAGGACTGCATGTGACATTCCTAATACGGAGAGGACAATTTTCCCAGCGCTAGGCTGAACTTGTATAGCGGTATTATACTGTCAGCCTATGTTCAGCAATTATTGCAATTAAATAGTGCCTCTGCTTTTGAGCTTAAGACTATGCGTACCAAAAAAGACACCACAAAGACCAAAAAGGTACCAAAGGTTTCACCCCCAGGCGCTAGGAACTCCAGTCGTGTCTCCACACTGTCATCCTCTCCTGAAATACCAATTATGGCAAGCCAGAGTGAGTCATTGGAACATATTGGTGGTGCAGCTGCTTCTGTCATCTCAGCCCCGGTATACGTAACTGAAGATGCATTTTCCTCAACGCCTTTATTAATAATTCCTAATGGTCAGTCTGGGGTTGTTTATTTCCCCTAAGAAAAGGATGAAATGTAATGTCCCATTTTTGTTTCTCTACATTGCCTTACAATGGTGGGATGTGGCACAAAATGTGGATGGGAATACTATACTTTACTAACATTACATCATATAACTCTTGGTATATATGTATGTATATGGATTGTGCCAGTTTAATGATGCAGTTGAAGTGTATACATTTTTAGTATATGTTTTATAACTTTTATTATTTTGGTACAATTTTTTTGTGGTAAAAATATTTTTGTGTTTCGAAAAAGCGTTTTTTCGTATTGCGTGCCGTGGCCGTCCCCAATCCCAAATCTGACTCCACTTTTTTTTTGTGTGTTTCCGGATGCTCTTTGGCCTGATCAGTGGAGATTGTATGGTCTGGTGTAGACAGCTATGACGCTCTTAGCGAGATATATATGTGGGCTGTTTGCCCGTACAATGATTGTTATATATGGAAGTATAACCTTTCCTTGGGTTTCTTCCCTTTGGTGCCACGTATTGCTTGAGACGGCTTATGGCAGAGGTGGGGATGGATCTCGCGAGAGCGGGATCCACCTCCTGCCGTCCACTCCATTGGTGCGTCCGTGTCGAGGCTTGGTTGGGCGATGGAGTAACATTCTATTGACACAGGTAATCTCGCGAGATGGGAGATCCCAGAAATGGTTCTTGTGTCTTGGTCTAATTCGTAGTGAGGATTGGATCACGGGTGCGCCGACGTGAGGTCGGGGCGGTGCTGGGGGGGGGGGGGGGGTTGAGCAGTGGTGGCACCCTCCCTTCCGCTTCCACCATGCTGGTCGAAAGCAAGGTTTGGCGCAATTGGGGATGAGATCTGGAGACCATAGAGTACAATATAAATAGGAGGTGATACAGCGTGCCGCCCGTGCCCCGAGACTACGTGAATTGTCACAAAATGCGTAGGGCGGAACGTCACGCTGTTATCACCTTGTAGTTTGTCCATACAGTTCAGGGAAGACAAGTTTGTGGGGGTATGGGTACGGTCGGCGCTACCCACTTAAGACCTGTTCTTTTCGCATGTTTGTAAGTGCAATTTTATATTTTTTATTTCATATTAATAGTGAGATTTTACACTATTGGAGCAATTTTCTTTTTTATGGTGAAATATCGGTCAATGCAATTTGGTTGCTGGGGAACTGCTTTGAAACTGTGTGGCAGTGGATGGACATTACTTCCCATACCATTAATGGCATGGGAAGATTGAGATGTTTGAATAGCCTCTATTGCTTACAGATGCTATTGACGACATCCAAAGTATCTGGTAAGGAGCCATCTTTTATTTAGGTGGTGGTGAAGTCTGCACAGATCACAACATGAACGAGAATATGTAGTGAAATGTTTCATCATTTGGTTGCTAGTCACACTTCTGTCACATGGTGTATTTAATTTTTGGACTCTTTACAGATGGACTATTTTTGAGGACTACTATATATGAAATAAATTTTTACAGGTTCACTGATATTTTTGTCCCTAATGTTATGAGTCACTTTATTTATATTTTTAGCACGATTGATATAGGCATGTTAATTTTAGTAGGTTACTGAAATTTTATTTGTCACAATTATTTAGTGGATACAATTTTCAATATATTGGCTCAATTTAGTATGAACTGTGACTATATGGTAGAAGTCCCCTTTTGGACAATATAGGTTTAAAGCGGTGGGGTCTATAGAGTGTATGTATCACTTGTTTTGACACGTTTGGGGGGAGCGCGGTTTTCCACTTTTAATCTAAATTTTTCCTCTGCCTTGCAGGGCCCAGAAGGAAGTTTAGTGGCTTTAATTGCATCCTCCATTCAAATGGATAGGAAGCCTGTTAGACCCCCCTCCCCCACCTTAGACCCTTTGCAAGGGGAACAGTGGGTACAGGATGAGGTGTTACCCTCAGGCGATCAGGAGGAAAGACAAATCAATGACTCCTCTATGGAGGAAACAACGGTAAATGAACCCTTTTCAGCCTCGCAATCTCAGAGTTGCTGGTACAATCTCTTACGGAGATGGTTCGTTCTACTTTCATGCTAACCCTAACGGAGTCTGCTGAAAGTTCGGTTTCTTCCTTGGGTTCTTTAAAACCTTCACAGCCTATGCATGCGTTTCCTGTCCATGCATTACTAGAACAGCTTGTTTTTGCTGAATGGGATGACCCGGACAAGCATTTTCTCCCTCCAAATAGATTCTCTATCCCATGCAGGAGAAATTCACCAAAAAATGTAATGTACCAGCATTGAGGCTGTGATTTCCAGTGTCAATAAAAGTCTAACTTGTCCAGTGGACAATGCACAAATGCTTAAAGTGGTTGTATACCCACATTTTTAACTTTTACCTACAGGAAAGCCTATAATAAGGCTTACCTGTAGGTAAAAAAAAATATCTCCTAAACCTGTACGGTTTAGGAGATATTCCCCTCGGTATGCGCCGCTGACTGCAGCGGCGCATGCGCACAAGGGGTTTCTCGCCGTCAAAATCCGGCAGCGTCCGAGCGGCCGGACTGAAATCTCCCGCGCGCATGCGTGGGAGTGACGATATCGCGGCTCCGGCCACTCACAGCGCCGGAGCCGCAATACCCGGAAGAAACGCAGAGGGAGCATGTCAGCTCCCTCGGCGTGGATCGGGCCAGATGTCGGGGCCTCGTTCTAAGGTAAGTATTTCATAATGAGCTAGTATGCGGTGCATACTAGCTCATTATGCCTTTTTCTTTGCAGGTTTAAAAAAAAAAAAAAAAATGTGCGGGTTTACTACCGCTTTAAGGATCCAACAGATAAAAGGTTAGAATTCCTGTTAAAATCCTCTTTTTCTTTGGCAGGTGCCATTACTCGGCCTGCAGTCACTGCAATAGGCATCTGTCAATCCCTAAAGGACCAATTTAGACAGGCCCTTAACCACTTAAGGACCAGGCCTCTTTTTCAGATTTGGTGTTTACAAGTTTAAAGCAGTTTTTTTTTGCTAGAAAATGACTTAGAACCCCCAAACATTATATATTGTTTATTTTCTAACACAACACCCTAGAGAATAAAATGACGGTCATTGTAATACTTTTATTCACACCGTATTTGCGCAACGGTCTTACAAGCGCACTTTTTTGGGAAAAAAATTCTCTTTTTTGAATAATAATAATATGTGCTGAGCGGTGTGTGTCTGTCTGGGCTCTCACCTGGGGTTTTTAGCTGTGCTGGGTGCCTGGGTCCTGAAGCTTAGTCCCGCTGGATGCCTGTGTAGTCATGCCCCTGTGTTGGTGCAGCGCTATGCCTGCCACATGTTCGCTATTGTCCCTCATAGCACTGTTCGGCGGCCATTTGTTGGGGGGTCGCCTTCAGGAGTTTGCAGCCCGGTGGTCTTCCCGGTTATCCGACCAATGGGTCTGCGATCTGATTTCCACAGGCTACAAGATAGAGTTTCTCTCTTGGCTGCAAAACAGATTCTTCCCCTCCAGCATATCCATATCCCTGGTTCGCCGGGAGGCCCTGTTGGGGGCGGTGAGGGACTTGCTGAATCGGGGGGGTGATTGTACCAGTTCCGGAATCGGAATGCTTCCAGGGATTCTACTCAAATCTGTTTGTGGTTCCCAAGAAGGAAGGTGTACGTCCAATCTTGGACTTGAAAGCCCTCAATCACTTTGTAAAAGTGCAGAGGTTCAGAATGGAATCAGTTCGCCCAGTAGTCGCTGCACTCCATCAAGGGGACTCCCTGGCATCTTTGGAAATCCAGAATGCATAGATGGAGACATAACCATATGCCTTCGGCATCAAAAATTTCTCAGTTTGGCAGTCGGGGAAGCCCATTACCAATTTGTGGCTCTTCCCTTTGGCCTGGCATCAGCCCCCCAAGTCTTTACCAAGGTACTGGCTCCAGTATTAGCGTTGCTGCGACAACGCGGAATCGCGATCGTGGGCTACCTGGACGATCTCCTTCTGAGAGCATCTTCCGCCTCAGAATTAGAGGAGGATGTGGTGATCACCATGCAGACCCTGCAAGAATTTGGGTGGCTGTTGAACCTAAAGAAGTCGGTGATTGTGCCAACCCAGCGTCTGGAGTACCTAGGTTTGCTATTGGACTCCAGGGAAGCGAGAGTTTTTCTCCCTTCAGACAAACTGCAGACTCTGAAATCTGCGATCAAACTACTGTTGTACCGCAATGGTCGTCTGGGGCTCATGGTAGCCTCCTTCGAGGCAGTACCTTATGCCCAGTTCCACACCAGAGTCCTGCAGAAGGAGATTTTGTTGAAATGGGACAAATCTCAGTTGCCTGGATCCAGGTGAGCCAACCAGTCAGGGACTCTCTGATCTGGTGGTTGAGGTCCCTGGTGATTCAGTCCAGAAAATCGTTCCTTCCCCTGAAATGGACGGTGATCACTACGGACGCCAGTCTATCCGGCTGGGGTGGAGTGATGGGGATTCAGTCGGCTCAGGGCCTCTGATCGACGGAAGAATCCCAAGTTGCCGATCAATCTGCTCAAATTGAGAGCGATCAGGCTGTGCTTCCACACATGGTCGTTGAGTCTTCAAGGGCATCTGATCAGGATACAGTTGGACAACGCCACGGCTGTGGCATACATAGTTACATAGTAAGGTTGAATAAAGACACCAGTCCATCCAGTTCAACCTGAGTGAGTGTCTACAATTTTTACTATCCCTGTACATTGCACACTCACATTGGTCCCTACCCCCAAGGAGCTCACAATCCAAGGTCCCCATTCATATACTAGGGGCAATTTTGGACAGAAGCCAATTAACCTACCTGCATGTCTTTGGAGTGTGGGAGGAAACGGGAGTACCCGGAGGAAACCCACGCAGGCACAGGGAGAACATACAAACTCCAGACAGGTAGTGTCGTAGTTGGGATTTGAACCAGCGACCCTTCTTACTGCTAGGTGAGAGTGCTAACTACTACACCACTGTGCCGCTCCTAACATAAATCGCCAAGGGGGAACAAGAAGCTCAGCCGCTGCTCGGGAGGTCGCTCACATACTTCGGTGGGCAGAGCGACATTTACCGGCCTTGTCGGCCATTTACATCCCGGGGGTGGAAAATTGGCGGATGGACTATCTGAGCTGCTAGATGCTGGACCCAGGAGAATGGGCATTGCACCCGGAGATATTCAGGCAGCTGTGCCTGAAGTGGGGAGCACCAGATATGGCTCTATTGGCCTCCCGTCTCAATCGGAAGGTGCCAAGATTTGTGTCCAGGACAAGAGATCCGTGGGCAGACGAGTCAGATGCGCTGGTGGCTCCGTGGGATCAGTACCAGCTGATCTATGCCTTTCCTCCACTGAAACTGTTGCCACGTCTGCTTCGTAGAGTGAAAGCCGAAGGGATTCCAGTAATCCTGGTTGCCCCAGATTGGCCTCAGCGGCCCTGGTACGCGGATCTGGTGCGTCTGCTGGCAGACGCTCCCTGGCGACTGCCGTTGCGAGAGGGCCTCCTATCTCGAGGTCCAATCTTTCATCCTGCTTTACCATCGCTGGCTTTAACGGCATGGCTATTGAGAGCCAGGTGTTGCGGTACCGGGGTCTGTCGGACTCAGTGATCCCAACTATGCTGAGGGCGAGGAAATCTTCTCGGAAGATATACCATCGTACCTGGAAGGCCTACGTCTCCATGTGTGAGGAGAACGGATGGCATCCACGCTCCTTTTTCATATCCAGGATCCTGCTGTTTCTCCAGCAAGGAGTTGACCAGAGATTGGCATTAAGCACCATCAAGGGGCAAATTTCAGCTTTGGCTGTCTTTTTTCAATGACCCCTGGCATCACACTCCTTAGTGAGTACCTTCATTCAGGGGGAACGACACGTAGTCCCTCCGGTGGGTCCACCGTTACTCCCATGGGATTTGAACCTGGTGTTGTCGGCGCTTCAAAAACCGCTGTTTGAAAACATTAGGGAGATTCCCCTGTTGACTCTTTCCCAGAAAGTGGTCTTTTTAGTGGCCATCACATCGGCCAGGGGGGTTTCAGAATTGGCAGCCTTGTCTTGCAAGTTGCCTTATCTGGTCATCCACAGGGATAAGGTGGTGTTATGTCCGCAACCGTCCTTTCTACCGAAGGTGGTTTCGGCTTTTCATATCAATGAGGACATTGTATTACCATTGTTGTGTCCTAAGCCGAAGCACCCCAAAGAGGTGGCCCTTCGCGCTCTTGATGTGGTTAGGGTTCTGAAGGTGTATTTGTCTGCCACGGCTCCCTTTCGGAAGTCAGACTCACTTTTTGTTTCGGTGGCTGGTCCAAAGAAGGGTATGGCGGTCTCGTCGGCCACCATTTCCAGGTGGATCAGACAGATTGTAGTACAGATTGTAGTATAAGCCTACGCCACCCCCCCTTTCCGGTCACGGCCCACTCTACAAGGGCAAGAGCACCGGAACTCGGTGCTTCAGAAACCGCCGTTTGAAAACAGGGAGATTCCCTTATTGACACTCTCTAAGAAAGTAGTCTTTCTAGTGACTATTACATCTGCGAGGAGGGTTTCTGAGTTGGCGGCCTTGTCATGCAAGGACTCGTGGTGCTGCACCCGCAGCCTTTGTTTCTTCCAAAGGTTGTTTTGGCCTTTCATCTAAATGAGGACATTGTGCTTCCATCCTTATGTCCTCGGCCATCACATCCCAAAGAGGTTGCTTTGCATTCTTTGGACGTGGTCCGGGCTCTGCGGGTGTATTTGTCTGTTACAGCTCCTTTTTGGCGGTCAGATTCCCTGTTCGTATCGGTGGCTGGTCCGAAGAAGGGCCTGGCGGTCTCGTCGGCCACCATTTCTAGGTGGATTAGACAGATTGTGGTTCAGGTTTATGCCATAAGGGGGCGGGCGCCCCCCTTTCCTGTCAGAGCAATTGGTCCCTCCAGGGCTTTCCAACATCAAACGCCCGTTTCCCAGGTGTGTAAGGCGGCGGGCGACTTGGTTCACTAAGTTTTACAAGGTTGATGTGAGCGCATCTGCATGCTTCAGCCGCAAGGTTTTACAGGTGGCCGTTTTAAGGTTGCAACTCCTCTGTTGAGGAGTTCTTGTTATGAGTGTAGTTTATTTTCTTTCTGTTCCCACCCCTCGTTTTTGACACTGCTTGGGGATGTCCCTAAGGTCAAGATTAAAGGTGCTGTGTCCATCAATAAACGAAAGAGAAAATATTATTTTTATACTCACAGTAATCCTTTTCTCTGAAGTTCATTGACGGACACAGCACCCACCCCTCCTATTTGTACTGCTTTTTGACAAACTGAGCTGCTGGAAGCAGAGTGAGAGGTTATAGCCAGTAGGACTGCCCCCTGGGCGGTACTGTGCAGTTTTGCTGTTTTTACATGTTCTGCCTAGTCCTCTCCTAAAGGTGGCGATATAACCTAAGATCAAGATTGACGGGCACAGCACCTTTAATGAACTTCAGAGAAAAGGATTTTACGGTGAGTACAAAAATCCTATTTTTGCAGTATTACAAGCAGGGTGGATTTCATTTAAATGCAATTTAACCGCATTTATCAGCATATAACACACACAGGCGTATAACATGCACCTTCAATTTAAGAGGGAAGTTTCAGGGGAAAAAACTTTTTTTTTAAAATAAACCACTTTGAAGCAAAATAGTGGTCAGTGCCCATCAATGCAGCCTGATCTGTGCCCATCTGCAGCCTGATCTGTGCCCGTCTACAGCCTCAATGCAGCCTGATCTGTGCCCATCTGCAGCCTGATCTGCACCCATCTCCCATCTGCAGCCTCACCATCTCTCATGCAGTAAAATCATGCAGGAAATCACAGAGCCTTCATCTCAGGTTTACTCGGTTCTCAGTCGGCAGTCACATACACACTCCGCTATCGACATTGGACTAGCTCCTGTAATTGACAGAACATTGGTCCAATGCCGGTGGCGGAGGCGGGACTGTTCGTGTGACATTAGAGCCGAGTGAGAGCCCATTATATAGGAGTTGGCGGCTCGGTGAATTCCGGCGGCGCTCGTTCCCTCCAAGATACACTATCGGTGTATATATGCATCTGTGATTTGCCCCCTATTTGCAGGTGGAAAAAGTGCATGTTATATGTCAATGAATACAGTAAGTCGATTTTAATTCATGATTTAATTCCCTAGTGAAATAAGGCTTGATTTTAAATTAACTCGACTTTAAATCATAATTTTTAAAGCGCAACTGTCATCTCTGACCTGCAGTTCATTCACCGACAGTTCTATTCCCTTTAATGGGACGGCTGGTGATGCGGCAGTGACACAACAAGATGAGGGAACGTGGCGGCAGCAGGTGAGTGGATGCCCCACTAACGGACGCTGCCATGATGGATCTGAAATGACAGGTGCTCTTTAAATGTAAGGACTCATTCTTGCTGGTAGCTAGAATTTTTTATATTTGCAAACAAAATTAAGGTTTACTATTTAGAATAAGCTGTCAAGTTAGTAAAACGGCGATATCCGAACCGATTCAGTCATACAGTTTGTAGTGTACATAGATTTGCAAAACAATGGGATAAAGGAATATTCCTGAACTTTGTTTTATCTCATGGTTGCAGTGCATGTTATCTCAGCTTGCAGAGCTTGGATTCATTGAAATAGTTTGCCAAAAAGGTAAATATTGCAGAATATGCAGCCTCATGCTACATAAACTAAGCTCCATTTTATGCTGAATAAACTAAATTCTTAATGTAACTAGAAAACTAACTTTAAATGTTTTTACTCCAAGAGCATTTTATTAAAATCATAAAAAAAAAAATAATAATAATTAAGAAATTTTAAGAAATAATTGTATTTTTATCCACCCTGATTACAAGCTAAATACTTGTTACCTAACCGGTATTTCTTTTGATCTGCAATTACATCAGGCAAGCTTATCACAGTTTGGTTCAGTCACTATCGTTCTTCAAGCCACTGACCTGGAATCATTGCTCTGCACTGAATCCCTTCCTAAGGCCCATTTGACACTGTAAAGGGCCTGCAGCCACCTCTAATCCCAGGCATTCCGCAAATGTAGAGAGAAGTGGACGTTAAACCCTGTCAATTTAAAATCTGTATATTTTTTAATTTGAACCATATTTTAATTTGTAAAACCATAAAACGCCTATATACCTCCTTCCATCATCCCATAACGCCCATTGATTATATTTGCAAAAATATTGTCTGGTGACGGGATTGAGCTTCAGAGGTGTTTAATTCATATTAGACTAACATGACAATAAGCAGTGAACATTGAAAGCATGTTCATTGCCTTTTATGTTTGAGGAAACCTGATTACCAAAGACTGAGTCACAAGGGACCCAAGAGATGCTTCATTGCTTGGATTTTTGTCCCAATCTGCAGTTTAATGTCATCACAGCTCACTCCATCGACATGGTGATGTATTTACCTATGTAAGTAATTAATGTAGTTAGGGAGGAGAGGTGAATGACATAAATATCACTCCTAATTGGTGTCATTAAATAGTGGGGTATAAATGTCCTTCAGTGGGTTCCAAAATCTCATGGATCCAAGCACAAAGCCATCGCTAAGCATTATTGAAATTTAGATTTTTATATATTTTTGCAAACAAGATCTGTAGGTGGTATGGGATGACAGAGGGAGGTATATGTTGTTTGATGTGATGGTTTTACACATTGTAACATGATTTCAATTGACAGTGTTTGACTTCTATATAACACTATCTACCTTTTAAAACCCCAAGTAGCTGAATTGTGATGGTTTAACATGGAGACGAGGATATTCCCACGCTAATGGGTTGATACCCTTTGTTTTTGTGGTAAATATCTTGGTTTGAATAAAATCCTTTGAAGCTTTCCTCTGCATGAAATAGGATTGGAACTTATTGTGCCTGAAGTTGGCTGCCAGATTGGAGGTTAGGAATTGGGGTGGGGGCATGGATAGAAATAATTTTGTAGACCCTGGAAATTTGATTGAACCCAAAGGTCTGGGAAGTCTCTGATTCATACTGGCACAGTTGTCAACAGAGGTCCCCCCCTTACTCCAGAGAGTTAGGGTGCCCCCTCACTGTAAGAAGGGTTTCTGGGTTAGGTTTGCATGGTTTGGGATGCAAGAGTTGGACAAAAAAAATTTACCGGTTTTTGACTTCGAGGAGGAGGCCTGAGTGGATTGAAAGGACCTTATTCTATGGAAGAAGGTAGTAGCCATGGTAGTAGTAGGCTTAGGCTGTTTTTTGTGGGGTAGAAGCAGTTTCCCTGCCATAACCTCCTTGATAAATGTTTGGTGCATCCCGCTATAAATCAAAATGTAACACAAAAAAGCAGTGCTGAGTGCACGAGCTGCAATTGTCTCAGCAGAACAGGGTTCTTAAAGACAGGATTGTGTTCTCTATTCATTTGTCCAGTACAGTTAGTGACTGACCAACAGACATAGCTGTATTGGCCAGTTGCAAGGCAGAACCAGTGAAAAGGTTGCTTTCAAAACGGATTCTAAGCCTACATGAACAAAATCCTTATACCTTTTTAAAAGGAACAGTGAGAAGCTTGCTGAGAACAGAAATGGCAGGATCCACTACTGGAACTGACCTTTTTTTTTTTATAAACAAATTTTCTATAGGCTATAACTCCACAAAGGGTTTTGGAGAATCGCTCCACTACCTGGATGTGGTCAGTGCAGTTAGCATCTACCTAGCTGCAACATCTTCCCTTAGAAAAGAGAGAATTTCTGGCACACAGAGAATATATAGTCTATGATAAGTCCATAAATCTCTCTGATACGTGGTGGAAGAAATTGGAGGGGGCACAAGACCACCTGCAGCTGCAGGCCTGTGGTAGGAGTCGGAGGCTTCAAGTGCGTAGCCTTCCTCTTGACTGGTCCTTCCACCCTTCCACTGATGTCGCTTCCACCGTGCGTTCCATGCTGATTGCCGTGGTCTTCCTGGGCTCCTCCAGGCTCTTGAACCCGCCATCACCATCCCCAGAAGCCAAAACCGATGCCAGCGGTCCTGCAGGATGGATGCAGGAGAGACTAACAGCTATAATCCTTGTACCAGATGAGCATAGTTTTTTTTATTTTCTCTGTGAGTGTTTGTTTTTAATCCCTTACTAATAAACCTTTTACTGGGATACTACACTTAGCTGGCGCTTCATTCCCTTTTCTCTCTCCCATATTTTTTGAGAAAAATAGTTTCTCTTTGTTCTTCCTGAAGGTCCTAGGAAGGGACATCCTGCTTCCTCTTCCGCCATTGCTAGGTGAGTCCGGCTGCTCATTTCCAGAGCTTATGCCCTCAAGGAAGGGATTCATCCCTTCTCTGTGGCCCATTCCACCAGATCTGTCATTGTTTCTTCATCTTGTTGGCATTAGGTTTGCAAGGCCGCCGCCTAGTTCTCTGTTATTACCTTCTTAAAGTTTTACCAGGTGGATCTCAAGATCTCTGCTGATGGAAGCTTTAGCAGCAAGGTGCTTCAAGTGGTCATTGGAATGTTTCAGGTCTGTTAACCCTTATTTTCTGTGGGCCTGTCTGCTGCTGGTTGCTTTGTTGTTGCCAAGTTGTGTCTCCCTCCACTGTGTATCATATGAAACACAGCCCCATAACCTAGGCACTTGCCTGCTCCTCCCGTCTCCCTTCTCCAAGCTAGCAGATTGACTGGAGACAGCACTGTCCATTGTTAAATCTTTCCTGTGAAGACCAGAAGTTCAGGGGAGTGGCATTGAGAGAGCAGGAGCTAGCAGCATTGAATGTTGTATATTGCAAGTGCTGGGTAAGAATGTTTATAGTGTACTGGGGAATATTTGTTTTATTGTGTTGTGAGGGTTTAATACAAGTTTTTTTTTGTTTTGTTTTTTAAGGTGAACTTTTTACTTCGATACATTTTCTATAAAATTTTCATGCTCATGTAAACAAATGTTGCATAGTTAAGTGGCACAACGTATTATACAATCAATACAGAACTGTTTATTTAGCAAAGTACAAATACAGAGGCCATAAGAAAGAATACTTGGGTAGGATATGTGCCCTGGGAGGTGAAGAAAGCAGTATATTATGCAACCTAACACAGGAGGAAAGGCTCAGATTGCACCTCCAGCCCAGTACAAGAAGCTCTCCCCTTCAGCAGAAGTCGGCAGGGGAGAGAAAAAAAGGGATGGGGAGGGGAAAATAGTAGTTCTCAATGCCAAGGCACCTCTGGGTTCCACCCACTTATAAAAGCATTGACTCTGAGTCGAAAGAGGGCAGCATATAGGATTCAGTCAATGGTTCCTGTGTTTTCACTGTCCTTTTTTCAAAGATAAATTACCTGAGAGACTTGGTGGTTGACTTTAGTGAAGGGAAGAGTCAGGGTCTTCCAAGCTCTAGCCATTACCCGATTTGCTGCCATGAAAATTTGCATGTTCAATTAAATTAAAAATATTAAATAATTAGCAGGACTTCTCATTTAGCACCACCACATAAATATTAAATATTTATATAGTGTGTAATGTTTTTAGATTTACCTAGTTACAAAAATACTTTTTAAAATTATTTTTTTACTCAACATAAATTGAAATGTAAACTAAAATTTTGCCCTCTTTTGATGATTTGTCATTTATTATATTTTTAACTGAAGCTTTAGGATACACAGGTTTTCCCAACGGGTTTCAACATTTTCCGCGAGATGGACCATCTTACCCATCTGTACGCCACCCATCAATGGGGAATCTCAGACACCCTTCAGTTGGAGAAGAATCTACACATGGCTTGATTACACCAGATGACCAGGTACCATTACTTTTACAAAATTGTATACTCATGTTTCAAGCCTGTACTCAGAACTGAACATGCTAAAAGGAGAAAAGAAATCCGCACAAATTAAACAGAACTAAAGTTGACAGCATATTGTAAAAAAAATAAGTGCGCAACCTGTTTAACTATAATAGTGCTAAAGAACTAAGCAATAAGAAACTAAACACCCACACTTAAACATGTCATTGAATTCCCATAGTAAAAAAGTGTTCAAAACAGTGCTCTTTGTGTGAGTTCATACACATCTGTGCTTAAAACGGTGCTCTCTCCAACATAAAGGAAATCGAGCACCTCTTACCAGAAGTAGTGGATCCCAGACGATGGGGATCTCACACACACACACTTTGATTTAAACCAGCTGCGATGTTCCACTCCTGAGACTTCGGTAAGAAAGCTCCCTCCTGGTAGATATTAACTTTGCCTGTATACAAAAATATTGCATTTATTCTCGGCTCCACTGATCATCCTGCTGTTAGTGCTTTCCACAACAAAAGGTATCAAGAAGGGAGAAACTTCATGGTGTAGTATGTAAAAATGGGCATTTAGTAAAAGAAACTGGTTGCACTTTTACTAGAATTTAGATGTAAGATGGCAAAAAAAGACACAGCCGTCACAGTGATGTCACAGAACACTGCTGCACCCGATGCATTTCCCCGTGTGAGGCATCGACTGGGAATAGAGACTTTTTTTTTTTTTTTTTGGGACACTTTTTACTATGAGATTTCAATGACGCTTTTAAGTGTGGACTTTTCTTATTGCTGAACTCTTTAAGACTGTTATATTTAAATAGGTTGCACACTTCTTTGTTTTACATATATATAAGTTGAGTATTTAGACTTTTTTTTGTAAGTTGCAGCACCTTCATATGCACATTCAAATTGGTTGTTTTTTGGGTAAGCGCGAGATATCTACTTTATACATGCACAGCATATTATTATCACGTTATGACACTGTAAGGGATACTGAATACAGGTATCCAGTGGCAGCAGGGATGAACAGTTCAGTGAAGTTTTAATTAGGAAACTGGAATCAGACTGGGTATGTTTAAAATAAAGTGTATTAATGCACACAACATCTACCAAACACCAACAAACCAGAAGAAAATCAAAAGTGAAAAAAAGTGATCATGAAGCAAAACCAAACCAAAAACCTAACTATAATACACTATATACAAATAAACTGGGCATGCCTGGGACTAGGACCAAGGGAAGCAGAGATGGAGTAACCGGGAACTAGGTACAGGATATGGCAGGGATCAGGATAATACGCAAGCAGGTATAGGCCTAACAGGCAACACGTCAAAGCACTGATGCAAATCAAGGGAGGGTTTATATACCTTTCCAACAGCTAGCATCAGGTGGAGCCTAATTACTGGGATCTGCTGAGAGACGCCTGCTGGTGGTCACCAGAACTGCTCCCTTCAGCTTTGGCAACCACAGTGGCACCTGCAGATCATGATGGACACACTTGCCCTCTAAAAAGGGTCTCCTCCCCTACAATGCCAAATCTGCTATCTTTCTGAATGCTTCTGTTTTGAAAACGTAAAATTGAAACAGAACATGTTCATGCTGAGATGCTTTTCACTGTACTAAGCAGCTTCTCAAAAGCTGACCCACACAAACCATGAAGATGTTCTATAAGTGAGCATTTTTCCAACTGCTGGAGCCTTCCTGTGAATTCCACAATTGTCATCATAAATCATGTCTGTTTGTAAAACTGCTCTGGGCAATTTGGAGCTACACTATATTGTCAGAAGTATTGGGATGCCTGCCTTTCCACATACATGAATGTTAATGGCATCCCAGTCTTTGTCCGTAGGGTTCTATATTGCATTGGCCCACGCTTTGCAGTTCAAAGAGCATCAACTCTTCTGGGAAGGCTGTCCATGAGGTTTAGGAGTGTGTCTATAGGAATGTTTGACCATTCTTCCAGAAGCGCATTTGTGAGGTCAGGCACTGATGTTAGATGAGAAGGCCTGGCTCGCAGCCAACTCGAAATTGAACCTTACGGACTAAGACTGGGATGTCATTAAAGTTCATGTGCATGTAAAGGCAGGCATCCCAATACTTTTGGCAATATAGTGTTTTAGAAAAATATATTCATAAGCACTTGCAGCTTTTATAATTTTCATTTAATTTGCATGTCGTAGCTTTTGATTTTGAACTTTTGTACATGATATATTTCGGGTGAAGTGAGGCAAAACAAAAATGTATTATTTTTCTAAAAAATCTCTAGTTCCCTGGTAAGTCTACAGAGGCTGTTGCTCAAATCGAAAATTGGCAGCGAGAATAGATATCCATTAGGTGGCAGCTGCACCTTTAGTCTTTCCAAAATTGTCAGTTTGGCATTGAATGCCATCTTGTGGTGTCTGCATTAAGGAAGAACTTTAAAGTGGTTGTAAAACCTAAACATTTTTTGCCTAATGCATTCCCTACATTAAGGTTAAAAATGTTTCAGTATGTATATCATCCCCCTTATACTTACCTGAGCCCGATCTCCATCCAGTGATGTGCTTGTCTGTAGCTCTCTCCTTGTTCACACAGGCTTTGCTGAGAGCAGCGGGAGCCATTGGCGGGGTCAGGGTAATATGTATAGGAGAGGAATGCGGAGTGTCTGACAGCAGATAGCACGTTCAGAAGATGTGTACATAAAGTATGCTGGTTGGCAGTATGTGCAAGGGAGGACCTCATTTAACACATCTGCTGGCAACTGGCTGCTGAGGGGTTAATGCACATAACCTGGAGGCATGCATTGAATGCTGGAGGGTTAAACCACATGAGCTAGGTGCTGAAGGGTTAATATATTAGGTGGTGTGAGCTGCTGCTAGGCCGGAGATTACAGTGCGTCTTGTGAGCCAAAGTAGGAGTGTGTGTGTGGGAGAGGTTATGCCACTGCATATGGCTGTTGCATTTTTGGGATCTAAAATGGCCCAGATACCTGGCACATGCGAGTTAGCCACATAATGTTATTACTCACCTGCTACTACAGCACATGTGCCAAGTATTGATTCAGTTTTGGCTTATCCCAAAGTTTTTTTGACATAAGCATTATTTTAGGGCTGATGCATACTGCTGCAAGAGGGCCAGCTGTACAGCATACATTCAGATGTAATTCTCAGCCTGAGAGTCACAGGTGCAGTACAGTCTACAGCTAGCAGCCTGTCAGAATCCATGACCAGCAGAAATACGCAGCAGACGTACACTGATGTATGCACGTTCAAGGTGTATCTGCCTATAGATATGTAAACACTACCCTAAATGTTGATTGTCTGCATTTGGGGCTGAACATATGTAGCTATATGCAAGTACAGTATCTCACAAAGGTGAGTACACTCCTCCCATTTTTGTAAATATTTCATGACATCTTTTCATGTGACTGAAGAAATTACACTTTGCTACAATGTAAAGTAGAGAGTGTACAGCTTGTATAACAGTGTAAATATGCTGTCCCCTCAAAATAACTCAAAACACAGCCATTAATGTCTAAACTGCTGGCAACAAAAGTGAGTACACACCTAGGTGAAAATGTCCAAATTGGATCCAATTTGGACATTTTCACTCCCCGGTGTCATGTGACTCTTTAGTTTTACAAGGTCTCAGGTGTGAATGGGGAGCAGGTGTGTTAAATTTGGTGTTATCACTATCGCTCTCATGCTGTCATACTGTTCACTGGGAGTTCAACGTGGCATCGCATGGCAAAGAACTCTCTGATGGATCTGAAAAAAAAAATTGTTGCTCTAAATAATGATGGCCTAGACTATAGGAAAATTTCCAAGAACCTGAAATTGAGCTTCAGCATTGTGGCCAAGACCATACAGCAGTTTAACAGGACATGTTCCACTCAGGACAGGCCTTGCCATTGTCGACCAAAGAAGTTGAGTACATGTGCTCAGCGTCATAGCTAGAGATTGGGTTTGGGAAATAGACGTACAAGTGCTGCCAGCATTGCTGCAGAGGTTGAAGGGTTGGGGCGTCAGCCTGTCAGTGCTCAGACCATATGCCGAAAAACTGCATTAAATTGGTCTGCATGGCTGTCATCCCAGAATGAAGCCTCTTTTAAAAATGATGCACAAGAAAGCCTGTAAACAGTTTGCTGAAGACAAGCAGACTAAGGACATGGATTACTGGAACCATGTCCTGTGGTCTGATGAGACCAAGATAAACTTATTTGGTTTAGATGGTGTCAAGTGTGTGTGGCAGCAGCCAGGTGAGAAGTACAAAGATTAGCATGTCTTGCCTACAGTCAAGCATGGTGGTAGTGGTCTGGGGCTGCATGAGTGCTGCCGGCACTGGGGAGCTACAGTTCATTAAGGGAACCATGAATGCCAACTTGTACCAAAGCAGAGCATGATCTCCACCCTTCGGAGACTGGGCCGCAGGGCAGTATTCCAACATAACGACCCCAGACACACCTCCAATACGACCACTGCCTTGCTAAAGAAGCCAAGAGTAAAGGTAATGGACTGGCCAAGCATGTCTCCAGACCTAAACCCTATTGAGCTTCTGTGGGGCATCCTCAAACGGAAGGTGGATGAGCGCAAGGTCTCTAACATCCACTAGCTCTGTGATGTAGTCATGGAGGAGTGGAAGAGGACTCCAGTGGCAACCTGTGAAGCTCTGGTGAACTCCATGCCCAAGAGGGTTAAGGCAATCCTGGAAAATAATGATGGTCACACAAAATATTGACACTTTAAGCCCAATTTGGACATTTTTCATTTAGGGGTGTACTCGCATTTGTTGCCAACATGTGTGTTGAGTTATTTTGAGAGGACAGCAAATTTACACTGTTATACAAGCTGCACACTCACTACTTTACATTGTAGCAAAGTGTCATTTCTTCAGTGTTGTCACATGAAAAGATAGAATAAAATATTTACAAAAATGTGAGGGGTGTACTCACTTTTGTGAGATACTGTGCATATACAAGGATGTGCATATACAGTACCTTGAAAGTATTTATACCCCTTGAAATTTTTCACATTTTGTCATGTTGCAAAAAACGTAAATTTATTCAATTGGTATTTTATGTGATAGACCAACACAAAGTGGCAAATAATTGTGAAGTGGAAGCAAGAAAAAGGCTCTGGTCAGATGAGACCAAAACTGAACTTTTTTGCCTAAAAGCAAAACGCTATGTGTGGCGGAAAACTAACACTGCACATCACCCTGAACACACCATCCCCACCGTGAAACATGGTGGTGGCAGCATCATGTTGTGGGGATGCTTTAATTCAGCAGGGACAGAGAATCTGGTCAGAGTTGATGGGAAGATGGATGGAGCCAAATAGAGTACTCTTAGAAGAAAACCTGTTAGTCTGAAAAAGGCTTGAGACTGGGGCAGAGGTTCCCCTTCCAGCAGGACAACAACCCAAAACATACAGCCAGAGCTACAATGGAATGGTTTAGATCAAAGCATATTCATGCGTTAGAATGACTCCAAAGTCCAGACCTAAATCCAATTGAGAATCTGTGGCAAAACTTTAAAATTGCTGTTCACAGACGCTCTCCATCCAATCTGACAGAGCTTGAGTTATTTTGCAAAGAAGAATGGGCAAAAATGTCACTCTCTAGATGTGCAAAGCTAGTTAAATCATACCCAATAAAGACTTGCAGCTGTAATTGCAGCCAAAGCTAGTTCTACAAAGTATTGACTGGGGGCTGAATACAAATGCACATGGCATACTTTTCACATATTTATTTGTAAAAAAAACTTTGTGTTGGTCTCTCACATAAAAACCCAATAAAATACATTTACGTTTTTGGTTGTAGTATGACAAAATGTGTAAAATTTCAAGGGGGTATGAATATTTTTTCAAAGCACTGTATGTGCATATGGAAGCTGCATATTTCAGCCTGTCAATGCTTTTGACAGCCTGCTGGTAGCAAACTGTGTCCTGATACCTGAGCAGAGAATTACATCCAATTGTATGTTGCACGGCGCTCTGGGAGCCCTTAAAGTGCATGTAAACTCTCTCCTATACCCAGTGAACAGCCTCAGATGATGCACAGAGATGAAACTCCCTACATAAGTTTTACATGTATATCTGCGGTCTTCAGCTTTATGTATTATTTAGAAAGTGAACATCGTGTTCAAATTTATACTTCCGCTTTCAAAATTTCAATTTGTTTAGCAATTGCTGTTTTTTTTTTTTTTTTTTTCACTTAATATAATAAATCTAGTTTTATTTTTGTTTCCGTTTTTTATTCCAGTCACATACCTATGTGAATACAGCCAGTGGTGAAGAGGAGACAGGTGGGCGACACTGCATGCACTCTTTGCCCGAGTCACATGCACCATACCATGAACCACCAAGGCACATGCTTGGCTCAGGTTGCTCCATTGAAGAACGCAATCCCCAGGTCTTTTTGCAACCAGGAGAAGTGAAGTTTGTACTTGGACCAGCACCAGCCTATAGACGAATGCCTCTAAGGGGAGACAGCTTCTGTAGACACCACAGGGACTGTCAGGGCCATGTCTGTGCTGGTGACAGAGAACCAATACCATCACATAACAATAACAATGAATGCAAAGATCAGTGGAGTTCACACAAGTGTGCATATGAGAATATCAATGGCCTAGTACCACCAGGAAGTATAGCTCTTCGTAGCCGGACTGGTAATAGGGGCCTCAAGTTGTCAGCAGAAGGTCTGCCATACAACAGCTGCTCACATCGCAGGACGGCAATGTTACACTATGAGAATCTACCCCCTCTACCCCCTGTTTGGGAATGCAGGTCCATGCACCCTGTTGAAGATGATGATGATGAAGAGGAGGAGGAAGATTCTGCAGATGCTATGACTCCATCTCTTAATGGTTACCATGATGACCCTGTGCAAAACTATGTGAATGCTGAAAGTGCCACTGCATGTGGTGGTTACCACCACCATCGTCCAGACTGCCAGCCACATAGGGGATGCCCATCTAATGTCTTCAGTTTTGATTTCCGACGGCCACGAACAGAGCAAAGGCAACTCAACTATATCCAGGTGGAGCTGGAGGGCAAGGGTGAAGGAAAAGGAAGACAAATCCCTCAGATTACTTGTACCCCAGCTTCAAATCATCCACCACGTTGCGCAGACTCTTATGCTGTCATTGACCTCAAAAAGACAGCTGCTATGTCCAGCCTACAGAGAGCTATGCCCCGGGATGATGGCACCTCCAGAAAAACCCGACATAACAGCACAGACCTTCCCCTGTAAATGATTCTGGTTCTAGTGTTGTCTCTCTGACCTTTTACAAAAGCCATCTCTGCGGCTCTTACTTGTCTTTTCTTTGTTTCCTATATCTAACTTCTTAAACTGTAGTTTGTGCAGGTTCTGTTTTGTTATTCTTCAGAGCAAACCTTCTAATACTGAACAGAATGTGAACACTCGTTTATCAAGAGGAGAAAAATGGAGGGATTGTTAAAAGCTACGCAAGGATACTCCATATATTTCCCCTCTACAAATGGGGCCACCTGAACGTCTGACTGATGACTGCGACCATGTTGGCATCTTGCTAAAAATGTTCTTGTTGAGTGAAATGTTTGTGCTTATTTTTAAAATTCATTTTTTTTTTGTTTTTTTATTAATGTTGCATTTATAGATGCCATTTTCTGCATTTACTGATTAATTTATTTAACTTATTTTTCTATTTATTTTTGTAAACATCCCATGCCATATTGTGCCCTAAGTAATCGGACTTGCTCCGAAACAGATGCATAAGGTCACTACTTTGACCAACGTGCTTCATTGATTTGAAGCTTGTACCTCTTGTGAGAGCATCAAGACATTAGCATGTGACAAACTAAGAAATGTATATACCCTTTGATTGCATTTTTGCATAATCTAGGCATAATCTTATATGGAAAAATAAGCCTTCATCAGCATTTGAAAAGTAAAAGTGTAATATATGTACTGTATATATATATATATATATATATTTGTGTGTGTGTGTGTGTGTGTGTGTGTGTGCGTGCGTGCGTGTGCGTGTGCGCGTATGTGTACAATAGTGGAATGGGGAGAACTTAAACATTTCAGAGGCTAAAGAATATTTACTAGATGTCATGCCCATGTTTTTGCATTTACTTGAATGATAAGTGCCAAAAATTTATACTTGTGCCATTTTAAAAGAAATCCTTCTATGTACTGTTACTTAACATAACTCATCGGTCACACTTAGGGTTTCCCAAATGTACATAGTGTACAGATGGAGAATATAGCCAGTGTTGAACTCGCTGAACAGCACTCTAGATGATGGTTATTCTACACATTTTGTCACCTTATCTTGAATGAATGTTTATAAACCTAGAGATTTAAAGAGTAATTATATCTTTCTGAAAAAAGGCAGGAAAAGGGTATTTACCTAGTTTGTAAACCGTGCATGAAATTATATTAAAGCTTTTCTGGGAGCCATTGCTTAACTAAAGAGTCATAGGGGTTGATTTACTAAAATTGGAGAGTGCAAAATCAGCTCAGCATAGAAACTAATCCGTTTTCATTTTTTTTGTTGTTTTTTTTGTCAAAGCTTAATTGAACAAGCTAGAAGCTGATTGGCTACCATGCACAGTTGCACCAGATTTTGCACTCTCCAGTTTTAGTAACTCCACCCTATAATTTTTCTGCATCTGTCTGTTAAACACATACGCACAGTTTTTTTTTTTTTTCTTTTTTTGGACATGGACTCTTGGACATCATACACTTAGCTCCCCGCACAGTTGATTAGTTATTCCAACAAAGATCTTCTCATAAGATTATATGTCCATTTAACATATTTTGTTTTTCCGTGTAAAAGCCTCTCTTGTGTAGACATTCAATAGCCCTGAAACTACTGATGTTTGTAGCCACCATCTTGGATGTGAGCTATCTTGGAGTTGTAATTCAAGTGACTCTCTACTTTATTCCCCTTTGGTTCTCCCCTAGCAGCCTCTTAAGCCTCATACACACGATCGGACTTTGTGCAAACTTTCCTGTGGATTTTTGTACAAAGGGTGTTGACCGAGAACTTGTATTGCATACGCACAGCAGGACTTTTTCAGCCAATTTTCACCAAATCACGTGTTTTTTTTTCTGCTCTTTACCGCCACCTTTGGTCAACTTCTGTATTGTTGTCTGATCTTTTGCATTGGTTATGAGCGTGCGTGTTTGTACTTTGTACAAAAGTCCTATGGTTTTCTGTACACACGATCAGACTTTGCGCCATTGGACTTTTGTTGCCAGAAAGTTTGTCCGTTCGCACAGCCAACAAAAGTCCGATGAAAACCGAAAAAGTTTGTCTGATGGAGCGTACACACGGTCGGATGTTTCTCCAAAACAGCTAATTTGCATGTTTGTTGTCAAAAAGTCTGATCGTGTGTACAGGCCTTTAGAAGGTTACATAGACAGGGGTTGAGGAGCCAGACCTACACAGTAAATGATTAAATACTCCCAGGTGTGGAGAGGGCTTTGATGCACCAGAATGGAGGTGCTGTGCTAAGGCATTGCCTTTTCCTGAAGATGTCAAATGTTCTAGCACGTTTAAAGGTACATTGCAAGGCAAGATAAATGTTATATTGAAGGAAAATTCTTTAAATAAGCTTTTAAAATACTAGATTTTTCTGTGCATTTATTTGCAGTTGTTTAAGTTGGTGGCAATCTCGAAGTAGTTTTTTTTCTACTTTGAAATCAATTAACCGTTTCCCGACCGCCTCACGCAGATACTGCGGCAGAGGGGCACATACAGGCAGATTAATGTACCTGTACATTGCCCTTTAACACGCAGCTTGCGGGCGCGCGTGCCTGCCGGGAGCTCCGTGACTGTGATCGTGGGTCCTGCGGACTCTATCTCTGCGAGGATACCTGCGATCGTCTCACGGTGAGGAAGAACAGGGACATGCTAATATAAGCAAGCATCTTCCCGTTCTGCCTAATGACACTGGCACTGATCACCGCTCCCTGTAATCGAGAGCGGTGATCAGACACACACAGCCTCCCCCCCCCCATAGTTAGAATCACTCCCTAGGACTCACTTAACCCCTACAGCACCACCTAGCGGTTAACCCCTTCACTGCCAGACACATTTACACAGTAATTAATGCATTTTTAATTGCACTGATCGCTGTATAAATGTGAATGATTCCAAAATTGTCCGAGGTGTCCACCGCAATGTCGCAGTCACAATAAAAAATGCTGATCGTCGCCATTACAAGTAAAAAAATTAATTATCATTAAAAATGCCATAAAACTATCCACTATTTTGTAGAAGCTATAACTTTTGCAACCAAACGCTTATTTCCTTTTTTTTTTTTTTCAAAAATATGTAGAATATGTTTCGGCCTAAACTGAGGGAAAAAAACCTTTTTTTATATATTTGTATTAAATAATTTTTATTTTGTATAATTGGGGATATTTATTATAGCAAAAAGTAAAAAATAATGTGTTTTTTTTTTTCAAAATTGTCGCTATTTTTTGTTTATAGCGCAAAAAATAAAAACTGCAGAGGTGATCAAATACCACCAAAAGAAAGCTCTATTTGTGGGAAAAAAAGGAGCTCAATTTTGTTTGGTAGCCACGTCGCATGACCGAGCAATTGTCAATTAAAGTGACACAGTGCTGAATCGCAAAAAATGCTCTGGTTTTTGGCCAGCCAAATGGTCAGGGGCTTAAGTTGTTAAAGTATAAGTTCACTTTTTCTATAAAAAATAAATGCACATTTTTTGCAGGTAAAAAAATGTGCAACATTGCACCCACGATCAGCAGATCGCAGGTGCAAAGCGAAGATCCTGTACCTCCACTATGGCCAAGCAGTTACTGTATTTCAGGAAGGTCAATGAACTACAAGAGTACTCACCAGTGCCCTTGCAGTTCATTGAGAACTACAAGCTGTAGGCCACAGAACTTGGTGTGGCCATGTGGGCGGAGCATCACAGGGCCTCGCTATTTTTAAATTGACAAAAAAAGGGTAGTGGTGCTGCTAAATAGTATGAGATTTAATTCATCAGTCCATAAAATCCTTGAAGTAGATACTCAGTATATGTGGAGGGGGAGAGATGAAGAGGGGAGACCTGTATAGATTACTTTTAGCAGTCCAAAACAACCTTGGCAGCCCTTGAGGGGGGGGGGGGGGAGTTGAAAGCAGACTCCAGATATGCAAATGAGAAGAGAAACACAGGTGCCTCTAGGTTAGAACTGTAAACATTTTAATGATACAGGTGCATTATCCAATTACATGGAGGTTAAGGAAGTAAGGCATGAGTCCATCCACACTGGCGTGGCGTGGACTGCAGAGTGGCATTCTGAACAGCTGATTTTTCTGCCTGTGGGGGGGACAAATCCTAGCCAGCAGGATCTCTGGGACCACATTGATGAAACCGAGGCTTGGATCAGGCCGATGGTGAAGGCTGGAACGCGGTGCTGGGCATGATGACCTCACTAAGTGAATAATGCACCTCTATCTCATTAAAATGTTTACTGTTCTAACCTAGAGGCGAGAAGATCTCCCGCCTGCTATCACCGGAACAGGGGATGGGGAGAGAAGAGGCAGGGGTTGGAACATGTTGCATGTTCCATCCTATGTACTGATGGAACATGTAACCTGTTCCAAAGGTGAACTTAGCCTTTAAATCTTAACAGCATCTCAATGACGGGAAACTGGATCAGTTTTCATTTGTACACCCATGTGTCTACTCGCCTGGTTTCCTACAGTGCAAGTCCCAGCATGCTTCTCACTAGATACATCTCACTAGTTATTTCTGATCAAGTCCAGCCACAGCATGAGCAGTTCCTCGTGCTTTTCCTTGACCAGGGGTCAGAGTATCAAATTATTTATTTAAAGCTAGCAGTAAGATCTTTAGTGAGGCATTTGTCTCTAAATGGCCCGCTTTACAATAACAGGCTCCAGAGCAGTGCTGGGGTACCTGAAAAGCAGCAGAGCAGAAAAAAAGCTGTAAAGCTGGTCATAGATGGATCGAAATGTAACCAGTTCGGCAGGGGCTGGCTAAATTTCGATTCCTCTTTGACCGTTCCCACTCAAGAAAAGTTGACTTAATGATTGGCTTCTGTCAAGTGTGAATGTTGGGAAATTTTCATTCGCTTGCAGCACTTATCAGTGTATTCTGCCATGGATGAATCCTGCTGTCAGAATACAATAGCCCATTGGGTAGGATTCTTCCATCCACCCTGCTTGTGTGGATGAAGGAAGCCATATGCTTATTTTTTTTTTTGGGGGGGGGGGGGGGGGGAGATCCATCTGCAGCCAGCTTTATTGTTGGGCATAGATCACATCCACGGTAACACTGATCAAAAAAAAAAAGATTTTGGAGCCGGTTTTAACCACTTCAGCCCTGGAAGATTTGGCTGCTCAATGACCAGGCCTTTTTTTGTGAAACGGCACTGCGCCACTTTAACTGACAATTGCGCGTTCATGCGATGTAACCAAGAAAAATTGACATCCTCTTTTTCCCGCAAATAGAGCTTTCTCTTGGTGGTATTTGATCATCTCTGTGGTTTTTATTTTTTGTGCTATAATTAAAAAAAAAAAGAGCGACAGTTTTAAAAAAAAACACAATATTTTGTACTTTTTTTATATACCTCCCATTTTTTTTTTTTTTTTAAAGCTAATTTTTTTCCTCAGTTGAGGCCAATTATGTATTCTACATATTTTTGGTAATAAAAATCGCTATAATCCTATATTAATTGGTTTGCGTCTATTTTTATTATTAATTTTTATTTTTTGCTAGTATTTGCGAAATTTGCGAATTTGCGAATTTTTATCAGGACTGCAACATTATGGCGGACAGATCGGACTCTTTTGACACATTTTTGGGATCATTGGCATTTATTCAGTGATCAGTGCTATAAAAATGCACTGATTACTGTGTAAATGTCACTTGGCAGGGAAGAGGTTATTGGGGGGGGGGGGCATTCAAGGGGTTAACTGTGTTACCTAGGGAGTTATTCTAACTGTGGGGGAGGTGGAACTGCCTGGGTGAGGAGAGCGATCGTTGTTTATACTTAGTATGAACAACAGTTCGCCCTCCTCACCCCTGACCGCACAGAGATCTGTCTGTTTACATTAACAGATCTCTGTTCTGTCTCTGTGTGGAACGATCGCAGGTGCCCGACGGTGACCACCAGGCACGTGCATTGGCTCCTTAGTCACGTGTGCCCTCCCAGTGGTAAAAAGGCGAGCCGACGTATAGCTATGGAGGTTCGCCCAGGGGAGCCAGCCTGCTGCAGTATAACTGTGGCAGCTGGTCGGGAAGAGGTTAAAGGGGACAGAATTTATTTTTATTTTTTTTATTTATGGTGAATATGTAACTTCCTGCCTTACAATACGAAATTTGTCCCAATGGCAGTGTCAAGATTTATATTACTGAAAATACCGTTTTAGGTGTGTTAAAGTAGTATCTATATCGATGGGGCATAAATAGAAAGTCATGAGGGGGAAGGGGAAGAGGATCATTTGTGATGATTATTGGAGATGTTCAATGGACTCCAGCCAGTAAAACATCTAATTGCCAAAACCCTAAATGTATATACAGAAACAGTGTACTTCCTGTTTTTCAAATTATTTATCTAACGGCTAAGATAAAAGTCAACACCAAGAACATCCAATGTGGTTGCCTCATATACAGTGGTGTGAAAAAGTGTTTGCCCCCTTCCTCATTTCCTGTTCCTTTGCATGTTTGTCACACTTAAGTGTTTCGGAACATCAAACCAATTTAAACAATAGTCAAGGACAACACAAGTAAACACAAAATGCAATTTGTAAATGAAGGTGTTTATTATTAAAGGTGAAAAAAAATCCAAACCATCATGGCCCTGTGTGAAAAAGTGATTGCCCCCTAAACCTAATAACTGGTTGGGCCACCCTTAGCAGCAACAACTGCAACCAAGCGTTTGCGATAACGTGCAATGAGGCTTTTACAGCGTCCTGGAGGAATTTTGGCCCACTCATCTTTGCAGAATTGTCCTAATTCAGTTACATTAGAGGGTTTTCGAGCATGAACGGCCTTTTTAAGGTCATACCACAACATCTCAATAGGATTCAGGTCAGGACTTTGGCTAGGCCACTCCAAAGTCTTCATTTTGTTTTTCTTCAGCCATTCGGTGGTGGACTTGCTGGTGTGTTTAGGATCATTGTCCTGCTGCAGAACCCAAGTTCGTTTCAGCTTGAGTACACGAACAGATGGTCGGACATTCTCCTTCAGGATCTCTTGGTAGACAGCAGAATTCATAGTTCCTTTTATCACGGCAAGTCTTCCAGGTCCTGAAGCAGCAAAACAGCCCCAGACCATCACACTACCACCACCATATTTTACTGTTGGTATAATGTTCTTTTTATGAAATGCAGTGTTCCTTCTACGCCAGATATACTTGGACACACACCTTCCAAAGAGTTCCACTTTTGTCTCATCGGTCCACAGAATGTTGTCCCAAAAGTCTTGGGGATCATCAAGATGTGTTGTGGAGAAATTGAGACGAGCTTTGATGTTCTTTTTGCTCAGCAGTGGTTTTCTCCTTGGAACTCTGCCATGCAGGCCATTTTTGCCCAGTCTTTTCCTGATGGTGGAGGCATGAACGCTGACCTTAACTGAGGCAAGTGAGGCCTGCAGTTCCTTGGACGTTGTTGTGGGGTCTTTTGTGACCTCTTGGATGAGTCGTCGCTGCGCTCTTGGGGTAATTTTGGGCGGCCGGCCACTCCTGGGAAGGTTCACCACTGTTCCATGTCTTCGCCATTTGTGGATAATGGCTCTCACTGTGGTTCGCTGGATTCCCAAAGCTTTGGAAATGGCTTTATAACCCTTTCCAGACTGATAGATCTCAATTACTTTCTTTCTTAATTGTTCCTGAATTTCTTTGGGTCTCGGCATGATGTGTAGCTTTTAAGGATCTTCTGGTGGACCTTACTGTGTCAAGCAGCTCCTATTTAAGTGATGCCTTGATTGTGAACAGGTGTGGCAATAATCAGGCCTGGGTGTGGCTAGAGAAATTGAACTCAGGTGTGGACAACCACAGTTATAGTATGTTTTAACAAGGGGGGCAATCACTTTTTCACACAGGGCCATGATGGTTTGGATTTTTTTCACCTTTAATAATAAACACCTTCATTTACAAATTGCATTTTGTGTTTACTTGTGTTGTCCTTGACTATTGTTTAAATTGGTTTGATGTTCCGAAACACTTAAGTGTGACAAACATGCAAAGGAACAGGAAATGAGGAAGGGGGCAAACACTTTTTCACACCACTGTACTATGTTTAACTAAAGCAAATTCTTGCATTCTATACTGCCTTTCTACAAGCTATGGCTAAAGCCATTTCACGGGTTAATACAGATTGTCTGTTTTTTGCCATGAATGTCCGCTTACGTTTATGTGATGGGCAAATTTGATTTCCCGTTAGCTTGATGAGATGTCTATGGACTATTAAGACCAGCATACCTAAGGTGGCAGTTGCTGCTAAATGTATGTATTACTTGTTAAGCATCGGCATTATATGATAAAGTTTACTTGTGTTCTCTTAACATACATTGTCAGAGATCACCATTGTGTTTACGCAGACAAGTCAAAAAGACTGTTTTTAATCTGTTTTCACTTTTTTGTTTGCTGCTACTCACACGTGTGTCATGATCATGTGTTTTTAAGTGTTTCAGGAAACAGTGTTTTACCAGTAAGTGGATAAACTCATACAGTTTACAATATACTCTTTGATTGGGTCATATGTCAAAGGAAAAAAATCAACATGCAGATTCTGGTATGTTACAGGTGTATATATTCCTTCCGATGGAATCTTGTCACGTTCAGAGTCGTTCTGGCACATTTTACTGCAACAGAAACACAGTTTAAAAAAGAAAAATGGGCAGAGGGAGGAACATCTTTTCTAGTCTTAGTGAGAACTTGTTTGGCAACTTGCCTATAATTGTAAAAGTTGATGTATAAACGTTAATGTGACATAACACTGAAATATGTATGCTGCTAGCAGTTTTTAATCTCTGTAGTCTAATTGTTTCCACTGTGAAATTAAAGGTGTGTATGAGTTTATCCCTACAGAAGCACAGGTGTAGTAATAGATTCACTTTACACCTAGCTTGTCTGAGCCATTGTCTGCTAAATGGGGTAGGCAAGCAGTGCCATCTCTTAGCCTAAGCAAGCCTATACATGGGTAATTATTGTGGTAGATTATGCATTCTTGTACCTAAATAGTTTGATGCCCTGTATGTTGGGTATAGAACTCTTGAACCAAGACCAATATCTGTTTGGAACAACTGGATCAGTAGTATTCTTACAATGACTAGATCTGCACATGGTTATTATGTGACCACTTAAGTTGCCCACACTTGATCTGGACCATTTTAAAGCTTATAAACAGCATACAAATTACATTCATGGTGTTACTGGACTCATTCGTTAAGAAACTCCTAGATTTGCCTTGTTTGTCATGTGGTTTGATGTGAAGAAAGGTGGTTTATTTCTCTTGGTTTATTTGTTCAAAGAGAAATTTGGTTAGGGTTGGGTTAAAAGCTTTAAATTATTATTGGTTGTTACAAGTGGAATATTCTTTCCTAGTTTCAGGTAAGTACTAGGCTTTAGTTTTATACCACAAATATTCTTTGGAGCAACTGTAACATGTCAAACCTTCTTCCTTCTTTTTTTTATTTTTTTTATTTAGTGAAGTTGAGGAACAAAATGCTTTCAGACTGACCTAAATACTGTGCAATCGAGTACAATGCTAAACAAGGTAACTCAATAAAAGGTGCCTGATTCTCAGTATTGTACGTTCAGATTGAATTACACATTTTCTGTAGCCACATGTAAAACAATATGTCTAAGGTTGTTTCACTATAGACCCAGCATGTAACGTGAAGTTGTTTTAGACTCTGGAAAGAAAAGACTAGAGGAGCTTTGCACTTGCAGCAGGTTCCTGACTGGGTTTTTGGGAGAGTCTAAAAAAAAAAAAACACACATTACTAAATTGTGCAAAACCATTGAGCAAGCACAAAGACTCTGCTCCAAGACCAAATGTTTTGGTTTGTGAGTGGCTCGTGAATTTTACTTTTTTTTTTTTTTTTTTTTTTGGTTTCTACTTTCTCTAGTGTTTGCATTTTATATGCAATCTTGTACATTCACATTCTCTGCAATGTGTGTATACTGTTATTATTATTTTTTTTAATTCTGTTTAAGTCAGATGTGTGAATTTAATAGCCCACTGGGCAACCCCAGATGAACTCTGTGATTCTGTTGTACCGATCTGTGTTGTGCGTTTTTAAATATTGAATATTTCTGACACAGGTGCGGAAGAGATCTCCCTGTTTCAATTCCATTTCAGGCTACACTTGGAACCTTTTCATTCCATACCTCTTTATATACCATCTATGAAATTATTAATGGAAAATAAAACTAAACCAGTAGTAACATACTGGAGAAAGCTACTGTCTTATTGTGCACTTGGAGTGTATAAAGAATAAAGCGATGCGGAAATGATCCATTTTGTTACTATGTACCTCATTTACTTTGAATTATGGCATGAAATGCTTATGTTCATCTTTATATTTGTTTCTCTCCTTACATACTATCACATTTTTGACTTGGTTGGTATGGAAGCTGAAGTTTAGTTATATAATAATATATATATATATTTTTTTCCTCTTTGGTTATATCACTTACCTGCAATGTGGTATGTCTCACAATGTTCAAGCTTCTGGATTTTGTAGAAATCATCACTGCTGGCCCGGGGGGGGGGGGGGGGGTATAACTTTGGTTTTCCAGGCTCAACTGCACTAAAGATGTTCTGACAAGGAAGCACCCCCTCCCTGCCCTCTTATTCATTGTGAAAAGTGCATTCCCTGCTAATACTAAAAGGTGGAGAGAATCGTGTGATTTGACCTGACTCCCCCCTATTCATAGATTGCGTTACAGGCAGTGTAATTCATTAAAGAACTTTCCCCAGTGGAGGAGAGGGCAGGAAGGGCTCGACCCTGTCGGATCATCTTTAATGAAGCTGAAGTCAGAGACCTGAAGAATTAGAAGTTGTGAGTTTTACATAGTGGTGTACCACCATCCCTGTATATACACTAGAGCAGACTTTCCCAACCTTTTCAACACAGAGGAACCTTTGAAATAACGTTCCAGTTTTAGGGAACCCCTGCTAAAATTTCTATATCTAGAACTCATGAAGCATTATTGTGATAGTCTGAGTCAGTGGGAAGAATGCTCCTTACACTTAGGATCATCAGGAAGAATTTCCTCCTTTCAGATAACTAACAAGATAATTTGGTGTCAGTGGGAGCTTATCTAAGAGGCAAAAATTGGTCATTGCTCAAGGAAACTCTTAACAACCTTTTGGAGGAACCCTGATTGAGAATCAATCAGGGTTCCTCCAAAAGGCTGTTAAGAGTTTCCTTGAGCAATGACCAATTTTTGCCTCTTAGATAAGCTCCCACTGACACCAAATTATCTTGTTAGTTATCTGAAAGGAGGAAATTCACCAAAATATAACCATTTTTTATCTCATTAAAAGCTCTTTACATTATAATACAAACAGCACAGTGAAAACACAGTGACAAAATAATAGCTGATGATATATAGCTATTTAGTATTATAAATCACAAATATTTATGAATACAAAAATATATTGTAAGTCTCATGTTACAAGATTTATTTGAGGTAATTGAATTTCCACTGGTTTAGCTGTTAAGCACCCTTCACAAAATCTGCTGGATTGGGAAGGTAGTTCTCAATGCATCTCGTGGAATTCAATTCAATTCACTTCACCAGGAGATATTGATTACTATAATCTGAAACAATGGAAACCTATCACTAGTTATAGCAATATACTGTTTATACATAGGCATCCCAATATGGATGAAATTTAAAAGACCTAAAAAAGAATGTCACAATCAGCAACTGTTTAAAAAGACATACTGGTCTCCAGGAGAGAAATGATGGGTTTGGTCTAACCTGGGGGCCATGTGAAAGCAGGAACCCTCACACACCAAGAAGAGGCAAAGAGAGTAGGAAAGCAGCATGGTCTTTCTTCCTCTGCATTCCTCTGTGTTTGAAGGTCCCTGCTCACATATGGCTCCCACGTTAGACCAACCCCAGCATTTCTCTCCTGGAGACCAGTGTATTTTTTTTAAACCGTGTCTAATTGTACATAACACTTTCTTGGAGTCATTTGATAGATAAACAGCACTATAACTTCTCCTGATGAAGTGAATTTTTTATTTCACAAAATGCATTGAGAACTAGCTTCCCTATCCAGAGGATGTTTGCAATGGGTACTTTACAGCCAATCCAATGGAAGTTATATTACATCAAATAAATCTTGTAACACAAGACTTACAATATCTTCTGTATGGCTATATATTTGTGTTCAATTGTAATACCAAGGACTATACAGCAGTTAAATTAAGTATTGCACATGTCATCATTTTTCTAGGTAAATATATTTCTAAAGGTTCTATATACATGAAATGTTCATCACATGTCCGTAACAACCCGTGCAATCCATACATACAAAGAAACCAAAACAAATACGTTCAGAAATGTAACTTATGTGTAATAAAATGGAATAACACAGGGAAAAAGTATTGAGCACATTAAGAAGGGCATGGAAAGTCAAGGTACCAACTGAAATCTATCATGAATTAGAAAGCAATCCTGCCCCGTGTCAGTGCAAATTAATATCAGCTGATTTAGTCTCAACTGATGACATGTAAAAAGATGTTAAAAAAAAAATACCAAGGTGTCAGATAAAAAACCTCTCAAGATGGATAAAAGCAAATAGCTCTCTCAAGACATTTGCAACCTTATTGTTGCAAAACATACTGATGGCAATGGTTCCAGAAGGATTTCTAAACTTCTGAATGTTCCAGTGTGCACTGTTGGGCCCATAATTGGGGGGTGGAAAGAACATAATTTCACCGTAAACTGGCCATGACCAGGTGTTCCTGGCAAGTATTCTGACAAAGGAGGGAAAATAATTTTCAGAAGAGTTGTCCAAGGGCCACTTGAGGAGAGCTTCAGAAAGAACAGGAATTGGCAGCTTTAATTGATTCAAAGAAAACAATGCACTCAACCTCCATGACCTCTATGCACGCTTACCACGCCAAGACTCCATTGCTGAAGAAAAAGCATGTTGAAGCTTGTTTAAAGTTTGCTGAACAACATTTAGACAAGCCTGTGAAATATTGGAAGAATAGTCTGGTTAGATGAGACAAAAATTGAACCCTTTGAATGCCATAATACACAGCACGTTTGAAGGAAGGTTAAATGGCACTGCACGTTACCCCAAAAACACCATACCAACAGTGACATTTGGAGGTGGGAACATCATTGTGTGGGGCTGTTTTTCAACATACAGTACTGGCAAATTGCATGTCATTGAAGGAAGGATGAATAGAAAAATGTACCAAGACATTCTTGATAAAAATCTGCTACCATTTATTAAACAAGGGTGGACATTTCAGCAAGACAATGATCCCAAACACAAAGCCAAGGAAACTGGTTTCAAAGAAAATAAAGCTACTATAATGGCCCAGCCAATCACCTGACTTGAATCCAATAGAAAATCTATGGAAAGAACTAAAGATCAGAGTTAATAGAAGAGGCCCACGAAACCTTCAAGATTTGAAGACTGTGGAAAAATGGACCAAAATCACACCAGAGCAATGCATGCGACTAGTTTCTCCATACAGAAGGTATCTTGAAGCTCTCATTACCAACAAAGGATTTTGTATGAAGTATTAAATGATTTTCAGTTAGCGTGTTTAATACTTGTTCCCTGTGTAATTCCATTTTATTACACTTAACTCAATTTCTGAACTTCTTTGTTTTGGTTACTTTGTATGGATTGCATGGGTTCTTACCGACGTGGTGAAAATGTAATGTCAATAGCACCTTAATAAATATATTTACCTAGAAAAATGGTGACTTGTTCAATACTTGTTTTACCCGGCATATATAATCAACTACTATTCTGTCACTGTGCTTTTATTGGACTGTTTGTAATAATAAACCATAAAGGGCTTTTAATGAGATAAAAACTTGTTCTATTTTGGTGAAGAACTTTCAACTAAAATCCTATGGGTATCTGTTGGCCTTGCTCTTGGAGACCTGAAGCTGGTATCCCTCACAGTACCGGCAGTTCAGCAGCAGGCGTTTCTACAGAATCCAGCAACCTGCACATTGCTGGGTATCCTTCATTACAGATAAGTAAAGTTTTTGAGATTTTTTTTCCCTTTTCTTTTAGGTTAAACTTCAGCTTTAACTTCATGGAACGTGGCTAATCTTCTAAAATCATTTTTTTGGGGGTTTTTTTTTGGTAAATGCGGAACAGTTAAAACACTTGACAATTTTATTTTCTCTTTTGTTTGTTGACAGATACAGCGCCAGTAATCTTGACCATAGGGTTATTACGCCACCTTCAGGAGAGGACTAGGCAGAACATGTAATACATGTGAAAAACAACAGAACTTTACGGCGGTCCCTCTGGTAATAACCTCTCAGCCTGCTTCCTGCAGCTCAGTTTTTTTCTGCCTAGTGAAGAAGGACCTAGGCTCCCTGCCGGGAACATTGGTCCTGGGGATTTTTTCTGGATTTTTGCCTTTTGCGCAAGATTTTAAGATCCTGTGACAACAGACGGCTGGGTGACAGGCTGGATAATATAGATCCTTGTAGTCTCCCCAGCCTGGCCATCGAGCGTGTGCAGACCCTAGCTACGTCCTGGGTCGGCCAAGACATGCCCTTCAGGCTCCAGGGGCAGCCAGTGAGTGCAATGCTCCAGGGCACACATATGACTGGACTACCGATGTCTTTGTCACAGTGTGAAGTGGCCAACAGCCACGCCATACTGCTCAGGTATAGGTCTGTGATCGGATGGCCATTTTCCCTGTGATTGTCCCTTATACAGGGTGCCCAGCGGGCATTTTTTTGTAGCCTCATCATGGTGTTTCTCCTCAGCGCTGGTTCCTGTACCTCAGAACAGCGTGTTTTTTTGCTCTGGACACCTGGGAGCTGACACTGGACACAGGCACCTGTAACAGCACGGCGCAGCACTCGGTCAGGGTGGTGAGTCCTGTAGTGGGGGCCCCTCAAAATGCAGCAGCTAGGAGGGTGGGATTGAGCACCTTGTCCGAACTCCCTAAGGGTGGCAGACAGGGTGGGTCAGCATGGCATCAGAAACTAGTGCTTATTCCCCAGATCTCCCTGGAATTGCAACCGGCTCGCCTGCAAACAGTGCAGTGCCTTTGGACACTTTGTCGGCGATCCTTGAAACGTTCATTGCCAGAGTGGAGGCAGTGTGCGGGCGCAAAGTTGGTAAAAAACTACCCCTGCCCCCGTCTTCCATCCAGGTAGAGTTCTGATTCAGACTCGGGCCCCGCAGTGACTGGTGGCCCCTGCTCTGATGTGTCAGAGGACTCTGAACGGGACCGATTGGACAGTGAGGATGATTCCCTGTCTGGGTCCGCGCAAGACAAAGCGCTAGTTGGAGCACTTATCACAGTTGTACGTGATGCCCTGAATATTCAGGATACAGCAGCTGAAGTAGCGGCCCCTTTTGGGTCCCGTAAGCCAGCCCGTACACCTAAGGTGTTTCCGTATCTGACTTATTTTGATAAGTTTATATACAAGGAATGGTGAAGCCCGCCCCAGACCTTTTCGGTCCCAAAAAGAATGGCGGGGCATTACCCCTTTAAGCAGAGCCTTCTTAAGAAATGGTCGGCTCCCCCGGTCCTGGACCCCCAAGTATCCAAGTTAAACAAAGTAACCACGATCCCGGTAGAAGGGACTCCTGCATTTGAGGACCCTACCAACAGGAAGGCCGAGGCAGTGACCCATTCTGGTTTATGGTGGTGGGGTTAGCGATACGACCAGTACTGGCCACAGCATTAGTGTTGCAACCACTTACTGAGTGGGCAAAATGATTACACTGTGAATTGGAATTGGCAGACCAGTTAGTGCACAGCCTTAAGTACGTCTGTGATGCGGCCCTGGATATGCTTCCCTTGCTCTCCAGAGCATCAGTGTCAGCAGTGGTGCTGCGGCTCCTGATTTGGCTGAAATGCTGACCAGGCATCTAAAAAAAGCCTTGACGGATCTACCCTTCCTTGGTGAGCAGCTATTTGGAGCCTCGTTGGATGACATTATTAAGAATGTAAAAGGGGAAGAACACCTTGCTCCCACAGTCCAAGAAGAGTAAGGAGCCACGCCGCAGGCAAGGGCCCTCATTTTCTGCTCAAAAGAGGCTTTTTTTTTGTCCACCTGGGACTTCGGCAAAACGCTCCCAGTCCGACAGGGTGACTGCTGAGGGACAGAAGTGTCCCTGGACTCGCAAGCCTGCGAGCAAAAGTGATACTGCATGAAGGTTTACACCCATCACTCGGGGTGTTTGCAGCCCGGTGGGCCTCTCGGCTGTCCGACCAATGGGTCTGCGAACTGATTTCATTGGGCTACAAGATAGAGTTCCTCTCTTGGCCACCAAACAGAATTTTACCCTCCAGCACACCCTTACTCGCCAGGAGGCCCTGTTTGAGGCAGTAAGGGACCTGCTAAGTCGCGGGGTGATAGTGCCTGTTCCAGAAATAGAAAGGTTTCCGGGTGTTCTAATCCAATCTGTTTGAACGTACCCCTTCCTTTTTGGGGACTACAATCTTGGACCTGAAAGCCCTCAATTGCTTTGTGAAAGTACAGAGGTTCAAAATGGAATCGGTTCGCTCCGTAGTCGCTGCACTCCATCAGGGGGACTCCCTGTCGTCTTTGGACATCCAGGACGCGTACTTACACATACCCATATGCCTCAGGCATCAGAGGTTTCTGCGATTTGCAGTAGGGGAAGACCACTACCAGTTTGTGGCTCTCCCCTTTGGCTTGGCTTCAGCACCCCGAGTCTTTACCAAGGTATTGGCTCCAATTTTGGTGTTGTTGCGATGATGCGGGATCGCAATCGCGGGTTACCTAGACAATCTCCTCCTAAGAGCAGCTTCCACCTCAGAATTAAGGGAGGATGTGGTGATCACCATGCAAATCCTGCAGGAATTTGGGTGGGTGTTAAACCTCAAAGTCGGTTCTTGTGCCGACTCAGCGCCTGGAGTACCTAGGCTTACTGCTGGACTCCGTGGAAGCAAGAGTGTTTCTCCCTTCAGACAAACTGCAGACTCTCAGAGCCGCAGTAAAGCTGTTGATGAACCGCAGGTGGTCGTCGCTGTGCTTCTGCATGCAAGTCCTGGACCTCATGGTGGCCTCCTTAGAGGCGTTACTGTATGCCCAATTTCACACCAGAGTCTTGCAGAAGGAGATCTTGACAAAATGGGACAAATCTCCGTTATCCCTGGATTGACCGATTCAGGGGAGCCAGTTAGTCAGTGATTCCCTTCTCTGGTGGCTGAGATCTCCGGCCCTTCGGTCTGGAAAGACGTTCTTACCTCTGCATTGGACAGTGATCACAACGGACGCCAGCTTGACTGGCTGGGATGGAGTACTGGGAGTACAGTCGACCCAGGGCCTCTGGTCGCGGGAGGAATCCGAGTTGCCGATCAATGTGCTCGAACTTTTAGCGATCAGGCTATGCCTCTCCACATGGTCAATGAGACTTCGAGGGCGTCCGATCAGGATCCAGTCAGACAACGCCACAGCGGTGGCCTATGTCAACCATCAAGGAGGAACAAGAAGCTCGTCTGCAGTACGGAAGGTCGCTCATATCCTTTGGTGGGCAGAGCGGCATGTACCGGCCCTGTCGGGCATATACGTCCCGGGAGTAGAAAACTGGCAGGCGGTTTATCTAAGTCACCAGATACTGGACCCAGGAGAGTAGTCGTTGCATCCGGAGGTGTTCAGGCTTCTTTGCCTGCGGTAGGGCACACCAGATGTGGATCTCTTGGCCTCTCAGATCAATTGAAAGGTGCAGAGGTTCGTATCCAGGAAAAGAGATCCTTGGGCAGACGCTTCAGACCTGTTGGTGGCTCCGTGGGAACAGTACCGACTGATCTACGCCTTTCCTCCGCTAAAACTGTTACCACGTCTGCTTCACAAAGTGGAGGCCTAGGGGATTCCAGTGATACGGATTGCCCCAGATTGGCCTCGGCATTCTTGGTACGCCGACCTAGTACACCTGGTGGCAGACACTCCCTGGTGGTTACCGATGCGAGAAGACCTTCTGTCTCAAGGTCTGATTCTCCATCCTGCTTTACCGTCGCTGGTTTTAATGGGATGGCTGTTGAGAGCCAGGTGCTAAGGAACCGAGGCCTGTCTGACTCTGTGATTTCAACTATGTTGAGGGCACAAAAATCTTCTTCTCGGAAGATATACCATTTTACGTGGAAGGCTTATATCTCCGTGTGTGAGGAGATGGGGTGGCGTCCACACACTTATTCTGTTTCTAGGATCCTGCTGTTCCTACAGCGAGGAGTAGACCATCAAGGTACAGATATCAGCCTTGTCTGTCTTTTTCCAATGACCCCTGGCGTCTCACTCTTGCCTTTGTAGAAGGGCTCCAGCATTGTAGTCCCTCCGGTGCGTCCACCCTAGCCTCCGTGGGATCTGAACCTGGTGCTATCGGCGCTTCAGAAACTGCAGTTTGAGAACATCAGGGAAATTCCCTTGTTTACTCTTTCTCAGAAAGTGGTCTTCCTAGTGGCCATTACATCGGCCAGGAGGGTCTTGGAGCTGGCGGCCTTGTCTTGCAAGTCGCCCTATCTTGTTATCCACAGGGATATGGTGGTGTTTCGTCCGCAACCCTCTTTTCTACCGAAGGTGGTTTCGGCTTTTCACCTCAATGAAGACATTGTATTATCATCTGTGTCCTAAACTGACACACCCTAAGTAGGTGGCCCTCCATTCCCCGGACGTGGTCCGGCCTCTAAAGGTATATCTGTCTGCCACGGCTCCCTTTCGGACGTCAGACTGTTTGTTTCGGTAGCTGGTCCAAAAAAGGGTTGGCGGTCTCGTCGTCCACCATTTCCAGGTGGATCAGACAGATCGTGGTCCAGGCTTACGCCTTGAAGGGACATGTGCCCCCCTTTCCTGTCACGGCCCATTCCACCAGGGCAATTGGGACATCTTGGGCTTTCCGACATCAAGTGCCAGTCGCTCAAGTGTGTAAGGCGGCAACTTGGTCGTCCATTCTCGCTTTTACAAAGTTCTACAAAGTGGATCTTTTGATGCTTGCTTTGGCCGCAAAATTTTGCAGGCAGCCATATAATGTTGCAATTTTACACTTTTTCTTCTGTTAAGAGAAAAGTTACGTTTTTGAATGTTAATGCACTCTGATGCATACGTTGACCGCAAGTTCTGATGCGGTTGGTTCAGATGGTGACTCACCTGTTAGGGAGCACCTCTGGTTGTGGGTGAAGTTATGTTGCTGTTCCCACCCCTCGTTATGACACTGCTTGGGGACGTCCCTACTGTCAAGCTTACTGGAGCTGTGTCCTTCAATGAATGAAAGAGAAAATAGGATTTTTGTACTCACCCTAAAATCCCTTTCTTTGAAGTTCATTGACGGACACAGCACCCTGCCCTCCTATTGGTTTACGTTACACTGTTTGTTGACATACTGAGCTTCAGGAAGCAGGCTGAGGGGTTATTACCAGAGGGACCGCCCACCCTGGGCGGAACTGTAAAGTTATGTTGTTTTTCACGTATTACATGTTCTGCCTAGTCCTCTCCTGAGGGTGGCGTAATAACTTTACAGTCAAGATTACTGGAGCTGTGTCCGTCCAATGAACTTCAGAGAAAGGGATTTTACGATGAGTACGAAAATCCTATTTTTCTGGGACTTTTGACAAAATACGGAGTTCCTGAATCAGCACATGTGCTGTTGCCGTAAAATCACTTTTGGGCGGATTGAAGTTTTAGGTAATTAAAAATCATATTGGTAAGAATTACGTAAAATTCCCTGGTGTGCAGAGACAGTAGGAGCATTGTTGCAACATTAGGGAAAATTGTTCCACTGAACAAAATAGACCAGGTACAAAGAAACATTCTTTATAAGGGTTACCTGGACTTGGTCTAAGACCCTTTTACTTGCCATCAGCACAAACGAAATATAAATCAGGTGTTTATTTATGGTAGCACCAGGCTTGAGTGCGGCCTCTTATCTAATCTTGCCTATACGGTTAAATAGGCAGTTAGTGGCAACTTCCAAAGCCATATTAGTTATTTTACATGCCTTCATTATCTTGGCTTATCATTTTTAGATCAAAATGTTTAATCCTAAGATATGAAATGTTTTGCTTTTCTTAATGAAATGAACATTTAACTATTAAAGGCCAATATTTCTCATAAATAGGGGTTTTATCTCACAATTCATTGTTCTGTTCCCATCTCCTGTTCTCCATACACTTTGTAAAAACTGATTGATAGCAGCAGGAAGCTAGTGCTATTTTGAGTAATTTGTGCGATGATCACTGACTTTTTAAAGTTGAAATCTGGTTAAGAAAGTTACCCTTCCAGCTAGAAAATGCTGCAGCATTTAAAAATAAAACAGATGAAATGCCTTTAAATACCTTCAATTCATGGCCACTTAGTATGACGTGTCTTCTCTTTCTTGCTGCAGAGTCCTTTTTTTTTGTACATGCTTGTTCTTTGTGATATAGACACGTCTATTGGCAAAGATCTCACGGGTCCTGAAAATTCCAGAAACAGCAGTTGGATGTCATCATAATGGGGGGGGGGTGGCAAAGAACCAGACTGCAGTGCTGGATCACCAGTCTACCAGTATAAGAGGCACTATTGAGGGCCACATGATGGTGGAGTCAGGTAAAGTGAAAAAGGTTCTTGGTGAGGTTTTTTCTTGTCAGGAATCAAAATAATCAGTAACTTAACTCACAAACAGTCATTTTAGCAGATTAGTGCAATAAAAAAAATAAGTTCCAAACTTGCAAATATTGCATAAGAGTTTCAACACTGCATGCTGTCGCGCTTTTGAGATGTCATATAATGATTAATGAGAAAATAAGACTTTTAAAAGTTAAATGCCCATTTCAGAAAATAACGATATCGCACCCAAACAATATTTCTGTTTTGTGAGTTTAATATTTTTAGGGGAAAATTAGCACCAGTTATAAGACTTAATGAAATTAATCTATTTTAGCCAGTTGAACCGATTATCGTTCTGTTCTTAGGCTTAAAGTGGTTGTAAACGTCACCATGTAAAACAGCCCACTCTGTTTGAAATATAAATGAAAGGCAAAACATTTATCTTGCAACCTCAGAACACCCAATAAGAAGACGGTATGCGACCGGTCTAAACTACATGGCATGTTCACCAATGCCAGTAGCCTGGCGGACAAGATGGCTGAACTAGAGATACTGTTGAACAAGGAGAATTTAGATTTTGTGTGAATTTTCAGAGACAGGTCTCATGATTGGCTGGCAACCAGTCAAGGATATACCCTTTATTGCAAGGATAGAGAGGGTAAAAAAGGGGGAGGGGAGTGCCTATTTATCAAGAATAATGTACACGTGAATGTGAGAGAGGACCTCAATAAGGGAGCTAGGTAGGAGGTGGAATCCTTATGGTTAGAGCTCCAAAGGGATGAAGCCAAGAGAAAAATAATACTGGGAGTATGCTATGGGCCCCCTAACCTGAGGGAGGAGGGGGGGATGGCCGTCCTATCACAATTTGGATTAGCAGCAATGATGGGAAGTGTTATAATGGGGTATTTTAATTATCCAGACATAGACAGGGTGAAGGGAACCACACATTCATCTAAGGATCGCTAGTTCCTAAATGTTTTGCAGGGCAATTTCATGGGTCAGATGGTAGATGCACCAACTAGAAACAAGGTGTTGTTAGATCTTCTAATTACCAACAATACAGACCTGATCACGGATATGGAAATACGGAGTAATTTAGGAAACAGCGATCACAAGTCATTCGGCTTCAGTATAAATTATAAAAATAGGAAACACAAGGAGAACACAAAGACACTGAATTTCAAAAGAGCCAACTTCCCTAAACTACGAACCTTGCTAGAAGATATAAATTGTGATAAAATCTTGGAGTTGAGAGATGGATTTGCTTCAAGAGCTTATTAAATAAGGGCATTAGGCAGTGCATCCCATAGGGAAATAAATTTAAAAGAGCGAACAAAAGTCCTGGATGCCTTAATTCTAATGTAAAAATGCATATAAAAGCAAAGAAGAAGGCCTTCAAAAAATACAAGGCTGAGGGATCATCATCAGCATTCAGACTTTACAAAGAATGCAATAAGATATGTAAGGGTACAAAGACAGAACACAAAAGACGCATAGCAGCAGAAAGGAGCAAAAAAAAAAATGCCATAAAATTATTTAAGCATATAAATAGTAAAAAAAAAGGAGGACAGATTATATTGACCCCATAAATAATGAGGAAGGACATCTGGTTACAAAGGATGGGGAGATGGTGAAGGTATTAAATGTATTCTTCACAAGGGAATTGGGGGCTTCAATAACCAAAACTGCATTGTTTGTCCTCATGACTCATCACAGGAAGCACCCGCATGGCTAACAGAGGACAGAATTAGAAATGGACTTGGGAAATGTAACATTAATAAATCACCAGGACCAGATAGCTTGCACCCGAGGGTACATGGGGAACTCATGTAAGTTATTTCCAGACCATTGTTCCTAATCTTTACTGACAGTCTACTGACTGGAATGGTACCAGCTGATTGGAGAAAAGCCGATGTAGCACCAATATTTTAAAAAGGGCTAAAATGCATCCCTGGGCATTAAAGACCAGTTAGCTTAACATCAATAGTATGTAAGCTCTTGGAGGGGATGATAAGGGGCTATATACAAGATTTTAGTAATCAGCATATATTCATGAAGAATCGTTCTTGCCAAACCAATCTATTAACCTTCTATGAGGAGGTGAGCTGCCATCTAGATAAAGGAAGGCCCGTAGATGTGGTGTATGCAAGAAGATCTGAACAAATGAATATGGGTGGGCAACTATATGGTAAATGAGGTTTAATGTAGTAGAATGTAAAATAATGCATTTGGGTGACAAAAATATGAATGCAATTTACACACTAGGGGGGTGCCTCTGGGGGAAGCTAGGATGGAAAAGGACCTGGGGATCCTATATCATAGAGCGACACATGTATTAGAGTCTGAGAAGGCTGCACACCCAATTGCAGTCTTTGAAAAGAAAAAAGTGGAAAATTCCCCACGGGGCATTTTAGCAGCAAATAGGAGTCACATATTTTGTAAAAATATCAGATTTTTTATTTCAAAGGATGGTTAGACACAAAACATATATTAAAAAAATGTATTAAAATATGAGCTCTGGTATATACAAGCCAAGACAAATTAGGCTAGGAAAGGTTATACATCAAGGGTGATACATTGTTACACTTGGAATTGCACTGATGTATGGAAATGCCCCAATGCATTTCGACCTTAAAGGTTATGGTCTTCTTCAGGGGGTCATTACATTTCTATAAATACATCAAGAGGACAGATTTCAATATTCTAATTGTCATTTAATTTTAATATCAATACAGTCATTTATTACGTATACATTGTTTTGTGTTTAATTTATGCAATTGCAGTGTATTTACCCTTTTCGCCAGCAAAGCTTGCTTAACCAGAAACTTCTTTAAAACCAGATAATCCTCTCAAGTGCGATCCCGGACCCACTGAGAAGCCTGTCCATGCCCTCAACCCAAGGGGATGACCCCGATCTGTGAGGCTTATAAGTGGTCACATGTTTAACGGCCCCCCAACAGGGAATCAAATGGGCTCTATACATAATTACCATACCAAAGATAAGGTAAGGGTAGTTTTTTTAGGACATTGTGAGAGGGGGAGAATCTTAATGAAAGGAGTTCCCCTCCGTGCGCTGCGGGGGTTGTTTCAATGTTGATTTCTATTTTTCTTTTCTCTATAGAGAGGTTGGGAAGTTTATATCCAATCCCTATAGAAACCATGTCATGCCGTACATGGTATATAATTTTCTATTTAGTTGCAATGGTGAATTGTGCATTGTTGTCACAATCATCTTAGTATTTGGCATACAACAGATGATCTGGGTATGTTATAAACAGTAAGGAGTGACGCAATGATATTGTGTCAGCAAGATAAAGAGAGGAAATAGGTGCATGTATGGGTGTGTGGTTAGCTGGGGGTCCTAGCAGATGATGGGCTCAGCAATAGAATGCGAGGACAACAAAGCTAATTAAGGGTCTAGAGGATATTTGTTATGAAGAAAGGTTGCCAGTACTGAACATATTCTCTTTGGAGAAGAGACGCTTGAGAGGGGATAAGACACGTAGCCACTTACTAAAATTAGAAGAAAAGCAGTTTAATCTTAAACTGCATAGTGGGTTCTTTATTGTAAGAGTGGCAAGGATGTGGAATTCCCTTTCACAGGATGTGGTTTCAGTGGGGGTGCATCAGTAGTTTAAAAAACTATTAGATAAGCACCTGAACGACCGCAACATACAGGGATATATATTGTAATACTGGCATACAATCACACGCATAGGTTGGACTTGATGAACAGTGACAGACGTCTTTTTTTTTTTTTTTTTTCAACCTCACCTACTATGTAACTATGTATAGATAAAAAAATATATATACACCTTTCCCCCTGCCTTTTTTTTTTTTTTAAGAAGTGATTACCTTATCCCTCTTCCCTCTGTTCTCAGCTGCATAAAAGCGGGATGGAGGAGGAGAAGCAGCAGAACACGGAGCTTCCCAGTGAAAGGCTTGGGGAGGTAGGGCAAGTCTGATCATTGGAGGAGAGCAGACTGAGTTCCCAGCACAGATAGAGAACTGGCCATGGTATGGTCTCCTGTTTAGTGTTGTCAGTTTTTAAAAGGAAAGCAGAGGAACTGTCAGGAACACCAGGGATTTCACACAAAGGAAGCAATACAAAGGGAACAGGATACTCTTTCATACATGTGCATGGTACAGCAGCCACATATCAGGAATTTGAAATGGGGTAGCAAATGCTTTAAAGCAGTATTAAACCCTAAAGAAAACATTTTATTATACTGGAGCTTACTAATCCTTAGACATGATAGCTGCATTAGTTTCCTTTTTAGTCTTTCTCCTGTTTTCATCTGGTGATCAGTAAGCTTTAATTTATTTATCTGGCAGCCTTTATTCGACAAGGAAAATCTGCTGTAACTGATTAAAAAAGGTTATCTGGATTTCAGTTTCAATTTGTTACTGTATTTAAATCTGCTAGTACATCTGAACATTTGTGTCTCACTGTGTAAGGGGTTAAATCTGCATCCAACGCACACAAGAGTCATTCAGCGAATTCTTGCTTTTAATGGTAAGGTTCGTACCTTAATACAAATTATGGACAAAGACTACTGTACAAAGAAAAGGGGGGGGGGGACGACAGAGTTCATCACATGACGCATAATTCCTATATAAACATATAGGATCTCAAACATAGGCTATCAGACATAATTTCTAAACCAGTTCTTCCCAGACCTTATCTATCCTGTGGCCATCGTGACAAACAAGACCCTAAAATAAAGATATACCTCTGTCAGCTATTTTAAAGTTTTAGTCATGTTAACTCTCTCATCCTGCAATCCCCTCTTAAATCACAAAGTGATTTCACCATGATCACTTCATGCTCTCTGTGTGGGGTCATTTTGTTGTGTTGTATAAATAATTACAGCTATATTGAATAAGCTTGAACTAATATACAGTTCCTTGCGAAAGTATTCGGCCAACTTGAACTTTTCAACCTTTTTCCACATTTCAGGCTTCAAACATAAAGATATAAAATTTTTATTTTTTGTGAAGAATCACCAACAAGTGGGACACAATTGTGAAGTGGAACGAAATCTATTGGATTTTTGAAACTTTTTTAACTAATAAAAAAAAAGAAAAGTGGGGCGTGCAAAATGATTCGGCCCCCTTGCGTTAATACTTTGTAGAGCCACCTTATGCTGCTATTACAGCTGCAAGTCGCTTGGGGTATGTCTCTATCAGTTTTGCACATCGAGAGACTGAAATTCTTGCCCATTCTTCCTTGCAAAACAGCTCGAGCTCAGTGAGGTTGGATGGAGAGCGTTTGTGAACAGCAGTTTTCAGCTCTTTCCACAGATTCTCGATTGGATTCAGGTCTGGACTTTGACTTGGCCATTCTAACACCTGGATACGTTTATTTGTGAACCATTCCTTTGTAGATTTTGCTGTATGTTTGGGATCATTGTCTTGTTGGAAGATAAATCTCCGTCCCAGTTTCAGGTCTTTTGCAGACTCCAACAGGTTTTCATCCAGAATGGTCCTGTATTTGGCTGCATCCATCTTCCCCTCAATTTTAACCATCTTCTCTGTCCCTGCTGAAGAAAAGCAGGCCCAAACCATGATGCTGCCACCACCATGTTTGACAGTGGGGATGGTGTGTTGAGGGTGATGAGCTGTGTTGCTTTTACACCAAACATACCGTTTTGCATTGTGGGCAAAAAGTTGGATTTTGGTTTCATCTGACCAGAGCACCTTCTTCCACATGTTTGGTGTGTCTCCCAGGTGGCTTGTGGCAAACTTTAGACGAGACTTTTTATGGATATCTTTGAGAAATGGCTTTCTTCTTGCCACTCTTCCATAAAGGCCAGATTTGTGCAGTGTACGACTGATTGTTGTCCTATGGACAGACTCTCCCACCTCAGCTGTAGTTCTCTGCAGTTCATCCAGAGTGATCATGGGCCTCTTGGCTGCATCTCTGATCAGTCTTCTCCTTGTCTGAGCTGAAAGTTTAGAGGGACGGCCAGGTCTTGGTAGATTTGCAGTGGTCTGATACTCCTTCCATTTCAAAATGATCGCTTGCACAGTGCTCCTTGGGATGTTTAAAGCTTGGGAAATCTTTTTGTATCCAAACCCGGCTTTAAACTTCTCCAACAGTATTACGGACCTGCCTGGTGTGTTCCTTGGTCTTCATGATGCTCTCTGCGCTTTCAACAGAACCCTGAGACTATCACAGAGCAGGTGCATTTATACAGAGACTTGATTACACAAAGGTGGATTCTATTTATCACCATCAGTCATTTAGGACAACATTGGATCATTCAGAGATCCTCGCTAAACTTCTGGAGTGAGTTTGCTGCACTGAAAGTAAAGGGGCCGAATAATTTTGCACGCACCACTTTTCAGTTTTTTATTTGCTAAAAAAGTTTAAAATATCCAATAGATTTCGTTCCACTTCACAATTGTGTCCCACTTGTTGGTGATTCTTCACAAAAAAATAAATTTTATATATTTTATGTTTGAAGCCCGAAATGTGGCAAAAGGTTGAAAAGTTCAAGGGGGCCGAATACTTTCGCAAGGCACTATATATATATATATATATATATATATATATATATATATATATATACATATATATATATATATATATATATATACATATATACATACATACATATATATATATATATATATATATATATATATATATATATATACATATATATATATACATATATATAAAAACAAGGGGAAAAAACAGGCACATTAGTTTTAACATTCTTGCTTGTCAAAACCAAGAAAAAGTGGAACTGGCCACTTCCTGACCGGCGCACGCCGATTTACGGAGGTAAGAATGGCACGGCAGGCATATTGGCGTACAGGTACATCCAATCTTAAATGCTGCCCTGCCATCGCGACCGCGCCGCGTGAGTCCGGTCGCAGGTCCCGCGGACTTGATCGCCGTGGACATGCCCGCGATCGTCTCACGGGGCGGCTGAACTGGGAGATGCCGTTGTAAACAGCATCTCCCTGTTATGCCTGGCAACAAGTGACGCTGATCTCTGCTCCATGTGATTGGAGCAGAGATCAGTGTTCACTAAAAGAAAGCCCAGCCCCCCACAGTTAGTAACACACCCTTAGGAACACTTAACCCCTACACTGCCACCCACTGGTTAACCCCTTCACTGCCAGTGTCATTTACACAGGAATCACTGCATTTGTATAGCAGTGATTGCTGTATAAATGACAATGGTCCTAAAAGTGTCCGATGTGTCTGCCATAATGTCGCAGTCACAATAAAAATCGCTGCCATAAAACTATCCCCTATTTTGTAAATGCTATAATTTTTGCGCAAACCAATCAATAATCACTTATTGCGATTTTTTTTTACCAAAAATATGTAGAAGAATATGTATCGGCCTAAACTGAGGGAAAAAAAATGTTTTTTTATATATATTTTTGGGGGGATATTTATTATAACAAAAAGTTAATAATTTTTTTTCAAAATTGTCGCTCTATTTTTGTTTATAGCGCAAAAAATAAAAACCACAGGCGTGATCAAATACCACCAAAAGAAAGCTCTATTTGTGGGAAAAAAAGGACGTCAATTTTGTTTGGGAGCCACATCGCATGACCGCGCAATTGTCAGTAAAAGCGGCGCAGTGCCGAATCGCAAAAAGCGGTCTGGTCTTTGGCCAGCAACATGGTTCCAACCATCTTTGGCAATATCCTTGGCTTCAGCTTGGAGGTTTGACACCTTCTTTCTGTGTTTATCAACTACATCATAATAATGGGGTATTTCGATACTGGTATTATGAATCCATGTGCAGCACTCATAGTCCTTTATTACTTCACAGTCCAGTCAGAGCAGCACTTATGGATTCGGTAGCTACTTTGTGCATATCTAAATGCTTACGAGTAGCCTTTTGTTTAATACTTAACAGTTTAATGTCTACCGAATCCTTTTCCATAATTTCATTTATAATTTTGGAGTAGTTATTCAATCTTTTCTTTATTTCTCTCCCCCATCCTGCCCATGAGGGAAACCATGCCCAGGCTTGGTCTTTATTAGAAAGCAACTCTTTTCTCTAAGACCCCTTTCACACTGGGGCTCTCTGCAGGTGCTACAGTGGCAAAAATAGCGCCTGCAAAGCGACCTGAAAGAGCTGCTCCTGTGTCTCCAATGTGAAAGCCTGAGGGCTTTCACGCTGGAGCGGTGTGCTGGCAGGATGCTAAAAAAAGTCCTGCTAGCAGCATCTTTGGCGCAGTGTGTATACCGCTCCTGCCCATTGAAATCAATGGGCAGCACGGCTATGCCGTGGGCAAAATGCTGCTGCAACAGCGATTTGCGGGTGGTTTCAACCCTTTCTCGGCTGCTAGCAGGGGTAAAAGCCCCCCGCTAATGGCCAAATAGCGCTGCAAAATTGACGGTAAAGTGCCACTAAAAATACCGGCGCTTTACTGCCGCCGCACCCACCACCGCAGTGTGAAAGGGGCTTATGTGTTAAAGGGGGTACCTGGGGTATGCGCTAGCTTTCAAAAGATGTTGGTGCTTTCCTTTTTCATCCCCTATGATTCTCATCACTGGAATCAATGAGGCCAAATAACACCACCCACGGGTACCAACCGATATCCATGGATAGAATTCCTTGCCACAACATTTATATACACTATTCCAGCCGTCATTAAATGGCGCCAGTGTAGTAAACGACAGCAATCACTTGTTTGCTGGGACCGCGGGTTTCCCCAGCAACCAGTGACACTGCGTGCATGCGCCCGCCCCCTGCTCCTGGCTGCGTCTCTCGGAGCTGAAGAGACACTCACGGGCAGTAGGGGTGTGACGTCACGTGCGTGCCCCGCCCCCCCCTGCTGCCCGCAGTTCCCGATTCCCGGGTCCTGGATCTCATTGCGAGGCAGCTTCAGTTGTGCCCACCCTCCTGCAGTTAAGGTATGTGGGCACATTAGTGATCTATAAATAAGAATGTTTTTATTGTGCACACTGTTGGGCATATATTAAGGGGCACACTGGTATACTATTGGGCATATTTTAAGGGGTACACTGGTATATTTTTAATATGCACAATGCTGGGCTTTTTTTTTGTAAGGGGCACGCTGATGGGTATATTTTTTATGTGCACACTGATGGGCATGTTTTGTTAAGGTGCCCCTTAACAAAATATGCCCATCGGTGTGCACATTAAAAATATACCCATCAGCGTGCCCCTTAAAATAAAATGTGCCCATCAGAGTGCCCTTTAACATAAAATTTTCCCATCAGCGTTTCCCTTAACATAAAATAAGGGTCACGCTGATGGGCACCTTTTATGTTAAGGGGTAATCCGATGGACAAATTTTATTTTACGGGGCACGCTGATGGGTATATTTTTAATGTGCACATCGATGGGCATATTTTGTTAAGGGGCACACTGATGGGTACAGCAAAATGTGCCCTACAAAATATGCCCATCGATGTGCACATTAAAAATATACCCATCAGCATGCCCCTTAAAATAAAATGTGTCCATCAGAATGCCTCCTAACATAATAGGTGCCGATCAGTGTGACCCTTATTTCATGTTAAGGGGCACGCTGATGGGCAGATTTTATTTTAAGAGCAACACTGATGGGTACATTTTATATTAAAAGGGGCACTTTGATGGGCAAATTTTAAGTTAAGGGGCACGTTTTGTTGGGTCCATCAGAGTGCCCCTTAATATAAAATGTGCCCATCAGCATGACACTTATTTTATGTTAAGGGAAATCCTGATGTGCACATTTTATGTTAAGGGACACTGTGATGGGGACACCTGATGTAAAGGGGCACTGTGATGGGGACACCTGATGTAAAGGAGCACTGTGGTGGGGACACCTGATGTAAAGGGGCACTGTGATGGGGACACCTGATGTAAAGGGGCACTGTGGTGGGGACACCTGATGTAAAGGGGCACTGTGATGGGGACACCTGATGTAAAGGAGCACTGTGATGGGGACACCTGATGTAAAGGAGCACTGTGATGGGGACACCCGATTTAAAGGTGCGCTGTGATGGGGACACCTGATGGGCATATTTTATTTTAAAAGCAACACTGATGAGCACATTTTATATTAAAGGGGCACTCTGATGGGCACATTTTAAGTTAAGAGGCATGTTTTGTTGTGTCCATCAGAGTGCCCCTTAATATAAAATTTACCCATCAACGTGACCCTGATTTTATGTTAAGGGACACCCTGAGGTGCACATTTTATGTTAAGGGGGACTCTGATGGGGACATCTGATGTAAGGGGACACTCTGACAGGAATGTCTGATGTAAAGGGGCACTGTGATGGGGACACCTGATGTAAAGGGGCACTGTAATGGAGACACCTGATGTAAAGGGGCACTGTGATGGGGACACCTGATGTAAAGGGGCACTGTGATGGGGACACCTGATGTAAAGGGGCACTGTGATGGGGACACCTGATGTAAAGGGGCACTGTAATGGGGACACATGATGTAAAGGGGCACTGTGATGGGGACACCTGATGTAAAGGGGCACTATGATGGGGACACCAGATTTAACTTGATCTGGGGACACCAGATTTAACTTGATCTGGGGACACCAGATGTAACTTGACAATAAATATTGTTGAAATGCTAAGGAAATTGTACATTTCTCATGTTTTTGATAGATATACAGTTACTACAATATTTCTGAGTCATAGCACAGACTTGAGATTCGGACCTCGGCCCAAAGAAAATTTTGGCGACCGGACCTCCTTGAATTTTAATTCATTACCCCTGCACTTTTCCCTAGGGAAAATGATTGTTGGCTTATACTATCCTGAAAACTTCCAGAAATGGCAGCCATGGTCAGCTGAAACGAAACTCACAGGATTGTTGATACCAGCTCCCCGATTCAAGACAGTATTTTAAATTTGTATTAAGTTCTGGGTTATATTTACAGGGGCAGCCAAGAGAGGAATTTGGAGTGTGCTTGGATGTAATTTACTATATACTCATCATTTGTCATAACCTAATCTGAGCATAAGAATACTTATACTGACCCAACAACATTTTATCAGTAGGAGGGGTATGATGCCTTTGGGCCCTCCATGTTGGATTTCCTCCTTTGTCTAGTTACTGTTCCATCAGAAGGGGGGCTGCATATGGTCTTTATGGTGCCCATGTTCTTAGGATGATAGATACAGTTAATGATGATCCATGTGGGCAGAAACGCCATCAGTGTCAGAATAAAGAGTAGGCACAAGGCTTTCCCAAAAGTCTGTTGTGAGAGAAGTGAGGTCATCTTTTTCAGAGCCCTTTTATCACCTGATTCACTCACTCTTCGAGGCTTTGTATCACCTGCTTCACCTCCTTTATCTGTGTCTTGCTTCTGGGTCCTTTGTGGTACTTTTTTTTATCCTCTCGGCGTGGATCCAGGCTACAGATTGTTCCGTGAGGACAGCGGTTCTGGCCATTGTGACTACGCTGGCCAAAAGGGTAATCTTGCTTCTTGGTCCAGTTCAGCTGGCGAATTACGACCACATCTCCGGGTTGGAACTCGTTTGTTGGTTCCTGTGAGGATAATGGAAAAGAAGAGAATACTTTACCATAGATGCCATTCAGCTTCCTAATCAAGTTTCTACAATATTCTTTCTGTATCAAACTCAAATCTCCTTACTCTATTACCAAGGGTTTCTTAATCCAGGGCGTGAGAAAAGGTCGACCCATCAGGATCTCAAAAGGGGACAAGTGATTGGTCTTGGAAGGGGTCATTCTTATTTTTGCTAAAACCACAGGCAGCACAGTTTTCCATTTGGCAAATATGCCGCCCGTAGCCTTCCTTATTTTATCTTTAATCGTTCGGTTCATTCTTTCCACTATACCTGAACTCTGTGGGTGATATGGAATTTCCACTCTATTTGTAAAGTCTTGTGTTAACATTTCAGCTATAGATTTCCAGCCTTTATGTCCTATGCCATGGTACTGTGAGGTGAATAAAGGTGCACTTGCTTTTGGTATGCCTGGTTGTCCCTCTTTGGCAATGAGTCCTGTCTCAGAATTCATTGTCAGACTCTGTGTATGACAATAGACCAGATCTTCTGGTGAAGACATAGTCTGTAGGTCCTGCAAAACCTGTTCCCAGGGCAAAGTTGGTGGTGTAAGGGGGGGGGGGGCATTTGGATAAAAGCTTGGATCATCAAAGCAGCTTGTTTAGCAGTGACATCGGCCAGTGCATTCCATTTCACAAGGTCAGGACTGTCAGGTAGAGCAGCGTTTCTCAGAAAGTTATCATAGTAGGAGCAATCAGATATCCATTGGCAGCGGTAACCAATCATACCTAAGAAGGTTAACACTTCCCTCTTGGTATGTGGGCGGGGCAGACCCACAAGAGCCACAGCTCTCTTGTGACTGATTCTCAATTCACCATGGGACAGTTAAAGTTAAACCAAGACACTCAACAGTTTCCTGACACCATTAGAGGCACAACTTTTTTTTATTAGACACTTTGTGACCTGTCTATGCTAAATTTTTTAACAGTACAACAGAATCTTTCTGATAGGCTTCCTGGGGGGGACTACACAACAGTAGGTCATTGACGTACTGAAGAGGGACGGAACCATTGGTAGGCGCCCAAGACTGAAAAGCCCCATACACACTATCAGTTTTTTTGCTTAGTTTTTCCTTCAGATTTACCAAAACCATATAATATGAGGTCAAACCTTAATTTCAATTTGTATGCAATCAGGCAGGCCCTTGTACTACATGGTTTTGGTAAATCTGAAGGAAAAAGTCAGCAGAAAATCTGATAGTGTGTATGGGGCTTAAGGTGGCCTGTTGAGTAGACTGCAGTTGAGTCTATACAGCCATGGCAAGCAATTCCAGATTATTTGGCACCCTCTATAGGAAAAGCTAGTAGTAGTTGTGTCTCTTTGTCAACATGGACGGAGAAAAAAAACATTACTTAACCACTTCAGCCCTGGACCATTTTGCTGGCCAAAGACCAGACCACTTTATGCGATTCGGCACTGCGTCGCTTTAACTGACAATTGCTCAGTCCTGCGACGTGGCTCCCAAACAAAATTGACGTCCTTTTTTTCACACAAATAGAGCTTTCTCTTGGTGGTATTTGATCACCCCTGCGGTTTTTATTTTTTGCGCTATAAACAAAAATAGAGCAGCAATTTTGAAAAACTTTTTGTTATAATAAATATCCCCCAAAAAAATATATAAAAAACATTTTTTTTCCCTCAGTTTAGGCTGATATGTATTCTTCTACATATTTTTGGTAAAAAAAAAACGCAATAAGCGATTATTGATTGGTTTGCGCAAAAGTTATAGCGTTTACAAAATAGGGGATAGTTTTATGGCATTTTTATTAATAATTTTTTTTTACTATTAATGGCGGCGATCAGCGATTTTTATTGTGACTGCAACATTACGGCCAACACATCGGACATTTTTGGGACCATTGTCATTTTTACAGCAATCACATGGAGCAGAGATCAGCGTCACTAGTTTCTAGGCAGAATGGGGAGATGCTGTTTACAACGTCATGTCTCCGTTCAGCCGCCCCGTGAGACGATCGCGGGTATGCCCACGGCGATCAAGTCCGCGGGACCCGCGACCGGACTTACGGGGTCCCGACCAGCAAGTGAGCACCTTGCCGGTGGCGCGCTCGCAATGGCAGGGTGGCATTAAAGATTGAACGTACCTGTATGCCAATATGCCTGCCCGTGCCATTCTGCCGACGTACATCGGCGTGCGTTTGGTCAGTAACTGGTTAAATCAATAACTGAAAAACACATTGCCGAGGAAGGTATGGCGGTAATCGGAGATGGCACATCAGGTACAATAGAGGCAGTTAGAAACACAAGGTTATTTATGGCTTGGAGATCCTGCATAAACCTGTATGATCCATCACTCTTTTTGACTGGTTTTATGGGAGTGTTATAAGGCAATATGATGGGTCTTAAAATTCCTTGTTTCAGGAATTGCTCAATAATGTGTCTGATGCCTTCCTCCTCTTTGGAGAGATGGTACTGCTTGTGGTAAACTGGAGATACTCCTTGTTTTAGTCTGGCTTTGTAAGGGGTACATTTCAATTTCTAAGACCTATTAAATCTCTTCCCAAAACATTTGCCAGGCATGAAGGTTTTTTCCTGAATGAATGATGTAAGAGTACAGTTCCAATGACAGTCACTCTCTATCAAGGATCGTAATCTACCAAAGAGGTAGCTTGGCCTATTTGAGTGGTGGGGGGTCCCTGTTTCCTTCATGTACTTTATGTCCCACTCAGGGTCTCCTGTGTACCATGGGAAAGCTTTCTTATCCCCCAGAGTCCCCTCACCATATCCATATGGAATTGGTCATTTGTGCCTCTGCGCGGGAAGGGTGAGCTACTGCACATACTTTTAGTTTATCCGGCCAGATCGTCTATGAAAGGATTTATCAAAAAATAATCTGTTCCACATACTCTGATCACACAGTCTTTTCATGTCTCTCCAGGATTAGGTGGAGGGTATTCTTTACTTTCTTACTTACCCATTCTTAATTTGGTTACAAACAACTTATACAAACTTACCAAGGGTCATTGTCTTGCCTTACAAGACCCTCTTGCAATGTACAACAATAATATAAGCTCTAAACAATATTCTTATACAGTACAATATTCTTATTCTTATAAAGCGATAGAAAGAAAAAGCAAAAAGGTTGGTAGAATTCCACTGATTGGCTCTTTCCTTAAGAGTCTCTATTTTACTATTTTCAAGTTAGTCTTCCAAAGACTTTTGCCTTAATGTTACATAGTTAGTAAGGTTGAATAAAGACACCAGTCCATCCTGAGTGTCTACAATTGTCTCTATCCCTGTACATTGCACACTCACATTGGTCTCTACCAAGGAGCCCACAATCCAAGGTCCCCATTCATGTACTAGGGCCAATTAACCTACCAGCATGTTTTTGGAGTGTGGGAGGAAACCATCGAGTGTGTGCAGGTCGCAGCTCCGCGCTAGGCCAGCCATGACGAAACCTCAGCTCCAGAGGTGGCATTTATGCCCCTGGGGCACACATTTGACCGGACTACTGATGTCTGCGTCACAGTGTGCCGAGCCAACAGCCACCCTGTACTGATCAGAGAGTGGGTCTGTAATGGAATGTCTCCCAGCTCTTCAGGACTGGTAAGTACAGCTCTCCCTGCCTCAGTGGGGCTGAGCAGCTGGGCATTCCCTGAAAGGTTGATTCGAGGGTCCCTCACCTCCCTCTTTTCTCTCCCTGTCCCTTTCTCCTTTTCTCTCCCTGTCCCTTTCTCCCTCCCCCTCCCTGGGGGGATGCAGCAGAGCGGTATGTGTGTGTCTGTGCAGGGGCTCTCATCTGGGGGGTGGTGCTGGCTGTTTGTGTCCTGGGTCCTGTTTTTTCATGTCCCTGGAGGTGCCTGTGAGGCTGTGCTTGTGTCCTGTGCAGTGCTGTGTCCACCGCCATTGTTTTTCTCCCTGTCCCTCATGGTTCTTGCATTTGACGGCCATCTTAGGTGTGGGTATGGGAATGCATGCTCTCCTGGGCTTCGGTGGCCATTTTCCCTGTAATTGTCCCTATACTGGATGTCGGCGGCCATTTTCTATAAGCCAGAACACGTTTTTCAGTGTTCTCTAGCAGCGGCATGTGCTCCTGGCGGTCATTTTCCCTGTGTTTTATGTCCTTATGCTGGACGTTGGGCGGCCATTTTCTTTGAGCCTGAGCACATTTCAGAGTAGGTTCAGCGCCATTAGCAGCTGCTTCCACTGACATAGAGCTGTTCCTCTGCACCTGGGAGCCAACAGAGACTACAGGCACTACCTGCTGGATAGTGCAGAACCCCACCCGGTGGTGAGTTCTGTGGGAAAGAGCCCCTCAGCCAGCAGCAGTAAGGAGGGTGGGACTGTCACTGTCCTAAGTCCCCTTCGGGTGGCAGACAGGGTAGGGTCATCATGGCTTCAGAAACTGGTGTTTCTTCCCCCGAAATCCAGGCAATTGCAACCGGGTCGCCTGCGGACTGCGACCCTTTTTACTGGTGCCCTTGGACACCTTGTCATCGGTCCTCAATTCGTTCATTGGTTAAACAAGGTAACCGCGATCCCAGTGGAGGGGACTCCTGCATTTAAGGATCCCACGGACAGGAAGGCCGAGGCAGTGGCTCGTTCCTTTTTTACGGTTGTGGGGTCAGCCGTGCGACCAGTATTGGCACTCGCACTTGTGTCACAGACATTAACTGAGTGGGTAAAACTGTTGCACCGCAAATTGGGAGAACAGCAGGCTTCTCCGGTCTGCGTGGAACTAGCAGACCAACTAGAGAAAGGCCTTAAGTATGTTTGTGACGCGGCCCTGGATACTCTTCCTCTGTTATCTCGCACTCCAGTGTCAGCAGTGGTGCTGAGGCACCTGATTTGGTTAAAATGCTGGTCTGCTGACCAGGCATCTAAAAAAAACCCTGACGGATCTTCCCTTCCTTTGTGACCGGCTCTTTGGAGCTTCATTGGGTGACATTATTAAAATGCCACAGGTGGTAAGAGTACGCTACTCCCACAGGCCAGGAAGGCTAAGGAGCCACGCCGTAGGCAAGGGCCCTCTTTTTCCACTCACAAACGGCTTTTTCGTCTGCCCGGAGCTTCGGCCAAACTCCCCCTGCCCGACAGGACGACCACGGAAGGGCAAAAACGTCCCTGGAACCGCAAGCCTAACAAGCCTGTGAACAAAAGTGCTACCGCATGAAGGTTTGCCCCCACCCATGTCTCAGTTGGGGGGTCGCCTTTGGGTGTTTGCAGCCCTCTTGATTATCCGACCAATGGGTCTGCGATCTGATTTCCTACGGCTACAAGATCGAGTTTCTCTCTTGGCCACCAAACTGATTTTTTCCCTCCAGCATACCTGTATTCCCAGCTTGCCGGGAGGCCCTCTTGGGGGCAGTAAGGGACCCGCTGAATTGCGGGGGGGGTTGTACCGGTTCTGGAATCAGAACGTTTCCAGGGATTCTACTCAAATCTGTTTGTAGTTCCCAAGAAGGAAGGGGTACGTCCAATCTTGGACCTAAAAGCCCTCAATCACTTTGTGAAAGTGCAGAGGTTCAGAATGGAATCAGTTCGCTCAGTAGTCGCTGCACTCCATCAAGGGGACTTCCTGGCATCCTTGGACATCCAGGATGCGTACCTGCACATACCCATAAGCCTCCGGCATCAAAAGTTTCTGCGATTTGCAGTCGGGGAAGCTCACTATCAGTTTGTGGCTCTCCCTTTTGGTCTAGCATCAGCCCCCCCGAGTCTTAACCAAGGTATTGGCTCCAGTTTTGGCATTGCGGCAATGTGGGATCGCGATCATGGGATACCTAGACGATCTCCTCCTGAGAGCAGCTTCTGCCTCAGAATAAGAGGAGGATGTGGCGATCACCATGCAAACCCTGCAAGAATTTGGGTGGCTGTTAAACCTAAAAAAGTCGGTGGTGGTACCGACTCAACATTTTGCGTACCTAGGCTTGCTGCTGGACTCCAGGGAAGCGAGAGTTTTTCTCCCTTCAGACAAGCTGCAGACTCTCAGATCCACGGTAAAACTGCTGATGAACCGCAAGTGGTCATCGCTTCGCTTCTGCATGCGAGTCCTGGGACTCATGGTGGCCTCCTTTGAGGCAGTACCATATTCCCAGTTCCACACCAGAGTTCTGCAGAAGGAGATTTTAACAAAGTGGGACAAATCTCAGTTGTCTCTGGATCGGGAGATCCAGGTGAGCCAGTTAGTCAGAGATTCCCTGATCTGGTGGCTGAGGTCCCCGTTGCTTCAGTCTGGGAAGTCGTTCCTACCTCTGCAATGGACAGTGATCACAATGGATGCCAGCCTATCCAGCTGGGGTGGAGTGATGGGGGTTCAGTCGGCTTAGGGCCTCTGGTTGACGGAAGAATCCAAGTTGCCGATCAATCTGCTCAAGCTCAAATCAATCAGGCTATGCCTCTCCACATGGTTTATGATACTACAAGGGCATCCGATCAGGATCCAGTCAGACAACACCACTGCAGTGGCATACATCAATCACCAAGGAGGAATAAGAAGCTCAGCCGCCGCACGGGAGGTCGCTCACATACTTCGGTGGGCAGAGCAACATGTACCGGGCCTGTCCGCCCTTTAAATCCCAGGGGTGGAGAACTGGCAGGCGGACTATCTGATTCGCCAGATGCTGGACCCAGGAGAATGGGCGTTGCATCTGGAGATATTCAGGATACTCTGTCTGCGGTGGGGCACACCAGACGTGGATCTGCTGGCCTCCCGTCTCAATCAGAAGGTGACAAGATTCATGTCCAGGACAAGAGATCCCTGGGCAGACGCGTCAGATGCGCTGGTAGTTTCGTGGGGTCGGTATCAGCTGATTTATGCCTTTCTTCCACTGAAACTGTTACCATGTCTGCTTTGCAGAGTGGAAGTCGAGGGGATCCCAGTAATTCTGGTTGCCCCGGACTGGCCCCAGTGTCCCTGGTACGCAGACCTAGTGCGTCTGGTGGCAGACGCTCCCTGGCGACTGCCGTTACGAGAGGACCTACTGTTTCAGGGTCCAATTCTCCATCCTGCTTTACCATCGCTGGCTTTAACGGCATGGCTATGGAGAGCCAGGTGTTGAGGTGTCGGACTCTGGGATTCCCTCCATGCTGAGAGCACTTAAATCTTCTATCAGGAAGATCTATCATCGTACCTGGAAGGCCTACATCTCCATGTGTGAGGAGAAAGGATGGCATCCACGTTCCTTTGCTATATCCAGGATCCTGTTGTTTCTTCAGCAAGGAGTAGACCTGAAATTGGCGTTAAGCACCATTAAGGGACAAACATCAGCCTTGTTTGTCTTTTTTCAACAACCCCTGGCATCTCACTCACTGGTGAGTACCTTTGTTCAAGGGGTGCGACACGTAGTCCCTCCGGTGCGCCCACCGTTACCTCCATGGCACCTGAACCTGGTGTTATTGGCACTTCAAAAACCGCCATTTGAAAATATCAGGGAGATCCCTCTGTTGACTCTTTCCCAGAAAGTGGTCTTTCTAGTGGCCATTACCTCGGCCAGGAGGGTTTCGGAACTGGCGGCCTTGTCCTGCAAGTCGCCCTACCTGGTTATTCATAAGGATAAGGTGGTGTTGCTTCCACAACCGTCTTTTCTGTCGAAGGTTGTCTAAAAGGCCACTTGATCACTTCTGCGGGTGGCAAAAGAGGGCCCTACCCCCTCCTGCCACCTTTCCTGGGCTCTGCCTTCTGATCGCGGAGCCCGGGAGAGATGTGACTGGCAGCACAGAACATAGAGAGAGAGCAAGTTGGAACTGGAAGTGATGACATATTTGTAGCTCCCAGTTCTGCCTCTTTGTTTACCTGGCTGTTAGCGGCCAGGAATCTCTGTCTGATGCGCTGCATTGGAGGCCAGAGTAGAGCATTGGGGTCGAATAGACCCCAGATCTCTGCAAATAAAGGACACGCCATGGCCCCATGCTGTCACAAGGGATGTTGTGCATCCCTTGTGATAGCGATAAAGTTAATAAAAAATAAAAAAAGTTTATAAAAAATTTTTTGTAAAAATAATGCTTTTTAAAGCACCCCTGTTCCCACTTGCTTACGTGTAAATGCGAACGCATACAATACTCCCATGCGCATATATAAATTGTGATCGTACAACAAATGAGGTATTGTCACAAACGTCCAAGTGAGAGAAACACCTTGACACTTGTCATTACTTAGCTGCTGGACTGGGGACAACCCATCTGCCATGCCAGTGCTGTGAACTGTTCCTTCAGACTGGAGGGCATCAAACTTTGCAAGGGCTAATGTGCCCTTGAGCACCGGCCGTTCTGCGATCCCATCCATAGCCAACAGTTCCTGACATGAGCTCTCTGTGGAGCAAGGACCCAGATTCCACTGTCTTCTGCCCACATTCTCCACCACTTGGGGCACTGGGGGTGTTTAGCTCGGTGGTAGATTAATTTTTCCAGTGAGGCAGTCCATAATCAGTTTTAAGGTTGTGGTTGCCCATTTTATTAAAAGGAACAAAACAAAGGATTGCCCACACAGGGGTTTTTCTCCAGCAAATGCAACAATGAGAAAAATGCCAAGCCACCTAGCTCTTAGGCGTACTCTGCCTCAATTTGCAGTTCCTTGCTGCCCAGGCCTACTCCTGGCCTTAACAAGATTTGCCAGCCCCCTGAGTTTTCTCACTGTCCCCCATACTTCAGGACTTCCTCCAGCCCCCTTGGATTTGCTAGCCGCCTCAGCTCTCCCAGCCTCCCAGCCTCCCAGACCCTCTTCTGGTCTCCTAGGCCCTTGTAGCCACCCCAACCTTCCCAGTAACAGCAGAAAGCTGCTGACACTGCACCTTTCACCTCCCTACAGCTCTCACCAGCCCCTCGTTATATGGGCTGTGTGCACCTGGGCCTCACTCATCTCAATATATATATATATATATATATATATATATATATATATATATATGTATGCAGTATAAAAACAAATATATATATATATATATATATATACCAGCCACGGCATTATTTTCAATTTTTTTTGCTGTTTATGAAGGAATACTAGGGCATGGTAGCACTAAATTGCATGATGAAATTTGCACTTTTACTGATGAATGTCACTAGTAAACCAACTTCAAATGACCCATTGTTGCTAACTGCAGTAGATGTTTGTTTTTGTTTTTTAACCAAGGGCAAATGTCTACTACTCTGACACTTGGCAGTCTTATAACAGGTCTTAATCTAGTTATGTTATGTACATTTCAGGCATAAACTTTCCATTGTGTTATGTTTGCATAGCTCTAATTCTTTTATCATTAACGTTTTCAGTTTCTTTTAGTAAACACTTTTCTTTCCTCTCCCTTATTTTATCCATCTTCATTTCTCAGAACCTGTCAATGCCAAAACACCATAAATGCAAGTGTTTTTATTGGACACACAGTACTGTGCAAAAGTTTTAGGCAAGTTTTAAGAAATGCTGTAAAGTAAGAATGCTTTTACAAATATATGATTTCTTTGCATTTTTGTAAATTAATAAAAATAAACAAAGTGAGTGAAAAGAAGAAAAAATCTAAATCAAATCAATATTTGGCGTGACTACCTTTTTGCTTTGAATCAGCATTAATTCTTACACTTGCACACTTTCTCAAAGTCATGGATTATGAAGGATTAGAGCCAGGTGTATGAGCAATTAAATATACCAAGCAGGGGCTAATGATCATCAATTTCATATGTAGGTTGAAAGAATCAACTGAAACAGAAACAGCTGTGTAGGAGGCATAACTGGGTGAGGAACAGCCAAACTCTGCTACAAAGGTGAGGTTGTGGAAGACAATTTCAAAGATCATACACCATGGAACAGCAAGAAGACACGAGGTAGTTATACAGCAAGGTCTCTACCAGGCAAAGATTTTGATGCTGTGTCTGAGCCACTGAGGAGGGAGAGAGCCTCTGCTCTCGTGCACATCACTGGATCAATATTGGACTCAGGTAAGTAGAAAGGGGGCTGCATGCAGAAGGTTTTTTTTTACCTTAATGCATAGAATGCACCAAGGTTAAAAAAAAAACTTTGCCTTTAGAACCACTTTTTTGCATAAGATGAAAGACACATCGGGGATTAGGGATGAGCTTCGTGTTCGAGTCGAACGTACGTTCGACTCGAACATTGGCTGTTCGTCCGTTCGGCGAAATCCGAACACTTGGTCCGTTCGCGTCAAAATTCGTGTGGCGCTCACGGCCCACAATGCACTGCGATGGCGCAGTGCATTGCTGGCTCATGATTGGCCAAGCATGCACTGTGACCCTGCATGCTTGGCCAATCGCAGCGCCAGCAGCGAGGAGAGCCATGATTGGCCACAGGCAGGATGCCTGTGGCCAATCATAGCTCAGGCTGTGTAGTGCACGCCCCACACTATATAAGGCCGCCGTTGAGGCGGCCTCGTGTAGTATGTTGGCATCTGAAGCAGTGGGTGTTCTGTGTACCTTCAACACAGTACACACCGATCGTTTTTGGCTGATTTCCTATCTTGCTGTTGTGTAGTGGTTATTGTCTGTGCCCTTACCGCAGTATACACCACTATATTCACCTCACCTATATAGCTAGTGATCTATCTTTAATAATAGAGCTTGCAGTCAGTAGTGTTAGGAGATAGTGCGTGCTGTCTGCGTGCTCTGTACCCAGTACATACCGCTATAATCCACCTACATAGCTGTTCTCTATTTGAGCCCAATTGCCATCTGCAGGAGTTATTGGAAGTTGTGTGTGCCTCCAGCACAGCACAGTATACATCTGTATATACCCCTTTATCTCTGCTGTTTTCTGGTTATTGTCTGCGTGCCCTGACCGCAGTATACACCGCAATATTCACCTCACCTATATAGCTAGTGATCTATCTTTAATAATAGAGCTTGCAGTCAGTAGTGTTAGGAGATAGTGCGTGCTGTCTGCGTGCTCTGTACCCAGTACATACCGCTATAATCCACCTACATAACTGTTCTCTATTTGAGCCCAATTGCCATTTGCAGGAGTTATTGGAAGTTGTGTGTGCCTCCAGCACAGCACAGTATACATCTGTATATACCCCTTTATCTCTGGTGTTCTATAAAAAAGGCATCTGCAGGAGTTAGTGGGTGTTGTGTGCCTCCAGCACAATATAAACTACCCAACTGCTGTTTTACACAACTCCCTTCAGGCCATTACCATGTCTGGAAGGCCAGCAAGGAGAGGCAGACAGGTGCGAGCCGATAAAAGAGGGCAAGCAGGCTCTGTGTCTAGAGACAACAGTGCTGGTCGTGGACGCGGTGCATTGTCATCAGCACGTGGCCATGGGACATGCTTGTCCTTCTTTTCGGCAGCTGGACATGTTGAACCGCAACATGCCAACGACTTGGTAGAGTGGATGACCAAGCCCTCTTCATCCTCCTCATCCTCTCTCACCCAGTCTCAGGGTAGTAGCAAAGCAGCTGCCAACGCATCGTCTTCCCTCCTCTCAATGTCATCATCAGTGACTCCTTCCCTAGACCCACCACGTCCTCCTGACGAGTCTCCTGAACTCTTTGAGCACAGTGTTGGGTACATGCTTCAGGAGGATGCCCAGTGTTTGGTGGGCTCTGTTGATGACACTCAGCTAGAGGAAGGCAGTAGCGTGAGCGCAGAGAGAGGGGATGCTCAAGAAGGACAGCAATCTGGCAGTCATGTTCCACAAGCTGCAGCATACTGCCAGGTTTGCTACAGCGATGAAGAGGGAGGGGATGATGAGGGCACTGACTCCACGTGGGTGCCTGGGAGGAGGAGGAGGCACATGTCCAATGAGGCAGGATGCCCTCCGGGGGCCAGCTTAGGGGCAGCACACCGACTGAATCACACCGCAGAGCTCCGCCTGTGCAGGGCGCTGCCTCTGCGCGTTATTCTAAAAGTTCTTTGGTGTGGGCCTTTTTTGAGACAAGTGCATCAGATCGCACCGCTGCTATTTGCAACATATGTCTCAAGCGTATCTCACGTGGCCAAAACATCAGCCGCTTGGGCACCACATGCTTGACCAGACATATGTTGACCTGCCATGCAGCTCGTTGGCAAGCGTACCTCAAAGACCCACACCAAAGAACAAAGCGGACCTCTCCTTGCTCCTCATCAGCTGGCATCTCCAACCCCACTAGACCTTCAGTCCTCTCTGAAACCTGCTCTGAGAGGAATGAAGGTGTAGAATTAGGTGTGTCACAGCCAAGTGCTTCCGGGAACTCTGCTAGTGGTACACCCACGTCCGATTATAGCAGGCAAATGTCCCTGCCCCAGCTGCTGGACCGACGGAAGAAGTTTACTCCCAGCCATCCACATGCCCAGCGGTTGAATGCTAGCTTGGCTAAATTGCTAGCACTTCAACTGCTGCCTTTTCAGTTGGTAGACTCGCCCCCCTTCCGTGAGTTTGTACAATGTGCGGTTCCTCAGTGGCAGGTCCCCAAACGCCACTTTTTCTCACGGAAGGCGATTCCGGCTCTCTACCGGCATGTGGAAGGCAATGTCCTTGCCTCGCTGGACAGGGCGGTCAGCGGTAAGGTGCATATTACCGCTGACTCATGGTCTAGCAGGCATGGACAGGGACGTTACCTGTCTTTCACGGCCCATTGGGTCACTCTTCTGGCTGCTGGGAAGGATGCAGGACAAGGTGCAGTAGTGTTGGAGGTTGTTCCGCCACCACGCCTCCAAAATGCTACTATTGGTTGTGACACACCTCTCTCCTCCACCCCCTCCTCTTCTTCTTCCTCCACGGCCTCTTCCAGTGCTCTGTCCTCAGAACCAGCGGTGCTCCGTAGGCGTTCCAGGGGCTACGCAAGTACGCAGGCAAAACGATGCCATGCCGTGCTTGCGCTGGTTTGTTTGGGGGACAGGAGCCACACTGGGGTGGATGTTTTGTCAGCTCTGCAGGGGCAGGCCGAGAGGTGGTTGACGCCACGCCAGCTTAAGCCAGGAATGGTGGTTTGCGACAATGGCACCCACCTCCTCTCCGCCCTCCGACAGGGACAACTGACCCATGTGCCCTGTGTAGCTCACGTCCTTAACCTGGTGGTGCAGCGGTTCTTGGGCAGGTACCCCGGCTTACAGGATGTCCTGAAGCAGGCCAGGAAAGTCTGTGTGCATTTCCGCCGATCATTTAATGCCTGTGCTCGGCTGGCTGAGCTCCAAAAGGAGTTGAACCTGCCCAAGAACCGCCTTATATGTGACATGCCCACCAGATGGAACTCAACATTGGCCATGCTGCAGCGGCTGCACACGCAGCAGAGGGCCATCAATGAGTACCTGTGCGACTACGGCACCAGGACAGGGTCAGGGGAGCTTGGTTTTTTCTCACCACGCCAGTGGGGCATGATCAGGGATGCATGCACTGTCCTGTCACCGTTTGAGGAGGCCACAAGGATGGTGAGCAGTGACAGTGCATGCATCAGTGACACTGTACCTCTTGTCCACCTCTTGGAGCATACGCTGCGTGGAATAATGGACAGGGCACTTGAGGCAGAACAGAGGCAGGAAGAGGAGGACTTCCTTGCCTCTCAAGGCCCCCTTTATCCAGACAGTGTTCCTGCTGTGCCACCCATCACACAGGAAGAGGATGAGGAGGAGGAAGAGGAGGAGGAGGATGATTGTGTCAGCATGGAGGTGGAGGCTGGCACTCAGCATCAGCATCAGCAGCAGCAGCAGCAGTCTTATAGGGATGATTTACAGTCCCAAGAAACATGTGGACTTGTACGTGGCTGGGAGGAGGTAGCTGCGGATCATGTTGTCCTTAGTGACCCAGAGGACTCCGGACCGAATGCCTCAGCTAACCTACGCTGCATGGCCTCCCTGATCCTGCAAAGCCTGCGGAAGGATCCTCGTATTCTTCGGATCAAGGAGAGGGACCATTACTGGCTGGCCACTCTCCTTGATCCACGGTACAAGGGTAAGGTTGCCGACCTTATCTTGCCATCGCAGAGGGAGCAGAGGATGATACATCTCCGGGAGGCCTTGCAGAAAGGTCTGTGCAACGCGTTCCCAGAGACTGGGAGGTTACAAACTCCTGGTCCTGGACAACGTGTTGCTGAGGCATCGGTCAGAAGGAGCGGTGGAGAAGGTGGCCGTCTGACTGATGCTTTCAGACAATTTTTTAGTCCGCAGCCCCAAGGTATGATTGGTTCCAGCACCCATCGCCAGCGTCTGATTTACATGGTGCAGGAATACCTAGGGGCAAGGTCAGACTTGGACACCTTTCCCACCGAAAATCCTCTGGCTTACTGGGTCTTGAGGATGGATCACTGGCCAGAGCTTGCACAGTATGCAATTGAGCTACTGGCCTGTCCTGCATCCAGCGTTCTTTCAGAAAGCACCTTCAGTGCTGCTGGTGGCTTTGTTACCGATCACAGGGTGCGCCTGTCCACCAAATCAGTTGATCGACTGACCTTCATCAAGATGAATCAGTCTTGGATCACCCACAGCTACCAAGCACCTGAAGCTGATGTAACCGAATAATTTTTTTTGAAATACCACATCCCTTCAAGGCTGCCTATGCTGATGCTGAGTGACTGTCCTGTTATGTTGATTGTCTATCCTCTTCCTCCTCCGCTGATATGTTGGAAGAACATTTTTGGTTCTGGGTGATGCCAGCAGCCCAATTTTTCTGCCCCTGTTTAACAGGGGCGTTTAATTACAATTTTTGATGCAATGCTTTGCAGCAGGGCTAATTCCTGCAATAAAACTAGAGTATATGGCAGAGGTTGCAGTGTGGTGGCACCAGCACCAGTGCCTAAGGCCCAATTTTTCTGCCCCTGTTTAACAGGGGCATTTAAGTACAATTTTTGATGCAATGCTTTGCAGCAGGGCTAATTCCTGCAATAAAACTAGAGTATATGGCAGAGGTTGCAGTGTGGTGGCACCAGCACCAGTGCCTAAGGCCCAATTTTTCTGCCCCTGTTTAACAGGGACATGTAATTACAATTCTTGATATAATATTTCACAGGAGGGCCCCTTCCTGTGCCCACCCAGAGTAACGGTGAGGACTTATAGTGTTGTGGCACCAGCACCACAACCACCAAAGGTCAATTTTTCTACCACTGTTCAACAATGGCATGTAATTACAATTCTTGATATAATCGTTCACAGCAGGGCGCTCCAGCGCCCACCAAGAGTCACTTTGAGGGCTTACAATGTTGTGGCAAAACCAACACCTTGTTCCGCCATTTCTGCAGAGCATATAGGGCAGGCCCCTACTTTCAAACATCCAACTTACAAACATCTCCTACTTGCAAACGCAAGGAGACAGCAGCAAGTGAGATGAAAAAAGATGGACGACAAAACAAATTATACAGGGGTGATAACCCTTCCCTATGTTTTCCAAAAAGCTTAAAAATAGTTTTTTTGACTGGAGCTACACTTTAAAAATGTACCAGTTGAAAATTACAAACAGATTCAACTTAACACAACAAACCTACACAGTCCCTGTCTTGTTTGCACCGCCTGTATACTGCTGTTCTGAGTATATAGGGCCTGGGGGCCACACGCATTTCCTTTTTTCAATATGGGTACAGGGTTCCCCTTAATATGCGTACAAGACCCAAATAGGCTGGTAATGGGCAGGGAGGGCTACCCATGCCATTTTTCTGAATGATTTTCAACCATATTGCAGGAACCAGATATAACATTAAAACCGCAAGCAGTTTTAAATGGTGTTATTTCCGTTAAATGTCATTTTGTGCAGGGACTGTTCTAAACACGGGAAACATGTGGCACTTCACAGGCATACTACAGACACCCCACAGGCACCATATTTAAAGGAATATTTCACTTTTTTTTTCACTTTAATCGTCATTAAAATCAGTGCTCCCGCCAAAACGGCCGTTTTTAAAACTTTTTTTGCATTGACCCATGTCCCCTGGGGCAGGAGCCAGGTCTCCAATCCCTTTTTAGGACAGTATCTTGCATATTAGCCGTTAAAATTAGCACTTTCCATTTCGAACGTTCGAGTCCCATAGACTTCAATGGGGTTCTAACGTTCGTAACGAACGTGGGGTCCGTTCGAAAGTTCTGGTGCGAACCGAACCGGGGGGTGTTGGGCTCATCCCTATCGGGGATATTTACTAAAACTGGTGCACACAGAATCTGGTGCATCTGTGCATAGTAACCAATGAGCTTCTAATTTCAGCTTGTTCAATTAAACTTTGACATTACAACTTAGAAGCTGATTGGTTACCATGCACATCTGCACCAGATTCTGTGTGCACCAATTTTTGTAACTCGCCCCCATCATGCTAACTTCCCTTCAATATCAGTACAGAACTGGTATAAACCAGTGAAACCCATGTAGTCTTCAAAGTGGTCTTTATGGAGGAATTGTGGCCAAAAAGCCATACCTCTGATGTGGAAACAAGGATAAGCGACTCAACTATGCATGAAAACATAGGAACTGGGGTGCAGAAAAATGGCAGCAGGTGCTCTGGACTGATGAGACGTTACAAATAAATTTTTGGCACAATAATACGTGTCTGCAGGCAACAGTGAAGCATGGTGAAGGTTCCTTGCAAGTTTAGATGTGTATTCAAAATTGATTAGTGCTATGGATGTGCTACAAACAAAATAAATAATGCTATACCACTATGTCTTATGCATTATTTAGTCCATAATGCTGTTATAACAAACATACAGTATCTCACAAAAGTGAATACACCGCTCACATTTTTGTAAATATTTTATTATATCTTTTCACGTGACAGCAATGAACAAATTACACTTTACTACAATGTAAAGTAGCGATTGTACAGCTTGTATAACAGTGTCAATTGCTGTCTCCTCAAAATAACTCAACACGCAGTCATTAATATCTAAACCGCTGGCAACAAAAGTGAGTACACCCCTAAGTGAAAATGTTCAAACTGGGCCAAGAGTGTCAATATTTTGTCTGGCCACCATTATTTTCCAGCACTGCTTTAATCCTCTTGGGCATTGAGTTCACCAGAGCTTCACAGGTTGCCACTGGAGTCCTCTTTCACTCCTCCATGACGACATCATGAAGCTGTTGGATGTTAGAGACCTTGCGCTCCTCCACCCTCCCTTTGAGGATGCCCCACAGATGCTTATTAGGGTTTAGGGTTTAGGTCTAGAGACATGTTTGGACAGTTCATCACCTTTACCTTCAGCTTGTGGTTGCCTTGGAGGTGTGTTTGGGTTCATTATCATGTTGAAATACTGCCCTGCAGCCCAGTCTCCGAAGGGAGGGGATCATGCTCTACTTCAGTATGTCACAGTAAATGTTGGTATTCATGGTTCCCTCAATGAACTGTAGCTCCAGAGTGCTGGCAGCACTCATGCAGCTCCAGACCATGACACTCCTACCACCATGCTTGACTGTAGACAAGACACACTTGTCTTTGTACTCCTCACCTGGTTGCTGCCACACACGCTTGACACTATCTGAACCACATAAGTTTATCTTGGTCTCATCAGACCACAAGACATGGTTGCAGTAATCCATGTCCTTGGTCTGCTTGTCTTCAGCAGACTGCAGGCTTTCTTGTGCGTTGTCTTTAGAAGAGGCTTCTTTCTGGGACGACAGCCCCATGGCGAAGCCTGTTCTGAGTGAAACCTGTCCTGTTAAACTGCTATATGGTCTTGGCCACCATGCTGCAGCTCAGTTTCAGTGTCTTGGCAATCTTCTTGTAGCCTAGGGCATCTTTACATAGAGCAAAGATTCTTTTTTCAGATCCTCAGAGAGTTCTTTGCCATGAGGTGCCATGTTGAACTTCCAGTGACCAGTATGAGAGAGTGAGAGTGATAACACCAAATTTAACACACCATTCATACTTGAAACCTTGTAACACTGATGAGTCACATGACATCGGGGAAGGAAAATGGCTAATTGGGCCCTATTTGGACATTTTCACTTAGGGGTGTACTCACTTTTGTTGCCGGGGGTTTAGACCTTAATGGCTGTGTGTTGAGTTATTTTGAGGGTACAGCAAATTTATACTGTTATACAAGCTGTACACTCGCTACTTTACATTGTAGTAAAGTTTCATTTCTTCAGTGTTGTCACATGAAAAGATATAATAAAATATTTACAAAAATGTGAGTAGTGTACTAACTTTTGTGAGATACTGTATATTCAGTTTATATACATAAAACTGAGAAAATATTATCTCAAACAGAGGTGAACTCTTCAATGTGCGCGATTAAACAAAAGTGCTCCAAATGTGTGATGTGTCACACTCCCTCCTTGACCCTTTAGCTGCCAGGCCATGTGCTCTACTATTAAACACAGGTGGCCAAACCATTTTTTAAATTTTTCCATTTTTATTTATTTATTTATTTTTCATTTACAGATTTCAGTTTGTGAAAGACCCTCCCAACCACATATTTTCTGAAAGTACATGACCTATAGAATAAAAAAAATGTGCTACTGATTGTTTAGGCCTCACGATGTATACTCAAATATTTATCAAATCGTTATTTTCACTAAAACTATACTAAAATCAGTATTTGTGCATACATAAATGGCAATATTTACAAAATTCCTGCTAAATTCCTACTAAATAAAGAACTTAATCCTGTATTGAGTTAACAGATATTTGTAAACTTTAAATTGTATTTTTTTGTGAAATGGTGAAAACTGAAGGTGTGTAAAACTCTAAAAATCTGAGGTTTTCACCTACAACTTTCAGAATTTGAAAAGACCCCCCAAACCCTACATTTTCTGAAAGCACCTGACCCGTAGAATAAAAAAAAAGCCCTACTGATTTTTAGGCCCCACAATAGTTGTGCAAATGTTCACCAAATCACAATTTACACTACATTTAGCAGGCACAAACACAACATAACTTACAAATTTCCTGATAAATTACTACTAAGGCCTTATTCAGATGGGCTGTACAAACGTGTATGCCCATATTTACACGCAAGGGGTTGCACAAGTGTTTCATGCATCCCCGTGCAGACAGTTCTATTCATATCAACTGGGATGTACTGGCTGAAGGGGCAAAGCTGCTGTTCCCAATCTAACATGGGCATCTGCGTGCGCAGGGGGTGTGCCTGGGCACACCCTAATCACCCATGCTGTCCCCCCAAAATGTTGTGTGTAACAGTTTCACAGGCAGCAGATCGTGAGGCTTGCTAGAGCCGCTATGTGTGTGATCTGTCAGATAATGTCACTGCTTGCAGAGAGAAAGATCAGCTGTCAAAATTCCGCAGTGATGTCAGGGGTGGGCGGGACCGAACAGCTATCAAACACCAGCCAATAGGATGGAGTCTGGGTAGGCGGCTATATTTATGTGGCTCTGCCCCTTTCTTAAGCAGCCCAATCATTGCCTGGTGTTGATAGCTGCTTAGTCCTACCCATCCCCGGCATCAGGGCTGAGTTGTGATCTCTCTCCCTGGAAGTAGTTACATTAGCTGCAGACAGTTTCACCTACCGAGCAGCTCTGGCAAGCCTCACTGTCTGCTGCGTGTGAAATTCCCCCTCTCCCCTGCTAGTGCCAACCAATGCTGTCCATCAGTGCCAACGAATGTTGCCTGTCGGTGCCAACCAATGCTGCCTATCAGTGCCAACCAATGCTGCCTATTGGTGTCAACCAGTGCCAACCAATTATGTCTATCACTGCCAACCAGTGCTAACCAATGCTGCCTATCAGTGCCAACCAATGTTGCCTATCAGTGCCAACCAATGTTGCCACAACTGAAATCCATTGATGTTCATTAATGCCACATGCCGATCTTTAGTATAATAGGTAATCACCACACTACTATTTACAATAAACTAAAGGAGGTAAAAAAAAAATAAAATCAGTAAAAGGCTTGCTGCTAAGCACTGTTATGTGTTCCCACATCAGAAAAAGAAAAAAAGTGCAGTGCTAACTTACTAATCAATAACTTAATAATGGTGCAAACCTCTAATGTATATAAATCTCAATAAACTTCAATATTACCACAATACCGGTCTCTGTGATATGTACTGTAATTTCATATATAATACAATATATAATACCAAACTGAAAAGAGACATAACAAATTAAACTCCGCAGGGATGGTGGAAACCCCTCTATGGATAATTACAACTTTTTAGCTGGGAGGTTTACTTCATTATACTTTGTAATTAATTTTTTTTAGATTGTTACACTTAATTTTATATGTTTTAGTTACTATTATAATGTCAATTAAAGTTGGAAACATGAAATTGTCCAAAATGTCTTGGTATGCTGACGCCTTAAGAGTTCGCTTCACTGGAACTAACGGGCCAAGCCCAACCCCTTAAAAACAACCCCACACCATAACCCCCCTCCCCCCTCACCAAATGATTTGGACCAGTGCACAAACCAAGGTCCATAAAGACACGGATGAGCGAATTTGGGGTGGAGGAGCTTGACTGGCCTTCATAGAGTCCTGACCTCAACCCAATAGAACACCTTTGGGATGAATTAGAGTGCAGACTGCAAGCCAGGCCTTCTCATCCAATATCAGTGTCCGATCTCACAAATGCGCTTCTTAACCACTTCAATACCGGGCACTTAAACACCTTCCTGCCCAGACCAATTTTGAGCTTTCAGCGCTGTCGCACTTTGAATGACAATTGCGCGGTCATGCTACACTGTACCCAAATGAAATTTGTATCATTTTTTTCCCACAAATAGAGCTGTCTTTTGGTGGTATTTGATCACCTCTACGGTTTTTATTTTTTGCTAAACAAATAAAAAAATACCGAAAATTTTGAAAAAAAAATGTTTTTTTTAGTTTCAGTTTCAAAACTTTGCAAATAAGTAAGTTTTCTCCTTCACTGATGGGCACTGATGGGGTTACACTGATGGGCAATGATAAGGCGGCACTGATGGGCACCGATGAGGTGGCACCAATGAAGTGGCACTGATGAGGTGGCATTGATGGGTGGCACTGATGGGCGACACGGATGGGCACTGATAGGTGGCACAAATTGGCACGGATTGGCATGGATGGGCATGGATAAGTGGCACAGGTGGGCATGGGTTAGGCGGCACAGGTGGGCATGGGTAGGCGGCACAGGTGGGCATGGGTAGGCGGCACAGGTGGGCATGGGTAGGCACTGATAGGCGGCACAGATGGGAACTGATAGGCGGCATTGTATTATAATATATTGCACTAATGGATGCCAATCAGTGCCAATCAATAATGCATGCCAATCAGTGATGCCCATTGTGGGCACTGATTGGCATCCATTATGGGCACTGATTGGCATCCATTGTGGCACTGACTAGAATTCCTGGTGGTCTAGGGTGGCATACCTTGTCCTTGGCATCCCTGGTGGTCTGGTGGCGTCCCTGGTGGTCCAGTGTGGGCATCCTCGGGGGGGCTGTGTTGATAATCGATCAGCACAGACCCCCCCTGTCAGAGTAGCAGCCGATCGGCTCTCCTCTACTCGCGTCTGACAGACGCGAGTGAGGAAAAGCCGATCACCGGCTTTTCCTATTTACACTGTGATCAGCCGTGATTGGACACGGCTGATCACGTGGTAAAGAGTCTCCGTCGGAGACTCTTTACCGAGATCGTAGTTGCCGGGTGTCAGACTGACACCCCGCAACAACGATCGCCGCGATGCGCGCCCCCGGGGGTGCGCAGCGGCTCATAATCCCGATCACGTCATATGACGTCCGGTCAGGATTATGAAACCACTTTGCCGCCGTCCATTTGCTATAGGGCGGGCGGCAAGTGGTTAAAGAATGGTCAAACATTCCCATAGTTACACTCCTAAACCTTGTGGACAGCCTTCCCAGAAGAGTTGAAGCTGTTATAGCTGCAAAGGGTAGGCCAACTCAATATTGAACACTACGGACTAAGACATTGGGATGCTATTGATGTTCATGTGCGTGTAGAGGCAGACATCCCAATACTTTTGACAATCTAATGTGTGTATATATATATATATATATATATACATATATACACACACACACATGTATATGTGTTTGAGCTTTGGGGTGCACACCCCTCCTCCCCCCCACACTGCTCTCCTTCCTAACAGCTTTTCTGTGTGCTCCAGGAGAAGCTGCAGCCGGTGGGAGGGAGAGCCAGCCAGCGGCATAGTGGGACCGGAACCAATGCCATGGGATCGGTAAGGGGGGGGGGCGGACATTTCAGGGGGTCAGAGCGACAGGGAGGACTCAAAAAGCTGACAGGATGTCAAAGCCGGGTAGAAAAAAGTTATCCAAGCCAGCCGCTGGTAGGATGACAGAGCTGGCGCTGGCTTAGGGTGAAATTTACGGTGATTAGGGATAGGGGTGGGGCAGGCAAAGGGACACTGGAGGGGGGTACTAGATGGAGACAATGAAGGGGGACACGGACAAGTAAAGAGCACACTTTTGGCATGTGGATTCAATCATGAGCTGCTGTTTGATTACATTTAAAAAGCTGTGCCGTGGAGCACACTATAACTGCTGACTTTACACACTGCATGTAATCACAAGCTTGTTAGCTGCTGATTACATTCAATCAGTAAAATACAAAATGCCAGCTTTTTTCTTTTTTTTTTTTTAGTGTATTTTCATGGTTGTTAACGCAATCATGAGCTTACAGGCTTAGAAAATGAAAGGTCCATACAGCTGGAAGCAGCGACAGGGTTAATGGTAGCGACTCACCGGAAGTATTGTGACCTGCTATCTAACATGGGTCAAATTATGCCCAATTACATGGACCATAGGCTTTCTGTCATATGCCACCACTCTGCCAGGGCAGCACTCTGCTCCAGTTGCCTCCTCACCACAGCTCAGCCACAAACAAAACATCATTGTGCACCACACTTTATTATTAGTAAAAACATTTCCCCATTTAAAACATTCTGTAAACTCTCCTTAAAAACTGACATTCTGTGTTTGCAGCAATCATCAGACAGTAATGGCTGACCCCTGCCCCAAGTCTGGGTCCAGCATGCACTAAAAACACAGGAAAAAAATGTCACAGCACCAGTTCACAAAAAGGATATCAGAGAACTGGATGATTATCTGGGGATATGATCACAATGTATAAATACATAAGTGGTCCATAAAGTGAATTTGGTTTTGAGTTCACTTACAGTTCATCACAGATTACATGGGGGCATGCTTTACTTCTGGAGGAAAAGAGATTTAACCTCCACATACAGAACGATTTCTTCAAATTAAGAGCTGTTCAAATGTGGAACAATGTCCCTCAAGAACTACAGCTGTGACCAAAAGTTTTGAGAATGACACAAATATTAATTTGCACAAAGTCTGCTGCTTTAGTGTTTTTTGATCTTTTTTTGTCAGATGTTATGGTATACTGAAATATAATTACAAGCATTTCAGAAGTGTCAGTATTTGCAGTGTTAACCCTTCTTTTTCAAGACTTCTGCAATTCGCCCTGGAATGCTGTCAGTCAACTTCTGGGCCACATCCTGACTGATGACAGCCCATTCTTGCATAATCAATGCTTAGAGTTTGTCAGAATTTTTTTTTTTTTCTTCCGCCTCTTGAGTATTGACCACAAGTTCTTAATAAGCTTTAAGGAAAGTCTTGCAGAGTAACACAATGCTAGGGCTCACTTTTTCTTTCCTGGACAAGGTTTTTTCCAGATTCCCTAAACAATCTTAACCACTTAAACCCATTAAAAGGCCATTTTGCAGCTAAAGGACCAGGCCCCTTTTTGTGATTCGGCACTGCATCGTTTTAACTGACAATTGCGCGGTCGTGTGACGTGGCTCCCAAACAAAATTGGCGCCCTTTTTTTCCCCACAAATAGAGCTTTCGTTTGGTGGTATTTGATCACCTCTGTGGTTTTTATTTTTTGCGCTATAAACAAAAATAGAGCGACAATTTTGAAATAAATGCAATATTTTTTCTTTTTGCTATAATAAATACCCCCCAAAAATATATATAAAAAAACATTTTTTTTCCTCAGTTTAGGCCGATACGTATTCTTCTACATATTTTTGGTAAAAAAATCGCAATAAGCATTTATTGATTGGTTTGCGCAAAAGTTATAGCGTCTACAAAATAGGGGTTTGTTTTATGGCATTTTTATTAATAATTTATTTTTTACTAGTAATGGCGGTGATCAGCGATTTTTATTGTGACTGCGACATTATGGCGGACACATCGGACAATTTTGACACATTTTTGGGACCATTGGCATTAATACAGCAATCAGTGCGATTAAAAATGCACTGATTATTGTACAAATGTCACTGGCAGTGAGGGGGTTAACCAATTGGGGGCAGTGTAGGGGTTTAAGGGTGATTGTGTGTTTTCTTTTACTGTATGGGGTGTGGCTTGGTGTGTGACATCACTGATCGTCTTTCCCTATGACAGGGAACAGACAATCAGTGACAGGCTCACTAGGAAGCACGCGGAGAGATTTGTTTACACTTACCTCTCCCCGTTCTTCAGCTCTGTGACCTGATCGCGGGACACTGGTGGAGATCAGGTCTGCGGGTCCCGCGGCCAGGGTCACGGAGCTCAGGACCGGATCTTAAGTGCGCCACCAGCGGCGCACGCATGACCCATGGCTGGGCACTTAAGGGGCAACATACCTGTACGTGCTTGTGCCCAGCCGTGCCTGGCTGCATGAGTTTCCTCCGGGTACTCCGGTTTCCTCCCACACTCCAAAGACATGCAGGTAGGTTAATTGGCTTCTGTCCAAAATTAACCCTAGCATATGAATGGGGACCTAGGCTTGTGGGCTCCTTGAGGGTAGGGACCGATGTGAGTGTGCAATGTACAAGGGTAGGGACAATTGTAGACACTCACTCAGGTTGAACTGGATGGACTGGTGTCTTTATTCAACCTATGTAACTACCTTTTGCAAAATATCAGTCTGTTCCTCATGTTTTTCCTGGTGAAAAATGGCTTCTTTGCTGCCCTTCTTGATACCAGGCCATCCTCCAAAAGTATTTGCCTTACTCTGTTTGAAGATGTACTTACACCTGCCTGCTGCCATTCCTGAGCAAGCTCTGTACTGGTGGTGCTCAGATCCCGCAGCTGAATCAACTGTAGGAGACGGTCCTGGGCACTCTGAAGCCTTCTTCACAAATGCAGTGGAAATTTTATTTATGGGATTAAGTTAATTTTCATGGCAAAGAGGGACTTTGCAATTTATTCTTCATAACATTCTGAAGTGTAAGTAATTTGCCATTATACAAAACTGAGGCAGCAGACTTTGTGAGAATTATTATTGTGTCATTCGCAAAACTTTTGGCCATGGCTGTAGTTCTGGCAATCTCAATACATTTAAAAAAAATAAAGAGAGCTGGGTGCATCCATAAATGAACAAAATATAACTTCAAATTAAAATTTATAGGTAATAACACCAGGGATTTTTAATACAGAGAATATCCAATTGCTTCTTGGTGTTTAGGAAGGAATTTTGTTCCCCCAATGGAGAAAATTGGAACATGCTTAATAGTTTTTTTTACCTTTGAGTGTGTATAGGGTACCTGTATATAAAGGTTTTCTATTTGTTTTTTTTTCCTGCTGATTGAACTAGATAGATGTTTAGACCAGACTAGCTTTTAGAAAGCTTAAAGTGATTGTTAACAATCACCTTGTAAAACAACCCATTCAGTTCAAAATAGAAATGAAAAGCAAAATATTTTTGTATAGATTTAAAAATACATTATAAATATTAAAAGTGAATAGTGTTGCGCTATCTTAAAAAAACCCTGCCTGTACAGCTAAAAAAGTGCTAAGTGCCAAAATTGCAAATAAAGTTCTAATATATTACTAAAAAAAGAAAAAATACACCTCCAAAAGGTATTCCAATACTCCTTCAGCCCGGGTTCACACTATAACCTGCTGCAGAACGCACAGGAGCGCTGTGCGTCCCTGTTCCCCGTTTCAGGGACGAATCAGGGCCGATTGTATGCCTGAATTCGGCCCTGAAACGGAGCCAAAGACGCACACGTTTTTTCTGCAGTGCGCTCCACAGCCACCACAGAGATATGTGAACCAGCTCCATAGGGAGCCAGTCACATTCTCCTACTATGCGAATTAGATGCTGGGAAATGCACATCTAATTCGCATAGGTGTGAACGGGGACTCAAATTATAACATGTGATTGCACTTTGTTCACCTGTGATACTTACGTGATTGCAATGTGCAAAAAAAAAGAAGGGGTGTGTGTGTGTGTGTGTATATATATATATATATTGCACTAAGTGTATATTAAATAAGATAATTCATTTATCAACACCCTAAAAATTATATAAATAAATGTCCAAAAATAGGACCATTCATAAATTAACATAATTCATAAATTAAAACATCCCAAAGTGTAAAAAAATGAATTAGATAAAGTGCAGATAGACCAAGCCACTGAGCTGAAATAAATAAATACATTTAAATTTACCTCAGTGCAAAAAACAAAACAAAAAACAAAGCCCCTGGGCTAAATGAAATATTAATAAATTAATTAAATAAATTAGGAAAAATGCAGATAGACCAAGCCACTGGGCTGCATAAATGAATACATTTAAAGCGGAGGTCCACCCTAAAATGGACCTCCGCTCATCGGAATCCCCCCCCCCCTCCGGCGCCACAATCGGCACCTTTCAGGGGGGAGGGGGGTGCAGTTACCTGGATAATCCAGGTAACTGCACCCACTTCTGGGCTAGCTCTCTGCGGAACGGGGCGTACGTTCCGCAGCGCCCGCCCCCTTCAGCAAGTGCCCCGCTGCCTGCTGGGAAACACACAGCTCCCAGAGGCAGCGGGGACCGTCCGGATTGCGCCGCGCGGCTCGCGCATGTGCAGTAGGGAACCGGGAAATGAAGCCGAAAGGCTCCATTTCCTGATTCCCATACCCAAGATGGCGGCGGGACCCGGCAGCCGAGCGAGCGATCGGCTTCGGGTGCCGACATCGCGGGCACGCTGGACAGGTAAGTGTCACTATTTAAAAGTCAGCAGCTGCAGTATTTGTAGCTGCTGGCTTTAAAAAAAAAAAAAAAAAACGCGGAGTCCCGGTGGACTCCCGCTTTAAATCAGACTCGGTGCAAACAAAACAAGCCAAAGCCCCTGAGCTAAGTGAATTATGTGTGCAGATGGATTAAAAGGTACTTATTCAATAGAGTCCACAATAAGAAAAAGGGTAACCATCCTGGGTGCATGGAGTACTTCAATTTAATAGGGATATCCCAAAAACTTGTCATCAAACTTATCCTAAATTCCTGGTGGATAGTGAATCAAAGAGATAATCTTGCTTCCTGCGCTCCAGGACATATATTTAATCATAAAAAACAAAGGAGAAAGATCATTGTGCAATGTTTCTCATACTGACAAGAAGGATTAGCGAAAAAAAAAAACACTCACATGTGTTTGAAATATACAGAGCGCTTCTCACAGAGCAAATGGTCAGATCGGATCACACAGCTTGAGTCTGCAGCCAAGCGCTATCGTGTAGTGTCACAGGCTCCTTATAAATAAATTTTTACTTTATAAGTGATGCAGCAGCACACTGATGTTCCCAGTGAATGGCCGTGCAGCTGGGGGTCGGGGGGTCGGGAGGTCAGGACAATCTGATCATTAGAGGAGAGCACACCGAGTTCCCAGCATAGCTAGAGAACTAAAAAATTAAGATAATGGGCTATGGCGCTAAAACCCAATACATGTGCAGCACTGTGCATAAAATTATATATGTAAATTTAATTTATATAACGGTGCTATCAAAATTCTTTTAGTATAAGTGTGTGCATATATGTGCTAGTACTACGGTGGCCCATACCTATAATATACTTATACTGATAATGACAAATACATAAAATTCATAAAAAACATCCAGGAGAATCAAAAAAATTGCAAATTAATTAATCTCAGCAAACATGCAAATATCGTGCAAAATGTTTAGTCCCAAAGAACGTCTTTATACATAAGAACTTTTCAAAATCGCATTCTGAAATCGCTAGAAAGTCGCATGCTGTAATATTTCAGGTGGTAGTAGTAGGATAAAGTGACTAGTGCAAAAAAGGTGCCAAACATCAATGTAGAGAGAAAACACTCTTCCCCGGTGCACCACTCAGTATTGTGGTAATGTGATTGCTCTCACCAGATCAAATACCCCTGTGGGGTTGGACAGGCTTTCACAGTATAAGCCACTGTGCTGCTAGCTGAATGCTGCTGCTGGTGCGCTGGGGGAATGTTCGCTCTTCACTTCATATGTACTCCGTTTGTTATGTGCATGGAGGAAAGAGAAACATATCCATGGTGCAAATACGTTTTAAAACCTCTTTTTATTTTGTTGTAAAAAAGAGAGTTACTCACATTTGCTCATAAAACAATTCGCATGTACGAACAAACAGAAAACAAACTCCACCGGCCGCTGTTGGCTATGGGAAAGGTGCACGTACGTGGCCATTGTTGAATTGTTTTATGAGCAAATGTGAGTAACTTTACACTCAGGCCGCGTACACACGGGCGGACTGTTGGCTCAACTTTGTCCGCTGAACAGTGTTTCAGCGGACAGTCCGCTCGTGTGTGGGGCTTCAGCGGACAGTTTGACGAACAAAGTTTTTCGGAAATTCCGAAAAACTGTCCGCTGAAACTTGGTTTGAGCGAACAGTCCGCCCGTGTGTAGGCCACTTTCGAAATGAGCAAACTGTTCCCGCTCGGAGGGAAGTCTGCTCATTTCGAGCGCGTGTGTACAGGTAGGCGGGGCCCGCGACGGAGACGTCGCGGGCTCCGCCGCCTGGGATTGACTTAAAGGGGGGTCCCCCCAAAGTCCACAACAGACCCTTGTCCGAGCACGCTACCCGGCCGGCCAGGAAAGGGGGGCGAGCGAGCGCGCCCCCCTCCTGAGCCGTACCAGGCCGCGTGCCCTCAACATGGGGGGTGCCTTGGGGAAGGGGGGGCCTCGCGGCCCCCCCACCCCAAAGCACCTTGTCCCCATGTTGATGAGGACAAGGGCCTCTTCCCGACAACCCTGGCCGTTGGTTGTCGGGGTCTGCGGGCGGGGGGCTTATCGGAATCCGGGAGCCCCCTTTAATAAGGGGGCCCCCGGATACCAGCCCCCCACCCTATGTGAATGAGTATGGGGTACAATGTACCCCTACCCATTCACCTGTAAAATAAAAGTACCCAAAAAAAAACACAACACACGAGATAAAATATTTTATTGCACAGCTCCGGGGGTCTTCCGTCTTCGGGGGTCTTCTCGCCGGACTCCTCCGCTATCTTCTTGTAGCTCTTTTGCTAGCGGAGGAGTCCGGCTTTCTTCCTCGCCGCCGGCCTCTTCTCCCGACTTCGGGGGTCTTGTCCCCCTCTTCGGTTCTTCTGCCGGGCCACCGCGCCTTCTTATAGCTCTTTTGCAGGCGGTGGCCCGGTCTTCTGTCGCCGCTGTCGCCGCCGCCTTCCGTTCTTGTTATTCTTCTTGTTCTTCTTGTTCTTCTCCAGGAGATGTTGACACGTCGTTCTCTCCGGCCGGAATGCCAGAGCCGCGCTGTGCGGCCACTTATATAGTGACAATGGGGCGGTGTCACATGGTATATGTCACATGGGTTGGTCACATGGGTTGATGTCACATGGGGACTATGACATCGTAAGGGGGCGGGGTCACCATGTGACCAACCCATGTGACATATACCATGTGACACCGCCCCATTGTCACTATATAAGTGGCCGCTCAGCGCGGCTCTGGCATTCCGGCCAGAGAGAGCGACGTGTCAACATCTCCTGGAGAAGAACAAGAAGAACAAGAAGAAGAACGGAAGGCGGCGGCGACAGCGGCGACAGAAGACCGGGCCACCGCCTCTAAAAGAGCTATAAGAAGGCGCGGTGGCCCGGCAGAAGAACGGAAGGCGGCGACAGAAGAACGGAAGGCGGTGACAGAAGACTGGGCCACCGCCTGCAAAAGAGCTATAAGAAGGCGCGGTGGCCCGGCAGAAGAACCGAAGAGGGGGACAAGACCCCCGAAGACGGAAGACCCCCGGAGCTGTGCAATAAAATATTTTATCTCGTGTGTTGTGTTTTTTTTTGGGTACTTTTATTTTACAGGTGAATGGGTAGGGGTACATTGTACCCCATACTCATTCACATAGGGTGGGGGGCCGGTATCCGGGGGCCCCCTTATTAAAGGGGGCTCCCGGATTCCGATAAGCCCCCCGCCCGCAGACCCCGACAACCAACGGCCAGGGTTGTCGGGAAGAGGCCCTTGTCCTCATCAACATGGGGACAAGGTGCTTTGGGGTGGGGGGGGCCGCGCGGCCCCCCCTTCCCCAAGGCACCCCCCATGTTGAGGGCACGCGGCCTGGTACGGCTCAGGAGGGGGGGCGCGCTCGCTCGCCCCCCTTTCCTGGCCGGCCGGGTAGCATGCTCGGACAAGGGTCTGTTGTGGACTTTGGGGGGACCCCCACGCCGATTTTTTTCGGCGTTGGGGTTCCCCTTTAAGTCCATTCCAGGCGGCGGAGCCCGCAACGTCTCCGCCGCGGGCCCCGCCTACCTGCACACGCGCTCGAAATGAGCGGACTGTTGCCTCGTGTGTGGGCGAGTCCGCTCATTTCAAAAGTTGCGCGGACTTAGTACGACGAACAAAGTTTGCCGTATTTGTCCGCTCAAAAAGTGCCGTGTGGGCGTGTTCGTTCATTCAAAAGTTTGAGCGGACTGTTTGACGAACTTAGTTTCGGCAGACAGTCCCCGCGTGTGTACGCCGCCTCACACTTTAAACTGTTGGTTTTCCCTTCTATTTTACTGTTTCCATTAACAGATTTCACTTGTTTATAGTAAAGTGAAAAGGTTTTTTACAGGACCTTGATCCTAGGCTGGTTTACTAGAGTTGAGAATTTTAGACTAGTCACTTCAATTATCCAATCATGTAAAAAGCAAACTCCTAATTTTCACTACCAATTTTAAAAACACAAAAACAGAAAATTGTACCATACTTACCGTAATTTTCTTTTCCTGGTGCCTATCCATGGCAGCATACCTGTGACAAGCTCCGCCTTGGCTCCTCCCTCAGGACTAGTGAATATTATAAAAGAAAAGGTTAGTACAACCCCCGCATTCTCGTTAATATAGAATACCGAGGGTGGGAATGTATGCTGCCATGGATAGGCACCAGGAAAAGAAAATTACGGTAAGTATGGTACAATTTTCTGTTTTCCTGGTGCCTCCATGGCAGCATACCTGTGACAAATAACTAGCTGAGACGGGTGGAATAATGCTTAGAGGTTTATTTTAAAGAAATTATTATTTAGAAGAGGCGAAGGCCGAAGTGACTGCCTGTCTGCCAAACTCCACTGAGGAGAGAGCTCCTGGGTCCACCCTGTAATGTTTCAGGAAAGTATGTTGGGACGACCAGGTCGCTGCCCGACAAATAGTTTCGATCGACACATTCGCTCTTGCCGCCCAAGAGGCAGAAACCGCTCTGGTGGAGTGCGCCCTGACCGCCGAAGGGGTCTCTAGTCCCTTTGTCCTGTACACCTTGTGGATGAGTTTGACGATCCATGAGGCGATCGTTCTAGCTGATGCCTCCTTTCCTTTGTTTTTTCCCCAGGGAATTATGAACAGTCTGATGGAGGCCCGGAATGAAGCTGTGGCTTGCAGATAGCATTTCAGAGTGGAGGCGATGTCTAATTCATGAAGAGCGACAGAGTCCTGTTCAGAAAATGTTGGGAGTGCCCAAGGTTCTGACATGCTCAAGGATGAAGCGACCTTGGGAATGAACCCTCGTACTGTTCTGAGTTCCACTCTATCTGGGTAAAATATAATGTGATCATGATCTGCTCCCAAAGCTTGGAGCTCTGAAACCCGTCTGCCAGAGGTTATGGCTATCAGAAAGGCTAATTTTAAGGTTAGATTCCAGAGCGATGCTGAGTTCGAAGGGGCAAAGGGTGGATTGGCTAAGGACTCCAGGATGACCGTAAGGTCCCAAGTGGGAAAAGATTGTTTGGTTGGTGGTCGGATCTTCCTGACGGCCTTAAAGAACTGGATTAACAATGGATCCTCCGGCCATCTTTTACTGGTTGCTGCTGAGATCGCTGATACCTGTACCTTCAATGTACCTAACGCAAGACCTAGGTCCAGGCCTGTCTGCAAGAACTCAAGAATTTGAGATGATGAAGGGGAACCTGGATCACAGTTTCTGTCAAGCATGAAGGCCCTGAACTTGTTCCATACTTTATCGTATATGTTGTTCGTGGATGGTTTTCTCGCTTTGAGCAGGGTTCCGATCACTTTGTCGGAGCACCCCAGGGATTGGAACCTTTTCCTTTCAGTTGCCAGATGTGAAGGTCCAGCCTGCGGGGATCTGGGTGGGTGTGACATCCTTGCGACAGGAGGAGGGGTACTATTGGAACCTTGACTGGAGGACTGGTGCTCAGATCCATTGCCGTAGGGAACCAAGGCCTTCTTGGCCAGTATGGTAGAATCGCTATCACCGTCGATGTCTCCCTCACGAGTCTTGACAGGAACCTCGGTATGAGGGGCCGCGGAGGAAAAGCGTAGGCCTGATCGCATGCCCAAGGGGCTGAGAGGGCATCTGTTGCCTCCGCCTGGGGGTGCGGAAACCTCGAGATAAACCTTGGAAGTTTGGTGTTGGATGCTGTCGCAAAGAGGTCTAGCTCGAGGGGCCCCCACTGGATCACTATCCAGTTGAAGAATTTCGGGTGTAAGGACCACTCGTTGGTATCTGCGAACCTGCAGGAAAGGCCGTCTGCCCTTGAGTTGAGATGGCCGGGCAGATAGACTGCCTTCAGGTCCTTCAGATTCCTTTCCGCCCAGAGGAATATGGGCTCCACCTCGTTCAGGAGGGATCTGCTGCGTGTTCCCCCTTGTCGGTGCACATAGGATACCACGGCCCTGTTGTCCATCCTGAGGAGAACTGGTTTGCCCGAAATCTCGAACTCCAGGGCTAGCAGTGCAAGATAGGCCGCTCTGAGCTCCAGGACATTCGACACCATGCCGGCTGCATTGAAGGACCATCTTCCTTGTACTGAGGTCTGGTTGGAATGTGCTCCCCAACCAGCTGCGCTGGCATCGGTAGTAATTATGATCCAGTCGACATGCCCTAGCGGGCGAGACTTCAGAAGTGTGTCTTCATCCACCAATGTAGACTCCTGAGCATCCGGTTCGTCAGGTGTATGGGTTGGGATAGATATCGTCTGTTCCACAGTCTTAAGAACTCCAGCTGAAAATGTCTCAAATGCCAGTGGGCCCAGGGGACCATAGGGATGCATGACGACATCCGACCTATCAGGCTCAAACAATTTGAGGCTGTCAGGTAGGATCTCGAGCTCACCTTCTTCATTTGTTGGATAATGGAAGATACCTTCTGTGGTGGGAGAGACACCGTTCCGTTCATTGTATTGAACAGGGCTCCCAGATAGACCATCTCTTGAGTCGGAGAGAGGAGACTTTTCTCGTGGTTTATCTTCCATCCAAAATCCGCTAGTGTTGTCAATAGGATATTCCTGTGTTCCACTAACTGGGTTGGGTCCCTCCCCAGGAGTAGAAGGTCGTCCAGATAGTGATACACCCGAAGCCCCAATTCTCTCAGAGGTGCTATGATGGCAATCAGGGTCTTTGTAAAGACTCTTGGTGACGGGCAGAGGCCAAATGGAAGGCTCTGAAATTGGAGATGTACTTGCCCCACCGCGAATCTCAGGTATTTCTGGAACGTAGGGAGTATGGGTATGTGTAAGTAAGCGTCTTGCAGGTCTATTGACAACATCCAATCCCCTGGTTGGACCACGCGAATAATCGTCTGTAGAGACTCCATCTTGAATTTTTCCAGAAAGATATAGCGATTTAGCCTTTTTAGGTCTATCACGGGTCTCCACCCCCCGTTTCTCTTGGGGACTAGAAACAGGGTGGAATAAAAACCGAAAAATCTCTCGGATGGAGGCACTGGAACTACTGCTCGTTGCTCCTGTAGGGAAAGAAGAAATTGCTTTAGTGCTTCCGCTTTTTGAGGGGATCTTGATACCCTTGTCGGGGAAAAAAAGCCCTTGGGAGGTTTGTCTAGGAAAGACCAGAAATGACCGTGTTTGACTGTTGCAACTACCCAAGGATCCCTGCATTTTTGTTCCCAAATCTTTGAGAACTGTTTTAACCTGGCCCCCACAGGGATCACTTGGGCTGGCCTGGCGTCAAAAGGATTTTGATGGATCCTGTGGGGTGGGTACTGGCCTCTGCCTCCGGGACTTGAGAAATGTAGACTGTGTACTTTTCCAGTTGTGCCTGAAGCCTTTCCCTTGTCTGGACTGTCGGTAGTCCCTATTTTTGGAGTATTGGAACCTTGGTGCGGATGATCTGAAACGTCTGGATCGCCTGTCTTGGGGAAGTAGGCCTGACTTTCCGCCAGTGACCCGAGAGATGGCCTTGTCAAGTTTTTCCCCGAACAAGGCTTTACCGTCAAAAGGTATCTTGCACCAATTTTGCTTCGAGGCAACGTCCGCTGCCCATGGTTTTAGCCACAGTGCCCTTTTGGCCATTACTGTGTGAAGCATTGCCCTTGCGGAGAAACGAATTGAGTCGATGGCGGCCTCCCCAATGAGGTCAGCTGAGAGCTTCAGCTCATCCAACGCCTTGATTATATCTTCTTTTGGGATGTCCTCAGGGCAGGACTTACCATTGGGCTTGACTGGGCTCAAGCCCATGGGCCCCACCCAATAGGGGGCTCCGCTGAGATTCATAGCCGAGTGTACTCGGCTTGACTCCACTCACAGTCATGCCCAGTCCCACCCTATGATGGACATAACACAGGGACTGGGCGTGACTGTGAGCCACGTACACTTGGCCACTCTCGGGTCTGCGAGAGGACCCGAGAGCCCCCGAGAGCTGCCGAGATACACAGGACTCTGTATCTCATCTGTGCCATTTTTAAACTTCAAGACTGCAATGACAAGGCGGCAAATGACACTGGGGCAAGGCTGCAAATGATAAGGCTACACTGACCAGGCTGCAGATGGACACTGATAAGGCTGCATTGATGGGCATTTAAATGTAAGTTTTTTTCCTTAAAATTCCCTCCTAAACTTGGGGTGCGTGTTATACGTCGGCGCATGTTATACGCCGATAAATACGGTAATGTATAGAAGGTAGGGCCCGAAAGTGACTCAAGCCCAGGGGCCCCCACCACCCTAAGTCCTGCCCTGGATGTCCTGTTGGATTGCCGACTCTATATTATCCGTCCAGACGCGTAATGCGTTGGACACTGATGTCAGGGCTATTGCAGGTTTACAGGCATTTCCTGCCATCTGATAGGCCTTCTTAAGGTCGAGGTCCATCCTCCTGTCCAGAAGGTCCTTGAAGGAAGTTGAATCTTCTAGGGGAAAAGTGACATTCTTGGCCAGCCTTACCACTGCGGCATCTACCACCGGAGGGCCCTCCAGCATTGCGGAATCTGCCCCAGAGAGAGGGTATAATTTTCCCAATCGATTGGTGGAAAGTCTTTTTTCTGTCCTCCCCCATTCTTCCTTGATCACTTCCCTGATTTCCTCCATAAGAGGGAAGAAGGAGATCTGGCGCTTAAGGAAGGGGAAGCATGATTTGGACTTCCTGACCTCCATGTTGGAATCCTCCCAACCGATTGCTTGTTTAACGGCTTGCACATAAGGCTGGACCATGGCGAAGGCAAAGCCAGAGGCATCTGTGTCATCTGAAGATTCCTCTGAAATGGCCATTTCGTCCTGATGCTTAGAGGAGGAGGGAGGGAACGGACGACCACTTCCACTCGTGGATGGCCCGGGAATGGAGGTCTCAGCCATCTGTTCCTGAGGAGGGGATGCCGGTTGTTGCATCGGCATTGTGGCGACCAATTCCGCAAGGGAGTCTTTTACTGCCTTTTTAAGGAGATCTGCCACTTGTAGGCCCTCAGACTCTCTGTCCGCTGCATAGTCTCTAAGGCAATCTCGACAAACCAGTTTATCCGGAAGCGGGGTGCCTCCGCAGGCCTGACATCTAGTAGGTCTAGGTCTCGGGGAGCGCGAATGACGGCGCCTCTTGGCTGAAGCTTTCCTGCCACTTCTGTAATGCCCATGTCTGGGCGACCTGCCCCTGCTGTGACAGGAGTCATCATCATCTTCGTATCGCCTTGAGGTCTTCTTAGACGTCTTCTGGCGTACAGGACTGCAATACAAAAGTACCGTCCTTAGTGCACTCTTTTTTTTTTTTTTTTAAACTTACCTGGGCGTAGGTCCTTACATTGGGAGTAGAGTAGGATCTTGAGCGGGCGGCGAAAGGCTCATGTTAGGCGGCTTAGCAGAGGTAACGACTAGGAAAGAGTCAGAGGAGAGGCGTCAACCGGTCATGTGCTGATTCACGAGGAAAAAAAAAAGGGAATTTGCCTACATAAGTAACGACTTTCCCCCCCTTGTTACTGTGTGCTGTGTTTTTTTTTTTTATATATCCATTTTTTTTTTTTTTTTTTGGAGGCTCCAATGAATTTTTTTTTAAATAATTTTATAAATTATTAAATTAATAAATTAATACATTTTCAATAAATAAATTATTCCTTCATATCCTTTAGAGCTATATATATATATATATATTCGCATGCTCACATGTATAAGAAGACAAATGCATTAAGACATGCCTTACCTTTAACAGGGGTGGGTATAGCCTGGAACTCTAGAGTGTAATTCTCTTGTTAACCACAGGCATTTCACTTGTGCTGCTGGGGAAATAAATAGGAGGAGGAGGAGTGGTGGAACGCTTGTGCTCCTCCCCTGACGCTCTGAGGGCAAAGTGAACAATTCGCCCTCAGTAAAAATGGCCACCGAAGCCTCCGACGCTACCGCGCATGCGCCGAACAACGAGACTGGCCGTCGAAACACACGACCCGCCGGCGCATGCGCAGACGACGACGGGGAACGCTGACCGACGATAAAACAACACAGACACGCCGCGCGCGGCCCCTAGTGAGCCTGGGGATGACAAACGCAAGGGGGAAGGGAGGGGGGCCTCCGAAAACTATGGGAGCCAGGGGAACCAGAGCGCAAGAGAGAGAGAGAGGGAAAAGACAGGTGAGACTGGAGAGGAAAATCAAGTCTCAGGAACAGAGCAAAGCTGCCACCTCTGCTGCCATAGACTGGAGCCTGAACGCCCATACTGCAGGTAAAGCTCTTACTTAAGAGACAAACTGCTGGTCCCAAAAGATCCTACAGAAGGGACTTCCAACCTTATAAGCGCATTTAGCTGCCCAAGAGAAGGAACTGCGTCCGGGAGAGGCTTGAACCCGGCGAATGCAGAAGGTAAGGACGCCGACCAGGATTCACTGCCATGAGGTATGAGGAAAAAAAGGAGAATGCGGGGGTTGTACTAACCTTTTCTTTTATAATATTCACTAGTCCTGAGGGAGGAGCCAAGGCGGAGCTTGTCACAGGTATGCTGCCATGGATAGGCACCAGGAAATATTATTTAGAAACATTTCAGTGATTGAGGTGGGGTTTATTTTGATTAAGAGCCAGGCAGGAGTATCACGTGGGGCAGCTGAATGTCCTATAATGAATGTCCTTGAATGAAAGCAAGGGCTTTTGGTACACATTTCAACAACAATAAAAAAAATTGATTTATTTTTAACCACTTCACGCCCGCGATAAAGCCAAAAGACGGCTACAGCGCCGACGCTATCTGCCGGGAGGCCGTCCATGGACGTCCTCCTGTTTACTTGCCCACTGCGCACGGGCACGCATCGGGGAAGTTCTGTGCTGGTCGTGTCCCCCGGACACAGCCAGTCACAGATCGCTGTAAACGGCCAATCACAGCGGCCGTTTACAGCCCGATCGGCGTGCCCAATGAGGTATGATCTCATATGTAAACATATGAGATCATCTCTCATTGCCGGCTTTTCCTCCTCACACAGACAGCGTGTGAGGAGGGAGAGATGCACCGCTGTGAGGGCGGCACAGTGGTGTAGAGCTTAGTTCTCTCATCTAGCAGCAAAAAGGGTCACTGGTTCGAATCCCAACCACAACACTACCTGCCTGGAGTTTGTATGTTCTCCCTGTGCCCGCGTGGGTTTCCTCCGGGTACTCCAGTTTCCTCCCACACTCCAAAGACATGCAGGTAGGTTAATTGGCTTCTGTCCAAAATTGGCCCTAGTATATGAATGGGGACCTTGTATTGTGGGCTCCTTGTGGGTAGGGACCAATGTGCAATGTACAGGGATAGGGACAATTGTAGACACTCACTCAGGTTGAACTGGATGGACAACAGTCTTTATTCAACCCTACTAACTATGTAACTATGAAATCTCACAGTGGTTAGTGTAAAAAATAAAAAAAGGAAAATAAAGTGACCATCTGTCCCCAGTGCCATATCAGTGTCATGTGTCATCAGTGCCACATATTTGTACCATCTGTCATCAGTGTCATGTGCCATCTGTCATCAGTGCCACATATTAGTGTCATGTGTCATCAGTGCCACGTATCATTGTCCTGGTGCTCTAGGGCCTTCAAAAGTGTAACAGGTAGTCAACAAGTTAGATGTGTAATTTATGCTATTAGAACATGGGGCGGCACTCCCTGCATGTTGGGCCTCTCTATGTAGTCAGGCTGTGGAAAAGTCCCACATATGTGGTATTGTAATACTCAGGAGTAGCAGAATTTATTTTGGGGCATTATTTGTGCTATACACATGCCACATGAGAGAAATAACCTATTACAATGACAATTTTGTGGAAAATTTTTTAATAAAATAAAAAATCTTAATTTTGCAAAGAATTGTGGGAAAAAATGACAACATCAAAAAGCTCACCATGCCTCTTACTAAATACCTTGGAATGTCTACTTTCAAAAAAGGGGTCATTTGGGGGTATTTGTTCTTTCCTGGCGTGTTTGGGTCACAAGAAATGAGATAGGCCACCAGTACATCAGATGTGATCAATTTTGTATGATTCGCACCACAGCTTGTAGACTCTCTAACTTTCACAAAGACCAAATAATATCCACCAATTTGGGTTATTTTTACCAAAGATATGTAGCATTATAAATTGCGGCCAAAATTTATGAAGAAAAATTTATAATTTGAAAATTTTTATCACAGAAACAAAGAAAAAAATGTTTTTCTAAATTTTCTGTCTTTTTTCATTTATAGCACAAAAAATAAAAAACCCAGAGGTGATCAAATACCACCAAAAGAAAGCTCTATTTGTGGGAAAAAAGGACAAAAATTTCATTTGGGTACAGTGTTGCATGACTGAGTAATTGTCATTCAAAATGTGAGAGCACCGAAAGCTCAAAATTGGTCTGGGCAGGAGTGGTGTTTAGTGCCCAGAAGGCAAGTGGTTAATCAGGCCTCCAGGGCAATTTTTTTTTAAAGACTGCAGTTATTAGTGCAGGATATATCACAGATTACAAAAGTGATCCACCAACATATACATATTCCCTGGCTGACTTACAAAAAATTATAATAATAGTATCTACATTTAATATATGGGCCATACTGTATGTTAAAGCATATGCACATGGGTTTACATACACTGCAATTGAAGTCGCCTTGTCATATTTTCCAAATTCTGCAGTAGTCTAAAGCCCAATTCTAGGCAACTTAAAGTTAAGTGGCTCTATAGAGATGACACTTTTTTAGGCCTCATTCACGCATGGTGTCTGTTAATTTGAGCAATAATACATTCTGTTGATCAGAATATTAATTTATTCTAGTTATTGAAATGCATTATTGCTCAAACACTAGATGCGTCTAGTGTTTAGCCATGTTTAGGCGCCTTCATCGTTTTATGCCTTTTAGCTTTCTTCCTAAATGCGCCTTTGGTGGGGGTTTTTTTCAGCCTGTAAATGCTCTTCATCTACTGGTAAACACCTGTGTGTGCATAGAGACACAGGCTAATGCAGGCCTTACATTGATCGAATTCCAATCAAATTTTCTTTAGAAAATCAGAAATGTAGTACATTTTGTAATCAGATAATGCCACCATTGATTTTTCAAAATTTGACCAACCAAGCCTTCAATTTCATCTCATGTTGCTACAGACAAGAAATGTCATACCTGGGGATATTCTTTTCTTTCCAGGTAACAGCTCATGCGCATATTTTTTTGATTATATTTCTTGCATGGTTCTCCCATTATTGATTAGAAATGTGATCGTTTTTCAAAAAATTTCCAACATGCACAATCAATCAAATTTGATGGCTGCACAAAAATCAGCCATTGCTGTAACCCACTAATGGTTCAAAATTTGAACGAACATGAATAATTATTTTATAATAATAATTTGTTCGGAATTTGGCCCATCTATGAGCGGCTTTACATAAAGGTGCTTTTAGAGGTTTACAAAAAAATATAAAAAATTGCTCATTGCCTTAACTGCAGCATTTTTTAAGCTCTGTGTGCATGAGGCCTAAACATTGTTCTAAAAGCCTTAGTTGCCCAGTATCAATCTTTTTTACTGCTATTGTCTCTTTCAACACTGGCAAAAAATGCAAAGAATAGGCTATTTCCATGCAGCATTCCAACACCGGCATGGGTTCCCCCTCCAGGAGCATACCAGGCCCTTAGGTCTGGTATGGATTTTAAGGGGAACCCCCCTATGCCGAAAGAATGGCGTATGGGTCCCCCCAAAATCCATACCAGCCCCTTATCCGAGCATGCAGCCCGGCTGGTCAGGAAAGAGGGTGGGGATGAGTGAGCGCCCCCCCCGAACCATACCAGGCCGCATGCCCTCAATATAGGGGGGTGGGTGCTTTGGGGGAGGTGGCAACTTGTACCCCCCCACCCAAAACACCTTGTCCCCATGTTGATGAGGACAAGGGCCTCTTCCTGACAACCCTAGCCGTTGGTTGTCAGGGTCTGCGGGCAGGGGGCTTATCGGAATCCGGGAGCCCCCTTTAATAAGGGGGCCCTCAGATCCCGGCCCCCCACCCTACCCATTCACCTGGGGAAAAAAAGTGTAAAAAATAAAAAAAAACACAGGTTTTTAAAGTAATTTATTAATCAGCTCCGGGGGTCTTCTTCCGAATTCTCCGCTCTGTTCAGCCTCTTCTCCCGCTCTCCGGAGTTGTCTCCCGCTATCCAGTGCTCCTGTCGACTCCTCAGCTATCTTCTTCCAGCTCTTTTACTAGCGGAGGAGCCCGGTCTCCTCCATCCTTCTTCCCTCTTCTCTCTTCTTTCTTCTTCTGATGTTGACACAATGCTCTCTTCTGCTGTAATGGCTTGTGCGACGTGCGCGGCAAATTATATAGGCATGGGGCGTGGTCGCTGGGTGATGTCACCCGGTGACCCCAGAGCCCAAGCTCTGACGAAGTTCCGACACTTAAGGAATGAAACATGTAAGCTTTTAGGTTGGACTGACACCCTGGAGGTCTTCAATTCACCTCCCCCTATCAAGACCAAATATTACGATCTTGCGAAAGAACAATGTGCAATATATGAGTTTACTGGGTTGAACAGCATTAAATGACCCTGGAAAAAACATCTGTTGAAATACTAAATACAGGCACTTCAGCTGGCGGTGGACTTGTGGTAAGCATTTATATTATTTATGCGGACTGACAACTTGTTGATCAAGGATCTAATGCCATGTGACACAGATAGGCAATATAAATCCCTCTTTTTTGGACTGGGAAAATCTGCGAGGTCAACATCCAGCAAGTAACCAAGAATAATTTGTCTGTTTGAATATTGCTTAGAGGATATACCTACAAGTTGGGGGGACCTTGGCATATGATTACCAGGATGAGAGCAGCAGTCATTGTCCCTACTATGGCAAAAATCGTGATGAGTCAGTATAACCATGCAGTGCCTGTTTTTCAATTTCATTCAGTCTGATTGTACTAAAAGAAATTTATGTTGGTAATACATACAAGAAGTCTTTCATCTTACAACAGAGGACTATCGAGAGAAAAAGAACATTCTACATAAAATTTTATGCCTGTTGTCTATAGAAGGAACTGTCTCTTTTCCAGCTGGAGATATCTCTTGACGGACGACTGACGGGACCACCACCAATGGTAAAATTGGCTGCTCACCTCATCGTATGGACCCTTTAAATTACAGAGGGTCTTATGCACTTAAATATCAACGAATGCTTATCAACTCATCCAATCGCTGTACTCCTCTCAGACAATATCCGACCGGTTCACAAAAGAAAACACAGCTTTCTCCCATTCAGAGTCAAATGAACTGACACGTTTGTGGAATACCCACACTGGATCGGTATATAGCAGTATTCACAATTCCTCAGACCATGTGGATAGAAAGACAGGACATAGTGCTCTCCATAGAAAGACGTTTTAATGATGAATATACATAAAAAACACACTTACAATAAGGAAGCTTTATACGATCGTTAAAATGAACAATGACCGCGGGTGACGTCACGTGATCTCCGTCCGTACATTACGTCCCTATGGGCGGGACTTCATCAGCGGACACGGAAACTACGCGACAGCCGATATATAAATAGACGATAAGGGGTTCCTATAGGGGGGTTCCTATAGTACGGGGTTCCTATACTGTGAGCACGACGTGACGAACAACCTCTACATGTTTATGAAAGTTACCAAGGTAACAACACATCCTGTCGTGTAGTACGAATCTACACGATAACAGGCAAAGACCTCGGCGCAGCCCTTGTGAATTTAAACAAACGTTACTATGTTAACGGCTCATACCATCATGCCTATCCGCACTATGCAAATGAGCACAACAACGAGCCGAATTTAAAAAAGGAATCATATCAATATTTGCAAACATTACCGTTGCAACAATGAATCCCTTCCCCTTATGTATATAGTGTAATCAAATAAATAAAAACCGCTTAATGGGTACTCAAATCCAATACAAAAGAACCACATTATTAAACACATTTTTAAATTGCAAAGCATGAACTTTTTTCTCCAAACTTGAGTTTACAAAAGTCCACCTCCTACAGAATGCATATAAAGATGTGTTTTGAACTTAATATTCAAAAACAATTAAGAATATTAAAATGTGTATAATACACATATATCAACGTGACATCACCTGCAGCCAATAAATTAAATAGTACTAAAAATACAATAAAAAGTAAACAATAAAATCATCGATCAGTAATAAAACAGTTAATATCAAAATCGACATTCAATTCACCAGGCATTAATACATTGGTCTCATGTAGCCAGTAAGATTCCCTACGACTTAACTGGAATTACCCCCCCCCCAATGTTTTGTGACCCTCTCAATCCCCCAAAACTTTAGGCCTTTAGGGTTTTGCTGATGGAATTGTTTAAAGTGTCGGGACACATTGTGGGTTTTCAGACCTTTTTTAATATTATCAACATGTTCTGCTAAACACACATGTAAAGGTCTAGAAGTGCGTCCTATGTATTGTAACCCACATTCGCACGCTAACATGTAAACCACCCCGATCGTGTCACATGTAATCAATTGCCGAATATCGTATTCCCTATTAGTTGCAGAGGCCAGAAACTTCTTCCGTTTCTTAATGTTGACTTTAGAAGGCTTACATGGCTTACACCGCCCACAAGCGTAGAACCCCCCCAAAAAGGAGAACAATCGGTTCTCTGACGGAATAGGGGGGTTAAGAACGCTGGGAACAAGACGGTCCCTCAGAGAGGGAGCTTTTTTATAAATAAACTGTGGGCGAGTAGGTAGCATGGGTCCCAAAATTTTGTCCTGCTTTAAAATGGACCAATGTTTAGACACTATCTTTTCAAATTTTTTATGTTGAACATTGTAATCTAAAATCATTCTAAAAATGTTCTCACTATTATTAGTCTCCCTAGTAGGGATGAGCTTTGTGTTTGAGTCGAACATAGGTTCGACTCGAACATCGGCTGTTCGCCCGTTCGGCGAATTCCGAACGTTATGGGCCGTTCGCGCCAAATTCGTGTGGCGCTCACGGCCCACAATGCACTGCGATGGCGCAGTACATCCCTGGCTCATGATTGGCCAAGCGTGCACTGTGACCCCGCATGCTTGGCCAATCACAGTGCCGGCAGCGAGGAGAGCCATGATTGGCCACAGGCAGGATGCCTGTGGCCAATCATAGCTCAGGCTGTGTAGTACACGCCCCACACTATATAAGGCCGCCAGCGCGGCGGCCTTGTGTAGTGTGTTGGCGTCTGAAGCAGTTAGTGGGTGTTCTGTGTACCTTCAACACAGTATACACTGATCGTTATCGGCCTATTTTTCGATCTTGCTCTTCTATAGTGGTTGTTGTCTGCGTGCCCTGACCGCAGTATACACCGCTATATTCACCTCACTTATATAGCTAGCGATATATCTATCTTTTATAATAGAGCTTGCAGTCAGTGTTAGGAGCTTGTGCGTGCTGTCTGCGTGCTCTGTACCCAGTACACACCGCTATATCCACCTACATAGCTCTTCTCTATTTGAGCCATCTGCCATCTGCAGGAGTTATTGGAAGTTGTGTGTGCCTCCAGCACAGCACAGTATACATCTGTATTTACCCTTTATTGCTGGTGTTCTATAATAAAGGCATCTGCAGGAGTTAGTGGGTGTTGTGTGCCTCCAGCACAATATACACCTGTATCTACCCTTTATTGCTGTTCTCTAATAGAGCCATCTGCAGAGCTTAGTGGGTGTTGTGTGCCTCCAGTACAGTATACCCCTTTATCTACCTTTATTGCTGGTGTTCTATAATAAAGGCATCTGCAGGAGTTAGTGGGTGTTGTGTGCCTCCAGCACAATATACACCTGTATCTACCCTTTATTGGTGTTCTCTAATAGAGCCATCTGCAGGGCTTAGTGGGTGTTGTGTGCCTCCAGTACAGTATACCCCTTTATCTACCCTTTATTGCTGGTGTTCTATAATAAAGGCATCTGCAGGAGTTAGTGGGTGTTGTGTGCCTCCAGCACAATATACACTACCCAATTGCTGTTTTACCCAACTCCCTTCAGGCCATTACCATGTCTGGAAGGCCAGCAAGGAGAGGCAGACAGGCGCGAGCCGATAAAAGAGGGCAAGCGGGCTCTGTGTCTAGAGACAACAGTGCTGGTCGTGGACGCGGTGCATCGTCATCAGCACGTGGCCATGGGACACGCTTGTCCTTCTTTTCGGCAGCTGGACATGTTGAGCCACAACATGCCAACGACTTGGTAGAGTGGATGACCAAGCCCTCTTCATCCTCCTCATCCTCTCTCACCCTGTCTCAGGGTACTAGCAAAGCAGCTGCCAATGCATCGTCTTCCCTCGCCTCAATGTCATCATCAGTGACTCCTTCCCTAGACCCACCACGTCCTCCTGAGGAGTCTCCTGAACTCTTTGAGCACAGTGTTGGGTACATGCTCCAGGAGGATGCCCAGTGTTTTGTAGGCTCTGATGATGACACTCAACTAGAGGAAGGCAGTAGCGTGAATGCAGAGAGAGGGGATGCTCAAGAAGGACAGCAATCTGGCAGTCATGTTCCACAAGCTGCAGCATACTGCCAGGTTTGCTACAGCGATGAAGAGGAAGGGGATGATGAGGGCACTGACTCCGCGTGGGTGCCTGGTAGGAGAGAGGAAGAGGAAGAGGAGGAGGAGGAGGAGGAGGCACATGTCCAACGAGGCAGGATGCCCTCCGGGGGCCAGCTTAGGGGCACACACCGACTGAATCACACCGCAGGGCTCCGCCTGTGCAGGGCGCTGCCTCTGCGCGTTATTCTAAAAGTTCTTTGGTGTGGGCCTTTTTTGAGACGAGTGCATCAGATCGCACCGCTGCTATTTGCAACATATGTCTCAAGCGTATCTCGCGTGGCCAAAACATCAACCGCTTGGGCACCACATGCTTGACCAGACATATGTTGACCTGCCATGCAGCTCGTTGGCAAGCGTACCTCAAAGACCCACACCAAAGAACAAAACGGACCTCTCCTTGCTCCTCATCAGCTGGCATCTCCAACCCCACTAGACCTTCAGTCCTCTCAGAAACCTGCTCTGAGAGGAATGAAGGTGTAGAATTAGGTGTGTCACAGCCAAGTGCTTCCGGGCACTCTGCTAGCAGTACACCCACGTCCGATTATAGCAAGCAAATGTCCCTGCCCCAGCTGCTGGACCGTCGAAAGAAGTTCACTCCCAGCCATCCACATGCCCAGCGGTTGAATGCTAGCTTGGCTAAATTGCTAGCACTTCAACTGCTGCCTTTTCAGTTGGTAGACTCGGCCCTCCTTCCGTGAGTTTGTACAATGTGCGGTTCCTCAGTGGCAGGTCCCCAAATGCCACTTTTTCTCACGGAAGGCTATTCCGGCTCTCTACCGGCATGTGGAAGGCAATGTCCTTGTCTCGCTGGACAGGGCGGTCAGCGGTAAGGTGCATATTATCGCTGACTCATGGTCCAGCAGGCATGGACAGGGACGTTACCTGTCTTTCACGGCCCATTGGGTCACTCTTCTGGCAGCTGGGAAGGATGCAGGACAAGGTGCAGTAGTGTTGGAGGTTGTTCCGCCACCATGCCTCCAAAATGCTACTATTGGTTGTGTCACACCTCTCTCCTCCACCCCCTCCTCTTCTTCTTCCTCCATGGCCTCTTCCAGTGCTCTGTCCTCAGAACCAGCGGTGCTCCGTAGGCGTTCCAGGGGCTGCGCAAGTACGCAGGCAAAACGATGCCATGCCGTGCTTGCGCTGGTTTGTTTGGGGGACAGGAGCCACACTGGGGCGGATGTTTTGTCAGCTCGGCAAGGGCAGGCCGAGAGGTGGTTGACGCCACGCCAGCTTAAGCCAGGAATGGTGGTTTGCGACAATGGCACCAACCTCCTCTCCGCCCTCCAACAGGGACAACTGACCCATGTGCCCTGTGTAGGTCACGTCCTTAACCTGGTGGTGCAGCGGTTCTTGGGCAGGTACCCGGGCTTACAGGATGTCCTGAAGCAGACCAGGAAAGTCTGTATGCATTTCCACCGATCATTTAATGCCTGTGCTCGGCTGGCTGAGCTCCAAAAGGAGTTGAACCTGCCCAAGAACCGCCTTATATGTGACATGCCCACCAGGTGGAACTCAACGTTGGCCATGCTGCAGCGGCTGCACATGCAGCAGAGGGCCTTTAATGAGTACCTGTGCGACTACGGCACCAGGACAGGGTCAGGGGAGCTTGGTTTTTTCTCACCACGCCAGTGGGGCATGATCAGGGATGCATGCACTGTCCTGTCACCGTTTGAGGAGGCCACAAGGATGGTGAGCAGTGACAGTGCATGCATCAGTGACACTGTACCTCTTGTCCACCTCTTGGAGCATACGCTGCGTGGAATAATAGACAGGGCACTTGAGGCAGAACAGAGGCAGGAAGAGGAGGACTTCCTTGCCTCTCAAGGCCCCCTTTATCCAGACAGTGTTGCTGCTGTGCCACCCATCACACAGGAAGAGGATGAGGAGGAGGAAGAGGAGGAGGAGGATGATTGTGTCAGCATGGAAGTGGAGGCTGGCACTCAGCATCAGCAGCAGCAGCAGTCTTGTAGGGATGATTTACAGTCCCAAGAAACCCGTGGACTTGTACGTGGCTGGGAGGAGGTAGCTGCGGATCATGTTGTCCTTAGTGACCCAGAGGACTCCGGACCGAATGCCTCAGCTAACCTGCGCTGCATGGCCTCCCTGATCCTGCAAAGCCTGCGGAAGGATCCTCGTATTCTTCGGATCAAGGAGAGGGACCATTACTGGCTGGCCACTCTCCTTGATCCACGGTACAAGGGTAAAGTTGCCAACCTTATCTTGCCATCGCAGAGGGAGCAGAGGATGAGACATCTCCGGGAGGCCTTGCAGAAAGGTCTGTGCAACGCCTTCCCAGAGACTGGGAGGTTACAAACTCCTGGTCCTGGACAACGTGTTGCTGAGGCATCAGTCAGAAGGAGCGGTGGAGAAGGTGGCCGTCTGACTGATGCTTTCAGACAATGTTTTAGTCCGCAGCCCCAAGGTATGATCGGTTCCAGCAACCATCGCCAGCGTCTGATTTACATGGTGCAGGAATACCTAGGGGCAAGGTCAGACTTGGACACCTTTCCCACTGAAAATCCTCTGGCTTACTGGGTCTTGAGGATGGATCACCAGGCCAGAGCTTGTACAGTATGCAATTGAGCTACTGGCCTGTCCTGCATCCAGCGTTCTTTCGGAACGCACCTTCAGTGCTGCTGGTGGCTTTGTTACCGATCACAGGGTGCGCCTGTCCACCGAATCAGTTGATCGACTGACCCTCATCAAGATGAATCAGTCTTGGATAACCCACAGCTATCAAGCAGCTACCAAGCACCTGAAGCTGATGTAACCGAATAATTTTTTTGGAAATATCACATCCCTTTAAGACTGCCTATGCTGATGCTGAGTGACTGTCCTGTTATGTTGATTGTCTATCCTCTTCCTCCTTCGCTGATATGTTGGAAGAACATTTCTGGTTCTGGGTGATGCCATCAGCCCAATTTTTCTGCCCCTGTTTAACAGGGGCGTTTAATTACAATTTTTGATGCAATGCTTTGCAGCAGGGCTAATTCCTGCAATAAAACTAGAGTATATGGGAGAGGTTGCAGTGTAGTGGCACCAGCACCAGTGCCTAAGGCCCAATTTTTCTGCCCCTGTTTAACAGGGGCATTTAATTACAATTTTTGATGCAATGCTTTGCAGCAGGGCTAATTCCTGCAATAAAACTAGAGTATATGGGAGAGGTTGCAGTGTAGTGGCACCAGCACCAGTGCCTAAGGCCCAATTTTTCTGCCCCTGTTTAACAGGGGCATTTAATTACAATTTTTGATGCAATGCTTTGCAGCAGGGCTAATTCCTGCAATAAAACTAGAGTATATGGGAGAGGTTGCAGTGTGGTGGCACCAGCACCAGTGCCTAAGGCCCAATTTTTCTGCCCCTGTTTAACAGGGGCGTTTAACCACTTGCCGACCGCCGCACGACGATGTACGTCGACAGAATGGCAGGGGCAGGCATATGGGCGTACATGAGCGATCCGGGATGAGGGGGCGGCCATTCGTTCATGGCCACCCCCTCGCGATTGCTCCTGCCGAATGGAAGTGAAGCGTGACATCACTTCCTCTCCTGTAATGTAAACACAGGCAGAGGAAGTGATGTAATCTCTCCTCCGCGTCGGTATTTTTCGTTCCGGCACCGAGGAGAGAGGATCGGTGAGTTGCACCAACACTACACAATACAGTAGAACATGGCAGGCACACTGTCACCCCCCCTTCACCCCCCGATCACCCCCCCAATCACCCCTGCACCCCCAGTCACAGTGACACCAATTGCATTTTTTTTTTTTTGCATTGGTGTCATTTGTGACTGTAATAACTGTTAGGGCAGTTAGGGTTAGCCCCCTTTAGTTCTAAGGTACCCCCTAACCCCCCAATAAAGGTTTAACCCCGTGATCACCCCCCGTCGCCAGTGTCACTAAGGCTGGGTTCACATTGCAGCGGTTTATGAGAACGGATGTGATTCGCACCGCACTGCAGTGCAAATCACATCCGATCTCTGTGCGATTCGAGTTCAGCCATACAGATAGTATGGATGAATTCGCGTCGCACCCGCCGCACCCGCCGCAGACTCGCATGGGACCCTTTTTTTGGTCCGCAGCAGAATCGGATCGCATGGGTGTTCACACCATGTGATCCGATTCCTGTCCGAGTTTTTTTTTTTTTTTTGCATTGATGTCATTTGTGACTGTGATAACTGTTAGGGCAGTTAGGGTTAGCCCCCTTTAGTTCTAAGGTACCCCCTAACCCCCCCAATAAAGGTTTAACCCCGTGATCACTCCCCGTCGCCAGTGTCACTAAGGCTGGGTTCACATTGCAGCGGTTTATGAGAACGGATGTGATTCGCACCGCACTGCAGTGCAAATCACATCCGATCTCTGTGCGATTCGAGTTCAGCCATACAGATAGTATGGCTGAATTCGCGTCGCACCCGCCGCACCCGCGGCAAACTCGCACGGGACCCTTTTTTTGGTCCGCAGCAGAATCGGATCGCATGGGTGTTCACACCATGCGATCCGATTCCTGTCCGAGTTTGCAGATCGCACTGCGATATGCAAACTGATTTGGGGGTGTCATTAACATTTCACTGACACTCCCAGCAGTTCGCATAGGGCAGTGTGATGCGGGAACCCGCCGCAGATTTGTGGCGTTCCAGCATCGCTCCAGTGTGAACCCAGCCTAATAAGCGATCGTTTTTCTGATCGCTGTATTAGTGTCACAGGTGACGCTAGTTAGGCAGGTAGGTATTTAGGTTCGCCGCAGCTTTTTATAGCGCCAGGGACCCCCATATACTACCGCATAAAGCCCCCTGATTGCCCCCTAGTTAACCCTTTCACCAGTGATCACCATATAACTGTTACAGGTGACGCTGGTTGGTTAGTTATTTTTTTATAGTTTCAGGGCACCCGCCATTATTACTTAATAAAGGTTTAAACCCCTGATCACCCGGCGGGTGATATAAGTTTGAGGGTCAGATAAGGTCTGCGTCGCCCCAGGCAGCGTCAGGTTAGTGCCAGTACCGCTAACACCCACGCGCAAAGCATACACCTCCCTTAGTAATATAGTATCTGATCAGATCTATATTAGCGTCGCCAGCAGTTTAGGTTTCCCAAAACGCATTGTTAGCGGGATCAGCCCAGATACCTGCTAGCACCTGCGTTTAGCCCCTCCGCCAAGCCCAGACCAGCCCACCCAAGTGCAGTATCGATCGATCACTGTCACTTACAAAACACAACGCACATAACTGCAGCGTTCGCAGAGTCAGGCCTGATCCCTGCGATCGCTAAGGCCGCGTACACACGGGCGGACTGTTCGCCCAACTTTGTCCGCTGAACAGTGTTTGGGCGGACAGTCCGCTCGTGTGTGGGCTTTCAGCGGACAGTTTCAGCGGACAGTTTGACGGACAAGGTTTTTCGGAATTTCCGAAAAACTGTCCGCTGAAACCTTGTTTCAGCGAACAGTCCGCTCGTGTGTAGGCTTGTTCGTCAAACAAAGTTGCGCGCATGCTCAGAAAGGATTTTCACGCCGAAAGTTATAATGCAGTGTATAGGACGTCGTATTTTTTGTCCCGTCGTACGTGCCGTTCACGTCATCGCGCACGGTTTCAGCAAACTGTTCGTCCGTCGTGTGTGGCCATGTCCGTCCATGCTAATTTTGAGAGGACTGTTTGCCGAAACTGTTTGACGGACAAAGTTGGGCGAACAGTCCCCGCGTGTGTACGCGGCCTAACAGTTTTTTTTGTAGCGTTTTGATACAGTCGCTGACAGCCTAGGTGCTTTTTTACCTGTGAGTCTCACTAGTGTACCCCTAAATTTAGGGGTGTCTACTTTCCAAAATGGGGTCATTTGTGGGGGTTTTGTGCCATCTTGGCATTTTATGGCCTTCAAAACTGTAATAGGTAGTGAGGAGTGAAGTCAAAAATTTACGCCCTTAGAAAGCCTGAAGGCGGTGCTTGGTTTTCGGGGCCCCGTACGCGGCTAGGCTCCCAAAAAGTCACACATATGTGGTATCCCCGTACTCAGGAGAAGCAGCAGAATTTATTTTGGGGTGTCATTTCACATATGCCCATGGCATGCGTGAGCAATATATCATTTAGTGACAACTTTGTGAAAAAAAAAAAAAAAAAAAAAAAGTTTGTAATTTTCCCGCAACTTGTGGCAAAATATAAAATATTCCATGGACTCAACATGCCTCTCAGCAAATAGCTTGGGGTGTCTACTTTCTAAAATGGGGTAATTTGTGGGGGTTTTGTGCCATCTTGGCATTTTATGGCCTTCAAAACTGTAACAGGTAGTGAGGAGTGAACTCAAAAATTTACGCCCTTAGAAAGCCTGAAGGCGGTTCTTGGCTTTCGGGGCCCCGTACGCAGCTAGGCTCCCAAAAAATCTCACACATGTGGTATCCCCGTACTCAGGAGAAGCAGCAGAATTTATTTTGGGGTGTCATTTCACATATGCCCATAGCATGTGTGAGCAATATATCATTTAGTGACAACTTTGTGAAAAAAAATAAATAAATAAATAAAAGTTTGTAATTTTCCCGCAACTTGTGGCAAAATATAAAATATTCCATGGACTCAACATGCCTCTCAGCAAATAGCTTGGGGTGTCTACTTTCTAAAATGGGGTAATTTGTGGGTGTTTTGTGCCATCTTGGCATTTTATGGCCTTCAAAACTGTGATAGGTAGTGAGGAGTGAAATTACAAATGTACGCCCTTAGAAATCCTGAAGGCGGTGCTTGGTTTTTGGGGCCCCGTATTCGGCTAGGCTTCCAAAAAGTCGACCACATGTGGTATCCCCATACTCAGGAGAAGCAGCAGAATGTATTTTGGGGTACAATTCCACATATAACCATGGCATGTGTGAGCAATATATCATTTAGTGACAACTTTGTGTAAAAAAAATAAAAAATTTTTTTTTGTCATTATTCAATCACTTGAGGCAAAAAAATAAAATATTCAAGGGGCTCAACATGCCTCTTATCAATTTCCTTAGGGTGTCTACTTTCCAAAATGGGGTCATTTGGGGTGGTTTTGTACTGCCCTGCCATTTTAGCACCTCAAGAAATGAGATAGGCAGTCTTAAACTAAAAGCTGCGTAAATTCCAGAAAACGTACCTTAGTTTGTAGATGTGACAACTTTTGCGCAAACCAATTAATATACAGTTATTGACTTTTTTTTTTACCAAAGACATGTGGCTGAATACATTTTGGCCTAAATGTATGACTAAAATTGAGTTTATTGGATTTTTCTAATAACAAAAAGTAGAAAATATCATTTTTTTTCAAAATTTGCGGTCTTTTTACGTTTATATCGCAAAAAATAAAAATCGCAGAGTCAGTCAAATACCTTTAAAAGAAAGCTCTATTTGTGGGAAAAAAAGGACGCACATTTTGTTTGGGTACAACATTGCATGACCGCGCAATTACCAGTTAAAGCAGCGCAGTGCCAAATTGTAAAAAGACCTCTGGTCATTGACCAGCAAAATGGTCCGGTCTGAAAGTGGTTAATTACAATTTTTGATGCAATGCTTTGCAGCAGGGCTAATTCCTGCAATAACACTAGAGTATATGGGAGAGGTTGCAGTATCGTGGCACCAGTGCCTAAGGCCCAATTTTTCTGCCCCTGTTTAACAGGGGCATTTAATTAAAATTTTTGATGCAATGCTTTGCAGCAGGGCTAATTCCTGCAATAAAACTAGAGTATATGGGAGAGTTTGCAGTGTCGTGGCACCAGCACCAGTGCCTAAGGCCCAATTTTTCTGCCCCTGTTTAACAGGGGCGTTTAATTACAATTTTTGATGCAATGCTTTGCAGCAGGGCTAATTTCTGCAATAAAACTAGAGTATATGGGAGAGATTGCAGTGTCGTGGCACCAGCACCAGTGCCTAAGGCCCAATTTTTCTGCCCCTGTTTAACAGGGGCATTTAATTACAATTTTTGATGCAATGCTTTGCAGCAGGGCTAATTCCTGCAATAAAACTAGAGTATATGGGAGAGGTTGCAGTGTGGTGGCACCAGCACCAGTGCCTAAGGCCCAATTTTTCTGCCCCTGTTTAACAGGGGCGTTTAATTACAATTTTTGATGCAATGCTTTGCAGCAGGGCTAATTCCTGCAATAAAACTAGAGTATATGGGAGAGGTTGCAGTGTGGTGGCACCAGCACCAGTGCCTAAGGCCCAATTTTTCTGCCCCTGTTTAACAGGGGCGTTTAATTACAATTTTTGATGGAATGCTTTGCAGCAGGGCTAATTCCTGCAATAAAACTAGATTATATGGGAGAGGTTGCAGTGTGGTGGCACCAGCACCAGCACCAGTGCCTAAGGCCCAATTTTTCTGCCCCTGTTTAACAGGGGCGTTTAATTACAATTTTTGATGCAATGCTTTGCAGCAGGGCTAATTCCTGCAATAAAACTAGAGTATATGGGAGAGGTTGCAGTGTGGTGGCACCAGCACCAGTGCCTAAGGCCCAATTTTTCTGCCCCTGTTTAACCTCCTCCCGCCCGCCCTATAGCCGAATGATGGCCTTAGAGCGGGCGGCTTCCTTCGCCTGGCCGTCCCTGGACGGCCTGGTGTTTACTTCCGCCTCCGGGGGCGCGCATCGCTGAAGTATTGTATTTGCCGTGTCTCCCGGAGACAGGCAAATACAGATCGCCGTGAACGGCCAATCAAAGCGGCCGTTCACAGCGCGATCGCAGCTGCCAATGGGAGATGATCTCATATGTAAACATATGAGATCATCTCCCATTGCCGTGTCTCTCCCTCCTCACACAGAGACAGCGTGTGAGGAGGGAGAGCGATCTATGTGTCAGCCCCAGTGCCAGTGTCAGCCCCAGTGCCTGTGTCAGCCCCAGTGCCAGTGTAGCCCCAGTGCCAGTGTCAGCCCCAGTGCCTGTGTCAGCCCCAGTGCCAGTGTCAGCCCCAGTGCCAGTGTCAGCCCCAGTGCCATCTGTCAGCCCCAGTGCCAGTGCCATCTGTCAGCCCAGTGCCATCTGTCAGCCCAGTGCCATCTGCCAGTGCCGCCAGTGCCACCTGCCAGCGCCTGCCGTCAGCCCCAGTGCCGTCAGCCCCAGTGCCGCCAGCGCCAGTGCCACCTGCCAGCGCCAGTGCCGCCCGTCAGCCCCAGTGCCGCCCGTCAGCCCCAGTGCCGTCCGTCAGCCCCAGTGCCGTCCGTCAGCCCCAGTGCCACCAGTGCCGTCAGCCCCAGTGCCACCTGCCAGTGCCACCTGCCAGCACCAGTGCCACCTGCCAGTGCCACCTGCCAGTGCCATCCGTCAGCCCCAGTGCCGTCAGCCCCAGTGCTGTCAGCCCCGGTGCCGTCAGTGCCGCCAGTTCCAGTGCCACCTGCCAGTGCCACCTGCCAGCGCCAGTGCCACCTGCCAGCGCCAGTGCCAGTGCCAGTGCCGCCAGTGCCACCTGCCAGTGCCACCTGCCACCACCAGTGCCGCCAGTGCCAGTGCCGCCAGTGCCACTTGCTAGTGCCACCTGCCACCTGCCAGTGCCACCTGCCAGCGCCAGTGCCATCCGTCAGCCCCAGTGCCGTCAGCCCCAGTGCCGCCAGCCCCAGTGCCGCCAGCCCCAGTGCCAGTGCCACGTGCCAGTGCCACGTGCCACGTGCCAGTGCCACCTGCCAGTGCCACCTGCCAGTGCCACCTGCCAGCGCCAGTGCCACCTGCCAGCGCCAGTGCCATCCGTCAGCCCCAGTGCCGCCAGCCCCAGTGCCACCTGCCAGTGCCACCTGCCAGCGCCACCTGCCAGCGCCAGTGCCATCTGCCAGCCGCAGTGCCATCTGCCAGCCCCATTTGCCAGAGCAATTAGCCAGAGCAAATAGCCAGCACCATCTGCCAATGACATCTGCCAGTGCCAGCCCCAGTGCCAGCCCCAGCCCCATCTTCCAGCGACATCTGCCAGCCCCATCTGCCAGCCCCATCTGCCAGCCCCATCTGTCAGCCCCATCTGTCAGCCCCATCTGCCAGCCCCATCTGCCAGCCCCATCTGTCAGCCCCATCTGCCTCCAGTGCCATCTGCCTCCAGTGCCATCTGCCTCCGGTGCCATCTGTCAGTGCCACATGTCGTCAGTGCCACGTGGGGTCACTTTGTGGGCATTTCCATTGTCCTGGTGCTCCAGGGCCTTCAAAACTGTAATAGGTGATTGAGAAATAAGATGTGTAATTTATGCTCCTAGAATGCCTGATGGTGCTATTTCAATATTGGGCCTCTGTATGTGGTCAGGCTGTGTAAAAGTCTCACACATTTGGTATCGTTATACTCAGGAGGAGTAGTAGAACGTATTTTGGGGTGTCATTTTTGCTATGTACATGCTATGTGTTGGAAATATCTTATAAATGGACAACTTTGCGTAAAAAAAATGCGTTTTCATTTTTTTTCCACATTTTCCCAAAACTTCTGGAAAAAAAATGAACCATTCAAACGACTCATTATGCCTCATAGATTATACGTTGGGGTGTTAGCTTTCCAAAATGGGGTCACTTTGTGGGCATTTCCATTGTCCTGGTGCTCCAGGGCCTTCAAAACTGTAAGGCCGCGTACACACGGGCGGACTGTTCGCCCAACTTTGTTCGTCAAACAGTTTGACAAACAGTCCGCTCAAAATTAGCATGAGCGGACTTGACCACACACGATGAACGAACAGTCCGCTGAAACCGTGCGCGATGACGTACGCCACGTACGACGGGACTAGAAATAGGAAGTCCAAGACACAGCAAAGCACCCCTTGGGCTCCTTCTGCTGACTTTGCGTTAGTAGAAGTTTGGTTAGAGACGATTCGCGCTTTTCAGACTTCAGCTTAATTTGTCCGTTCACTGCGGCGCAGTCTACCTGTGAGGTTTGTATCTGTCTTTCGGTACGCGTGGATCAGTTGTACCTGTTATTAGGCGCTTCTGGTCCGCTTGTTTCTGGGTTTCAGGTCGTTCTTCATAGGTCTGGCTGTTCTTCAGTGCGTTCAGTTGAGCTTGTCTGTCCAGCCGACCGTTTCAAAGCCATGGAGTGTGGACGTACTCGGGAACGAGTTCGTGCTATATTGGGGCTTGGTGTTGGGGTTAATACTTTGACCCGAGCCCAGTCTGTGAACAGGGTGAGGAGGAGTTCATGGACAAAGAATTGGTTGCGCCAGCGTGACCAATTCTCGCATATGCCTTTACTCCGTGAGATCCGTGAGAATAATCCTGATGATTTCAGGAATTATCTCAGGATGACGGACCCCGTTTTTCACCGTCTGCTGGCTTTGCTGACCCCTTATATCAGCAGGCAGGATACCTGCATGCGGCAAGCCATCACTCCGGAGCAGAGGCTCGTCGCCACGTTGCGCTACTTGGCGACAGGGAGAAGCCTTCAGGACCTCAAGTTCTCGACAGGCATCTCCCCCCAGGCTCTGGGGATCATTATTCCAGAGACCTGTTCTGCCATTATTCGGGTCCTGCAGAAGGAATATATGAAGGTAAGTTTGTTCTTTTAATATTGCATTATATGCATTATATGCATTGTATGTTTGTATTCATTTCATCATGACTTTTAATATCCATGACAGGAATATGATGTGAATGTCCCCTTTATATGAATGCATGCATTTTTTTTTTTTTTTGGTGTCATTTTTTTTTAGCTTTTTACCTTTTTTGTGTCCCACATGCATATTTGCTTTCATTAACGTCCTCAGCATTCAATCGTGGGCCCCATATACACCCACAGCCGAGACTGTTTTTCTCTATAATTCATATTGTCAGCTCCATTGTACTATTTTACTTGCCCCCCCACCCTTTGTATACTCTTTGTATACACCCTGTGTGTGTAGATAGAGAGAGATAGAGATAGAGATATAGATATATAGAGATATAGATAGAGATATAGATATATAGAGATATAGAGATATAGATATATAGATATATAGAGATATAGAGATATAGATATATAGAGATAGAGATATATAGATATATAGAGATATAGATATATAGAGATATAGATATATAGATATATAGATATATAGCGATATATAGATATATAGATATAGATATATAGAGATATAGATATATAGAGATATAGATATATAGATATATAGATATAGATATAGATATATAGAGATATAGATATATAGATATATAGAGATATAGAGATATAGATATATAGAGATATAGATATATAGATATATAGATATATAGAGATATAGATATAGATATATAGATATGGATTGTCAACTCATTAATTATTCCCCCCACTCAAATTGCTTGCAGGTGTTGGATACTTATTAATTAGTCCCCCCATCCCACTCAAATTGCTTGCAGGTGTTGGATACTTATTAATTAGTCCCCCACCCCACTCAAATTGCTTGCAGGTGTTGGATACTTATTAATTAGTCCCCCCACCCCACTCAAATTGCTTGCAGGTGTTGGATACTCATTAATTAGCCCCCCCACCCCACTTACCCACCTAATTTATGTCCCCTGGTCCATCAGAGGGCTGATTAATCTGTGAATTGGGCCACCCATTTTTTTTTTTTTTTTGTGTGTGTCATTTTTTTCATAGCTTTTTACCTTTTTGTGTCCCACGTGCATATTTGCTTTCATTAACGTCCTCAGCATTCAATCCTGGGCCCCATATACACCCACAGCCGAGACTGTTTTTCTCTATAATTCATATTGTCAGCTCCATTGTACTATTTTACTTGCCCCCCCCACCCTTTGTATACTCTTTGTATACACCCTGTGTGTGTGTGTGTAGATAGATAGATAGATAGATAGATAGATAGATAGATAGATAGATAGATAGATAGATATAGATATAGATATAGATATAGATATAGATAAATATATATGGATTGTCAACTCATTAATTAGTCCCCCCACTCAAATTGCTTGCAGGTGTTGGATACTCATTAATTAGTCCCCCCACCCCACTTACCCACCTAATTTATGTCCCCTGGTCCATCAGAGGGCTGATTAATCTGTGAATTGGTCCGCCTACTTTTTTTTTTTTTTTGGCAGAAAACAAATTTGCAATATTTCTGTTTAACTGTTGTTCCAAAATGTTTTGGAGTTTTATTTGTTATGAATTGTTTTTATTTAATGACTAATTTTTTTTTCCCTGTGTTTGACTCCCCAGTGTCCTTCCACGCCACAGGAATGGCAGACTGTGGCTTCCCAATTCGCTGCCCGTTGGGACTTCCCCAACTGCGGAGGGGCGATCGACGGGAAACATGTGAGGATTGTGCCCCCACCCCATTCGGGGTCCTACTATTGGAATTATAAGGGGTTCCATAGTGTGGTGCTAATGGCGGCGGTGTCGGCACAATGTGACTTTCTTTATGTGGATGTGGGGAAGAACGGCCGGATGTCTGACGGAGGAGTCTTTAGGCAGACCGAGTTCTGCCACCGTCTTATCACTGGTGGCCTGGACTTGCCACCAGATGCCGAGAATGTGGAGGGGCTACCGTTTGTTTTTCTGGCTGATGAAGCGTTCGGTCTGAGTGAACATCTTATGAGACCCTTCCCCCAAAGGACCCTCACCCCTGAGAGGAGGGTTTTTAATTACCGGCTGGCCAGAGCAAGAAGGGTTGTGGAGAGTGCCTTTGGCATTATGGCCAGCCGGTTCCGTCTGTTACTGACAGCGATCAACCTTGCAGAATATAAACTGAACTATGTTATTCTGTTTTACTGCATTCTGCACAATTTTCTACAGAAATTTTCAGGTAACCAGTACCTGCAGCCTATTGGGCCTGAGGCCGGACTCATATTTCCAGAACTGACAGGGCTGGATCATGCCCTTCCTGGCTTAGCCCCCAAACAGCACGTGAGGTGCGTGACCGCTATGTCAGCTATTTTAATGGTAGGGGGGCTATTCCAATGCCAGCTGAGCAATAAAAATGTATTTTTCTTGAAATATGTCTTGTCTGTTCAAATTTTTAAGTTTGGTTCTTGTTTGCTTTTCACGTTGCTTGTCTCCTACATTGTCCTAATTCAGGGATATGCAATTGGCCAACCTCCGGCTGGTGCAAAACTACAAGTCAATGCTTCATGGGACTTGTAGTTCTGCAACAGCTGGATTTCCATTAATTGCATATTCCTGTCCTAGTGCATTTGTATAGCAAAGGGGTTTTTGACAATAGGAAATAAGGCCCTTTGTGACTGAAAACACAAAATGACTTCCCAAACTGGTATTGAGTATTGAAAGAAGTAGACACACACACACACACATCTTTTTTTTGATTTTTTAATAGTGCACATTCCAACCAGTGCCTCTTTTTTAGATCTTTTTTTTTTTTTGTGTTTTTTTTATTTTTTAACTTGTTTTTTTTTTTTTTAACTTGCTTTTTTTTTTTTTTTTTTCTTTTTTTGTAAACATAGAAATATATAGATATATCTAAAATACAATTATCACAAAAATAAAAAAATAAAATCAGATTTTTAGCTATTTACATAAAACAAGGGGTAAAGCCAAATTTTGAAGATGCACACCAAAAATTATGTGCTATGTACCATCATGAGTGATCACTGGACGTGTTTGGTGGGTGCAATCCCTTCCTCTCCCATACTAGAATGAGGAAGGGTTTGCAAACACCAAATGCGTCCACTGCGATCCTCTGATGGCACATAGCACATGTTGACACACTGTGTGTATCTTCAAAATTTGGCCTCTAAAAACTCTGTTTTTAAAACATTAAAAACGTTTTTACAAGGGAATGAAGAACATGATCGATTGAGTTTTAGGGAAAAGGGGCTTAGATTCTCCCTAAAACATCGATCATGTTCTTCATTCCCTGCCTCATAGTGACCAGTTCTCTTTGGATGTTGAGAATCTGGTTCTCCATCCGGTCAATCTGCCCATTCCAGGCCATGATGTCACCAATTAGCCTCTGGGCACTGTCCGCTGAAAATGGCTCCGCGGCTTCTCCTACCACAACCAGATCATCACCTAAAAACATGTGTAGATAAAAAATTGGTTAAAATATACAGCCATTAATTGTTTACCTTAAGCTGGGTTGTCAGACACTCACTTTGTGGGGTGTGTAACTCCACCTGCTCTTCCTCCTCCACATCTATCCCTGGGCTGGGCTCATCCAGTGGAGCTACGGAGCTTGGTCCAGCGGAGGATACCGAGCTTGGCTGCTCCCTCACAGACACAGGGCTGGGCAGCTCCAATACTGACGCAGGGCTGGGGCTAAGTGCCCAATCAGGCTGGCGAGGTCGGGGGGTCCTGGGCTGCTCCGCCTCTTGTCTGAGTCTTTGTTCCCCTATGAGAATGAAAAAAAAAAAAAAAAGATACTTTTAAGCATAGTGATATTTGAGTTCAGAAATTTGAATATGAAACATTGGTTTGAAGTGGTGTACAATTATTAGCTGGTTATTACAAGATCCTAGTTTAATACATCCTTAAAATGACTTTTTTTTAGTTAGGCTGTGTTCAGACTGCTGCGATGTGCGAACGCTGCAAATCTACTGTGGTTTCACGCATCGCATGCGCAGTTCGCACTGCCCTATGTGACCTGCTGGGAGTATCAGTGTAAAGTTTTATTGACACCTCCAAATTAGTTCTCATTTCACAGTGCAATCTTTAAACTCGGACAGGAATCGGACCACATGGTGTGAACACCCATGTGATCCGATTCGGCTGTGGACTAAAAAAAGGGCCATGTACAAGTTTGGGCCGGATGCGATGCGAATTCAGCCATACTATATGTATGGCTGAAATCGCATCACACAGAGATCACATGTGATTTGCACTGCAGTGCGGTGCAAATCACATTTGATCTCGTACATTGCAGCAATGTGAACCTAGCCTTTAACCAAACTGTGATACTTTATATCTTTTGTCCAAGTTTCACAGACGGACACACTCGAATCATCCCCTGGAGTACCTGTGTGTGATTATGTCAAAAAATGTTCTATGATGTCCCAAACTACACTAAATGTTTCCCAGTCCAGATGTTGAACCAGCATTTTATCTATCTATCTCATTTTTTTAATTGAGTCTACATTGCACTGAATAAATTTATGAAACTTTAGTAAAAATTTATATCCTATAAACTGAGCGTGACAATTCAGTTTATCATGAACAATACAAAAAAATTAATAACTAATTAAAATCGAATCCAACACCAGATAAATTTACACCATACACAAATTCATGCTATTTACGCCCACACATACGAACAACCATATGCGCTCATTACATAAACTATTAACTACACGAACGATCAAATCCACCAGATTTACATACAATACCTACACGAACGATTACGAACAAATCCGCCAGATTTACATACACTACCTACACGAACGATTACGAACAAATCCGCCAGATCTATATACAATGCCTACACGAACGATTACGAACAAATCCGCCAGATCTATATACAATACCTATACGAACGATTATGTCCGACAATCACGAGAAACGCAGAGTTTACTCACTTTTTTACAGGGCCTTTTTGATGCGGTAATATTGGTCCGGCTCCCTGGACTTGATGTCGGACCATCGTTTCCAGAGCTGGTCCTTGCCTCTTCGTACCCCAAATTTGTTCTCCAAGGTTGTGACGACCTCATCCAAGATGGCGCTTTTCCGGACATTAGGTTTGGGGTACGGGCCATGTTCCCCATCATAGTCCTCCCTTCTTAATATAGCCACCATCTTCACCATCACTTCAAAGGCCATATTGGTGACCTTATATCTCCTCCTTGCTCCGGAAGCATGGGGTCCATGGCTTTCCTCCGCGCTGCTCACGCTGCTCATTGAATTTGCGTCCGCCATTTTCTCCTATCATTCACCCACAGCGGAACGAGGGTAAAAGGGGCGGGGAAACATGGTCACAAGGAACGTCAGGGGCGGGCGACGCAGGCGGACCCTGAGCGCATGCGCTGTATATAAAGCGTTACCGCGAGGCCGTACGCTTGTCCGAACGGAAGCAGCGAGTGCTACACGTGACGGTAAGATAGATATCGTTTTATTTTCGTTTAATTTAAAGCCTGCGTTAGGAATGTGCATATTGAATTTTAATCTTATTGATGTTTAATTGATTTTTATGTGGGTTGGTGGTTGAGTGGGGTTGGTGTTCTGTGTGGTAGTGTGGGGGTGGAGGTGGGTGTATAGGGGGGTGGGGGTAGTGTGTGTGTGTGTGTGTGTGTGTGTGTGTGGGGGGGGGTAGTGTTTGTGTGTGTGGGAGGGGTAGTGTGTGTGTGTGTGTGTGTATGTGTATGGGGCAGTACTGTGTGTAGTGTGTGTGTGTGTGTGTGTGGGGGAGGGGTAGTGTGTGTGTGTGTGTGTGTATGTGTATGGGGCAGTACTGTGTGTAGTGTGTGTGTGTGTGTGTGTGTGTATGGGGCAGTAGTGTGTGTGTGTGTGGGGGGGGTAGTGTTTGTGTGTGTGGGAGGGGTAGTGTGTGTGTGGGAGGGGTAGTGTGTGTGTGGGGGGTAGTGTGTGTGTGTGTGTGTGTGTGTGTGTGTGTGGGGGGGGGGTAGTGTTTGTGTGTGTGGGAGGGGTAGTGTGTGTGTGGGAGGGGTAGTGTGTGTGTGGGAGGGGTAGTGTGTGTGGGGGGGTAGTGTGTGTGTGTGTGTGTGTGTGTGTGTGTGTATATGTGTATGGGGCAGTAGTGTGTGTGTGTGTGTGTGTGTGTGTGTGTGTGTGGGGGGTAGTGTTTGTGTGTGTGGGAGGGGTAGTGTGTGTGTGGGAGGGGTAGTGTGTGTGTGGGAGGGGTAGTGTGTGTGTGGGGGGTAGTGTGTGTGTGTGTGTGTGTGTATGTGTATGGGGCAGTAGTGTGTGTGTGTGGGGGGGGGGGTAGTGTTTGTGTGTGTGGGAGGGGTAGTGTGTGTGTGGGGGGTAGTGTGTGTGTGGGGGGGTAGCGTGTGTGGTAGTGTGTGTCTCGCCTACATTGTCACAATATAGTGTGCATTTGGTCTGACTTTTTTTTTTTTTTTCAGAAAATGCAAAGGTATACCCCAGACCCCTTTAAGGAGGAGGCCTTCCTCTCAACATTTCTAGATTTAGTTGAGTCGCACAGTAATCTTTGGGATTCAAAACACCCCCAATATTCAAGCCGTGCTGCCCGGAAGAAGACACTGGAGACAGTTTTGGCGTTTGTGAAAACCCGACTCCCCCAGGCAGACACTGACTTTGTGAACGCCAAAATTAAGAACCTGCGTAGCGTGTATAGGCGGGAGCAAAGAAAGATCCTAGAGTCCCAAACATCAGGAGCATCAGCAGGTCAGGTCTATGTACCTAAGCTGTGGTATTATGACAGGCTGCGTTTTCTGGATGACACGTCAGAAGCCAGGCAGTCACTTTCGACTCTTCCGTCTACCCGTCCCTCCACCCTTCCCTCCGCCTCAGGTGAGCCATCCCTGGAAGATCCAGACCCTTCCTTGCTGGACGAAGTTGATGCGCCCAGCTGGAGCCAGGTATATTTTATTTTCTAAAGTTTGGATTGCTCAAATATCAATGATGTAAAGTTCAATGTTTGAATTGCTTCCAAATCTAGGATTTCATCACAAATTAAATTAGATAGAAGGATACAGTAGTTTACACAAATGTGGCTCAAATCTTGGTGAACTGATGGAAAAATGATGGTGTCAAAATGATAGCCTTTTGTATTTCAAGACAAATGTATTTGCAAGTGAGAACTGTAAAATTGTTAGTGATTGATGATTTCAAAATATAGACATATTTTATTTATTGATTTCTTTGTTTTTTACACAGGATGAGCTCACCCAGGAGGAGGCCGGGACCAGTGGTATGGAGGAGGAGGCCGGGACCAGCCACACACAAGAGCTAGCTGGGCCCAGCAGGAGTCGGACTGAAAGCCAGGTCCCTCCCCTCCGCCTAGCCAGCAAAAGGCCCAGGAGGATGGCCCGTACAGAGGAGGAGTCCTTGGCGCTTATACGCCAAGCCACACAAGTTCTGTCCAAACCCCCCAATCCGGAGGAGGCCTATGCCACTTATCTGGCTAGTAAGCTACTTGAGATGGACAAACCACAGCGGAACTTGTGTGAAGCAATATTTTTTGATGCCATCCAACTGGGTCTGAAGGGTGAGCTCACACCCACCACCAAGCTTTACAATGCAGACCCTACTGCTCCTCCTCCTCCTCCTCCTCCTCCTCCTCCTCCTCCTCCTCCTACCACAACTCCACCACCAGAGGCACAGCCTCCAGCGGAGGGAAGGCTAGACGGAAGAGTCGCAAGTGACTGCCTGGCTTCAGTCTGCTCTGAAAGAAGACGCAGGCTGTTGTAGTACCACAGTCTGGGGACATAGATCTCATCTGCTGCTGTTCCTGGTCTTTGGGATTCTAGGACCTGGTTGTGCTCCCTATTTACATGCTACACAGGTTTGGAATTTTGGTGGCCACTCACTTGATGTGTGCCTGGGGGACAAAAGGCTTCACAAACGTCAAAATTGTCTCCAGTGTTGCCTCCCTCTTGATTCATTTTTATTCTGAGGAAAAATAAAAATGTATTATTTCAAAAAAATCTTGTATGTTTTTTTTTTTTTTTTTTTAATATTTTTTTTAAATTTTGGCTTAAAAAACAAAGTTTATTTGTGAGTAGGCAGATACATGTCAAAAGACTCTGGGGGTTATTTACAAAACACACGTTCATGTAAATATGCTAACTTCAAGTGCAATTTTTAAAGCACTGCAAGTGCACTTGGAAGTGCAGTCGCTGTAAATTTGAGGCTTAACATTTGAAATGAGGGGAAGCTCTGCTGATTTTGAACATGCAATCATGTGTAAGCTAAAATGCTGGTTTGGGTATCTATCTATCTATCTATCTATCTATCTATCTATCTATCTATCTATCTATCTATCTATCTATCTATCTATCTATCTCTACTTGCATGGTCCTGCTTGGCCAAAAAAAATGCAAGTCCATCTTGTTTCAACCCCAAAAAAAAATGCAAGTCCATCTTGTTTCAACCCCCCCCCCCCCCCAAAAAAAAACAAACAAAAAAAAAATATGACAATAGTAGTTCCAAAAATATATAGTAATAGATAAATTCTATATATTTTTTTAAAGATATATATATATATATATATATATATATATATATATAATTTTTTTTTTTTTTTAGGGTTTTTTTTTTTTTTTTAATTTTGAATATATTTTTTCTATAATTGGAAGATTAATCATAGGATGAGGATGAATAAAAACATGTGGTATAACTCTGTGTGAATATAAGCAGCAAAGCTACTTCACTTTTCTTGCATTACGAAGAAGAAAAGAACGGGCTATATTAAAAAACCACAAAATTAGCAGCATGACGAATATGCTAGCTTCAATACGAACACTAGTTTTACAAGACCGAGCGCTTCCGCCCTGTCCACCCTGAAAATTCTTTCTGAGCATGCGCGAGACTTAGTTTGACGAACAAGCCTACACACGAGCGGACTGTGCGCTCAAACCAAGTTTCAGCGGACAGTCTACCGGGAATTCCGAAAAACTTTGTTCGTCAGACTGTCCGCTGAAACTGTCCGCTGAAGCCCACACACGAGCGGACTGTCCGCTGAAACACTGTTCAGCGGACAAAGTTGGGCGAACAGTCCGCCCGTGTGTACGCGGCCTAATAGGTGGTTGAGAAATGAAATGTGTAATTTATGCTCCTAGAACGCCTGATGGTGCTATTTCAATATTGGGCCTCTGTATGTGGCCAGGCTGTGTAAAAGTCTCACACATTTGGTATCGTAATACTCAGAAGGAGTAGCAGAACGTATTTTGGGGTTTCATTTGTGGTATACACATGCCATGTGAGAGAAATAACCTATTACATTGAAAATTTTGTGAGAGAAAAAAAAAAAAAAAATCTTCATTTTGCAAAGAATTGTGGGAAAAAGATGACAACATCAAAAACCTCACAATGCATCTTAGTAAATACCTTGGAATGTCTACTTTCAAAAAAGGGGTCATTTGGGGGGTATTTGTACTTTCCTGACTTGTTCGGGTCGCAAGAAATGAGATAGGCCACCAGTACATCAGGTGTGATCAATTTTGTGCGATTCGCACCACAGATTGTAGACTCTCTAACTTTCACAAAGACCAAATAATATCCACTAATTTGGGTTATTTTTACCAAAGATATGTAGCAGTATAAATTGTGACCAAAATTTATGAAAAAAAAATTATAATTTGCAAAATTTTATCACAGAAACAAAGAAATATGCGTTTTTTTTTCAAAATTTTCGGTCTTTTTTCATTTATAGCGCAAAAAATAAAAACCCCAGAGGTGATCAAATACCACCAAAAGAAAGCTCTATTTGTGGGAAAAAAAGGACACAAAATTCATTTGGGTACAGTGTTGCATTACTGAGTAATTGTCATTCAAAGTGTGAGAGCACCAAAAGCTGAAAATTGGTCTGGTCAGGAAGGGTGTTTAAGTGCCCAGTAAGCAAGTGGTTAACAGGGGCGTTTAATTACAATTTTTGATGCAATGCTTTGCAGCAGGGCTAATTCCTGCAATAACACTAGAGTATATGGAAGAGGTTGCAGTATCGTGGCACCAGCACCAGTGCCTAATGCCCAATTTTTCTGCCCCTGTTTAACAGGGGCGTTTAATTAAAATTTTTGATGCAATGCTTTGCAGCAGGGCTAATTCCTGCAATAAAACTAGAGTATATGAGAGAGTTTGCAGTATCGTGGCACCAGCACCAGTGCCTAAGGCCCAATTTTTCTGCCCCTGTTTAACAGGGGCGTTTAATTACAATTTTTGATGCAATGCTTTGCAGCAGGGCTAATTTCTGCAATAAAACTAGAGTATATGGGAGAGGTTGCAGTGTGGTGGCACCAGCACCAGTGCCTAAGGCCCAATTTTTCTGCCCCTGTTTAACAGGGGCGTTTAATTACAATTTTTGATGCAATGCTTTGCAGCAGGGCTAATTCCTGCAATAAAACTAGAGTATATGGGAGAGGTTGCAGTGTCGTGGCACCAGCACCAGTGCCTAAGGCCCAATTTTTCTGCCCCTGTTTAACAGGGGCATTTAATTACAATTTTTGATGCAATTCTTTGCAGCAGGGCTAATTCCTGCAATAAAACTAGAGTATATGGGAGAGGTTGCAGTGTGGTGGCACCAGCACCAGTGCCTAAGGCCCAATTTTTCTGCCCCTGTTTAACAGGGACGTTTAATTACAATTTTTGATGCAATGCTTTGCAGCAGGGCTAATTCCTGCAATAAAACTAGAGTATATGGGAGAGGTTACAGTGTCGTGGCACCAGCACCAGTGCCTAAGGCCCAATTTTTCTGCCCCTGTTTAACAGGGGCGTTTAATTACAATTTTTGATGCAATGCTTTGCAGCAGGGCTAATTTCTGCAATAAAACTAGAGTATATGGGAGAGGTTGCAGTGTCGTGGCACCAGCACCAGTGCCTAATGCCCAATTTTTCTGCCCCTGTTTAACAGGGGCATTTAATTACAATTTTTGCTATAATATTTCACAGGAGGGCCCGTTCCTGTGCCCACCCAGAGTAACTGTGAGGACTTATAGTGTTGTGGCACCAGCACCACAACCACCAAAGGTCAATTTTTCTACCACTGTTCAAAAATGGCATGTAATTACAATTCTTGATATAATCGTTCACAGCAGGACGCTCCAGCGCCCACCAAGAGTCACTTTGAGGGTTTACAATGTTGTGGCAACACCAACACCTTGTTCCGCCATTTCTGCAGAGCATATAGGGCAGGCGCCTACTTTCAAACATCCAACTTACAAACATCTCCTACTTGCAAACGGAAGAAAAAAAAAAACAGCAAGTGAGATGAAAAAAGATGTACGACAAAACAAATTATACAGGGGTGATAACCCTTCCCTATGTTTTCCAAAAAGCTTAAAAATAGTTTTTTTGACTGGAGCTACACTTTAAAAATGTACCAGTTGAAAATTACAAACAGATTCAACTTAACAGAACAAACCTACACAGTCCCTGTCTTGTTTGCACTGCCTGTATACTGCTGTTCTGAGTATATAGGGCCTGGGGGCCACACGCATTTCCTTTTTTTAATATGGGTATGGGGTTCCCCTTAATATGCGTACAAGACCCAAAGGGGCTGGTCATGGGCAGGGAGGGCTACCAATGCCATTTTTCTCAATGATTCTCAACCATATTGCAGGAACCAGATATAACATTAAAAACCGCAAGCAGTTTTAAATGATGTTATTTCCGTTTAATGTAATTTTGTGCAGGGACTGTTCTAAACACGGGAAACACGTGGCACTTCACAGGCATACTACAGACACCCCCCAGGCACGATATTTAAAGGAATATTTCACTTTTTTTTTCACTTTAATCGTCAATTAAAATCAGTGCTCCCGCCAAAACGGCCATTTTTAAAAACATTTTAGGCATTGATCCATGTCCCCTGGGGCAGGAGCCAGGTCCCCAAACCCTTTTTAGGACAGTATCTTGCATATTAGCACTTTTAATTTCGAACGTTCGAGTCCCATAGACTTCAATGGGGTTCTAAAGTTCGTACGAATTTGGGGTCCGTTCGAAAATTCTGCTGCGAACCGAACCGGGGGGTGTTCGGCTCATCCTATCATATAAATGTACTCACCGAGGCCAAGATGCCGAGAGCGGTCGCTGTTGCGACTCGGCGCAGACCACCCCTGAAAGTGGCACAGAGAGTGGTTGCACCAAGAGGCACAAGCTACCAGTAGGACAGTCACTTGCTAGCAGATCAGCAGGTAGCTTGAGCAGAGCTGAGAGGTGATGTCCCGTGGGAAGGTCCGAAAGCAATGGTAGCAAGTCCGTAAGGCAAAGACAGAATCCAGGAGACAGGCCAGGGGTCAAACACAGTCCAGATCAGAAGACAAGTACCAGGAACGCTGAGACAGAAGGATAATCCAAGACAAGCCGGGGGTCGAACACAGGAGACAGCAGGTAAGTCCAGATGCAGGCTGAGGGTCAAACACGTTAGAAAGCAGGAGTCCAAGATCAAGCCAGAGGTCGGGTCAGGAGAAGATCAGCGAGGTCGATAAGGCAATCCGGGTCACAACGGGTAATACAGATAACAGAAGCAGACGTGGGAATCACAGGAAGCTGAAGACAAACCAGCAGTGTGTTTGGATGACCTCACTTCCTTTATAGGTCAGCGAGGGGTCACACCCTGTGTGTGTGTGCTTGTGTGCTTTCGTTTATTCCTCTTGCACACAGCTGTGCGCCGGAGTGCTTTAACCGTGCGCATCCTATGACAGTGCCCCCCCCCGAGGGGCGGCCTCCGGACGCCCAAGCTAGCCATCAATTCCGGATGTTGCTGATGGAATGTCTTTATTAATTTGGGAGCGTGAAGGTTCTTGGATGGTTCCCAGGAGTTATTTTCTGAAGGATACCCCTTCCATTTTACCAGGTATTGTATTTGTCTACCGACTTTCCTGCATCCTAGTAAAGCTTCTACTTCGAATTCATCTTCTCCATCGATCTTGATGGGTGGAGGAGGAGGCACTTCCCTTCCAGGAAAAGGACTAGGAACCAATGGCTTCAAAAGGGAGGCATGGAAAACAGGGTGTATCCTGTATGATTCAGGGAGGGCTAGTTCAAAGGCTACAGGATTTATTACCCTTTTGATTTTGAATGGTCCTATGAATCTGGGACCCAGCTTGCGTGTGGGACAAGGAAGTTTGAGATTGGTGGCAGATAGCCAGACTTCCTCGCCAATTTTAAAGGTAGGGTTCTCCTTCCTTCCCCTATCATGGTATTTTTTGTAATCATCCTGGGCCTTCTGTATGGTCTCCTGGATCCTTTGGAAATTAGATTGGATGGCGGCTATCCGATCTTGGACCGCAGGAACAGTGGATTCTGGGATGGAGTTGGGGAGGAAAGAAGGGTGAAACCCACAGTTGATCCAAAAGGGAGTCTGGTTGGTAGTTGTATGAATAGAATTATTGTAGGCGAATTCTGCATATTAAACAAAAATCTGCAAGGTGGATGGATAAATCAATTCACCCGTAGAAAAAACAGCGCATAATACTCAATAGAAAAAAAGAAAATGATATGCAAATTGTGCTAGTGCAACCTATTGTTCTATGGAAAGAATATTTCTATCTTCCCAAATGTAGCCATACAATCACAATATTGTCCATGAACACTGTCCATATATCTAAATTGTACTGAGTACGTAGGATAGTTACAGGGAACAAGTTGAAACAGGATATCTATTTCAGTCCATCAACAGACCATAAAATTGAAGGCTAAAACTAAAACAAAATGTCCTGGTATAAATCAAGAGGAGTGTACGATGCAATCCTTCCTTAACATGAAAAAACAGTGATCCCGAATTTGCTGGGGTACAATCTCAAGACTGAAGTGACCCCCCCTTAGTAATGCTCTTACCAGATATGCCTGGTTACATAGGCTCTTCGAAAATAATCCTCATCCGCTCGATTTCATCCGGTTCATCTGTGCTAGGTAATACACGGTCGGATGTGCTTGGTTACACGGGCTCTCAGATGTTACTCATCAGCTGGATCCCATCCACTGCATACACGGTCGGATGTGCTTGGTTACACGGGCTCTCGGATTTTACTCATCGGCTGGATCCCATCCACTGCATAAGTGCCAGGTGATTCAAGATCTTTTTTTCTTTTTTTATAAGTGATCACATAATCTCTGTTCCCAGCTGCACAAGACCTGCAAGGGCAGGAGGCATCGCTGACTGAGGCCTGCGTAGGATTTGTGGGTGCCGGAGCTGTGGCTAGTCGCTGAAGCCTGCTGTCGATCTGCGCATAGCCATCCTGTAGTCTCTGTACTGCTTCTGTGAGTGCAGAGACTTGTTGGCACAGGACTTCTAATGGCGAACCCGCTCTGTTGGCCTCTGTCATGGCTGGTTTGTACTATCATATAAATGTACTCACCGAGGCCAAGATGCCGAGAGCGGTCGCTGTTGCGACTCGGCGCAGACCACCCCTGAAAGTGGCACAGAGAGTGGTTGCACCAAGAGGCACAAGCTACCAGTAGGACAGTCACTTGCTAGCAGATCAGCAGGTAGCTTGAGCAGAGCTGAGAGGTGATGTCCCGTGGGAAGGTCCGAAAGCAATGGTAGCAAGTCCGTAAGGCAAAGACAGAATCCAGGAGACAGGCCAGGGGTCAAACACAGTCCAGATCAGAAGACAAGTACCAGGAACGCTGAGACAGAAGGATAATCCAAGACAAGCCGGGGGTCGAACACAGGAGACAGCAGGTAAGTCCAGATGCAGGCTGAGGGTCAAACACGTTAGAAAGCAGGAGTCCAAGATCAAGCCAGAGGTCGGGTCAGGAGAAGATCAGCGAGGTCGATAAGGCAATCCGGGTCACAACGGGTAATACAGATAACAGAAGCAGACGTGGGAATCACAGGAAGCTGAAGACAAACCAGCAGTGTGTTTGGATGACCTCACTTCCTTTATAGGTCAGCGAGGGGTCACACCCTGTGTGTGTGTGCTTGTGTGCTTTCGTTTATTCCTCTTGCACACAGCTGTGCGCCGGAGTGCTTTAACCGTGCGCATCCTATGACAGTGCCCCCCCCCGAGGGGCGGCCTCCGGACGCCCAAGCTAGCCATCAATTCCGGATGTTGCTGATGGAATGTCTTTATTAATTTGGGAGCGTGAAGGTTCTTGGATGGTTCCCAGGAGTTATTTTCTGAAGGATACCCCTTCCATTTTACCAGGTATTGTATTTGTCTACCGACTTTCCTGCATCCTAGTAAAGCTTCTACTTCGAATTCATCTTCTCCATCGATCTTGATGGGTGGAGGAGGAGGCACTTCCCTTCCAGGAAAAGGACTAGGAACCAATGGCTTCAAAAGGGAGGCATGGAAAACAGGGTGTATCCTGTATGATTCAGGGAGGGCTAGTTCAAAGGCTACAGGATTTATTACCCTTTTGATTTTGAATGGTCCTATGAATCTGGGACCCAGCTTGCGTGTGGGACAAGGAAGTTTGAGATTGGTGGCAGATAGCCAGACTTCCTCGCCAATTTTAAAGGTAGGGTTCTCCTTCCTTCCCCTATCATGGTATTTTTTGTAATCATCCTGGGCCTTCTGTATGGTCTCCTGGATCCTTTGGAAATTAGATTGGATGGCGGCTATCCGATCTTGGACCGCAGGAACAGTGGATTCTGGGATGGAGTTGGGGAGGAAAGAAGGGTGAAACCCACAGTTGATCCAAAAGGGAGTCTGGTTGGTAGTTGTATGAATAGAATTATTGTAGGCGAATTCTGCATATTAAACAAAAATCTGCAAGGTGGATGGATAAATCAATTCACCCGTAGAAAAAACAGCGCATAATACTCAATAGAAAAAAAGAAAATTATATGCAAATTGTGCTAGTGCAACCTATTGTTCTATGGAAAGAATATTTCTATCTTCCCAAATGTAGCCATACAATCACAATATTGTCCATGAACACTGTCCATATATCTAAATTGTACTGAGTACGTAGGATAGTTACAGGGAACAAGTTGAAACAGGATATCTATTTCAGTCCATCAACAGACCATAAAATTGAAGGCTAAAACTAAAACAAAATGTCCTGGTATAAATCAAGAGGAGTGTACGATGCAATCCTTCCTTAACATGAAAAAACAGTGATCCCGAATTTGCTGGGGTACAATCTCAAGACTGAAGTGACCCCCCCTTAGTAATGCTCTTACCAGATATGCCTGGTTACATAGGCTCTTCGAAAATAATCCTCATCCGCTCGATTTCATCCGGTTCATCTGTGCTAGGTAATACACGGTCGGATGTGCTTGGTTACACGGGCTCTCAGATGTTACTCATCAGCTGGATCCCATCCACTGCATACACGGTCGGATGTGCTTGGTTACACGGGCTCTCAGATTTTACTCATCGGCTGGATCCCATCCACTGCATAAGTGCCAGGTGATTCAAGATCTTTTTTTCTTTTTTTATAAGTGATCACATAATCTCTGTTCCCAGCTGCACAAGACCTGCAAGGGCAGGTCTTGTGCAGCTGGGAACAGAGATTATGTGATCACTTATAAAAAAAGAAAAAAAGATCTTGAATCACCTGGCACTTATGCAGTGGATGGGATCCAGCCGATGAGTAAAATCCGAGAGCCCGTGTAACCAAGCACATCCGACCGTGTATGCAGTGGATGGGATCCAGCTGATGAGTAACATCTGAGAGCCCGTGTAACCAAGCACATCCGACCGTGTATTACCTAGCACAGATGAACCGGATGAAATCGAGCGGATGAGGATTATTTTCGAAGAGCCTATGTAACCAGGCATATCTGGTAAGAGCATTACTAAGGGGGGGTCACTTCAGTCTTGAGATTGTACCCCAGCAAATTCGGGATCACTGTTTTTTCATGTTAAGGAAGGATTGCATCGTACACTCCTCTTGATTTATACCAGGACATTTTGTTTTAGTTTTAGCCTTCAATTTTATGGTCTGTTGATGGACTGAAATAGATATCCTGTTTCAACTTGTTCCCTGTAACTATCCTACGTACTCAGTACAATTTAGATATATGGACAGTGTTCATGGACAATATTGTGATTGTATGGCTACATTTGGGAAGATAGAAATATTCTTTCCATAGAACAATAGGTTGCACTAGCACAATTTGCATATAATTTTCTTTTTTTCTATTGAGTATTATGCGCTGTTTTTTCTACGGGTGAATTGATTTATCCATCCACCTTGCAGATTTTTGTTTAATGTTTTTTAGTGGTTTTATTGATTTAATACCTTTTAGAACAGCTGCTTAAAATTCCACAACTCCCAGGTAGAAAGCATATTCTTTAATGCTAAGCGCCTTTTATTTGCGTGGTTAACGGGCGGAGGTTATCCTAAGCAAAGGCACATATGAATTCTGCATATGGCAATAGGGCCGACCAATCATTCTGAGATCCTGAACAAAAGCAGCGAAGATACTGCTCAAGGGTTTGGTTTGTCCGTTCCGTTTGCCCGTTACTTTGGGGATGATATGCCGATGACAAACAGATCTTGATTTCCAGTATCTTGCAGAGTTCTCTCCAAAATCTAGAGGTAAACTGTGGACCTCTATCAGACGTGATACTGCTGGGAACCCCATGGAGCCTGACAACCTCCTTAATAAAGAGATTGGCAGTTTCCAGAGCAGAGGGAGTACCGACCATAGGTAGGAAATGGGCCATCTTTGAAAGACGGTCGACTACTACCAGAATTGTGGTGAAACCTTCCGAGGGCGGTAGCTCCACAATAAAATCCATTGACACGTCTGCCCAAGGTCGGTCAGGAATGGGCAAAGGCCTTAACAGACCCCAGGGCTTGATCTTGGGACCCTTGCTACGCTGGCACGGTACACAAGAGGCAATGTAAGTCTGGCAGTCCTGTCTCCAACATGGCCACCAGAAAGAACGAGAGATCAGTTCCGCTGTTTTCTGTGTCCCAAAGTGGCCGGCCAATTTGTGATCATGACAAATCCTTAGAACTTGAGTCCTAATCTCAAGGGGAACGAAGACCTTGTTTCGGGCCCAAAACAGATTGTCACGTTTTTCCAAGGTAGATAGGACTGGGTCATTGCAATGGACTGAAGCTGTTTTGATGGCCGTAAGTAAGTCAGGCTGTGGGAGTAGAAGGAAGTTGTGAGGAGACAAGATCGTACTAGGCTCCGTTACCTGGGAAGACTCAGGGAACATGCGCGAGAGCGCATCCGCTTTGTTGTTCTTGGATCTGGGCCGGTACGAGATATGGAACTGGAATCTTGAAAAGAAAAGCGCCCAACGGGCTTGACGGGGTCTTAAGCGTTTGGCAGTCCGCAGATATTCAAGATTCTTGTGATCTGTGAATATTGTGATGGGATGAGTGGCTCCTTCCAAGAGGTATCTCCACTCCTCCAGGGCGAACTTGATGGCCAATAGTTCTCGGTCGCCTACGTCATAATTCCTCTCCGGTGGGGTTAGCTTCCGAGATGCGAAAGCCACCGGGTGTAACAAAGCTTTAGGCCCTTGTCGTTGAGAGAGGATGGCTCCTGTGGCTGTCTCTGAGGCATCTACTTCCAGTACGAATGGTAATACTGGATCGGGATGCCGTAAAATAGGAGCTGAGGTGAACAAGGTCTTTAGTTTGGTAAAGGCTACTTGGGCTTCTTGAGACCACTGAAATCGGGTATGTTGGCGGGTGAGCTGAGTAATGGGGGCGACTATTGAAGAGAACCCGGCGATGAATCTGCGATAAAAGTTAGCGAAGCCTATAAACCTTTGCACGGCTTTCTTATCCCTTGGAGCAGGCCATTCCAAGATTGCCTTGATCTTTTGGGGGTCCATGGAGATGCCCTCAGTAGAAATGATGAATCCTAAGAACTGAACTGTAGTTATCTCAAATTCACATTTCTCCGCCTTAAGGTACAGCCGATGTTGTCGGAGGATGGTGAGGACTTTCCGCACGTGGACCCTGTGGAGTTCAAGAGAAGCAGAGAAAATAAGGATATCATCTAAATATACCACTATAAAATTATCAAGATAGTCTCTGAAGATGTCATTTACTAGATGCTGAAATGTGGCCGGGGCATTGCACAGGCCAAAGGGCATAACAAGATATTCATAGTGGCCAAATCTTGATCTGAAGGCTGTCTTCCATTCATCCCCAGCACGGATTCTAATGAGATTGTAGGCCCCCCGCAAGTCCAGTTTGGAAAATACTTTGGCAGATCCTAAGCGCTGGAATAACTCAGGGATGAGTGGAAGTGGGTAGCGATTTTTGATTGTGACTTTATTAAGTTCCCTGTAGTCAACACATGGCCTAAGGGATCCATCCTTTTTGCCCACGAAGAAAATACCTGCCCCTGCTGGCGAAGAAGATGGGCGAATGAACCCCTTTTCAAGATTTTCATCAATGTAGGCTTTGAGAGCCTTTAGTTCAGTCTCGGATAAGGGGAAAATTCGTCCAAAAGGGATCTCAGAACCAGGTAACAGTTCAATGGGACAGTCATATGGTCTGTGTGGTGGTAGACGGTCAGCCTTCTTTTTATCGAAGACGTCCTTAAACTCGGAATAGACCTGAGGAATGTGCTGCAGGTGATCAGTGGTGGGGGCCACGGTCATACAAGGAGCTGGAACAGAATCAAAACAATGCTGCATACAGTAAGCGGATGTAAAGGACACTTCCTTCTTGTTCCAACTGATCTGGGGATCATGAGCCTGCAACCAAGGAAGTCCCAGGATGATAGGGAACATGGGAGATGATATTAGGTCGAAGCGTAGAAGTTCTCTATGGCCAGAGTCTGTAATAGTGAGCAAAGGTAGTGTCTCCTGTGTTACTGGACCTGAGAGTGGCAGAGATCCATCTGCTAAATGGACTAGAAGATGTGTTGCTTTATTCTGGCTTGGAATGCGTAGTTGCTGTGCGAGGGAGATGTCCAAAAAGCAACTACATGCCCCTGAATCAATCACGGCTGGGAGTGGGATCTTCTCTCCTGCCAGCTGTAGGGAAACAGAGAGAGTCACATAAGTTTGAGCAGGACCAACACTCTGGTAGTTCATTACACACCGTGGGGGCAACTTACGGGGTCTCACGGGACAGCTGTGAATGAAATGTCCAAGCCCCCCACAGTATAAGCACAGATTGGCTTGGCGTCTTCGTTGTCGCTCTTCTGGGGTGAGACGAGGACGGACCAAACCTAGCTGCATGGGCTCCCCTTCCGAAGCTGAGGGACCCGAAGGAACCGGGATGGGCGGATACGGGATAGTGGCCTTAGGAAGCATCCAACTAGGCCGAGGGGCCTGGAGGCGTTCGGAGCGCCGCTCGCGCATCCGTCTGTCCAGTTTTGTAGCCAACTGGATTAATTCCTCCAGGGAGGCAGGAGTCTCTACTCGGGCCAACTCATCCTTTAGGTTCTTGGAGAGCCCCAACCGGTATTGATAACGCAGGGCCGCCTCGTTCCAGCTGGTGTCAGCTGACCACTTGCGAAACTCAACGGTGTAATCCTCCACCGGTCTTCTCCCCTGTGAGAGAGCATGCAGGGTAGCCTCAGCCGTGGCAGTACGCTGAGGGTCATCATATAATTGTCCCATAGCCTCAAAGAAGGTGTCCGTGGAGTTTAACAAGGGGCTTCTCTGTTCCATAAGGCTATGGGCCCAGGCCTGGGGTTCCTCAGCCAGAAGAGAGATAATAAACCCGACCTTGACAATCTCTGAAGAAAAGGTCCTGGGTTGCAAAGCCAAGTACAAGGAACATGCATTTTTAAAGGCTCTGAATTTCTTTCGGTCGCCTGAAAATCGCTCAGGCGTGGGTACTCGTGGTTCGGGTACTGCCATCATCATACCGGGTGGAGGCTGGACATGAGGTGTGGAGGCATCGCTGACTGAGGCCTGCGTAGGATTTGTGGGTGCCGGAGCTGTGGCTAGTCGCTGAAGCCTGCTGTCGATCTGCGCATAGCCATCCTGTAGTCTCTGTACTGCTTCTGTGAGTGCAGAGACTTGTTGGCACAGGACTTCTAATGGCGAACCCGCTCTGTTGGCCTCTGTCATGGCTGGTTTGTACTATCATATAAATGTACTCACCGAGGCCAAGATGCCGAGAGCGGTCGCTGTTGCGACTCGGCGCAGACCACCCCTGAAAGTGGCACAGAGAGTGGTTGCACCAAGAGGCACAAGCTACCAGTAGGACAGTCACTTGCTAGCAGATCAGCAGGTAGCTTGAGCAGAGCTGAGAGGTGATGTCCCGTGGGAAGGTCCGAAAGCAATGGTAGCAAGTCCGTAAGGCAAAGACAGAATCCAGGAGACAGGCCAGGGGTCAAACACATTCCAGATCAGAAGACAAGTACCAGGAACGCTGAGACAGAAGGATAATCCAAGACAAGCCGGGGGTCGAACACAGGAGACAGCAGGTAAGTCCAGATGCAGGCTGAGGGTCAAACACGTTAGAAAGCAGGAGTCCAAGATCAAGCCAGAGGTCGGGTCAGGAGAAGATCAGCGAGGTCGATAAGGCAATCCGGGTCACAACGGGTAATACAGATAACAGAAGCAGACGTGGGAATCACAGGAAGCTGAAGACAAACCAGCAGTGTGTTTGGATGACCTCACTTCCTTTATAGGTCAGCGAGGGGTCACACCCTGTGTGTGTGTGCTTGTGTGCTTTCGTTTATTCCTCTTGCACACAGCTGTGCGCCGGAGTGCTTTAACCGTGCGCATCCTATGACACATCCCTACTCCCTAGGTTGTATGTTGTACGAGGAGTGAGGATTATATATCTCAATTCGAAGTGTTGATCTCCAGATTTGAACAAAAGGGATATGATAAGTCGGTCTTGAAGGCAGAATTTGAAAAGGTCAAACAGATTGATAGGACTACTTTAGTTTCCAGTCAACCTAGGGAGACTAATAATAGTGAGCAAAATTTTAGAACGATTTTAGATTACAATGTTCAACATAAAAAATTTGAAAAGATAGTGTCTAAACATTGGTCCATTTTAAAGCAGGACAACATTTTGGGACCCGTGCTACCTACTTGCCCACAGTTTATTTATAAAAAAGCTCCCTCTCTGAGGGACCGTCTTGCTCCCAGCGTTCTTAACCCCCCTATTCCGTCAGAGAACCGATTATTCTCCTTTTTGGGGGGGTTCTACGCTTGTGGGCGGTGTAAGCCATGTAAGCACTCTAAAGTCAACATTAAGAAACTGAAGAAGTTTCTGGCCTCTGCAACTAATAGGGAATACGATATTCGGCAATTGATTACATGTGATACGATTGGGGTGGTTTACATGTTAGAGTGCGAATGTGGGTTACAATACACAGGACGCACTTCTAGACCTTTACATGTGCGTTTAGCAGAACATGTTGATAATATTAAAAAAGGTCTGAAAACCCACAATGTGTCCCGACTCTTTAAACAATTCCATCAGCAAAACCCTTAAGGCCTAAAGTTTTGGGGGATTGAGAGGGTCACAAAACATTGGAGGGGGAGGTAATTTCATACGCCAGTTAAGTCGTAGGGAATCTTACTGGATACATGAGACCAATGTATTAATGCCTGGTGGATTGAATGTCGATTTTGATATTAACTGTTTTATTACTGATCGATGATTTTATTGTTTACTTTTTATTGTATTTTTAGTACTATTTAATTTATTGGCTGCAGGTGATGTCACGTTGATATATGTGTATTATACACATTTTAATATTCTTTATTGTTTTTGAATATTAAGTTCGAAACACATCTTTATATGCATTCTGTAGGAGGTGGACTTTTGTAAACTCAAGTTTGGAGAAAAAAGTTCATGCTTTGCAATTTAAAAATGTGTTTAATAATGTGGTTCTTTTGTATTGGATTTGAGTACCCATTAAGCGGTTTTTATTTATTTGATTACATTATATACATAAGGGGAAGGGATTCATTGTTGCAATGGTAATGTTTGCAAATATTGATATGATTCCTTTTTTAAATTCCGCTCGTTGTTGTGCTCATTTGCATAGTGCGGATAGGCATGATGGGATGAGCCGTTAACATGGTAACGTTTGTTTAAATTCACAAGGGCTGCCCCGAGGTCTTTGCCTGTTATCGTGTAGATTCGTACTACACGACAGGATGTGTTGTTACCTTGGTAACTTTCATAAACATGGAGAGGTTGTCCGTCATGTCGTGCTCACAGTAAGCGTACTATAGGAACCCCTTATTGTCTATTTATATATCGGATGTTGCATAGTTTTCGTGTCCGCTGATGAAGTCCTGCCCATAGGGACGAAATGTACGGACGGGATCACGTGAGGTCACCTGCCGTCATTGTTCATATTAACGATCGTATGAAGCTTCGTTATTGTAAGTGTGTTTTTTATGTATATTCATCATTAAAACGTTTTCTATGGAGAGCACTATGGCCTGTCTTTCTATCCACATGGTCTGAGGAAATGTGAATACTGCTATATACCGATCCAGTGTGGGTATTCCACGAACGTGTCAGTTCATTTGACTCTGAATGGGAGAAAGCTGTGTTTTCGTTTGTGAACCGGTCGGATATTGTCTGAGAGGAGTACAGAGATTGGACGAGTTGATAAGCATTCGTTGATATTTAAGTGCATACGACCCTCTGTAATTTAAAAGGTCCATACGATGAGGTGAGCAGCCAATTTTACCATTGGTGGTGGTCCCCCCCCTTGGCACTAAGTCACTTTATGCATGAACTGACTGTATACCACTGAAGATTCCTCACGTGGACTTTTTGACTCAAAAGCTATCTTTGGACTTAATTAATTTTAATATGTTAGTAATCATTTTATTTTAGTTGAAGCGCTGTACCATCTGTTTGATATATTGTATTTTGGGATTTGGTAATTGATCCTTGGTGTTCAGCAGCTTTTCGTAAAGGGGTTGTACTGCGCTGATTTTTTCTGTATTTATGTTTCGCAGTGAGACCGATTCGTCAGGAGTGTACTTCAGAGTTTTTTTCTGTGTAGATATCTCTATAGAGAACAAACATATATATATGAACAAACTTGTAAGTCGAGTATATACACAATAATAGTTGCAAAGATTTGGAGAAACATGAAACCCATCTCTGTCTCCCACAGAGGTGAACCAATCTTTTATTCCAATACACTTACTCTCCATGTCGACGGTCCCTGTGATTTCAATCTTAATGCATGACAACCACAGATTCTGAAGCAGTTAATTCATTTATTTATGAAAAACCCTGTCCGAAGTGAAAAAGAGAGGTTGCCATTGCTAACTTACTTCTGAGATTACTGGTCGCTTGACTGATATTCTAACCCACTGGCTACAATACTTTCTGAGATACTGACATACCATGGAAGATGCAGATAATGACAATCAGGGACAAGCCCTTATGTGCATACTTGTTCCAGGACAGAGACTCAAATGATTAGAATATGATCAGTGTGACAACCATAAAATTGCAATAGCAGACTCCATATTTTAAATGGCAATTGTACTTGCTCTTTTCTTCTCTGATAGTCATTATGACAACCAATACTATTACAAATTTCCACCTATAAAATACTAATGTGCCCATAGCATAAAAAATTCTGCTTTTCTGTGTCCTACTCATAAAGCCTCAAACCAATAAAAATAATATAAATAATATAATAATGCACACGTGTCAGCTTATTTGTTTCAATAGACTTCATGTTAGTAATCATTTTATTTTAATTAGAGCGCTGTACCATCTGTTTGATTCACTGCGAAACATGTAGAGGTTGAACTGACAAAGGCGATTATCTGATCCCCCTTTTATGGATGGATACATTACTCTTTCAGTTCCTTTTCAGAGATTCAAGCTTATGGTATCCTACTTTCTCCGTAAAGGGCTATTTTAATCATGTTTTGTCTTAATAAATGCAGATTTTTTATACATTTGTGTATGTGAGCCTTTACCGTACCATGAATGTCCAAAGTTGCCTCAAATTTGCTGCCTCTTATTTCTCAAAGTACCTAATGACATTGACATTATGATAACACATTCTGTAGATAAGATAAGCAAGCTCTCTCTGGGTATATAAGTCCGGATCCTACCTACATCTCCACAGTCTCCACACACAGGTGGAATCCAGTACTCAAAATGAAGTTCCTAATTCTTGCTCTCGTCTGCCTTCAACTCTCAGAGGGGATTGTTAAGTAAGTATATTCATATTTCGTCACTTACAGCTCAACATGTGTTGGAATACGTGACACTAAGAATCCCTGTTTGATTAGCCAGAGAACTAGATTACCAAACGAAACATAAAGGGTGTATTTAAACTGCTACGTTAGTTTAAGACATTTAAGTTTTCCCTTTTTAGAAACTAACCGTATATTTTGACCCTAATTTGCCAATTTGTTTTCATCTGTAAAACAATTCAATTTGTAAGTATTATTTCTGCATAATAATGCAATATATTAGTAGCTATAAAGATGGTTGTAAACGTAAACATTTTGTTACCTTAATGCATTCTCTGCATTAAGGTAAAAAAATAAATTTTTTGTCAGCTCTTGATGGGATTAAAAGTACCATTTCAGTGTTTGCAGATGACACCAAGCTATGCAGTGGAATAACGTCTTTACAGGATGTCTCCAACTTACAAGCCAAACTCAGTGCACTTTTTAATTGGGCAACTATGTGGCAAATGAGGTTTAATGCTGAAAAATTTAAAGTTGCGCACTTGGGGGCTTAAAATATGCATGCACCATATATACTAGGGGGAGTACAACTGGGGGAATCAATAGTGGAGAAGGATCTGTGTGTTCTGGTAGATCATAAGCCTAATAATGGCATGCAACGCCAAGCAGTGGTTTCCAAAGTGAGCAAAATCCTTTCTTGTATTAAGAGAGGTATAGACTCCAGAGAGAGATATAATTTTGCCCCTGTACAAATCATTAGTAAGACCTCATCTGGAATATGCAGTTCGATTTTGGGCACCAGTTCACAAAAAGGATATTGCGGAACTGGAGAAAGGGTAACCAAACTGAGAAGAGGCATGGAGGAGTTCAGCTATGAGGAAAGATTAGAGGAGCTGAGTTTATTCTCTCTTGAGAAGAGGAGGTTAAGAGGGGAAATGATCAACATGTATAAATACATAAGTGGTCCAATAGTGAACTTGGTGTTGAGTTATTCCCTTTGAGGTTATCACAGAGGACAAGGGGCACTCTTTATGTCTAGAAGAAAAGAGATTTAATCTCCAAGTATGGAAAAGCTTCTTCACAGTAAGAGCTGTGAAAATGTGAAATAGATTACCTCAAGAGCTGGTTCTGGCCAGCTCAGTAGATTGTTTTTAAAAAGGCTTGGATTTTCGCCTAAATGTACATACCATAACTGGATACAAATATTTATAGGTAAAATTGAACGAGGGACTATCCAATTGCCTCTTGGGGGAACAGGAAGGATTTTTCCCCTTGCTGGAGCAAACTGTATAATGCTTTATTGTATTATTTTTTTCTTCTGGATCAACTATGGGTATAGAATTGTGTATATAGGATTGTAAAAATGTTTTTTTTCCCTTTTATTGGTTGATCTAGATGGACTTTTTTTTCAACCAGACTAACTATGCAACCCCAGTCCCCCTTAGCTGTGCCCGATCTCAATACGGCACTGTGCACATCTGCAGGAGCACTGCTTCTTTCTCCCCTCTCCTACTGGAGGCTTGGTACCAGTGGGAGCCATTTGGGTCCTGTTGCTGTAATGCAAATCCCGTGAACAGAGAGTGGGGGTGGGGCTGAGCTGCACTGAGTGTGTCAATAGACGCACACAGTGTGGCTCAGGAATGAGCCTACACAACGGACTCTATAGCAAGCAGCTTGCTATGGGGGCACAAGGAGAAGAGGAGCCAAGACCACTAGTGGGGGACCCAGAAGAGGAGGATTGGGGCTGCTCTATGCAAAACCATTGTACAGAGCAGGTAAGTATCCTATGTTATTATAGAATAAAAAAGGAAACCTTTAAAATAACTTCAGTACCAGCTTAGGCTTTCCAGAAATCCATAAACTAAACATACATGTGCATGTGCAAATTAATAAATAATTGAATATTTAATTTGTAAGTACATTTACTATGTATTGAACCCAAAACATAATGTTAGTGTCAATGTAAGAGTAATGGTTTCAATCAGTGTTCTGTTGTGTGAATAGTGAAAACACTGATTCAGAATCAAAATCAGTAGCATAAAAAGTCCAAATTTTAATAACTCCCTATATTATATACTAGTTTGATTTCAAACCTCACTCCAGGTAACAGAATGGAACTCCATCAGACACATAGCGTGGGTCTCTTGCATGTCCTAAGTAACTCTTCCTCTTCCATACCTGCCTGCATACATTACATACATTAAAAACAATTGGCATGCATGTGCATAGTTTGCAGGAACAGTATAGGTCAGCACAGTGGCCACTTCTGCTTGGCAGCACTGGGGTTGTTGGTTTGAATCCTAACCATGGCACTACCTGCCTGGAGTTTTCATGTCCTGCCTGTGCTTGCATGGATTTCTTATGGGTACCCCGGTTTCCTCCCACACTTCTAAGGCTTGCTGGCATGTTAACTGGCTCCTGTCTAAATTGGCCCTAGTATATGTATGAATGTGAATTATGGACCTTAGATTGTAAGCTCCATGGGCAGGGACCGATGTGAATGTATGTAAAGCACTTCATATTATGATGGCGCTATATAAACATCTGTAATAATAAATTAATAATAATGAATAAATGTAGAGGCCACCACCCTTGTTGGATGGCTTTGGCTTGTTGGGCTTACCAGTTACCTTCTCTCGGCCTGCTCTTCTACGTCTAGGGGTTCCCAGGGTTGATACCCAATGACTTGAACACTGACACAGATGAAGTCCTCTAACAAAGGTTTTATTTTGCAGTAGTAACATCCAATAACACAGTCTCTTGGGGGAACAAGAGGGCATGGGTGAAGAACTCAGGCACATTGAACTGCAGGTCTAGCAAAGTCTCTATTTCCACCCAGAGAGTAGCCACTTGCAGCTGGGTACATCAAGGCTGAACAGATCTCTAGCCAGAGATCATGGCAGTCTGCACGTTGACTCAAAACTTGAAGCAATCCTATGAACATGTACAAGTTGTAACCAAAGGTGAACAGGAACCTTTTCCTCAGTACCTGGAATGTTTCCCATCTCCTCAATGGTACTGGAAAAGCATGAATTCATCAATGTCCTTCCCAACTCAGTAACCAGGCACTTCCTAGGATGCCACTTGCCGGCCCTCCTCTGAACAGTCCTCCCGGTCACTTCCATGAGCTTTGGTGCCTCTCCAAGCCAAGAGCACAGCCGGACACCTTGAATCCTCCCTCAGTTACTGTGCCTCGGACTAGCTGGGTCCGAGACTCTGAAACAGACGGATCCCTACCCCAGACCAGGCAGGTCTATGAGGGGCTTCCAACAGGAACATGCTGCGGGGTGTCGAACACCCAGTGACCGGGACCCCTCATGGGGCTACCCCGGTCCTGGAACCAGAACAGACCACATGGGTCTCACGAACTCCTCTCCCTTAACACGTGATCCACACCTCTTAAGTACCCCTTCCCAGACTCCTCAGCGGGCTTTGACATTCCCACTGATTGGCTCTGAGAAGGCTGATACCTAAACATCCAACCAGGCCTGGTTCTGGCCTGTCATGTGCACCTCACAGTTCACATGACCAGGCAGAACTTCCAAACACAGCCTGGCCAGACTGATGTTAAGGCCAACCTTAACCAACCCTCAGAACCCCTAAAAACTAAATTTACATGCGTATGACATTTTGTCCAAAATGTCATCCGCTACACAAACATACAGTTTTCCATAAGAACACATAGGATTTAACTAATCCTTTTTGGGCAGATCATATGCATTAAGCATTTGCCCTCATTTCACACTGTAATGCTAAAGTGCATGGGACATTAAAAAAAATAAAAAGGTTTATGTCGAAAAGCAAAAAAAAGAAACCCAAACCTATGTTATTTTGACTTTATCATGAAAACATTTTTGTGGATGGTTTGGCCATCCCTATCACAGAGGTTACAGAATTCCACCGGGGCATTTTTGGTCTGCCTTGGCATTATCTACAATGGCAAAGAACATTAGGTATAAGAAATATTCCCAATCCTGAAATGTGTTTGGGGTAGGACTTGCACTTGTTTGTGGAAAATAATGGGAACGCTGAGTGACTTCAAACTACTGTGTAGGGCCACATCAGACCACATTATCATTGTATGAGATTTGTTAACCCCACTAAGAATTTTTATTAAAGCAATATTTGATATGCCTATTCAGTTAATTTTGCTGTCAGCTTTTGCCTTTTGCTAAAGTCTAATATTTTTTTTCTGCAGAGTCCCCCTGAAGAAGTTTAGGTCCATGAGGGAAGTAATGAGAGATCATGGTATCAAAGCTCCAGTGGTTGATCCAGCTACAAAGTATTACAACAATTTTGCCACTGCTTTTGAGCCTCTGGCAAACTACATGGATGTAGGTATCTGTGGACACTTGTAACACCACGTGACTGTTGTCATGCATTGCCTGGTTGCAATATTTTTTATTTATTGCTTTTTAAAATGTTTTAAGCAAATCTTTATGATCCACTAGAAATTTGTATTGTTTAATCTTCAAAGTAAATCGATATTGCTGAGAGCATCCTACTATAGATAAAATGTTTAGGGGCATTCCTAAAGGGATTTAAAATGTAAGGTGCACTGCAGCACCATTCACTTTGATAGTGCTCCAATGTACCTTGCCTTGGATGTGTGTTGCAGCCCAGTGCAACTGCTGTGTTTCTGTGCACTGCCAGAAATAGTACATGCACCTTTTTTGGTGCATTAGGCAGCTCATTCAAATAAGTGGGTTTCCCTAATGCAAAAAAATAGAACATTTGTGTGTTAACACACTTTAATTGTGCAAATGGGTACATGATAGAACTCTAGACAAAACTTTTTTACACTTTTTTGCATACCTTAATTTTTGGTTGCTTTCTCTGACCCTTCTGGGGTGATATACCCCCATTTCCTGTCCCATTGGTAGTTGTCAACATAACATAGAGCAAGGGGATATGCAGAATCTGACAGTTATCAGTAGGAGTTGTGTGGCGAGCTATTATGGGGAAATCCCATAATAGGTCGCCAATTAAGTGACCGCTCTCAAAGATAATATTCTGTTGTCTCATCAAGACAGAAAAGTTGATATATGCTCCAAGAAGGGTATAGCCTATAGTCTTAGGATTTACCCTTCCATAGCCTACCAAAAAGTTGTAGTGGTATTTCTGTTTTAATTTGGACACCACATAATCATGAAAAAAATTTAGGCTTCCTCACAGTAATTCTCTACATGGGCTGATGGCTACTTCTCTTTTGCCTAGGAATCGCATGTTCTTTCCTTGGTTAATTACGCATGGTAAAAAATTGCCGGCATGAGTGGTTATACCCTCCATGTCCATGGTAATCAAACAGCCAATCCTTCTATCTTTTGATGAGATTTAAAATATTACAGAATATACTTTGGTGTTTTAATTTTGTAATGCACACAGAAACTATATATGGACATTTAATTCTCTGTACAATGCTTCAGAAAAATAACATAGGTTCTATGCATTAGTCTGGAGGGTGTATTTACTGTATCACTAAACCTAGCTTAGAAAACACATGGGTTTGAGTAATTAATTTCTTTCTCTGTAGATGTCTTACTATGGTGAGATCAGTATTGGAACTCCTCCTCAGAACTTCCTTGTTCTGTTTGACACTGGGTCCTCCAATCTGTGGGTAGCCTCAACCTACTGTCAAAGCCAGGCCTGCAGTAAGTAAATGACACCGTGAACCATTTTATATGACCTTATTAATTAGCAAATCTCATGTTTATGACATCTTTTTTTGTAGGTAAATCACAAAACACATTATTTACTAGATATTATTTTTGTGGTTCAAAGCGCATTATAACCACTAACATTGAGGCTGGGTTCACATCTAAGAGGGATGCGGCCCACGGCAGGGTTCCAGTGCATCCCTGTTCTCTGAATTTGGCCCTGAAACTGAGCCAAAGACGAACAAGACTTTGGTGCAAGCTGCTCAACAGCCTCCACAGACATATGTGAACAAACTCCATAGACAGCCGGTCACAATCTCCTGTCATGCAAATTGGATGCGGTGAAAACCACATCCAATTCCCACTAGTGTGAACCTAGCCTAAACCAATATTTTTTAAGACTATACTGTACACTGTATACTGTCTTTTTGTACTCAACCTACATAGACTAGTGTAGGTATTGGACAAAGAGAATTAAGTTTAGACATATACAGTTTGCAAAAATCTAGACAGACCATTGCTTCCCATTAAAACTAATATTACTAATAACTCCCTCAAGTACATATATGTGGTAGATACTGTAAATGTCAGAGAAAGGGCAACTTGGATAGCAAGACAATTTAGGCTATATATAATAACTGTAAATAAGGGAATTATTTTAAATTATAAAAATGAATTGAATAAATATGTTGTGACCCCTGATTGAATTTTCTAGCATTCAGGATGTAAAGGTTTGAATTGAGAAGAGATAGACTGTTGAGTGGTCCCATCTACTTTATAGACCAATAGAGCTTTAATAATCAGATTCATATTTATGCAGTTAGAGATTAGATCTATTTTCAAAGGTGAAGTTAAAGTGTATCTAAACCTAGGAATAAAAATTCATAGTATGGCAGTCCAAATGTACTTGGATGAGGTGGCTGCTTTGGCTTTCTTTTTTTCAAATGTTTTTCCTTTATTTTATCCTGGTAATCCTACAATTAACTCATTTTAAGTTCTAGGATGACAACCATGCTGAGTAGCGTTGTCACCCTAGGATGGGGAGTGTTTTGGGATTCTTTAATAACAGTACAGGAAGAATACAGGGAGTTATCAGTTCACAAGGAATTAGCTCAGTCAAGGAGGGTAAAGGAAGCTGGATGCTTAAAACCAACCCTCACCAACCAAACCAACCAAGAAATAATGTTTGCGATTTGTGCAGTAATGTAAATGCAAATAAATACTCTTGTATTTTCTATAGGCAGGGTAGTTGTATTACTTATAGAATTTCCCCATGGCATTCATTTCTGAAAATGCTGACTTCCATCAATGACACTGATTTAGATATTATTATTATATTTGTCACTTATTCAATTCCCATGGGCGGAGGGATTCCCCCATCAACACTTACTATGCTAATGGGGGAATCAAGCACTATTCTTTCTTTCCACCCATAGTGGAAGGAAAGAAAATTGCATAATGCATGGCCCGCAATAAAGGCCATACAGACAGGCCAAATTTGGGCGGCATCGGCAGGTTCAATAGAAACCGGCCAACATTTGGCCCATGTGTACGGTGTTCAGCCGGCTTCTGTCAAAGAGGCACGATGGAAAAAGGTCTGCCGATTGGCATCTGATCAAGGCTTGGGGTGTGTTCTGGGCGAACACAATAGTACAGCAGGGGAGATCGCTGTACTAACATCGGATAGTTAATACAGCGGGTCCTCCCAAGCTCTTTAGTTTATTTTCATTCAGCCTGCTGGGTTGAATGAAAAAAAAACAATAGTGTGTACTAGGCTTTAGTCACACTGCACAATTAGGCAGAGGACACACTTTTTTATCCATGTTCAATTAATTAACATCACTTCTGTCCGATGAGCAGGTAGCTGGCCCATGAATTAACTCCCAAGAGTAAAAATGTAGTATATTGCAGCATACCAGGTACTACCAGTAAGGTATTCCTAGTTTTATTCCCTTTTTTTCACCTCTAAAACTAGCATAACAAAATTGAGCAAATAAGATAAGATGAGAACATTTTTAGGGTTTACACACTTTAATTAAAAATTGCAAATCCTGTGGTAGGTTAAACAGTAAATATGTGTATAATAATATATGTATTTGAACTGTGTATGTAGCTATTTGCCTGGTGAGTAGAATGGCTTATATAAATTACTGACCGGTTAGTATATTAATTTTAATCCTCACAATACAGTTTACATAACTATCATATTTAATACATATTTTTTCCCCTCTAGCCAATCATCCTCTGTTTAACCCCAGCCAGTCTTCCACCTATTCCTCAAACCAGCAGCAGTTCTCTCTGCAGTACGGCACTGGCAGTCTGACTGGAATCCTTGGATATGACACTGTTCAGGTATGTGTATTTTGAAAAAATAATTCAGATAATATAGACATTTAAGCTACTGGTTTAAGCTACTGGTTTAATCCAGAATATAATGTGAAAATTATTTTTTTTCTTGACTAGATTACCCACATATATTCATTTTTTAAGAGTGTAATTATTATGAACTAACAACAACTTTTACTGCACGTAATGCTAATGCTAAATCTCTTTCTAAATGTATACAGATCCAGAATATAGCTATTTCCCAGCAAGAATTTGGCTTGAGCGTGACTGAGCCTGGAACCAACTTTGTCTATGCTCAGTTTGATGGTATTTTGGGTCTGGCCTACCCATCTATTGCTGAGGGTGGGGCTACCACTGTGATGCAAGGCATGATTCAACAGAATCTCATCAACCAGCCTCTTTTTGGATTCTACCTTAGTGGGTGAGTTTATTTTTGTTATATTGGTTTACATTATTCTGTTTCCTACAAGATTTTTGTTATTTGGCATAATTTTGCATATGTGCTTTACAGGCAACAGAATTCACAGAATGGCGGTGAAGTTGCTTTTGGTGGTGTTGACCAAAACTACTACTCTGGACAAATTTATTGGACTCCCGTGACTTCTGAAACATACTGGCAAATTGGAATCCAAGGGTATTTAAAATTCATATGTTAATATTTATAATATAGAAAATCAAATCAGGCTGTCATATCCATAGTAATTGGCAATTCTCAAATTATTAAAAGAGCACACTTACGTAATTTGAATACATTTTAGATTGTAGAAAAGTTTCAGGAAACACTGATGTTATATATGGGTAACAATATAAGAACAGTGATTGGCACAGAAGTTACCTACAGTATATGCAGCGATTTTTCCAAAAAGTTCTAATTATTTTGGATCTTTTTATTATTGATCTGTAAAGTAATTTGGAAAATAAGTATTTGATAGAGAAAACTGAATAATCTTGCTCTTAATAGGAATTCTGTTGTAGAGAAAAACATTGTTGCAGTCATTACCTGGTGACTGATTTAAAAATAAGCAGCATTAAATCTTTAGGTATTATTATCAAAAGTTCTGCTTTAGGAATGTGGTTATGGTAGATGTAAGTGATGATTATATACAAACATGCATATATAATTTCAGATTCTCAGTTAACGGACAAGCTACTGGATGGTGTAGCCAAGGATGTCAGGGTATTGTGGATACTGGTACTTCTCTGTTGACCGCTCCTCAATCAGTCTTCTCCTCCCTCATGCAGTCCATTGGTGCTCAACAAGATCAGAATGGACAGGTAAGATAAAAAAGACTAAAATTGTCTGAGACTTCTATTGACACATTATTCCAAGATCCTACCTTGGCACTAGCTTTTGTATGTTTCAGGCTTTGTTTTTATTGGCTGTCCCCTAGCATTAACTTTTCTAACATGCCTAAATAAGTAAAAATGCCTATACATGCTTAGTTGTAAAACCAAATGATTCTATGACCAAAGAAGTATAGTGTGAAATCCATCATGATTTCTGTATGACCAGCATATAACATATTATGCCATTTTAATAAAGACCAGTTAGGCATTTTTGAGTGTGAATTACTTCATGCTTTGGAGTATTGGACCAGCAAAAACTTGTTCCTTGCCTTATTGTGTCACTCCAAGTCAGGACCTACTGCTAGGGTGGCTTGTTTCAATAACTAAAATGATTGTGTTTTTTTTATCACAGTATGCTGTCAGCTGTAGCAACATCCAGAGTCTTCCCACCATCAGTTTTACCATAAGTGGAGTTTCTTTCCCACTTCCACCCTCTGCCTATGTACTTCAGGTACATCACGTATTAGTAATAGCATACTATATAATGCTGCCATGAAATACCAATGTATAATATTGCTGAAAAATATATATTTTTGTATCCTTTAGCAAAACAGTGGCTACTGCACCATTGGCATCATGCCTACTTACCTGCCTTCCCAGAATGGACAGCCTCTCTGGATCCTGGGTGATGTCTTCCTCCGGCAATACTATTCCGTCTATGATCTGGGAAACAACCAAGTTGGCTTTGCTGCTGCTGCATAGATACTACTTTACTACTTACATAATGCCTGATTTCTGCAGTGCTTCCATATACATTGCAGTACAAATACCTATCTTCCATGTTCATTCGATTTTTATTTAGGAAGTTTAAAAAAATTTAATTCTGAAAGTCTGAAGCTTTGCAGCTGATAATAAAATAAATTATGTATTCAGTAAAATGTGTCTGATGTTCTGTTTGCCTTGAGAGTATATAGCATCTACAAATGTAGTATAAGAATATGTCTAACAAGGGGGCAGCAAGGGTATGTGTTTTTAGACTTGAATATTTATGAATAACTGCAGCAAGTCATATGGAGCCCACTTAATTTCCTGGCTTCAGGAAATCAAGCATCATCTAGAACTTTCTTCCCCAGCCATACTGTCTCTGTCCTTTCACTTTCATTCATTGAATTTCAGTTGTTTCAATCATAGATGCTAAGCATCACATGTGGACATAATCTAGAGTGGAATGCAGCCTGCCTAAGTACTGACATCACACTGGTGCGTCATGAAAGTCATGCGACTGTCGACTTTTCCCTGCAACTTCGGTCCGACATCAATCCAACTTCCATGCGTTTTAATGAACAGGATCCAATTTTGATCCGACTTTGAGAAAAAAAAACAGTTTCAGGTCTGGTATGGATTTTGAGGGGGAATCCCACGCCAAAAAAAAAAAATATGGAGTGGGGCACCCCCTCTGCCACAATCCATACCTGACACTTATCCAAGCATGCAACCCAGCAGGCCAGAAAAGCAGGGGGACGAGCAAATGTCCCCCCTCCTCCTGAACCATACCAGGCCATATGCCCTCAATATGGGGGGGCTTTGGGTTAGGCGGGGCTCTGGGGACAAGGGCCTCTTCCCCACAACCCTGGGTTGTGGGGGTGTGCGGGCAGGGATAATCAGAATCTGGAACCCCCTTTAAGAAAGGGAGGCCCCAAATACTGCCCCCCTATATGAATGAGTATGGGGTATATAGTATCCCTACCCGTTCACCCAAAAAAACTGTGAAAAAAATGAATAATGTCTCACATTATGTGGATACCGACGAAAGTTCGGCTTACAATTCTATGCCCCTCCCTTTCTTTGTCGCTAGACATCTAGGATAGACTGTCCAGGTCTCATCATTTTAAATCACCTCACATCCAATTTGCTCCTCTCTTGCAAAATAAGGATTTCACCCCGGGCCTCACTCCCCTTGCTTTTGAATGGTGGCCCAACAAGGGTTTCATGTGGATTGCATACCTTTGTGGTCATAAAGGAATGTTATCCAAAAGATTGCTGATAGGAAAACACCAACTGCCAAACTCTGAACATTTTCGATATACTCAAATACACCATCACCTGCATAACTTATCACGTAAAAGTGATCTCGTGACTATGTCATCTATGGATATATGTGTTGACAATATGATAAAATCTGAGGTCATAGATCTGAAATATATACTATTCTAACATATACCTCGGAAAAACTGAGCTATATGACTAGATGGGAACAGGAAAACCTGGAACTTGAGGAATGGCACTCGACAGCGCTAGTGGCATCATGGTCACTCATTAACACTTCTATTGTAGAAGCAAATTATACGGCATTACTGAGGTGGTATTTGGTGACAGCTAGACTGGCCACTTTTTTTTCCGGGGGCATCCTCAAAGTGTTTTCAGGGCTGTGGCCAGGAAGGGACGGCCTACCACATATGGTGGCAATGCCCCAAGGTATGGGTTTACAATTTCATTTATACTTTCACCAAAATTAACCTGCCTAAGTCACCAAAACACGTTACTGGGTTGTAAGGTTTAAGAAGCCTGCCAAGTTCAGAGACGGTTCCTAAGATTTATATTTGTTTCCACTAAAATTACAAAAGCCAGGAACTGGAGGTCAGCGGCTATACCATATGACCAACTCAAACATAAACTTTCTTGGTTTATGTTAAATGAAAGGCTGACGGCAATCTTACAGGATAAATTGAAGATGTCTAAAAAGGTATTGGGTCCATGGATCGGATATCTGACTAATGATCCCAGACTGTTGCTGGCTAGGTTTCCTCCTGGTCGACATGGATCAGAGCACTTTCCCTTCCCCCCTCTTTGCCCTCATCCTCTTTTCATCACTCGTTCTTATTGGTTTCCTTTTCTCTTTTTTGTTTTACCTCTCCCTATTTTCTCTCTTATTTTTGGATTTTGGTATTGGGGGCCTGGGCTGCATTCTTCTGTGCTTTTGGGGATAGAGTGTCTCCCACTATTTGTGGGGTGGACACTCATCCCTTGGTTTGGGGGGCGTACTATGGGTTCTGTTTAACTGAGATAATGCCATGACATAGGAAATATGTAGATGATTAGGTTTTACAGTCTGCTTCACAGCTCGATCTGGAGATTAACAATCAAGACTGTAGTTAATAAAACGTTATTACTATAGATTACGATTTCTTGCCTCTAACTCATAAGAAACATGTTGTCTTAGGGAACATGGCCCATCGCCACACAGAGTGCGGTAACATGTTCCTCCCATTGTACTTATGCAATTATAAAGTTTGATTTTTCATTTTTGTACTGTATGTTCTTCAGAAAAAGGAAGCTATGTATTGTTCAGAGTCAATGAAGTCTTTATTCCGGTCTGTGTCTGTGAAGTAGTGCAGGAACCTTTTCAAAAGTCAGACCAGTTAAGTCAAGTTTCATAGGGAAACATTGGTTTTCACATGTAATGCGACTTGAAGGTACGCATGGCACTGAACAGACGTGTCTGAGGAGAGCTCTGTCCAACCATTGGCTTTAAACCTTCTAGCAATGCCGTCTAAAGCTTACGGACCCCGCTCAACACTTGGCAAGAGGGCCGGGAAAGGTTCGGCTGCACAAATATCCTGTGCAGGCTCTATTAAGTGGTACCTCGTGGTAGAAAGATTATTATTATTATCGATTTATATAGCACCAACAGTTTACGCAGCGCTTTGCAATGAAAAGGGGGGACAACACAATTACAGTACAATACAAAAGGTACAGGAGGGCCCTGCTCGTAGAGCTTACATTCTAAAGATCCAGCCCTAACACATGGAGCAGACAGGCCAGAGCCTTGAGATTGATCGTGTCTCCCTCCTCACATGCGGCTTCCATGCGGGAAAGCTCCTCCTGCTATTTTGAGCTCATGGAAGTTCCTGGATCCCCTGCTGGCTCAGAAATGTCATCCCTTGTGAGTGGGCTCAAAAAATAACTTGCAGGTATGTTCCACAGTTCGGAGAAATCCATTAAAAAGGAAATCACAGCAGTGAGATCAGAAATGTCACACCTGTTAGTCATAATTGAAGACACAGAGCAGTGCCAGGACTCACATGAGGCAGCCATAAAAGGAGACAGTCACTCAATTAGCATTTGCTCACCGCTCCTCACTATACAAGCTTGAGGACCTGGAAAACCGTAATCGCAGAAACAATCGGCATATTCAGGGGTTACCAGAGGCAACCAGAGATAACGATCTCAAACCCTCGATCCGTGGTGTCTTGAATATAATTCTTGGCAACTCTGTCACTGATCCACTGAGATTTTACTGTGAGACCGCACAACTTTACAACTGACCAACCCAGGGATGTTATCTGCTGCCTTCATTACTTTGAAGGAGGAGAGCTGGGGGAATGTGTGCAGAGAGGGGATCTGGGGGGATTTGTACATGGAGGAGATCTGCGGGGATGTGTGCAGAGAGGGGATTTGTACATGGTGGAGAGCTGGGGTGATTTGTGCAGAGAGGGGATCTGGGTGGGATTTGTACATGGAGGAGAGCTGGGGGGATGTGTGCAGAGAGGAGAACTGGGAAAGTGTGGATGGGGGTGGATTTGTGCAGAGAGGGAGAGGATAACTGGGAAGGGGGAGCTCTGTGCAGAGGGGAGACCTGCAGAAGGGAGGTTGTGCAAAGTGAGAGCTGTGGAGGGTGGGGCAGGTTGTGCAGAGATGAGAGCCATGGGGGAAGCTGGGGTGCAGAAGTGAAACATGGGGGGTGGCAAAGGTGAGAGCTGTGGATTAAAGTGAGCTTTAGATGGGGGTGCAGAGGTGAGTTGTGGAATGGGGGTGTAAGCTGTAGTTGTAGGGGTGCAGAAGTGAGATGTTGATGGGGGGCAAAGATGAGCTGTGAAAGAGGGGACACAGAGGTAGGATACTTGTGGGAAGGGGAATTTTTGCTTGGGGAAGACCAGGGATGGGGGACAGTAACACATGCAGAGTTCAGTGAGCAAGAGTATGTACTGCATGGCTGTATGTCACATATTAAAGGCCTCGGAATGGTAATACTGCATGCTGTATTCCGCACAATGGGTTTTGCGTTACATACTCCTGCATTCTGTATGCTGGTCTGCATATTACATACATTTTACCACTGCACTCTGTGTGATACCCTCTGTTACATATTCCTGACCCCTACACTCTGTACACAGGGCTATATGCTGCATATACCTGAGCATAAGGGATGCTTTGTATTGAATGTAAGTACTGTCCTTTTTGCAGATTTTTTTTCTGTGCCTTGCATGATACTCAGTTCTCACCACTGCACAATACATGTCCCTGAACCACGTGCCTTGTGTGATATGCAGTTTTAATCTTATTATAGTTATTTGATGCTACAGTACTCCTCCCTTCTAAACAAGGTGTGGCTGGGGGGGGCGGGGTTTGGGCATGGTTGGGGGGGAGGTGAGTTCCTGCTCCTATTCTCTGAGAAAAAAAGCCCTGCTGACACCAATAAAGCCAAGGGAGTGGCCATTGGCTTCAGCAATTTGCTAAGTGGGTTATTTTTTTTTGCAGGAGACATAAACATGCCACTGATCCCACTATAGACACTTCACATGGTCGCTCTAATATGCAGTTTAAATGCCTAGCTTTTATCAAAAAAGGCTCCTTGAACTCCAATTAATAGATGTGTTGTTTACTCCGCCCCAAAGATGAAGACTATTCCCATTTTGCCAAAACACACCAATCCTACTCTAGAATAGACAATATTTTCATAGATCACTTTCACATTCTTCTTCTGCTTTCGGCCTCCAAAGGCACCGAATCTATATCAGATCACGCACCTGTCTTTATGTGTCTGACCATGCCCACTTTACCACACCGCACCAATTGGAAACTCAATCACTCTCTCCTCTCCAATCCCACTGAAGTCTCCATGTTATCGTCGTCCTTGACCCATGTTAGAGAATTTAGATTCTTATTTTATAATCATTTATGTTTGTTTGCAAAAGATTGCTTAAAAGTAGAATAATTTCATATTAACCAGTATATGTTATTTTGTAGATATAGAAAATGTTGAACTTAAGAAAGATAAGAAAACAGGTGGTTAAAATAATTAGGTGGAATAAGGGAAAGTTATGTACAGTACATTAATTAAGTTTGACAAGGTCAAACAAAGGTCTGCTTGAGCCCTCATTAAAACTGTTAAAATATATTGAATAAGGAAATATATATATATATATATATATATATATATATATATGTTAATTATTACACAATATTGAATAAGTAATTGGCTTTGTATATTATATTTATATTTATATATATATATATATATATATATATATATATATATATATATATATTGTAAGTGATACAGTACCTTTACACATAGGATTATGTAGTAACACATATAACACATCTGGCAGGGTTATTGAAAGTTCATTCTCTCAAAGTCATAAATCGGGTCCTCTCGCCGTCCCGAGTGGAGCCGAGAGTAGCCCAGTAGGGATGAGCTTCGTGTTCGAGTCGAACGTACGTTCGACTCAAACATTGGCTGTTCGTCCGTTCGGTGAAATCCGAACACTTGGTCCGTTCGCGTCAAAATTCGCATGGCGCTCACGGCCCACAATGCACTGCGATGGCGCAGTGCATTGCTGGCTCATGATTGGCCAAGCATGCACTGTGACCCCGCATGCTTGGCCAATCGCAGCGCCAGCAGCGAGGAGAGCCATGATTGGCCACAGGCAGGATGCCTGTGGCCAATCATAGCTCAGGCTGTGTAGTGCACGCCCCACACTATATAAGGCCGCCATTAAGGCGGCCTCGTGTAGTGTGTTGGCATCTGAAGCAGTGGGTGTTCTGTGTACCTTCAACACAGTACACACCGATCGTTTTTGGCTGATTTCCTATCTTGCTGTTGTGTAGTGGTTATTGTCTGTGCCCTGACCGCAGTATACACCACTATATTCACCTCACCTATATAGCTAGTGATCTATCTTTAATAATAGAGCTTGCAGTCAGTAGTGTTAGGAGATAGTGCGTGCTGTCTGCGTGCTCTGTACCCAGTACATACCGCTATAATCCACCTACATAGCTGTTCTCTATTTGAGCCCAATTGCCATCTGCAGGAGTTATTGGAAGTTGTGTGTGCCTCCAGCACAGCACAGTATACATCTGTATATACCCCTTTATCTCTGCTGTTTTCTGGTTATTGTCTGCGTGCCCTGACCGCAGTATACATCGCGATATTCACCTCACCTATATAGCTAGTGATCTATCTTTAATAATAGAGCTTGCAGTCAGTAGTGTTAGGAGATAGTGCATGCTGTCTGCGTGCTCTGTACCCAGTACATACCGCTATAATCCACCTACATAGCTGTTCTCTATTTGAGCCCAATTGCCATCTGCAGGAGATATTGGAAGTTGTGTGTGCCTCCAGCACAGCACAGTATACATCTGTATATACCCCTTTATCTCTGCTGTTTTCTGGTTATTGTCTGCGTGCCCTGACCGCAGTATACACCGCGATATTCACCTCACCTATATAGCTAGTGATCTATCTTTAATAATAGAGCTTGCAGTCAGTAGTGTTAGGAGATAGTGCGTGCTGTCTGCGTGCTCTGTACCCAGTACATACCGCTATAATCCACCTACATAGCTGTTCTCTATTTGAGCCCAATTGCCATCTGCAGGAGTTATTGGAAGTTGTGTGTGCCTCCAGCACAGCACAGTATACATCTGTATATACCCCTTTATCTCTGGTGTTCTATAAAAAAGGCATCTACAGGAGTTAGTGGGTGTTGTGTGCCTCCAGCACAATATAAACTACCCAACTGCTGTTTTACCCAACTCCCTTCAGGACATTACCATGTCTGGAAGGCCAGCAAGGAGACGCAGACAGGCGCGAGCCGATAAAAGAGGGCAAGCAGGCTCTGTGTCTAGAGACAACAGTGCTGGTCGTGGACGCGGTGCATTGTCATCAGCACGTGGCCATGGGACATGCTTGTCCTTCTTTTCGGCAGCTGGACATGTTGAACCGCAACATGCCAACGACTTGGTAGAGTGGATGACCAAGCCCTCTTCATCCTCCTCATCCTCTCTCACCCAGTCTCAGGGTAGTCGCAAAGCAGCTGCCAATGCATCGTCTTCCCTCCTCTCAATGTCATCATCAGTGACTCCTTCCCTAGACCCACCACGTCCTCCTGAGGAGTCTCCTGAACTCTTTGAGTACAGTGTTGGGTACATGCTCCAGGAGGATGCCCAGTGTTTGGTGGGCTCTGATGATGACACTCAGCTAGAGGAAGGCAGTAGCGTGAGCGCAGAGAGAGGGGATGCTCAAGAAGGACAGCAATCTGGCAGTCATGTTCCACAAGCTGCAGCATACTGCCAGGTTTGCTACAGCGATGAAGAGGGAGGGGATGATGAGGGCACTGACTCCACGTGGGTGCCTGGAAGGAGGGAGGAGGAGGAGGAGGCACATGTCCAACGAGGCAGGATGCCCTCCGGGGGCCAGCTTAGGGGCAGCACACCAACTGAATCACACCGCAGAGCTCCGCCTGTGCAGAGCGCTGCCTCTGCGCGTTATTCTAAAAGTTCTTTGGTGTGGGCCTTTTTTGAGACGAGTGCATCAGATCGCACCGCTGCTATTTGCAACATATGTCTCAAGCGTATCTCACGTAGCCAAAACATCAGCCGCTTGGGCACCACATGCTTGACCAGACATATGTTGACCTGCCATGCAGCTCGTTGGCAAGCGTACCTCAAAGACCCACACCAAAGAACAAAGCAGACCTCTCCTTGCTCCTCATCAGCTGGCATCTCCAACCCCACTAGACCTTCAGTCCTCTCTGAAACCTGCTCTGAGAGGAATGGAGGTGTAGAATTAGGTGTGTCACAGCCAAGTGCTTCCGGGAACTCTGCTAGCGGTACACCCACGTCCGATTATAGCAGGCAAATGTCCCTGCCCCAGCTGCTGGACCGGCGGAAGAAGTTTACTCCCAGCCATCCACATGCCCAGCGGTTGAATGCTAGCTTGGCTAAATTGCTAGCACTTCAACTGCTGCCTTTTCAGTTGGTAGACTCGGCCCCCTTCCGTGAGTTTGTACAATGTGCGGTTCCTCAGTGGCAGGTCCCCAAACGCCACTTTTTCTCACGGAAGGCGATTTAGGCTCTCTACCGGCATGTGGAAGGCAATGTCCTTGCCTCGCTGGACAGGGCGGTCAGCGGTAAGGTGCATATTACCGCTGACTCATGGTCCAGCAGGCATGGACAGGGACGTTACCTGTCTTTCACGGCCCATTGGGTCACTCTTCTGGCTGCTGGGAAGGATGCAGGACAAGGTGCAGTAGTGTTGGAGGTTGTTCCGCCACCACGCCTCCAAAATGCTACTATTGGTTGTGACACACCTCTCTCCTCCACCCCCTCCTCTTCTTCTTCCTCCATGGCCTCTTCCAGTGCTCTGTCCTCAGAACCAGCGGTGCTCCGTAGGCGTTCCAGGGGCTACGCAAGTACGCAGGCAAAACGATGCCATGCCATGCTTGCGCTGGTTTGTTTGGGGGACAGGAGCCACACTGGGGCGGATGTTTTGTCAGCTCTGCAGGGGCAGGCCGAGAGGTGGTTGACGCCACGCCAGCTTAAGCCAGGAATGGTGGTTTGCGACAATGGCACCAACCTCCTCTCCGCCCTCCGACAGGGACAACTGACCCATGTGCCCTGTGTAGCTCACGTCCTTAACCTGGTGGTGCAGCGGTTCTTGGGCAGGTACCCCGGCTTACAGGATGTCCTGAAGCAGGCCAGGAAAGTCTGTGTGCATTTCCGCCGATCATTTAATGCCTGTGCTCGGCTGGCTGAGCTCCAAAAGGAGTTGAACCTGCCCAAGAACCGCCTTATATGTGACATGCCCACCAGATGGAACTCAACATTGGCCATGCTGCAGCGGCTGCACACGCAGCAGAGGGCCATCAATGAGTACCTGTGCGACTACGGCACCAGGACAGGGTCAGGGGAGCTCGGTTTTTTCTCACCACGCCAGTGGGGCATGATCAGGGATGCATGCACTGTCCTGTCACCGTTTGAGGAGGCCACAAGGATGGTGAGCAGTGACAGTGCATGCATCAGTGACACTGTACCTCTTGTCCACCTCTTGGAGCATACGCTGCGTGGAATAATGGACAAGGCACTTGAGGCAGAACAGAGGCAGGAAGAGGAGGACTTCCTTGCCTCTCAAGGCCCCCTTTATCCAGACAGTGTTCCTGCTGTGCCACCCATCACACAGGAAGAGGATGAGGAGGAGGAAGAGGAGGAGGAGGATGATTGTGTCAGCATGGAGGTGGAGGCTGGCACTCAGCATCAGCAGCAGCAGTCTTATAGGGATGATTTACAGTCCCAAGAAACACGTGGACTTGTACGTGGCTGGGAGGAGGTAGCTGCGGATCATGTTGTCCTTAGTGACCCAGAGGACTCCGGACCGAATGCCTCAGCTAGCCTACGCTGCATGGCCTCCCTGATCCTGCAAAGCCTGCAGAAGGATCCTCGTATTCTTCGGATCAAGGAGAGGGACCATTACTGGCTGGCCACTCTCCTTGATCCACGGTACAAGGGTAAGGTTGCTGACCTTATCTTGCCATCGCAGAGGGAGCAGAGGATGAGACATCTCCGGGAGGCCTTGCAGAAAGCTCTGTGCAACGCGTTCCCAGAGACTGGGAGGTTACAAACTCCTGGTCCTGGACAACGTGTTGCTGAGGCATCGGTCAGAAGGAGCGGTGGAGAAGGTGGCCGTCTGACTGATGCTTTCAGACAATTTTTTAGTCCGCAGCCCCAAGGTATGATTGGTTCTAGCACCCATCGCCAGCGTCTGATTTACATGGTGCAGGAATACCTAGGAGCAAGGTCAGACTTGGACACCTTTCCCACCGAAAATCCTCTGGCTTACTGGGTCTTGAGGATGGATCACTGGCCAGAGCTTGCACAGTATGCAATTGAGCTACTGGCCTGTCCTGCATCCAGCGTTCTTTCGGAACGCACCTTCAGTGCTGCTGGTGGCTTTGTTACCGATCACAGGGTGCGCCTGTCCACCGAATCAGTTGATCGACTGACCTTCATCAAGATGAATCAGTCTTGGATCACCCACAGCTACCAAGCACCTGAAGCTGATGTAACCGAATAATTTTTTTTGAAATACCACATCCCTTCAAGACTGCTTATGCTGATGCTGAGTGACTGTCCTGTTATGTTGATTGTCTATCCTCTTCCTCCTCCGCTGATATGTTGGAAGAACATTTTTGGTTCTGGGTGATGCCAGCAGCCCAATTTTTCTGCCCCTGTTTAACAGGGGCGTTTAATTACAATTTTTGATGCAATGCTTTGCAGCAGGGCTAATTCCTGCAATAAAACTAGAGTATATGGGAGAGGTTGCAGTGTAGTGGCACCAGCACCAGTGCCTAAGGCCCAATTTTTCTGCCCCTGTTTAACAGGGGCGTTTAAGTACAATTTTTGATGCAATGCTTTGCAGCAGGGCTAATTCCTGCAATAAAACTAGAGTATATGGCAGAGGTTGCAGTGTGGTGGCACCAGCACCAGTGCCTAAGGCCCAATTTTTCTGCCCCTGTTTAACAGGGGCGTTTAAGTACAATTTTTGATGCAATGCTTTGCAGCAGGGCTAATTCCTGCAATAAAACTAGAGTATATGGCAGAGGTTGCAGTGTGGTGGCACCAGCACCAGTGCCTAAGGCCCAATTTTTCTGCCCCTGTTTAACAGGGGCGTTTAAGTAAAATTTTTGATGCAATGCTTTGCAGCAGGACTAATTCCTGCAATAAAACTAGAGTATATGGCAGAGGTTGCAGTGTGGTGGCACCAGCACCAGTGCCTAAGGCCCAATTTTTCTGCCCCTTTTTAACAGGGGCATTTAAGTACAATTTTTGATGCAATGCTTTGCAGCAGGGCTAATTCCAGCAAAAAAACTAGAGTATATGGAAGAGGTTGCAGTGTGGTGGCACCAGCAGCAGTGCCTAAGGCCAAATTTTTCTGCCCCTGTTTAACAGGGACATGTAATTACAATTCTTGATATAATATTTCACAGGAGGGCCCCTTCCTGTGCCCACCCAGAGTAACGGTGAGGACTTATAGTGTTGTGGCACCAGCACCACAACCACCAAAGGTCAATTTTTCTACCACTGTTCAACAATGGCATGTAATTACAATTCTTGATATAATCGTTCACAGCAGGGCGCTCCAGCGCCCACCAAGAGTCACTTTGAGGGCTTACAATGTTGTGGCAAAACCAACACCTTGTTCTGCCATTTCTGCAGAGCATATAGGGCAGGTCCCTACTTTCAAACATCCAACTTACAAACATCTCCTACTTGCAAATGGAAGGAGACAACAGCAAGTGAGATGAAAAAAGATGGACGACAAAACAAATTATACAGGGGTGTTAACCCTTCCCTATGTTTTCCAAAAAGCTTAAAAATAGTTTTTTTGACTGGAGCTACACTTTCAAAATGTACCAGTTGAAAATTACAAACAGATTCTACTTAACACAACAAACCTACACAGTCCCTGTCTTGTTTGCACCGCCTGTATACTGCTGTTCTGAGTATATAGGGCCTGGGGGCCACACGCATTTCCTTTTTTTACTATGGGTACAGGGTTCCCCTTAATATGCGTACAAGACCCAAATAGGCTGGTAATGGGCAGGGAGGGCTACCCATGCCATTTTTCTGAATGATTTTCAACCATATTGCAGGAACCAGATATAACATTAAAACCGCAAGCAGTTTTAAATGGTGTTATTTCCGTTAAATGTCATTTTGTGCAGGGACTGTTCTAAACACAGGAAACACGTGGCACTTCACAGGCATACTACAGACACCCCCCAGGCACCATATTTACAGGAATATTTCACTTTTTTTTTTCACTTTAATCGTCATTAAAATCAGTGCTCCCGCCAAAACGGCCATTTTTAAAAACATTTTAGGCATTGACCCATGTCCCCTGGGGCAGGAGCCAGGTCCCCAAACCCTTTTTAGGACAGTATCTTGCATATTAGCCGTTAAAATTAGCACTTTTCATTTCAAACGCTCGAGTCCCATAGACTTCAATGGGGTTCTAACGTTCGTAACGAACGTGGGGTCCGTTCGAAAGTTCTGGTACGAACCGAACCGGGGGGTGTTCAGCTCATCCCTATAGCCCAGTGTACTCGGCTCGGCTCACAGTCCCGCCCAGGCCCTGTGTTATGTCCATCATAGGGCAGGACTGTGTGTGACTGTGAGCGGAGCGGAGTCGAGTACACTCGGCTATGTATCTCGGTGGGGCCCATGGGCTTGAGCCCGGTCAAGCCCAATGCTAAGTCCAGCCCCGCTTATATTGGGCCAAGATTAGGAAAGTTTCACCTGACATTAAGGTTTGTCTTGTGTTGTGTCTTGCAGAGAAAATGGATCCCTTCAATGATAGGGAATTTCTAGCAAGATTCATTGAGATGTACAGGGAGCTGCCCTGTCTGTGGCAGCTGAACCACCTGTTTCTTAATAATAAAACAAAGAGGAAGGCAGCGCTGGATCAATTGGTGGAATTTGTGAAGCCGGTGATCCCCACGGCAGACATCCCCTATTTGAAGTCCAAAATTGGTGGCCTGAGGAGCACTTATAATAGGAATCACAAGAAGGTCCAGGATTCCCTGAGATCAGGTGCTGCAACAGATGACATTTATGTACCCAGGCTGTGATACTATGACAGACTGCATTTGCAGGCAGGCCAGACTGAACCAAGGCCAGCACTCTCCAGTCTTCCTTCAAGGCTTCCTCCCCCCCCCCCCCCCCAGCTGAAGCTTCTGATGCCCAACGTGGGCCTTCCAGCAGCAACAGGTTTAGGAGCCCAGGTTGAGACAGGTATAGCATTCTTCAAAATATTTGTTTGCCAGATTAATGATGTAATACATATGTAAGTTGTGATCACTAATTTCTGATTGCCCAAAGTGTTTTACATATGAATAGACAGTAGTGGCCACAAATGATTGTGACAAGAATGAAAAATGCTGGGGTCAGAATGATAGTCTTTTCTATTTAATATTCATTTATTGATTTCAAAAAGACAATGTCAAATTAACAAGGGACACCAACACCAAACAACCTCCTTGAAATTTACAAATACAAGATAATAATGGTGTTGTGGAAACGTGACATACCAAAAGAAAATGGAAATCACTATAAAATAATTAGCCAAAAAAAACAGGAGATCTTGATTAAAAAAATAACATTTTTTTTTATTTTTTATTGTAAACATTATTATGGAGATCTGGCTTTTTTTTTTCTGTGAGAACTCTGTGTGAATATGAGCAGCAAAACAACTTCAAGCATTATAAAGAAGAAGAGAATGTGCTGCATTGAAAAATGTAAAAATTATATGTGTGACGAACGTGCAATCTCCATTACGCACGCTAGTTTTACAAGACTGAGCGATTCCATCTCGTACTTGATTCTGAGCATGCGTGTTTTCTGTTGGAAAAATTGACAACATGCTCTCAATCTTTTGCTGGTGGAAATTCGGCCAGCAAAATTCCAATGGAGCATACACATGGTCGTATTTTCCAATGAAAAACTCTCATCGGTCTTTTGATGGCCGAAATTCCGACTGTGTGCACGTGGCATTAGAGTATCTCAGGACTGCTAACCGTTTAAAGCTGCGCCAAGGACGCTGGGCCCTGTTCTTCTCCCAACTTGTGTTTCACATTACCTATTGGCCGGACTCTAAAAATGTGAGACTTGATGCTATTTCGTATGTTTTATGATCCCAGAGAGCCACCTGTACAGATACCATCCTCTTGGAAGGTAATTTCTTACTTTTACAGACTGACCTTCGCTCCCGGATGAAGCAGGCTTCAGCAAATGCTCCCAGCCCTCCAGGGGCCACTGATGCTTCCGGAAGAACAGTTCTGGAACAAAGACATGATATTTGTGCCTTAAAAAATTCAAGCTTAACCATTCTGGGTCTCTGCCATGATCATCCCTTTGCAGGTCATTTCGGAATACACAAGACACTTGAGCACCTGAGGCACACATTCTGGTGCCCAGACCTGGAAGATACCTGCAAAAGGTATTCGAGTTACTGTGTAATATCCACCCAAAGCAAGAATACCAAAAGCCAAGCCTGGGGGTCTCCTCTGATCTTTACCAGTCCCTGACAGGCCATGGAGTTTGATCGCCATGGATTTTATTGTGGAACTTCCACCATCAGAGGGGTGCACAGTCGTTTTTGTGGTGGTCAACCACTTAACCAAGATGGCCCATTTTTTGCCACTAAAGGGTACCCCTTCGGCCATGGAGATGGCCTGGGTATTTATCAGGGAAATAGTGAGGCTTCATGGGGTCCCCACGAACATTGTCTCTGATTGAAGGGTCCAGTTCACATCCCACTTCTGAAAAGCCCTGTGTGGAGCTCTCAGAATTGAAAGATCTTTGTCTTCTGCCCACCACCCTCAGACCAAGGGGCAGACAGAAAGGACCAACCAGACATTGGAGCAGTATGTCCGCTGCTTCACCTCCTTCATTCAGGATGACAGGATATCGCTGCTGCCACTGAGGGAATTCGCATACAACAATGTCAGTCACTCCACCACAGGTCTGACTCCCTTCTTCTCTAATTATTTGTATTTTTATTAGTTTCTACCCTTCCTTTCTGCCCGACTTTATTCCAGATGCTACAGTTCCTGCTGCTCAAGACACAGTGGAGTTTTTTCTTCACAACAATAAGCTGCTACAGGAAACAATCACCAAAGCGCTGGCAGTGAACAAGAAGGCCTATGACAGGAAGAGAAGGTGAGAACTGACCCTCCACCCTCGAGACAAAGTATGGCTGGCATCCAAAAATCTTAAGTTGGCATGTCCCTCCAAAAAGCTGGCACTTAGATTTGAGGGACCATTCCCATTGAAAAGGAAACAATGCCTCTTATGAACTATCATTACTTGAATCTTTCAAAATCCATCCTGTTTTCCACATCTCTCTTTTAAAACCTGCAGTGCCCGATTCCTTCCCAGACAGAGTCTCCAGACCACCAGAACGTGTGACCATCAATGGCAAAGAGGAGTATGAGGTAGAGGCCATCATGGACTGTAGGAGGAGAAGGAATGAGGTAGAGTACCTGGTTAAGTGGAAGGGTTATGGCCCAGAGAAGAACTCTTGGGAAGTTAAACACCAGAGACTTGGTTAATGCCTTTTTCCGCAGTCACCCACAGAAGAGAAACCTGTTGGGCACACCCGGAGGTTGCCCGTACAGGTGAGGGGGCCAATGTCATGGATCTTATATAAAGAATAAAATTCTGCGCTCAGTGATTCAATGTTTATAAATATATGACCCAACAGCTGCACTAATATGTATGTACACACCATAAAACAGATAAAATAAACAAAATGTTGTGCTGTTATTATTGTGATAATGAAAATCAATATGCAAATAAAACAAATATTTATAAACAATAAAAGTCCATTCATATGATCCACAAAACTTAGTGATAATTTGAGTTAAAAAGATCCAGAACACCAAAAAGTCAGTGTTGTGAAAGTAAATAGCGATGTCCTTCCAAATCAACTGTAGGTGTTAACCCACATGCTCTCCAGGGGGTAAATAAAGTAAATATTACTAAATATCATGACCTTTCAAGGCCGATATATGCATCAGTGAGTTGTTACCCCTCACTACAGGTATATCCAGCTCAGATTTTCTACCTGTTATAGGGAATGCCAATATCGTGATAAGAGAATAAGAGGAAACACACCTCATTGTGCAATATTCAGTTAAAAGCACAATAGTTTTATAAAAAATTCTACTTACAACAATGGTTAGTATACAGGCATATCAGAATATACATCAATCCCATGCTCTGCTCATGTGCTGAGACCATCACCGCAATTCCTTGCTTCACCGGCGTACATTTCGTTCAACAGAACATTATAAACAGGATAATGTCATGGATCTGCCACCCAGCGCAGGGGTCTCCTAAGCGTTAACGATAGTGCAGACTAATTTCAGTGATTGGCACCAAACTGCCTTATTAAACACCTCAGCTGCACTGAGACTTTGCTGTCTGATCTGCAGCTCATACCTGTTCCTGTGACTACCTGTTCCTGAGATCCGATCTGATTCCTGTGTTTGACCTTGCTTATTTGACTGGCTTGAGGATTGATCTCTGTTTTCCTGACCCCAGATTGCCTTGTAACCACACTTATCTCTGTATAGACTGATATACTGTTGCCAAACCTTTGCCTGTATCCTGATGATTCGCTGCCTGTCGTTTGTGTCTGCTTGATCATCTGTTACCGAACTTGTCTGACCATGCATCCAGTGTCTCCACAGCTCTGCATCTACCAGCTTCCTGTTTCCTGCTTCCTGTTTGCTGAGCTGACTACATCTGCTATTACCTGCTGGTCTACTCCGGGAGATCATCAGCTGAACAAGAGACAATCCCGGCACTCTTACACCACTCGGCTCTTGTGGCCACTGTTCATAACATTGGTGGTCCCTGAGCCAGGATTGTATGTGAGGCCTTCCTGCTGCATGTCAGGCTCACCCGTCAGGTATGTGACACTGCCCCTGCAGAGCTGAAACAATCTCTGCTCCGGTGTGTGGCTTCTGTCCCCTAGACAGACCAGGTGAAGCACTGCATGACATCTTCTAGCCTGACTTGTTGAATAACCCTTTGAATGCTTAGGGGTACTGGAGGTTCATAGGACAATTCAGCAGAGGAGGAGGAGGGGGCTGGAGCTGACAGATCTCACATCATCACCACCAGTTATATGGAGACGTGGCGGCAAAAAAAGCTCCAGCACTGAGCCCTGTCCTGAATCCTGCCTAGTTGCAAGCAGAGTCACCCAGTGTGCTGTGAACAAAATATATTATCCCTTACCATGCTTGCTGCACCACGTGTCAGCAGTACGGGGGACCTTGCTGCGGACTGTCTTACCCAACAATGCCAAAACAATGCCTTCCACTTGATGGTACAGAGCTGAAATGACCTTACATACAAATAAATAATGACTGGGAACATGCCATTGTGGTACAGCACATTCTGAAAATTCAGGGAAGGGGGCAGAATACGCCAGACAGAAAGGCAGGAGTTGTAAAGCCAGCAATTTGGACAAGCTGGAATTTAGACACTTGTGGGTGGCAGAGAGTGTATTTTTTTGATGTAGCAGCTGGGGCAAAGCACCCTTTGCTATATCATCATCCTTGTCAGTGAAAGCTGTTGAGAGGTCATGAGATATAATGGGGGTAGACATGAAAGGGGAGGAGTGAGGAGGAGAAGAATTGTGTCCCTTTTGTGTACCTTTCAGGTGCTCTTGCCAATGGGCTGAGTGGTGGGAGGTTAAATGCCTTTGCAAGCATGTGGTACCCAAATTGCTGGTGTTTTTGCCACGCTTGATCTGCTTGCGGCAGAGATTGCAAATTGCAATAGTGCGATCAGCTGCACGTGTGCTAAAAAAGGCCCACACAGCTGAGCTGTGGGAAGTGTGACGGGAGTTAACAGCTCCACAATCTAATGGAATAGGGTGGCTGCCCTCTACTCTTACATGATGGCTGCCTTTGGAGGTTATTCTGCCTCATTTGGGTTGTTCTTCCTCCTCCTCCTCTGCTCTATCTGGCACCCAAATCGTGTCAGTGACCTCATCATCATCATCCCCTCAATCCTCATCATAAGTTGAGCCAACTTTGCAATACGCTGCGGCTGGGGGAACATGACTGTCAATTTGTTGTTTATCAGTGTTCTCCCCTCTCTCTAGGCTCATGTAAGTCCCTTCCTCAACCTCAGAACGTGGCTGACGCTGTATTAAAAATAATTTGGCTGACTCCTCCATGCATGATGCTGGGGCTATGCAGGAGTAGCTGCGGACAAGGAGGCAGAATAAGCCACTCTGGCAGCTGTGGTGGACTAGTCTCAGCTTGGGTGATAGAGGATGAGGAGGATGAGGATGGTTTAGAAAGCCAGTACACCACCTCCTCTGCATGCTGTGGCTGGATTGCACAGGCACCATCACTAAACAGAGAAAAACGTGCCCTGCCTGAGTAGGGATCTTATCCACCTTTGCCCGTGAAACCAGACACTGCTGGCCCACTCATATTGGCATGGAAACATGGGAATATTGGCAATGCCTCTCCTTGTTGGCCTCCCAGACATAATGGGAAGGTTTATAAATGTAATAGACACTGGGAAATATGTAATAGGATGCACTTTATTCAATGAAAAGTATTGTTTGGTGCACTTTACATTAAGGTCTGTGGCTGAGAGAAATGTAAAATCTATAAAAAATAAAAAAAAAGAGGGAACAGCAGATTCACAGTCAGAAAAACTGCGGCTGAGAATTTAAAAAAGGGGGCAGGCATGGGACAAAAACAAAACCAAAAAAACCTGCAGCAACCAAAAAATAAAAAAGGAGTATACAGCACTGTATACAACACTAAATGTTATGTAATGGACCTTGCTGCTGACTGTGGTAGTGTAGTGCATTAAAACAATGCAATACACTACCACAACAATGACACTACACTATACGCACACTATACTCACCTTGTGCTCACTCTATACTCACACTACACTAGCACTGCCCTGACACACTACACTGACACTACACTATACTCACACTATACTCAGACTACATGAACACTACACTGACACTCTACACCCAGAGTCACAATTACACACTAACTTGCTATTAGCAAACAGAGCCCTGCTCTATCTATCTCCACTCCTACAAAACACTTTGCAAAAGGTTCCTGTGGGAAGGACCCTTTTATAGTGTGGGGTAAGACTATGAGCACTGAGCCATGATTGGGCAAAAGTCATCATGACTTTGTCCAATCATGGCTCTGACTGTGCTCTGTGCGCTGATTGGGCAAAGCCTTGCACCTGACCAGCATTGCATCCAGCATCTAATTAGTGCCCTAGTGGGATGCTCGGTGGGCAAATATCACGCAGAGCCCCCCGCAAATTTGGGTGTTCGCCGAATGGGTGAACTGGAGATGTTTGGCCCGAACTTTTGTTTGATTCAAACTGTTCACCCAACTATACCTATAAAGTCTGAGCGTGGCATATTTTGCTTTGTATATCTACATTATATGAATACCGTTTGTCCACATATTTGTCTTCCATTTCCTATATGTTTCTATTGTCATTATATTTCTTTTACAAGGGTTTTTATTATTAATCAGTTAAATAGACAGAGCCAATAATTTATTTACATTCAACAATGAATACATGTGAGCATAAATAGCCAATTTACAGAACCATACAGTATATAATATAGAAAATTTAAGTTAACATATAAATGTCAGCAACATCAGTATTAAAAAGTATATTCCATTATACAAATACATAGACTTGTAAGGCAATGCTTAAGGCTTGTTTCAGTACCAAAAATAAAGATTGTACTTATCATAACCATTTAAGCCAAGCCCACGCCTGGCAGGCAGGTATTCTTAGAAACTGATCAAGAGATAAGAAAACAGAGGAAACAAAGGAGAAAGAGAACAAGAGCTAGAAAAAGAACGGAGAAAGCAAAGAAAGAGGAGAAGGAGTTATAGGGATATATGTCACAGGACTGTTAAAGTGACAGAAGAGCGCTATCAAAATTAGACAGCTGGGCATGGGCAATTCTGGGTTGCCACACTCAAAGAAATTTCACCTGGGTGTCAATATGGCTGTACGTATTTCATTGACCATAATGTCATTCATTTGGTTTTTGACTGCTTCAAAACTAAGAATTGGGGTTTTCCAAGCCCTTGCTATGGGCAATTTATTTGCAGTAAAAAGGTAAAAAGGTGTAATGGCAATTGTCGCTTTGGGCAAAGTAATTCTTCAATCGGTCTGCAGAAAAGGGCTGCATATGGGTTCCATTTGAAGTCGGTATAAAGGAAAGTGCGAAGTAGGGCATAAACCCTGACCCAGAGTCTGCACACCTTTGGGCACGACCACCAAATATGTGACATCGTTCTCACCTGTGAGCATCTTTGGAAACAATTTGGCAGGTAGGCAGGGATAAAACGTGCATGCCTAGCCGGTGTGTAATACCATCTATTCAAAATCTTGTAGGCATTTTCCAGGATAAGAACATTCTTGGAGCACTTAGATAGTGTTATTGTCATGATCAGCTGGTCCACCGGGTCTAATTGCATTCCGATTTTGCTTTCGCATTGGAAGTGATAGTGTTGCAGTGGGGGTTTTCGGAAATTTACTATTGAGGAATAAATCAGTGAGATAAAGCCAGGGGATTAGGGTTGGGCCCTACAAAGACTCTTACATGTGGTCAACGTGTAGGGGATGAGCTGAGGCCTAAAAGGGATATAAAAGCATTAATTTCACTGAGCAACTATGGACCAAATATTGGAGAGGTAGAATTTGTCGAATGCTATCGCCACGGAACAAATCCAACTTGGTCTTTTTTGATTAAACAAGTCAAAAAAGAGTTTAGACGATTAGTTAGGACTTTTGTAAAGATTTATATATCAATATTAATTAGAGAGATAGGCCCAAAATTAGCCCAAGAGGAATGGTCACGATCAGGTTTAGGAGGCATCACAATGTTGGCAGTCAATAAGTTAACGGATAAAGCTGAACCATTTTTGACTAAATTATACAAGGCTGCCAGATGGGGGGCTACAACATCTGCAAGTTTCTTGTAGTATAACACTGTGTAACCATCGGGGGCCTGGCCTTTTGCCTATTTTCAAATGTTTAATACATTGGAGGACCTCAGAAACCTGAACGTCACAATCCATAAGGGATTTGTGAGCCAATGACATCTTTGATAAGGAAAGTTGATCCAAAAAAGAAGTCAAGCCTGGGGTATCCATGTGGGTGAGAGCTGCATATAGTGCAGTAAGATGATAGCTGAATCCATCCAATGCCTTTAACGGGTTACTGGTGAGAACATTGTGATGGGTATATAGGGAGATTGGGTTAAATTTGGGAGCAAAAGTGCATAACCGGTTGGCCAGCCTCATGTCTGGTTTATTTGCTTTAGCGTACCATTTCTTACGAGTCCAACGCAAAGATCTTTCAGCTGCATCAGTGAGGCAAAGGTCTAGTTCGGTACATACCTGGTCCAACAGTTCATGATTGGAAGGACTAGGAGACTGTTTAAATTGCACCGTGAGCGACTCCAACTGGGCCTTAAGCTGACATTGTTTGAGCTGTCGTTCCTGTTTACATTTTGAGGCCAGCTAGATGATATGGGACTGCCTTATAGGCCTCCAAAAGTGTTATGAGAGAAGAGAACAACCCTGAATTGAGCCAAAAGTATTCCGTAGATTTTTGTATAAGGTTAGTCTGGATTTCTTTCAGTGAGAACAGAGAGTCTTTCATGACTCAGGAGGAGTAATGGGGTTTACAGAGAAAAGAGCAGCAGACCACCAGGATAGAATCATGGTCAGTTCAAGGAGCTGCAAGAATAGAGGTTGATGACACCAAGGAAGATGTTTATGGAGCATAAAGATATGGTCTATTCTGGATGGGAATGGTGTGGATGGAAGTAGTTTGTATAATCCCTAGGGTATGGAATATTTGCCAGATGTCTACCAGATCATGAATTTGCAAGGAATTAAGAAACATCTTAGCATCAGTGGTAGGAACAGATCAATCTGAAGGATACTTATCAAGGGAAGGATTTAATACTAGGTTTAAGTCTCCTGCCAAAAGGAGATTATTATTTTTTTTCTAAAAAGAAAGCTTATTGCAGAAGCAAACATTGGTAACAAAATCACAAACATAAAAAATGGTCTTTAATTTAACCTTTGCCTTTCCTATGGATCATTTTACTTTTAGTTACTTTAAAATTCTGTTTCAAGCATACATTTTGAACTTAATAAGCAAACTATGCATTACAAAAAAAAGTTCAAAGTTGAGTTTGGCAATGAGATTCCACAAAAGTTTCATACTTAAATTACTGGAAATGAATCTACTATAACTTTCATATAACCCAAAAGCTTTTCTCAAAGCCAAGTTTTTCGTAGTTTGGTCTTACAGTACACACTTAAGAAACTTTAAATGAACATTGCTTGGCAATATGCTTTCTGAAGAATTAGATTGGCAAATTGAGTATATATATATATATATATATATATATATATATATATATATGGGGTCTACAGTGGTCCAAAACTATGGGGTCTATAGGTATACAGGGGAAAGAAAAGTTAGTAAATTTATGTATGCTATAAAACTGGGCAATAAAACAGAAGCTCCATATACAGGTATATGATAAAATGTTCAACAGGCTTTATTTGGCACATTTTTCATATTTTATTTCATGTACATTAGTTCCTTGATGTTAATCCAGCAATAGCCTTATCATTGTTTAATTACAAAATAAACTTATAAATGTCAGCCAAAATCTGATTACTACAGGTAGCAGCTCCACCTTGGCTCAGATTTTTAAGCCTTTTGAAGCAATGTTGTTGTTTGCCCACATGAAACAAACACATCTGTTAGGCTGATAGGGCTTAATTTTGCCAAATTTATAAACTGATATGAGATAAATTTTAACATCTTTGCTAACTCCTCAGATATCCAGCTGCTGTGTGTGTTGGTTTTACCTGCATTCATAGACTTGTATTAAATAATCAAAAGGTAACAAAGTTTGGCTGCAGTTTTTGAAAGGACAAATAAAGTGGAGTTACCAGTAAAAATGAACTGTAGGCAGACCTTTTATAGAAAGCCTGTGAAGTTTTGCAAATTTTCATTTTACACCAATCCAGTTGCAGTTCACCATTCTTTTGGCATAGGTTTGATATGGCCTACAATGGTGTGTAGTTTCTGTAAAAATTAAATATTAGTTCATCTAAAAACATGAAAATACATTTAAGTAGAAATCCTCTACATTACTAGCTGCAGATTGGGGGACGAGTCGAGTGGGGGCCTTCATTCCTTCACTCAACTTCCTGTCCATCAGGGGAAAGGATCACATCGTCTCCACTGATACTGATGGCTCCGGTAAGCGGTGGAGATGACGGGAGGGGTGAACCTCTCCCATCGCTGATAAAAGGGGTCTCACGGCGAATCTGCTACGGAGACCACTTTTATCATAAAGCGAAATGGTCGCGGTGAATAAAAATACCAGGGTTATGGCAGCTATCTGTCAAAGTAGCGATGTATATCCACGATGGGAGATCCAAAAGTGGTTAGGAAAGACCTACATACAATGCAGTGGCGTAACTAGAACCTTCAGGGCCCCGATGCAAGAAACCATGAAGGGCCCCCCTGAACCCCAGCCAAGGCCCTTCCCTCCGAGTCCAGCGGTGGAACTCCAGGGCGTGGTCACAGGAATGACCTTTGTGAGCCCTGTAGTTCCACCACTGGTATCAGTAGTTTTTTTTTATTTGTTTTTTTTTCATTTTTAGGTGCCCCATTGGGGGACTGTCCCTAGGCAGGATGGGGTCCCCAGAAGAGATGAGGTCCTTTTCTCCAGGGCAGATGAAGTTACTGCCCCCAGGTGAGAAGGGGTCCCTGACCCCAGGGGAGGTGGGTGTCCCTGTCCCCACGTGAGAAGGGGTCCCTGTCCCCAGGGGGAGATGGAGGGGGTATGTAATGGTGTTTGGGGGATGGGGTCCTCTCATTCACCATTGACCAAGCTGTAGGCTGCGCACTCATCCATGTTGGCCTGGGCTCCATCCAGTGTGCTGGACGGGCGATCAGCATATCTCCCAGAAAGATCTTTCATCATCTGTGTATGACAGGGGAGGAGGGGGCTGGCAGACAAGCCTGCAGTGTTCTCCGGGGAGCCGGCTCTCATAGGGCTGCACTGCATCTGTGTGCTTAAAGTTTGTTTACACGGGAGAAGTATGCAGTGCAGTGTGGGCCGGACTCAGGGGGGCGGGACTCTGGCTTGGGAGAACAGGCATCAGACTGAGCGTCAATGCATGGAGCAGGAGAGGGGTACTCTGAGGAGCCGGCCGAGGACACAGGTCATGCGTGGAATGCACAACTAAAGAGCAGCCAGTGCGATAGTCAAGCATGGAGTTCTGCTAGTCACCCTCCACCTCCAGCCACCCGTGTGCATGGTGCACTGCTACCCCTAGCTGCCTATGCTGCTGCCGGCCATATGTAGAGGGGGCTGCATGGGTCCCCTGCATCACAGGGCCCAGTTGCGGTCACGACTGCTGCACCCCCTATAGTTACGCCCCTGATACAATGGCATCTACATAGCAACCACGCAGCCTGTGCAGTGACAACTTAACAACTTTTATTAGGCTCCCCCTTCACATCAGTTTCACAGCACTCTTATCAGAGTCTCCACATTTACATTAGAGCCCTCATTCATATCAGAATTACCATTAAAATTAGGAGTCCCCAGTTTACATTAGGAGCCCTCCTATATATTGGAGTCCTCCCGTTCACATTGCCGTTCCCCAGTTCACATCAATGGTCCCTCAATGCATATTAGGAGTTCCTCTCTTCAAATGTGACAGTGACAGCCCTTTTGTTCACCTCAGAGTTCCCAGTACTCATATGGAGTCCTGTGTTCAAATTAGAATCCCCCTTCAAATCAGTAGTCCCCCTTTCATATCACAGGCCCTCATTCACATCACTGTCTCCCCATTCACATCAGGAGCCCTCCTGTAAACATCAATAGTTCCTCCCTTTTAATTCAGAAGTTCCCCAGTTCACAACAAGAGTCCCCTATTTACATCAGCCCCCCCCCCCCCCCCCAGTTCACATCAGCAGTCCCCCTTTCAAATCCAGAGCTCTTCTGTTTACATCAGAGTTCCCATGCCGCTCACATCAGGTGTTCCTCCATCACATTAGGCATTCCCCCTGTCACATCAGGGGTCACTAAATTTACAACAGTGTCCCTCATTTTCTGAATACACTGGGCCTGTGTCCTAGATCATAATTTGGGCCCCCTGGCATGCAACAAGAGCCATGCAACACTCCAATCGCCTTCACTGTAAAAATGTTTAACCCTCACCATACAAAAAACAGCCGTCAAAATTTCCACTCACTTGCTCGCATTAGGTGACTGTAGATAAGCTGAGGGAAAGTGTGGAGCCGCATTGGCCCCTATCCAATGCAGCTCCACACTCACCCTCAGCTGTTAAAATTAGTTCCTGTGCCCCGGAAAACCCATCAACCTTCTCCTCTCGTCCTCCAATGGCTGCTCCGTCCCCCTGATCATCCCCTGCTCTCAGTGTGTAGACAGTGCGGGTGACAGCTGGCTCAGGAGGAGCAACTGTCCTGGAAGGAGGGGATCCATTCCCCACACAGCTCTGTTCACTCCAGCATGCCTGCAGCCTGCCCTGAGCTTCACACACATCCCCTCTCTCGCCCCTCTCCCCCTGCCTATGTGCTCCATCTGTGAAGGTGATTTAAGCAGGAAGATTAAAAAAAGAAGCAGCCGACAGCCACACCGAAACAAAGGCTGCTGACTGAGCCAATGAGCCCCCAGGAACTATTCCAAGTGAGTGAGCACTGTCACTGGCCAGACCTTGCCCCCTCTCTTTCCCCCTGCCCCCTCACTCTCCCTCCCCCTTTCTCTCTCTCTATGCCTCCCTCTCTCTCACTGCCCCCTCTCTCCCTCCCCCTGCCCCTCTCTCTCTTCCTCCTCTCTAACTTCCCTCTCTCCCCCTGCCCCTCCTCTCTCTCTCTCTGTCCCTCTCTCTCTCCCCCTCCCTGCCCCCTCTCTCTCTCCCTGCCCCCTCTCTCTCTCCCTGCCCCCTCTCTCTCTACCCTCCCTTCCTCCCCCTTCCCTGCGCCCCTTTCTCTACCTCTGCACCCTTTCTCTCCCTCTCCCTGTCCTCTCTCTTTCCCACCTCTCTCTCTCTCCCTCTCTCTATCCCCCTCCTCCTCTGCCTGCCCCTTCTCTCTCTCCCCCTCTCTCTCTGCCCCCCCTCTCTCTCCCACTCTTTCACAACTGGTAGTAACTCTTAAGGCCTGGCTAAGTAACTCAGGACTTGAAAATTTTTGAGCCCTGCAAAAAATGTATAGTAATCCTCACATAGTATGCTGTGATGAATTGTGGATGTGACCTGATTGTTAAAGTAATTGTAAAGCTTTGTTTTTTTTTAAAATTAAAATAACAAACATGTTATACTTACCTGCTCTTCTCAGGTCCCCCACTTGCTCTCCTGACCCCTCCCCCTGCTGCTTGCTATGTGGGCACTTGTGCTTGTTCGCTCCCCAGCTTTACTCTGTGTGTCCATAAGACACACAGAGTGGGTTAGGCCCCACCCCCTGTCCCCTCATCATTGGCTTTGATTGACAGCTGTATCTGAGCGAAAGAGGAGCAAGAGAGCCGAGTGACCTTGGCTCTCGTACACATTGCTGGATTGAGATCGGGCTCAGGTATGTATTTAGAAGGGCTACGTGGGAGCTGCATGCAGATGGTTCATTCCATGCAGTAAGGTAGCCAACCTTCCTCCTTTACAATCACTTTAAATAAAAAATAAAAATAAAAATAAAAAATAAAAAATTAAATAAAATAAAAAGTCTAACAAACACATACAACAATTGCTAAGTCATTAAAAAAAAATTGAACCTGTCCATCAAATATGCTTTTCAATCTATCTTAAGGAAGAGTTTCATAAAATACCTAGCAACCAGGCAGCAATAAATTGACATCTTAACAACCTTTACATATCAGGAGCCCCCCAGTTCTGATCAGAGTCTCCCCTCAAATGAAGAGTCCTCCATTCACTTCGGGAGCCCCTTTTCACGTATCAGAAGTCCCCCAGTTCACATCAGAAGTCCTCTGTTCACATCAGAGACTCCAGTTCACATCAGGTCACCATTAGAGTCCTCTGTTTACATTAGGTGTACAGTGTTGCAGCAGAGCAGAGAGAGTGAGCAAGGGTAAAGAGCAGGTCTGGAGGCAGACTCCAGATGGGTTATTTTGGCAACTGGAGTTCTATCGTTTTGAGTATCCTGAGGCAAGTGAGTCATTGGTTGCTAAGACAGCAGAGGCTAGGTTGCAGCCAGCTTCTAGCAACCAACGGCATGAGGGAAGGGGGGATGTGCTGGAGACTGCAGGGCAGATGCGTAGAGCACAGGCAGTCTTTTAAAACACAAATCCTTAATGTTTGAGTTGGAAATTATGAATTAGATCAAGGCAGAAGTACAGTTAAATCACACTTGTTTAATAATAAAAGTAAATAGAACAAACATAGTCAAAACATAGCCAAAGTTCGGTAACCAGAACGGATAGTCAGACAAGCCAGAAAGTCAAAAAGTCAGGAATCAGAGTAGTGGAACAGCAAGCAGGATCTGGAGCCCGAAGGAATGTCAGCCAAGCAAGTCTTTAACAGCCACGCAGGAGAGAATCTATGTGATGTTGACCAGGTGAAGGCAGAGATCACCTGGTTAAGTAAGCAGGACTGACTAGCAGGATATCATCAACAGGGGAGTCACTGTGGAGAGATAGGAGCTGGCAATTAACCAACAGCTGAGCGGCCAGCTCAGAGAAGGAAGGGCTGAGCCCAACCCTGACAGTTTGCAGTCAGTGAGTGCACAGTGGGCCCCATCACCCTCAGGATTCCGACAACCAAATCCGTCTGAGTAATTCCGACGGATTAATTCCGGAAGAGGTCCGGAAGTGATGTTGCATACACACGGTCGGACTAAGTTGTCGGAAAATCCGATTGTATATAACGTGATGACGTTATTTCGTTAGGATGGGACTACGCTCAGGCTAGTAGCCAATAGCTTTGGTCTAGGAATTTGATCTGAGGATGCGTGGCACTTTGTCCGTCAGAGTAGGCTACACATGATCGGAGTATGTCCGATCGGAGCATTTTGTCGAAAAATTTTACCGGCAAGTTGGAAAAGTTGGTCCGTCGGATATTCCGACGGAAACAGTCCGATGCAGACCACACACAGTCAGAATATCCGACAAGACGGTCCAATAGGAAACATTCCATTGGAATCTCTGACCGTGTGTACAAGGGCTTAGAGAATGAGATTGTCAGATCTTATGGAAGTGAGCTAAAATGTATTATCTTATGGTATTTTTCAAACAGCATAGGGAAATTAAATGCTAACTCTACCTATAAGTCAGTTTTGGCTAAATAAAATGACATTCAGAGTTAAATGTGTTGATATAAAAAAAATATGGCGCATGGAATTCTGACACTGTTCTTTGGATACCTATTCCTATACCTGGTCCCTATTGGTCATAGTTTTCCTCGCTGTAATAAAGGCAACACAGGAAGTTCCTGCTCACTTCAGGTTCCACTAGGTACATAGGAAGTGGGAGGATGTCTCCCCAAAGCCAAAATAAACAGCAACAAAAACCTGATGGGTTCTCTCTACAATACTAAGAAGAAAAGTTTTGGCTAGAGTCCACTATGGGTACAGCCATTACTAAACCTTTTCTTAACCTGCTGGTTGCCTGGCAGTCATTCTGATATAGCGGTTTCACTGGTTGACTGACTCACAACAAGAATGCAGCCATAAAGTCAGTCTCTTCATATGCCATGCATGCTCAGGATCAGTACCTCAGAAACTATTGAAATCCATGACGCTGAATGGCATCCATGAAAAGTATAGTTCAGCTATGGCAACCGCCATATGCAAAAGTCTCCTTTAACCACTTGCCGACCACCGCACGACGATTTACGTCAGCAGAATGGCACGGGCAGCCATATGGGCGTACCTGTACGTCCCTACCTGCCAGCAGGCGGGGGGCTCAACTAGGCCCCCCCCCCGGTTCCTGCGGAGGTCAGCTTCGTTCCAGGAGTGATCAGTGATGAGCGGGTCACTGATCACTGATTCATGGCCACCCCCTCGCGATCGCTCCTGATGAATGAGAATCTTCCTCTGCTGCTGTAATGTAGACAGCGGCAGAGGAAGTGATGTAATCTCTCCTCTTGTCAGTCTTTTCGTTCCGGCACTGAGGAAAGAAGACATCAATGTGAGTCGCACTACACTAACAGTAGAACACGCAGGCACACATTTCACCCCCCAATCACCCCCCGATCACCCCCCTTCACCCCCTGTCAAAGTGACACCAATAGTAGTTTTTTTTTAACAGATTATTACATTGGTGTAATTTGTGACTGCAATAAGTGTTAGGGCAGTTAGTGGTAGGCCCCTTTAGGTCTAGGGTACCTCCCTAACCCCCCAATAATGGTTTAACCCCTTGATCACCCCTGTTGCCAGTGTCACCAAGCAATCGTTTTTCTGATCGCTGTATTAGTGTTACAGGTGACGCTAGCTAGGCAGGTAAGTATTTAGGTTCGCCGTCATCTTTTTATAGCAACAGGTACCCCCATATACTACCTAATAAAGGTTTTAACCCCCTGATTGCCCCCTAGTTAACCCTTTCACCAGTGATTACCATATAACTGTTACAGGTGACTCTGGTTAGTTAGTTTTTTTATAGTGTCAGGGCATCCGCCGTTTATTACCTAATAAAGGTTTAACCCCCTGATTGCCCGGCGGGTGATATCAGTTAGGTTTTAGGGTCAGATAGGGTCTGCGTTGCCCCAGCCAGAGTCAGGTTAGTGCCAGTACCGCTAACACCCTCACACGCAGCATACACCTCCCTTAGTGGTATAGTATCTGAACGGATGAATATTTGATCTGATTAGATCTATACTAGCTTCCCCAGCAATTTAGGGTTCCCAAAAACACAGTGTTAGCGGGATCAGCCCAGATACCTGCTAGCACCTGCGTTTTTGCCCCTCCGCCCAGCCCAGCCGAGCCCAACCAAGTACAGCCTGGTCGTTCATCCAGTACTGCAGTAACACGTGGGGATGTGGTGAGTCCCATAAATGCAGTTCAAGCTGGCGAGGTGGCAAGCACAAGTAGTGTCCTGCTGCCACCAAGAAGACGAAGACAGGCCCGTCGTGCCCATAGTGCCCTTCCTGCTGCATTCGCCAATCCGAATTGGGAACCCACCACTTCTGCAGTATTCAGGTGGAAACAGTTGATTTTACGTCACTTGATTTTTATTCGCTGTTTTTCACAGAAGATCTTTATAGGTCTATTGTGGACCAAAGCAATTTGTACGCTGATCAACACATCGCCGCTAATCCCCAGTCCTCCCTTGCCAGAGATTGGAGACCAATTATGGTCTCTGAATTTAAGACCTTTCTGCGTCTATCCCTCAACATGGGCATAGTTAAAATGAGTATGTTGCGGTCATATTGGTCCACTGACCCAATGTACCATATGCCCGTGTTCTCTGCTTCCATGGCCAGGGCAAGATATGAGCAGATTTTGTGCTTCATGCACTTCAATGACAATGAACTCTGTCATCCTCGTGGAGACCCTGAATACGATCGGCTTCCGAATTTAAAATCTTTCTGGGCCTCTCCCTCAACATGGGCATAACCAAAAAGAGTGAGTTGCGGTCATATTGGTCCACTGACCCAATTCACCATATGCGCGTGTTCTCTGCTTCCGTGTCCAGGGCACAATACGAGTAGATTTTGCGGTTCATGCACTTCAGCGACAATGAACTCTGTCGTCCTCGTGGAGACCCTGAATATGATCGGCTCTACAAAATTTGGCCCCTCGTAAACCAATTCAACCAACGCTTGGCAGACTTGTTTACTCCCTATCAAGTTGGCTGCGTTGATGAGTCCCTGATTACGTTTTCTGGCCGCTTGTCATTCAAGAGTACCTTTCCAGCAAGCGTGCCAGATACGGGGTCAAGATGTATAAGCTTTGTGATAGGGCCACAGGCTATACATGTCGTTTTATGGATTATGAGAGAAAAGATAGTCACGTAGAGCCGACAAACTGCCCTGACTACATAGGAAGCGCTGGCAAGATTGTGTGGGACTTGGTGTCACCCTTATTCTGAAAGGGGTACCACTTGTACGTGGACAATTATTACACGAGTGTGCCACTTTTTAGTCACTTGTTTGATCAACAGATTGGAGCATGTGGCACCGTGCGATCTAATCGCCTGGGCTTTAACCAGTGGCTTGTACATTCCAGTCTGAGGCTGGGGGAGAGACCCTGCTTGAAGTGTAATAACTTGCTCGCTATGAAGTGGAGGGATAATAAGAATATTTTCGTTCTTACCTCCCTTCATGCAGACACGATGGTCCAAATTACTACAGCGACTGGTATTGTGGAGAAACCCCTCTGTGTCCACTATTATAACCAAAAAATGGGAGGGGTGGACCTCCACGACCAGTTGTTGGCGCCATAGCTTGTTGCCTGTTAGGCCAGACGCTGGTACAAAAAAGTGTCTGTTTATTTATTTCAATTGGCTTTGCTGAATGCTCATGTGCTATACAGAGCTTCTGGACGGACTGGATCCTTCCCTAAATTCCAGGAAGAGATCGGCTGAGTCCTTCTGTTTCCAGACGGTGCTCCACCTCACCTTTCTCAACCAAATGCAGTAAGCCGGCTGCATGAGAGAAATTTTCCTTATGTCCTCCCGGGTACTCCTACCCAACGAGCCCCCCAAAGAAAATGTTGTGTCTGTAGAAAGCCCGGATATAGGCATGACACCCGTTATTGTCACCGCTGTCCTGACAATCCTGGTCTTTGCATTGGTGAATGTTTTGAGTGCTTCCATACACTAGTTGAGTTTTCACACTTTCACAGGGTCTCCCAAAATGCCATTGCATTTTGAGAGACCCAAACTGCTGGAACCGTTACAACCATTACAGTTACAAAAAAAAGTGTAAAAAAAAATAAAAAGTAAAAAATACACAAAAAAATTAAAATAAAAAAACAAAAATAGTTATCGTTTTATTGTTCTCTCTCTCTGTTCTCTCGCTAATGTTCTGCTCTTTTTTACTGTAGTCTATTCTGCAATGTTTTATTGTTATTATGTTTTATCATTTTTTTATACTTTACTGTTTACTGTTATTTATTGTTAACCATTTCTTTGTTTTCAGATACGCCATTCAGCTGCAGCACTGATTTATTTATCTTGACAGCAACCGCAAACCGCCAGAAAGTGCGCCGGACTTTCCGAACGAGCGAACCTGCCCACATACAATGAGACTTTTCTGGCGGACTAGGTCCACTGGACTTTTGGCGGGAGTCCGCCGGACTTTTGAAAATGAACGGACTTGCCCACACACGGAGGAAAGTCCATTCATTTTGAACGCGGCTCCAGGTAGCCGGGACTAGCGAAGGAAGTCAATGTCGCTGCCTTCGGTGGTGAGATTGACACATTACTGGCCCCATCACCTGGTATGGACTCGGGGAAGCCCTATGCCGAAAAAAACACTGTGGGGGTCCCTCCCAAGGTCCATATAAGACCCTTATCTGAGCAGGCAACCCGGCTGGTCAGGAAAGGGGGTGGGGAAGAGCGAGCGCCCCCCCTCCTGAGCCGTACCAGGCCACGTGCCCTCAACATGGGGGGGTGCTTTGGGGAAGGGGGGGCCCTGCGGCACCCCCACCCCAAAGCACCTTGTCCCCATGTTGATGAGGACAAGGGCCTCTTCCCGACAACCCTGGCCGTTGGTTGTCAGGATGTGCGGGCGGGGAGCTTATGGGAATCCGGGAGCCCCCTTTAATAAGGGGGCCCCCAGATACCGGCCCCCCACCGTATGTGAAGGAGTATGGGGTAAAATGTACCCCTACCCATTCACCTGGTAAAAAAATTTCAATAAAACACAACACAAGGTTTTAAAATAATTGATAGCACAGCTCCGGGGGTCTTCTTCCAACTTCGGGGGTCTTGTCCCCCTCTTCAGTTGCTGGGCCTCCGCTTCTTCCTCTAGCTCTTTTACTAGCGGTGGCCCGGTCTTCTGTCGTCGCCACCGCCTCTTCCTCTACTTCGGGGGTCTTGTCCCCTTCTTCGGTCCTTCTTGCCGGGCCTCCGCTCCTTCTTCCAGCTTTTTTACTGGCGGTGGCCCGGTCTTCTGTCGGTGCCGCTGCCGCCGCTGCCACCGCTGCCGCCTTCTGTTCTTCTTGTTCCTTGAGATGTTGACTCGACGCTCTCTCTGGCCGCAATGACAGGGACGCGGTGTGCGGCGACTTATATAGGGACAATAGGCGGGGTCACCGGGTGATGTCCCCACTCATTATGATGTCACAGTCCCAGAGGATGCTGGGACTGTGACATCACAATGGGCGGGGACATCATACGGTGACCCGCCCATTGTCCCTATATAAGTGGCCGCACAACACATCCCTGTCATTACAGTCAGAGACAGAAGACCGGGCCACCGACAGTAAAAGAGCTGGAAGAAGGAGCGGAGGACCGAAGAGGAGGACAAGACCCCCGAAGAGGGGGACAAGACCCCCGAAGTCAGAAGAAGAGGCTGCGGCGATGACAGAAGACTGGGCCACTGCTAGTAAAAGAGTCTGGCATGGATATTAAGGGGAACCCCATGACAAAAAAAATGGCGTGGGGGTCCCCCTCAAAATCCATACCAGGCCCTTCAGGTCTGGCATGGATTTTAAGGGGAACCAAGTGCCAAAAATAAATAAATGGCGTGGGGGTCCCCCTCAAAATCCATACCAGGCCCTTCAAGTCTGGCATGGATTTTAAGGGGAACCCCACGCCAAAAAAAATGAAGTGGGGGTTCCCCTCAAAATCCATACCAGATCCTTATCCAAGCATGCAACCTGGCAGGCCGCAGGAAAAAAGGGGGGACGAGAGAGCAGCCCCCTCCCTGAACCATACCAGGCCACATGCCCTCAACATTGGGAGGGTGCTTTGAGGTAGCCCCTCAAAGCACCTTGTCCCCATGTTGATGAGGACAACGGCCTCGTCCCCACAACCCTGGCCGGTGGTTGTGGGGGTCTGCGGGCGGGGGGGCTTATTGGAATCTGGAAGCCCTCTTTAACAAGAGGACCCCCAGATCCCGGCCTCCCCCCCGTGTGAAATGGTAAGGGGATACAAAAGTACCCCTACCATTTCAACAAAAAAGTGACAAAGTGTTAAAAATGACAGGAGACGGTCTTTGACAATTCCTTTATTAAAGTCTTCTTTCATCTTCTTTCTTCTGGTCTTCTACGTTCTTCTTTTCTTCATCCTTCAGTTTCTTCCTCCATCTTCTTCTTCCTCCGATCCTCTTCTTCCTCCGATCCGCTTCTTCTTGGTCCGATGTTCTCGTCCGGCATCTTCCTCCACGCCGTCTCTTCTTGGTTCACGGGCCGCTCCGCGCAATGGGAGGCTCCCACTGTGTGACGCTTCTTTTCTTCTGGCAGTTCTTTTATAATGGAGGGCCGGGCCACCCGGTGACTCCGCCCCCTCTGACGCATGGAACGAAACTAAATAAATAAAAACAAAGTTCGGGAGTAACTAAATAAATAGATTTTTCGGACGAAAATGAAATTCCGAAACGAAATATTTCAGTCTGCACATGTCTACTTAAATCAGGAATAAGTCTCTGCCACAGACTTTGTTGTAGAACATGTAGGAATAAGTCTCTGCCACAGACTTTGTTGTAGAACACATAGGAATAAGGAAACTTGAATACTTGCAGAACACTTGTGTGGTACCAGTATCTTTCAGCCGGTTTGGCGATACCTCACGAAATTGGATTCACTTAGGTCCCTCAGCCTCACCAGGCTCTTGCTAAGAAGCCAATCTGTGCGTGGCCTTCTTCTGAAGAGTCCTCCCCTGGATAGCTTCGAAGTTGCAGGGCTGTTCCACAACCAGAGACGGAACCGGACCACCTCCAAATCTTTTCCTTAGTTTCCTTGCTTCGGGCTAGCCAGCCCCGAGACATAAAGTTGGGTGGATCCGCACCCCAGGCACCCCAGGCCATAGCCTTCCTGCTCAGGAGGACCAGGACCATGTTGTCAGAACATACCCCTGGACCGGAACCCCAAACCAAGTGACATCCGCATCTTAAGTACCCTCTCCCAGAAAGCACAGCAAGAATGACACTCCCACTGTGCTGGCTCAGAGAGAAAGTAACCTTAAAGCACCCAACCAGACTGTGTTTCCATGCCTGTCAGAAGAGACAGTGCCCCCTATGGCCAGGCTGAACACCCTATAGTCCAGTCAGACTGATGTTGAAGTCAAAATTTGGAATAATTATACCCAAACCAAACTGCAGTTCAGGTGTAACATTACATTTCAAAAACGCGTGCTCTCCAGGAGCCGGTGGGTTTAGGTATAATCTTGTTATCATTCTTTTCAGCCAGCACGGTCGGCTTTCACGTAAAAGCAATCCTAGCGGCTAATTAGCCTCTAGACTGCTTTTACAAGCAGTAAGATGGAATGTCCCCCCCCCCCCACCATCTTCCATGGTTTTCTCTGGCTCTCCTGTCCCAACAGGGAACCTGAGAATGCAACCGGTGGTTCTGCCAGCTGACCATAGAACTGATCAGAGACCAGAATAGCTCCAATCATCTCTATGGCCTAAGAAACTGGAAGCTACGAGTCTAATAGACCCCAATTTTTTTTTAAAAAGAGTACCTGTCACTACCTATTGTTATCATAGGGGATATTTACATTTCCTGAGATAACAATAAAAATAATTAAAACAAAAAAAATGAAAGGAACCGTTTAAAAATAAGATAAAAAAGCAAAAAAAAAAAAAAAGCACTCTTTCCCCCCTGCTCTCGCGCAAGAAGGCGAACGCAAGCGTCGGTCTGGCGTCATATGTAAACAGCAATTGCACCATGCTTGTGAGGTATCACTGCGAAGGTCAAATCGAGGACAGTAATTTTAGCAGTAGACCTCCTCTGTAAATCTAAAGTGGTAACCTGTAAAGGCTTTGAAAAATGTATGTAGTTTGTCACCAATGCACGTTTGTGTGCAATTTTAAGGCATGTCGTGTTTGGTATCCATGCACTCGGCCTAAGATCATCTTTTTTATTTCATCAAACATTTGGGCAATATAGTGTGTTTTAGTACATTAAAATCAAAAAAGTGTGTTTTTTTTAAAAGTGTGTTTTTTTAAAAAAAATGCTTTTGAAAAATCGCTACGCAAATACTGTGTGGAAAAAAAAATTAAACATCCACCGTTTTAATCCATAGGGCCTTTGCTTTTAAAAAATAAATATATATATATATATTTATATTTAAAATATTTTTTCATGTAAACAGAAAGTGTCAGAAAGGGCTTTGTTTCAAATGGTTAGACGAGTGGTTGATGTGTGACATAAACTTCTAAATGTTGTGCAAAAAAAATGACAGGACAGTCAACCCCCCCCCAAATGACCCCCTTTTGAAAAGTAGACACCCCAAGCTATTTTCTGAGAGGCATGTTGAGTCCATGGAATATCTTATATTTTGCCACAAGTTGCGGGTTAATGCCAAACTTTTTTTTTTGCACATAGTTGTCACTAAATGATATATTGCTCACACCTGCCATGGGCATATGTAAAATTAGACCCCAAAATACATTCTGTTGCTTCTCCTGAGTACCGGGATACCACATGTGTGAGACTTTTTGGGAGCCTGGCTGCGTACGGGACCCCAAAAACCAAGCACCACCTTCAGGCTTTCTAAGGGTGTAAAATTTTGATTTCACTCTTCACTGCCTATAACATTTTTGGAGGCCATGGAATGCCCAAATGGCACAAAACCCCCCACCCCCAAATTTTCCCATTTTGGAAAGTAAACACCCCAAGCTATTTGCTACGAGGTATGGTGAGTATTTTTCAGATCTCGCTTTTTGTCACAAAGTTATGAAAATTGAAAAAATAAAAAAAAAACAAAAACAAAGGAGAGCTGCAAAAATACTCACCAATAGTTTGGGGTGTCTACTTTCCAAAATGGGGTAATTTGGGGGGTTTTGTGCCATATTGACATTTTATGGCCTTCGAAACTGCGATAGGTAGTGAGGAGTGAAATCAAAAATGTACGCCTTTGGAAATCCTGAAGGCTGTGCTTGGTTTTCGGGGCCCCGTATGCGGCTAGGCTCCCAAAAAGTCCCACACATGTGGTATCTCTGTACCCGGGAGAAGCAGCAGAATGTATTTTGGGGTGTAATTCCACATATGCCCATGGCATGTTTGACCAATATATCATTTAGTGACAACTTTGTGCAAAAAAATAAATAAAAAAAAGTTTGTAATTTTCCCACAACTTGTGGCAAAATATAAAATATTCCATGGACTCAACATGCCTCTCAGCAAATAGCTTGGGTTGTGTATTTTCTAAAATTGGGTCATTTGGGGGGGGGGGGGGGGGGGTTGTGCCATCTTGGCATTTTATGGCCTTCAAAACTGTGATAGGTAGTGAGGAGCACAATCAAAAATTTACGCCCTTAGAAATCCTGAAGGCGGTGATTGGTTTCCAGGGCCCTGTACATGGCTAGGGTCCCAAAAAGTCCCACATATGTGGTATCCCCGTACTTGAGAGAAGCAGCAGAATGTATTTTAGGGTGTAATTCCACATATACTCATGGCAAGTTTGAGCTATATATCATTTAGTGACAACTTTGTGCAAAAAAAAAAAAGTTTGTAATTTTCCCGCAACTTGTGGCAATATATAAAATATTCCATGGACTCAACATGCCTCTCAGCAAATAGCTTGGGGTGTCTACTTTCCAAAAATGGGGTCATTTGGGGGGGTTTGTGCCATCTTGGCACTTTATGGCCTTCAAAACTGATAGGTAGTGAGGAGTGAAATAAAAAATGTACGCCCTTAGAAATCCTGAAGGCGGTGCTTGGTTTTCAGGGACCATGTACGCGGTTAGGCTTCCAAAAAGTCCCACACATGTGGTATCCCCATACTCAGGAGAAGCAGCAGAATTTATTTTGGGGTGTAATTCCACATATATTCAATCACTTGGGACATTTTAGCACCTCAAGAAATGAGATAGGCAGTCATAAACTAAAAGCTGCGTAAATTCCAGAAAATGTACCCTAGTTTGTAGACGCTATAACTTTTCCAATAAAAAAGGAAAATGGGACAGCGCTACGGATTATGTAGACTAAAAATGCCTTTGTGTATGCTGCGGAGGTAAAAGCTGCCTCTACAATTTATTTCTACCCTTGGGTAGAATGAAACATGGAAAAAAAAAAGGACAGTAGAAATGGGTTTTGGCTGCCTTAGGGGTCAGGTATTTTGCTTCCTTTTTGGTAAGGATTCCCTTAGTTTCCCCTTTCTTCACATATGTTTTTAGTACCTTCTCGTATTCATTATTATATAATTTTTTTTTTAAAATAGGTTTTAAAAAATTGTTAAAAAATAAAAAAAGTTTTAAAAAAAATTCCCACTTCCCTAATAAAATAAATTAACATCATAATAACACTTCCCATGGTCATACACTTAACCCATCTATTTGTCTTCGCATAGATCTAAATCATTTAAAATAAAAAATTCTTTCTTGGAGTACCAATTTTTGCTCACTTTCCCACATATTTTTAGTCTCATACAATATTGCTGGTAATTTAATTTAAACCTTTATATTATATTTATCTTTAACTTTTATTTTTATTTATTTTTTCATATTTTTTATATTTATACATTTATTTAATTCCGATGTATTTTCTATTTATATTCATCTAGCTTTTATGTAAATTCGGGAGTTTTCTCAGCTATATTTATTTACATTTATTTAATTTTTATGTAAATTCTGAAGTTCTTTCAGCCAGCAATGTATATAAGAAGAGAAATTTGTACATTGTGGGTGTAGTCTATTGCTGTAAATACATGCCCGGGAATGGTACTACTGCCATAATGTAAAGGTATTATAAAATGTATAAGGTATAACAAAAAGTAGAAAATGTATTTTTTTTTTTTTTAAATTCAGTCTTTTTCTGTTTATATTGCAAAAATAAAATTTGCAGAGCCAATCAAATACCATCAAAAGAAAGCTCTCTTTGTGGGAAAAAAGGATGCAAATTTTGTTTGGGTACAACATTGCTTGACCGCACAATTACCAGTTAAAACAGTGCAGTACCAAATAGTAAAAAGTCCTCTGGTCTTTGACCAGCCAAATGGTCCGGGGCTGCAGTGGTTAAAACAAACAATAGCTGGGTTTGCAAAGATGATTTAATAAATTAAAAGTCAACAGTTATTTCCAATGTGATTTCAAAGGATGCAAAATTTCAGAATGTACTGTTAATATTTGCTTATACTAGATCGTAGATTTTAAGAATAGGCAATAATTGACAAAGTACCTAATGACATTGACATTATGATAACACATTCTGTAGATAAGATAAGCAAGCTCTCTCTGGGTATATAAGTCAGGAACCTACCTACATCTCCACAGTCTCCACACACAGGTGGAATCCAGTACTCAAAATGAAGTTCCTAATTCTTGCTCTCGTCTGCCTTCAACTCTCAGAGGGGATTGTTAAGTAAGTATATTCATATTTCATCACTTACAGCTCAACATGTGTTGGAATACGTGACACTAAGAATCCCTCTTTGATTAGCCAGAGAACTAGATTACCAAACTAAACATAAGACATTTAAGATTTCCCCATTTTAGAAACTAACAGTTAGTTTGTTTTTTACCCTAAATTGCTAATTGTTTTCATTTGTAAAACAAGTATATTTGTAAGTATTATTTCTGCATAACAATAAAATATATTAGTGGCTATTAAGATGGTTGTAAAGGTAAACATTTTGTTAACTTAATGCATTCTCTGCATTAAGGTAAAAAAAACTTTCAATGTCAGCTCTTGATGGGATTAAAAGTACCATTTCAGTGTTTGCAGATGACACCAAGCTATGCAGTGGAATAACGTCCTTACAGGATGTCTCCAACTTAAGGATGTCAGGATGTCTCCAAACTCAATACACTATTTAATTGGGCAACTATGTGGCAAATGAGGTTTAATGTTGAAAAATGTGAAGTTGCGCACTCGGGGGGCTAAGAATATGCATGCACCATATATACTAGTGGGAGTACAACTGGGGAATCAATCGTGGAGAAGGATTTGGGTGTTCTGGTAGATCATAAGCTTAATAATGGCATGCAATGCCAAGCAGTGGTGTCCAAAGTGAGCAAAGTCCTTTCTTGTATTAAGAGAGGTATGGACTCCAGAGAGAGAGATATCATTTTGCCCCTGTACAAATCATTAGTAAGTCCGCATCTATTCAGTTCAGTTTTGGGCACTAGTTCACAAAAAGGATATTGCAGAACTGGAGAAAGGGCAACCAAATGGATAGGAGGCATGGAGGAGCTCAGCTATAAGGAAAGATTAGAGGAATGGAATTTATTCTCTCTTGAGAAGAAGAGATTAAGAGGGGATATGATCAACATGTATAAATACAAAAGTGGTCCAAATAATGAATTTGGTGTTGAGTTATTCCTTTCAAGGTCATCACAGGGGACAATGCGCACTATTTACGTCTAGAGGAAAAGAGATTTAATCTCCAGGTACGGAAAGGCTTCTTCACAGTAAGAGCTGTAAAAATGTGAGAGTGGGGGTGGGGCTGAGCTGCACTGAGTGTGTCAATTGATGCACACATTGTGGCTCGGGAACGAGCCTACACAATTGATGCACACATTGGGGCTCAGAAATGAGCCTACACAAGTGACTCCATAGCAAGCAGCTTGCTGTGGGGGCACAAGGAGAAGAGGAGCCAAGACCACTGGTGGGGGACCCCAGAAGAGCAGGATTGGGGATGGTCCATGCAAAACCATTGCACAGAGCAGGTAAGTATCATATGTTTGTTATTTTAGAATAAAAAAATGAGGTCTGCGGAAATTAACGATTAATTAATGATTAATTCCTTGAATTAACCCCAGAAGAGCAGGATTGGGGATGGTCCGTGCAAAACCATTGTACAGAGCAGGTAAGTATCATATGTTTGTTATTTTATAATAAAAAAAAATGAGGGCTGCAGAAATTAGCGATTAATTCCTCGATTAATTGTTAATTTTTTTGATCGATCAAAATTCTTTTGATCAGTAGGCTGCCTACCCTGGGGCCGCTTTGGGCCAAGCTTTGGCTGCAGCGCTCCGCTCTCTCCTCCTCCACTATACGTCATACACAGTCTGCGAGCATCTTCCGCGGTGTGTCTCCAAGCTAGATCAGTTTGTGTGATAGACGCAGTGTTCTGTCTATCACACGAGCTGATCTAGGAGGAGGGCGGGACTTTTTTCACAGCGCGGCCAAAGTTTTCACACTCAGCTCGGAGACACACAGCGGGAGATGCCCGCAGACTGTGTAATCCAGGCACAGACACTGACTACAGTGAGGCTGCGATTATGGGCATGGTGAGACTGCATTATGGGCATGGTGAGACTGCATAATGGGCACAGTGAGACTACATTATGGGGACGGCGAGGCTGTGATTATGGGCACGGTGAGACAGCCTTATGGGCACGGTGAGACAGCAATTATAGGCACGGCGAGGCTGCGAGTATGGGCACAGTGAGACAGCATTATGGGCATGGTGAGGCAGCGTAACAATCTGAACAAACTTAAGTGGCTCCTCCGGGGGACTTGTAATACTAGTTTGATGTAAAACCTCAAACAGAATGAAACCCTGCCAGACACATAGCGTGGGTCTCATGCATGTCCTAGGTAACTCTTCCTCTTTCATACCATCAGTTAGGCTGAGGAACTCTGGTCTGTTCCTATGGGAGATGGACCACTAGGGAAGGAGTCCAAGAAGCGATCCTCTCGCTTACCCCGGTACCACCCCTCGACTGGTTTCCTTGTGTCTTTGTTGTGGACCTAAGTACCCTTAGTAACAACTAGGGATTAGCTGAACACCCCCCGGTTCGGTTCACAGCAGAACATGTAAACGGGCAAAAAGTATGTTCGAACACGCGAACACCGTTAAAGTCTATTGGACACGACCGTGAAAAATCAAAAGTGCCAATTTTAAAGGCTTTTATGCAAGTTATTGCCATAAAAAGTGTTTGGGGACCCAGGTCCTGGTCCAGGGAACATGTATCAATGCAATAAAAAGTTTTAAAAACTTAAATTTTTTCAGGAGCAGTGATTTTTAATGATGCTTAAAGTGAAACAATAAAAATGAAATATTCCTTTAAATATTGTGCCTGGGGGGTGTCCTTAGTATGCTTGTAAAGTAGCACATTTCCCCGTGTTTAGAACAATACCCCAGCAAAATGACATTTCTTAAGGAAAAAATGTAATTTAAAACTACTCGCTGCGGAATGTATTGTCGGGTTCCGGCAATATTGATGATAAGCTTTAAGGAAATTCTTGCAGAGTAACATAATAAAGTGCAAACAAAGTCCAGAATATCCTAACCTTGACTAACTGTTTAGTGGCTGCCCAGGCATACCTTTGAAAGGAGAAAGTCCATTAACTGGTAAAAATCCATGCTTGTCAGTGCTCCAGTCTCTTGTGGGACTACAAAGCACAGCAGCCCAACAGCAGCTTCCCATGCATCATTTGTTTCACTGTATCCTTGCCTCCAACCACCCATCCCTCCAAGCAGTAAACAATTATTTGTAGGAACCTTCGCCATCTTAGCCCTTCTCTTCTCTATTCTGGCCACCTTTATCTACAGCAGTTTGCTCTCATCATCACTTGATGCACTTGGTCCTCTAACCACACGCAGAATCGGGCCCTGACTGTTACAACCCTGGCAAGCTGACAGCACTAGAAATCTCAAGAGACATTGTCGTGCTCTTGAATGACTTTGGCGTAAAACCAAATACCTGCAAGACTTCACCCTATATAAATTTGCCCTTCTAAAATACAATTCCTGCCTCCATGCTGCCAAACTTTGTTTCTCCTATTAATACTTTGTCGTCCCAGTCAGCTCTTATCAACCTTTAACTCTCTGCTTTGTCCCCCACCGCCTTTACCCATTAACTCCCTCACTGCCCAAGAGATTGCCAATCACTTCAAAGACAAGATTGATGCAATACGTGAGGACACCTCCGCTGTGCGTACATCTTCCTTACCCAACATACCTGGCCTAATAGCACATTCAACACTCTCCTCTTTTGAATTGGCTACTACCGAAGAGGTTACAAAACTTTTCTCAGATGCCAATCTAACCAATTGTCCCTTAGATCCTGTTCTCTCACAACTACTACGGTCACCCTCTTCTTCTATCCTATGCTCCCTCACCCACATCTTCAATCTATTAGTTAACCACACTAAGAATTTTTATTAAAGCAATATTTGATATGCCTATCCTGTTAATTTTGCTGTCAGCTTTTGCCTTTTGCTAAAGTCTAATATTTTTTTTTCTGCAGAGTCCCCCTGAAGAAGTTTAGGTCCATGAGGGAAGTAATGAGAGATCATGGTATCAAAGCTCCAGTGGTTGATCCAGCTACAAAGTATTACAACAATTTTGCCACTGCTTTTGAGCCTCTGGCAAACTACATGGATGTAGGTATCTGTGGACACTTGTAACACCATGTGACTGTTATGCATTGCCTGGTTGCAATATTTTTCATGTACTGCTTTTTAAAATGTTTTAAGCAAATCTTTATGGCCTACTAGAAATTTTTATTGTTTAATCTTCAAAGGAAATTGATATTGCTGAGAGCATCCTACTATAGATAAAATGTTCAAGGAAGTTCCTAAAGTAATTTAAAATGTAAGGTGCAATGCAGCACCATTCACTTTGATAGTGCTCCAATGTACCTTGCCTTGGATGTGTGTTGCAGCCCAGTGCAACTACTGTGCGCTGCCAGAAATGTTACATGCACCCTTTTTGGTGCATTAGGCAGCTCATTCAAACAGGTGGGTTTCCTTAATGCAAAACAGGTTAAAAGTGTCTGTGTGAACACACTTTAATCGTGGGAATGGGTCCATGATAACACTCCAGACAAAACTTTTTTTACACTTCTTGCATACCTTAGTTTTTGGTTGCTTTCTCTGACTCTTCTGGGGTGATATACCCCAACTTCCTGTCCCATTGGTAGTTGTCACCATAACAGAGAGCAAGGGGAGATGCAGAATCTGACAGTTGTCAGTAGGAGTTGAGGGGAAAATACATAATAGGGTTACCAATTAAGTGACCGCTCTCAAAGATGACATTCTATTGTGTCATCAAAACAGAAATGTTGATATATACTTCCAGCAGAAATCAATACAATTTGTGCAGGGTGGCGATCGACACTGGGCTGGTAAATATCATCCCAATAAAACGATGCACAGAAATTATTTTTGGCCTAGTGCGAATAGCACAGCCAGTACCCCTGGGGATATTTAGATATACCAAGCCGTAAAAGAGTATGATACAATCAATTTATTAATCAAAAATAAATACATTTCATACGTATAAAAACACATATAAACATAATGGCAATACATAGACAAGTTAGAAAGCCAGTTATTAATAGTATAACCAATAGACTTGCGACTTAGGTAGCTTTGGAGAAAAATGCAGACATGTTTCCGTCCGACCGTCCTTTTTCAAAGGCATATATTTTATCTCATATGTACATAGTCTAGGAGTATAAATATAATTAGATTAGTACAACGGGATATATATTCAAACGTGTAAAGGCTTGCAAAAAAATTATACATGATGATACGTAAATGTTTAATAAATACCAGCCAAGCATTAGTACCAATAGGAACCAGCAGGGGGTGCAAATATAGTACAAATACTGGCTTTCTAACTTGTCTATGTATTGCCATTATATGTTTATACAAGTTTTTATGCGTATGAAATATATATATTTTTTTTGATTGTATTATACTCTTTATCTAGATATCCCCAGGGGTACCAGCTGTGCTATTCGCACTAGGCCAAAAAAAAAATTCTATACTGCCAGCAGGGGTATAGCCTACAGTCTTAGGATCTAACCCTTCCATAGTCCAACAAAAAGTTGTAGTGCTATTTCTGTTTTAATATGTAACCACATAATCATGAAAAAAATTGTAGGCTTCCTCACAGTAATTCTCTGCATGGGCTGATGGCTACTTCTCTTTTGCATAGGAATCGCATGTTGTTTCCTTGGTTAATTACAAATGGTAAAATATTGCCCAATATTGTCCGACATGCTAATGAGTGGTTATACCCTTCATGTCCATCGTAATTAAACAGCCAATCCTTCTATCTTTTGATAAGATTTTAAATATCACAGAATATACTTTGGTGTTTTAATTTTGTAATGCACACAGAAAGAACATATGGATTTTATTTCATTATCTGTACAATTCAGAAAATAACATAGGTTCTATGCATTAGTCCTAGCATGGGGTGTATCTACTGTATTATTAAACTTAGCTTAGAAAACACATGGGTCAAGTAATTGATTTCTTTCTCTGTAGATGTCTTACTATGGTGAGATCAGTATTGGAACTCCTCCTCAGAACTTCCTCGTACTGTTTGACACTGGGTCCTCCAACCTGTGGGTAGCCTCAACCTACTGTCAAAGCCAGGCCTGCAGTAAGTAAATGACATAGTGAACCATTTTTATATGACCTTATTAACCACTTCAGCCCCGAAAAGGCTTTACCCCCTTAATGACCAGGCCATTTTTTGCGATACAGCACTGCGTCGCTTTAATTGACAATTGCACGGTCATGCAATGCTGTACCCAAACAAAATTGAGGTCCTTTTTCCCAACAGTAGAGCTTTCTTTTGGTGGTATTTGATCACCTCTGCGTTTTTTATTTTTTGTGCAATAAACAAAAATAGACCTACCAACAATATTTTTTACTTTTTGCTATAATAAATATCCAAAAACAAATGTCTTCATCAGTTTAGGCCAATATGTACTCTTCTACATAGTTTTGGTAAAACAAACCCTGCAGTGTATATTGATTGGTTTGCGCAAAAGTTATAGCGTCTACAAAATAGTGGATATATTTATGGCATTTTTCTTATTCATTTTTTTTTTTACTAGTAATGGTGGTGAACAGCGATTTTTAGCGGGACTGCGACATTACGATGGACAGATCGAACACTTTTGACACTCTTTTGGGACCAGTGACATTATTACAGTGATCAGAGCTAAAAATAGCCACTGATCACTGTATAAATGACATTAGCAAGGAAGATGTTAACACTAGGAGATGATCAAGGGGTTAAGTGTTCCCTAGGGAGGTGTTTCTAACTGTGGGGAGAGTGGACTGACTGGGAGTAGAGGGAGATCGCTGTTCCTGATCATTAGGAACAGACTATCTCTCTCTCGACTCCCCTGTCAGAACGGGAATCTGTTTGTTACATTAACAGATCCCCATTCTAGCTCTGTGTGGAGCGATTGCGGGTGGCAGGTGGACATTGCGGCTGCCGAACACTCGCATCGGCCGGCGATGTGGTGTGCTGCGCCATTAAAGGGACCGCCGTACGGCGATTCGCGCAGCTTGAATTTGGCACTGAAACTGAGCCAAAGATGCACAGAACTCCTGTGCAAGCTGCTCCACAGCTGTCACAGAGATGTGTGAACCGACTCCATAGAGAGCTGGTCACCAGCTCCAGTCATGCGAATTTGATGTGGGGACTCCTCCATAACAGTACTGGAAGTTATCAGCTCACAAGGAATTATCTCACTCAGGGAGGGTAAAGGAAGCTGGATGCTTAAATCCAACCCTTTAAAATGTTTAAGAGAAGAAAACTGTACATATCTTACAAAATTGAACTTAAACAATACAAATTGGAATAATGTTTGCAATTTCTGGAGTAATGTAAGTGCAAATAAATATCCTGGTATTTTCTATAGGTAGGGTAGTTGTATTATTTATAGAATTTCCTCATTGCATTCATTTCTGAAGATGCTGACTTGTCTCAATGACACAGATTTAGATATTATTATTATTATTATTATATCTGTCACTTATTCAATTGCCACACTGAATAAACCCATAAAAAGGCTCCCTGCTGGCAGAACATAATAGCGCTGCAGAAGGGATTCCCCCATGAACACTTACTTTGTTGATGGGGTAATTGAGCAATTTATTTTCCTTCCACCCATAGTGGAAGGAAAGAAAATTGCATACTGCATGGCCCGCCATAAGGGCTATACAGACAGGCCAAATATCGGTCGGCATTGGCAGGTTCAATAGAAACCGGCCAACATTTGGCCCGTGTGTACGGTGCTTGGCTGACTTCTGTCAAAGAAGCACGACCGAAAAAGGTCTGCCGATCGGCGTCCAATCAGGGCTTGGGGATGTGTTCTGGGGATGGGGGAGGGGGCAAACCTCTTGTCAAAACACAATAGCACAGTGGGGAAGATAGCTGTTCTAACATTGAATAGTTAATACAGAGGCTCCTCCCAAGCTTTTTCATTTTTTTTTGTTCAACCTGCTGAGCCGAATAAAAAAAAAACAATAGTGTGTACTAGGCTTTAGTCACAATTAGGCAGCTTCTGGGTGGAGGGGGTCATGTCCAGTGGGTCCTTCTCGTGCCCGGCATCCTGGCCGGCGGGGGTCTTCCTGCGTGTGTGCGTGGTCCAGGGCAGGGCTTGGGGAGCGGCTGGTGGATTGTGGTGAGGTCTGGGGTGGGGCTTGGGAAGCATCTGGTGGATTGCGGGGGGGTCCGGGGCAAGGCTTGGAGAGTGGCTGGTGGATTGTGATTTGTCTGTGGCGTCATGGTGCTACGTGCTGTGTTCCGGTGCTTCCCTGTGGTCCAGCGGCTGCTCTACGGGCCTCGTTTTGGACTTCCCTGAGGACCACCAGCTGCTCTCTCCAGGCCTCACTTTGGACTCTGCATGTGTGCTGAGAGATTCCTGCTGGTCGGGACACTGGCCGTGGGGGGGGGGGGATTCGCGAGGCGTGGCCCACTCTGCCGGTCCAGTGCCTGATTGATGGGGCCTAGGTGTGAGTGTTTTTAATGCACTTTGTCTATTAAAACTATGCAGTCTTAAAAATAAATTGCAAATACTGTGGCAGGTTAAACAGTAAATATGTGTATAATAATATATGTATTTGAACTGTGTATGTAGCTATTTGCCTGGTGAGTAGAATGGCTTATATAAATTACTGACCTGATAGTATATTTATTTTATTCCTCACAATACAGTTTATATGACTATCATATTTAATACATATTTTTTCCCTCTAGCCAATCATCCTCTGTTTAACCCCAGCCAGTCTTCCACCTATTCCTCAAACCAGCAGCAGTTCTCTCTGCAGTACGGCACTGGTAGTCTGACTGGAATCCTTGGATATGACACTGTTCAGGTATGTGTATTTTGAAAAAAATATTTAGATAATATAGACATTTAAGCTACTGTAACTGGTTTAATCCAGAATATAATGAGAAAATGGTTCTTGACTAGATACCCCACATATATTCATTTTTTAAAAGTGTAATTATTATGAACTAACAGCAACTTTTATTGCACGTGATGCTAATGCTAAATCTCTTCCTGATGGTATACAGATCCAGAATATAGCTATTTCCCAGCAAGAATTTGGCTTGAGTGTGACTGAGCCTGGAACCAACTTTGTCTATGCTCAGTTTGATGGTATTTTGGGTCTGGCCTACCCATCTATTGCTGTGGGTGGGGCTACCACTGTGATGCAAGGCATGATTCAACAGAATCTCATCAACCAGCCTCTCTTTGGATTCTACCTTAGTGGGTAAGTTGTTTTTTATATATATATATATATATATATATATATATATATATATATATATATATATATATATTGGTTTATACTATTCTGTTTCCTACGAGATTTTTGTTATTTGGCATAATTTTGCATATGCGCTTTACAGGCAAGAGAACTCACAGAATGGCGGTGAAGTTGCTTTTGGTGGTGTTGACCAAAACTACTACTCTGGACAAATTTATTGGACTCCCGTGACTTCTGAAACATACTGGCAAATTGGAATCCAAGGGTATTTAAAATTCATATGTTAACATTATAATATAGACAATCAAATCAGGCTGTCATATTCATAGTAAGTGCCAATTCTCAAATTATTAAAAGAACACACTTACATAATTTAGATGCATTTTAGATGTCCTTAGTCATTGTGCTAAAATATGAATGCTGTTCTATGACAAAAAAAAAAATGAAACACTTATATATGGGTAACAATATGATAAGACCAGTGATTGGCACAGAAGTTACCTACAGTATATGAAGTGATTTTTCAAAAATTTCCAATTATTTTGGATCTTTTTATTATTGATGTGTAAAGTAATTTGGAAAATAAGTATTTGATAGAGAAAGGGGAATGATCTTGCTCTTAATAGGAATTCTGTTGTAGAGAAAAACATTGTTGTAGTCATTACCTGGTGACTTGTTTAAAAATAAGCAGCATTAAATCAAAAGCTCTGCTTTAGGAATGTGGTTATGGTTAATGTAAGTGATGATTATATACAAACATGCATATATAATTTCAGATTCTCAGTTAACGGACAAGCTACTGGATGGTGTAGCCAAGGATGTCAGGGTATTGTGGATACTGGTACTTCTCTGTTGACCGCTCCTCAATCAGTCTTCTCCTCCCTCATGCAGTCCATTGGTGCTCAACAAGATCAGAATGGACAGGTAAGATAAAAGAGACTAAAATTGTCAGAGACTTCCATTGACACATTATTCCAAGATCCTACCTTGGCACTAGCTTTTGTATGTTTCGGGCATTTTTTTTTATTGGCTGACCCCTAGCATTAACTTTTCTAAAATGCCTAAATAAGTAAAAAGGCCTATACATGCTTAGTTCTAAAACCAAATTATTCTATTATCAAAGAAGTATAGTGTGCAATCCATCAGGATTTCTGTATGACCAGCATATATTATATTATCCCATTTTAATAAAGACCAGTTGGGCATTTTTGTGTGTGAATTACTTCATGCTTTGGAGTGTTAGAACAACAACTTGTTCCTTGCCTTATAGTGTCACTCCAAGTCATGATCTACTGCTAGGATGGCTTGTTTCTGTAACTAAAATAATTGTGTTTTTTTTTTTACCACAGTATGTTGTCAGCTGTAGCAACATCCAGAGTCTTCCCACCATCAGTTTTACCATAAGTGGCGTTTCTTTCCCACTTCCACCCTCTGCCTATGTTCTTCAGGTACATCATTTATTAGTAATAGCATACTATATAATGCTGCCATGAAATACCAATGTATAATATTGCTAAAAAATATATTTTTGTATCCTTTAGCAAAACAGTGGCTACTGCACCATTGGCATCATGCCTACTTACCTGCCTTCCCAGAATGGACAGCCTCTCTGGATCCTGGGTGATGTCTTCCTCCGGCAATACTATTCCGTCTATGATCTGGGCAACAACCAAGTTGGCTTTGCTACTGCTGCATAGATAAATCGTCTTTACTACTTACACAATGCCTGATTTCTGCAGGGCTTCCATGTACATTGCAGTACAAATACCTATCTTCCATGTTCATTGGATTTTTATGTAGGCAGTTTAAAAAAAGGTAAATCCTGAAAGTCTGAAGCTTTGCAGCTGATAATAAAATGCATAAAATAAATGATGTATTCAGTAAAATGTGTCTGATGTTCTGTTTGCCTTGAGAGAACATAGCATCTACAACTGCAGTATAAGAATATGTCTAACAAGGGGGCAGCAAGGGTATGTGTTTTTAGGTCAGATAAGATAAATGCAGGATCATTAAAGCAACTTGATTTAAATATTTATAAAAAAACGGAAGAAAATCAGGTGGAGCTCACCTCATTTCTTGGCTTCAGGATATCAAGCATCACCTAGCCCTTTCCTCCCCAGCCATACTGTCTCTGTCCTTTCACTTTCATTCATTGGATTTCAACTGTTTCAATCCTGCCCTATTAGAGCATGCAGCCTGGCAGGCCAGGAAAGCAGGGCGATGATTGAGCGCTCCCCCCGTCCAAACTATACCAGGCCCCATGCTGTCAACATAGGGGGGTGCTTTATGGCAGGGGGGGCTCTGGGGACAAGGGCCTCTTCCCCACAACCCTGGGCTGTGGTTGTGGGGGTGTGTGGGCAGGGGATTTATCCGAATCTGGAAACCCCCCTTAAGAAAGGAAGCCCCAGACCATGGCCCCCTATGTGAATGAGTATGGGCATAGTACCCCTACCCATTCACCAAACAAAAAAAAAAAAACTGTGTAGTGTAAGAAAAACAGGAGGCAATTTTTGACAATTCCTTGAATAAAAAGGAATATTGTTCCCCGTAGTGACGCAAACGCTGCTTGCTCCCCCCCCCCCCCCCTTTCCTGCGGATAAGGGTCTGGTATGGGTTTTGGAGGGGGGGGGCATTTTTTTTTTTAAATGTTGGCGTGGGGTTATCCGACTTGGATGCGACGTAAAGTCAATTCAATGGGCTGAAATCGGACCCAAGTCGGAGCAAAGTAGTGCTGGAACCTTTTCAAAAGTTGGACCAACACAAGTTGGACCAGTAAAGACAGCTCTCATAGGAAAACATTGATTTTTACATATCATGCGACTTGTGCTCTCAAAGTCAGAGCGCTTGTCACACCAGTGTGAACCGGGCCTTCAAGCATTTTGATATGTGCATATCCGCTGCTTGCATCAGGGTCGAGGGCTTTCAAAGGAGTCCTGAAGCAGGGTGCTGTGATGTTTTTAGAATGCACAGCACCCTGTTGACCCCTCTCACCGGCCATTATCTGCCTGCATTTCATAGAAACCACATTGCATAGATAACATCACTGTGTCTACAATAAGGTATGAAATGAAACCACAAAAGTTTTATTTAAAAAAAATGTATTAGCATGTCGATGATAGGGGAGGAACCAGAGAAGACAAAATGTAAGCAGGTGAAAAGTCAGCTTTGAGCATTTTCGAGATATCTCTTGGCGCGGATGGTTGAAAACCCTCATAGGCAACCTCAGATGCCAAGATTAGGGGATCACAAGATTAGTGGCTGAATTTAGAACCCAAACAACTAGCTTAGTACTCTGAAAACAAAAACACTATGAGAGACAAATTGATGAGTTAGCAATTTTATTATAACTTATAGATGAGCTGATCCTTTCCTGATGCATAAGCATGACAGCATACACGTATGGGATAGGCTCCGTCCCTTGCCCAAACAGTAATGGTTTTACTATATTTAAATAAGTCGCCTACCCCCAGGCGGCATTCTCGTAACTATACTCAAATGCAAAGCCCACAAGGGAGGGACCTGTATGCTGCCATGCTTACAGTGCCTTGAAAAAGTATTCATACCCCTTTAAATTTTCCAAATTTTGCCATGTTACAACCAAAAACGTAAATGTATTTTATTGGGATTTTATGTGATAGACCAAAACAAAGTGGTACATGATTGTGAAATGGAAGGAAAATGATAACTCTGCAGGAGCTGCAGAGATCCACAACTCAGGTGGGAGAAACTGTTCACAGGACAACTATTAGTCGTGCAGTCCACAAATCTGGGCTTTATGGAAGAGTGGCAAGAAGAAAGCCATTGTTGAAAGAAAGCTATAAGAAGTCCAGTTTACAGTTTGCAAGAAACCATGTGGGGGACACAGCAAACATGTGGAAGAAGGTGCTCTGGTCAGATGAGACCAACATGTTACTTTTTGGCCTAAAAGCAAATGCTATATGTGCGGAAAACTAACATTGCACATCATCCTGAACACACCATCCCCACCGTTAAACATGGTGGTGGCCATATCATGTTGTGTGGATGATTTTCTTTAGCAGGGACAGGGAAGCTGGTCAGAGTTGATGGGAAGATGGATGGAGCCAAATACAGGGCATCTTAGAAGAAAACCTGTTAACCACTTGCCGACCGCCTCACGCCGATGTACGTCATCAGAATGGCACGGGCAGGCATAAGCACGTACATGTACGTGCTTTGCCTCCCGCGGGTCGGGGGCCCGATCGGGCCCCCGCCCGGTGCCTGCGGCGGTCGGTTTTCGTTCGGGAGCGATCCCGGACGAGGGGACGGCCATTCATTCATGGCCACCCCCTCGCGATCGCTCCCGACGAATGGAAATCCCCGGTGACATCACTTCCTCTCCTGTAATGTAAACACAGGAGAGGAAGTGATGTATTCTCTCCTCCGTGTCGGTATTTTTCGTTCCGACACGGAGGAGAGCGGATCAGTGAGTTGCACCAACACATCCCACACACAGTAGAACATGCCAGGCACACTCACACCCCCCCTTTACCCCCCGATCACCCCCCCAATTACCCCTGCCCCCCAGTCACAGTGACACCAATGTCATTTTTTTTTTTTTTTTTTTTTTTTTTGCATTGGTGTCATTTGTGACTGTAATAACTGTTAGGGCAGTTAGGGTTAGCCCCCTTTAGTTCTAATGTACCCCCCTAACCCCCCCAATAAAGGTTTAACCCCGTGATCACCCCCCGTCGCCAGTGTCACTAAGGCTGGGTTCACATTGCAGCGGTTTATGAGAACGAATGTGATTCGCACCGCACTGCAGTGCAAATCACATCCGATCTCTGTGCGATTCGAGTTCAGCCATTCGCCGCACCCGCCGCACCCGCCACACCCGCCGCACCCGCCGCAAATTCGCACGGGACCCTTTTTTTGGCCCGCAGCAGAATCGGATCGCATGGGTGTTCACACCATGCGATCCGAGTTTGCAGATCGCACTGCGATATGCGAACTGATCTGGGGGTGTCAGTAACATTTCACTGACACTCCCAGCAGTTCGCATAGGGCAGTGTGAACTGCCGCCGGGAGGCATGCGATGCGGGAACCCGCCGCGGATTCGCGGCGTTTCCGCATCGCTCCAGTGTGAACCCAGCCTAATAAGCGATCATTTTTCTGATCGCCGTATTAGTGTCACAGGTGACGCTAGTTAGGCAGGTAGGTATTTAGGTTCGCCGCAGCTTTTTATAGCGCTAGGGACCCCCATATACTACCGCATAAAGCCCCCTGATTGCCCCCTAGTTAACCCTTTCACCAGTGATCACCATATAACTGTTACAGGTGACGCTGGTTGGTTAGTTATTTTTTTATAGTTTCAGGGCACCCGCCATTTATTACCTAATAAAGGTTTAACCCCCTGATCACCCGGCAGGTGTCATTTGTGACTAATAACTGTTAGGGCAGTTAGGGTTAGCCCCCTTTAGTTCTAAGGTACCCCCCTAACCCCCCCAATAAAGGTTTAACCCCGTGATCACCCCCCGTCGCCAGTGTCACTAAGGCTGGGTTCACATTGCAGCGGTTTATGAGAACGGATGTGATTCGCACCGCACTGCAGTGCAAATCACATCCGATCTCTGTGCGATTCGAGTTCAGCTATACAGATAGTATGGCTGAATTCGTGTCGCACCCGCCGCACCCGCCGCAAACTCGCACGGGACCCTTTTTTTGGTCCGCAGCAGAATCGGATCGCATGGGTGTTCACACCATGCGATCCAAGTTTGCAGATCGCACTGCGATATGCGAACTGATCTGGGGGTGTCATTAACATTTCACTGACACTCCCAGCAGTTCGCATAGGGCAGTGTGAACTGCCGCCGGGAGGCATGCGATGCGGGAACCCGCCGCGCATTCGTGGCGTTCCCGCATCGCTCCAGTGTGAACCCAGCCTAATAAGCGATCGTTTTTCTGATCGCTGTATTAGTGTCACAGGTGACGCTAGTTAGGCAGGTAGGTATTTAGGTTCGCCGCAGCTTTTTATAGCGCCAGGGACCCCCATATACTACCGCATAAAGCCCCCTGATTGCCCCCTAGTTAACCCTTTCACCAGTGATCACCATATAACTGTTACAGGTGACGCTGGTTGGTTAGTTATTTTTTTATAGTTTCAGGGCACCCGCCATTTATTACCTAGTCTCACTAGTGTACCCCTAAATTTAGGGGTGTCTACTTTCTAAAATGGGGTCATTTGGGGGGGGGGGTTTGTGCCATCTTGGCATTTTATGGCCTTCAAAACTGTAACGCCCTTAGAAAGCCTGAAGGCGGTGCTTGGTTTTTGGGGCCCCGTACGCGGCTAGGCTCCCAAAAAGTCCCACATATGTGGTATCCCCGTACTCAGGAGAAGCAGCAGAATTTATTTTGGGGTGTCATTTCACATATGCCCATGGCATGCGTGAGCAATATATCATTTAGTGACAACTTTGTGAAAAAAAAAAAAAGTTTGTAATTTTCCCGCAACTTGTGGCAAAATATAAAATATTCCATGGACTCAACATGCCTCTCAGCAAATAGCTTGGGGTGTCTACTTTCTAAAATGGGGTCATTTGTGGGGGTTTTGTGCCATCTTGGCATTTTATGGCCTTCAAAACTGTAATAGGTAGTGAGAAGTGAACTCAAAAAATTACGCCCTTAGAAAGCCTGAAGGCGGTGCTTGGTTTTCGGGGCCCCGTACGCGGCTAGGCTCCCAAAAAGTCCCACATATGTGGTATCCCCGTACTCAGGAGAAGCAGCAGAATTTATTTTGGGGTGTCATTTCACATATGCCCATGGCATGCATGAGCAATATATCATTTAGTGACAACTTTGTGAAAAAAAAAAAAAAAAAAAAAAAGTTTGTAATTTTCCCGCAACTTGTGGCAAAATATAAAATATTCCATGGACTCAACATGCCTCTCAGCAAATAGCTTGGGGTGTCTACTTTCTAAAATGGGGTCATTTGTGGGGGTTTTGTGCCATCTTGGCATTTTATGGCCTTCAAAACTGTAATAGGTAGTGAGGCGTGAAATCAAAAATTTACGCCCTTAGAAAGCCTGAAGGCGGTGCTTGGTTTTCGGGGCCCTGTACGCGGCTAGGCTCCCAGAAAGTCCCACATATGTGGTATCCCCGTACTCAGGAGAAGCAGCAGAATTTATTTTGGGGTGTCATTTCACATACGCCCATAGCATGTGTGAGCAATATATCATTTAGTGACAACTTTGTGTAAAAAAAAAAAAAAAATTTTTTTTTTGTCATTATTCAATCGCTTGAGGCAAAAAAATAAAATATTCAATGGGCTCAACATGCCTCTTATCAATTTCCTTAGGGGGTCTACTTTCCAAAATGGGGTCATTTGGGGGGGTTTTGTACTGCCCTGTCATTTTAGCACCTCAAGAAATGAGATAGACAGTCGTAAACTAAAAGCTGCGTAAATTCCAGAAAACGTACCTTAGTTTGTAGATGTGACAACTTTTGCGCAAACCAATAAATATACAATTATTGACTTTTTTTTTACCAAAGACATGTGGCTGAATACATTTTGGCCTAAATGTATGACTAAAATTGAGTTTATTGGATTTTTCTAATAACAAAAAGTAGAAAATATCATTTTTTTTCAAAATTTGCGGTCTTTTTACGTTTATATCGCAAAAAATAAAAATCGCAGAGGCAATCAAATACCATCAAAAGAAAGCTCTATTTGTGGGAAGAAAAGGACGCAAATTTTGTTTGGGTACAACATTGCATGACCGCGCAATTACCAGTTAAAGCAGCGCAGTGCCAAAGTGTAAAAAGACCTCTGGTCATTTACCAGCAAAATGGTCCGGTCTGAAAGTGGTTAAAGTCTGCAAAAGACTAGGGGCAGAGGTTCACCTTCCAACAGGACAACAACCCTAAACATACAGCCATAGCTACAATGGCATTAGATCAGGGGTCTCCAAACTGCGGCCCTCCAGTTGTTAAGGAACTACAATTCCCATCATGCTTAGTCATGTCTGTGAATGTCAGAATTTTACAATGCCTCATGGGATGTGTAGTTCCGCAACAGCTGGAGGGCTGTAGTTTGGAGATCCCTGGTTTAGATCAAAGCATATTCATGTGTTAGAATGGCCAAGTTGAAGTCCAGACCTAAATCCAATTGAGAATCTGTGACAAGACTGAAAACTGCTGTTCACAGATGCTCTCCATCCAATCTGACAGAGCTTGAGCTATTTTTTCAAATGAGAATGAACAAAAATGCCACACTCTAGATGTGCAAAGCTGGTAGAGACCTCCCCAAAAAGACTGGCAGCTGTAATTGCAGTGAAAAGTGGTTCTACAAAGTTTTGACTCAGGGGGTCTGAATACAAATGCATGCCACACTTTTCAGATATTTATTTGTAAAAAATGTTCAAAAATGTATCATTTCCCCTACCACTTCCACAATTATGTGCCACTTTGTAATGGTCGATCAAATAAAATCCCAATAAAAGAAATTTCTGTTTTTAGTTTAGTAAATGTGAAGGGATATGAATACTTTTTCAAGGCATTGTATGCATCAGGAAAGGAAAATGACCTTCAGGTAAGTATAACATTTTCAGTTTTCCTGACACAAGCATGACAGCAACACGTATGGGCTGTAGCACGCCCACAAAACCACAACGGAGGGTATGCTGAAGTCATTTTTATTAAATATCCACTCCAATCAGTACAGAACAACCAAACTCTCCTGTCGTTAAGGCTACCAGATATACTTTATAATGAGTCAAGAATGTGCTATATGTTTACCACGTTGCAGCCCCGTAAACTATTTCTGGGTATACACCCCTGAACTCTGCTCACAACGCCGCCAGGCTTCTTGTTGAGTGCATTCTCACATTTGATGGAGATTCCAGGCCTGTTTCTTCATTAGCTCTCTTAATGGTCTTAACTAGCCACAATGCCAGTGTCCTTGTGGATGCTGTTAGCCCTTTCTTATCCTAGCTGGGATGATGAACAGTAGTGATGGACGAACTTCCGACGGGACGTTGCACAAACGCGGACCGCGAACGCGGCCGATAGTTCGCGAACCTTAACGTTCGCCGTGGGCCCCATTGACTTCAATGGGAGGCGAACTTTGCAAACCTACAGGTCAAATTTGCAGCCACAAAATAATTACTAGCTGTGCACACATAGTCCCACCACATGGCCAATGACATAACACATGTATGAGGTGAATCTGGGATCGACAACTACAAGAATTCTTTTTTTATATGTAAAATTGTTGTGACAATTCAGGACTGTGAAGCGCATGAAGGCAATGGAGGAGAGGGAAGGTCAGGGTAGGCAAAGAAGAGGGTGCAGGAGATGATCACCAGCAGCGTGACATACAGCAATGACACCTGCACTGTGATAGAGTGATCTGACACCAGCACCGTGATAGAGAGCACTGACATCAGCAGCGTGACATAAAGCACTCACACCAGCACCGTGATATACAGCACTGACATCAGCAGCGTGACATACAGCAATGACACCTGCACCGTGATAGAGTGATCTGACACCAGCACCGTGATAGAGAACACTGACATCAGCAGCGTGACATAAAGCACTCACACCAGCACCGTGATATACAGCCCTGACACCAGCACCGTGACATAAAGCACTGACACCAGCACCGTGATATACAGCACTGACACCAGCACTGTGATATAAAGCACTGACATCAGCAGCGTGACATACAGCAATGACACCTGCACCGTGATAGAGTGATCTGACACCAGCACCGTGATAGAGAGCACTGACATCAGCAGCGTGACATAAAGCACTCACACCAGCACCGTGATACACAGCACTGACATCAGCAGCGGGACAAACAGCAATGACACCTGCACCGTGATAGAGTGATCTGACACCAGCACCGTGATAGAGAGCACTGACATCAGCAGCGTGACATAAAGCACTCACACCAGCACCGTGATATACAGCACTGACACCAGCACCGTGATATACAGCACTGACACCAGCACCGTGATATACAGCACTGGCATCAGCAGCGTGACATACAGCAATGACACCTGCACCGTGATAGAGTGATCTGACACCAGCACCGTGATAGAGAGCACTGACATCAGCAGCGTGACATAAAGCACTGACACCAGCACCGTGATATACAGCACTGACACCAGCACCGTGATATACAGCACTGACATCTGCACCGTAAGCAGCCCCAGGAGGAAGTCAGCATAGCACAGGGATGGTGGGAGCCCCTCATAATGAGCATAGCACAGGGATGGTGGGAGCCCCTCATAATATGCACAGCAGAGGTACAGCCCCAGGAGGAAGTCAGCACAGCACAGGGATGGTGGGAGCCCCTCATAATAAGCAGCCCCAGTAGAAATATGACACCGCTCAACCTCTTCAAACAGGAGGGTACGGGCATATAGTACGGTGTGCTTTTTTTGGACAAGGAAGTGAGCCAAATGAAGATTAAAAAGATCGTTTATAGACATATACATGGTCTACTGGTCACATGTGTTGAATTCCTCCGAGATCCATGCATCATTCATTTTTAGAAATGTGAGGTAGTTAACACTGTCGTGAGCTAGGCGAGTACGCTTATCGGTCACGATCCCCCCTGCTGCGCTGAACGTCCTTTCGGACAGGACACTGGACGAAGGGCAAGCCAACAGTTCAATTGCAAATTGGGCAAGCTCTGGCTAGAGGTCAAGCCTGCCCACCCAGTAGTCCAGGGGTTCATCAATCCTCAGAGCGTCCACATCGGCCTTTAACCCGATGTAGTCCGACACCTGGCGGTCTAGGCGTTCCCTGATGCTGGATCCGGATGACACCTGTCGATGGGTCAGCTGAAAGAATGACCTCATATCAGAAGTCACCAACACGTCTTCAAACCGGCCTCTTCTTGCAGGCGCTGTTGGATTGGTACCCGCAACTCCTTCTCTGGGAGTGGGAATTGCTCCTCTGCCGGCGCACGCAAAAGCAGAATGCAGCATTTCTCGAAGCAAGGCCTGAAAGTGCTCCATTCTGACAGCCCTCTGTGACGGCGGTAACATTTCCGCCATTTTGTGTTTGTACCGGGGGTCTAAGTACGTTGCCACCCAGTACTGGTCCTTGACCCTTATGCTTTTTATACAGGGTCCTTATTAAAACACTGGAGCATGAAGGCCCCCATTTGCACTAAACTGGAAGCGGTGTGGTGGCCTGGCTCCTGCTCATCATCCAGGATAATGTCGTCCTCTTCATTCTCCTCTCCCCATCCACGCACAACAACAGGGATCCCAGAAAGGTTTAAAGCATGCTCTTCTTCCTCCTCCTCATCTGCCCCGGCACCATCCTCCTCTGACTCCTCTTCAGACTCCTGTTGTTGACTTGTCTCAGATAGAGTAGCCCCCCCTGGGAATTCATCCAGCATTGCGACTTCCTCATTTTCCCGCTCCTGCTCCTCCACAGCTTGATTAATGACACAACGCAATGCATGCTCCATAAAGAAGGCATAAGGTACCATGTCACTGATGGCGCCATGGCTGCGACTGACCAGTTTGGTGATCTCCTCAAATGGCCGCAGAAGTCTGCATGCGTCGCGCATGAGCAGCCACTGGCGCGGTGAAAAAAAACCCAGCTCCCCAGAACCTGTTCTGCCGCAGAGTTCATACAGGTAGACGTTAACTGCACGTTTCTGCTGGAGCAGCCTATCAAGCATATAGAAGGTTGAGTTCCATCGTGTCGGGCAATCACAAATAAGACGTCTGACCGGCAGATTGTGTCGCCGCTTAATGTCAGCAAGGCGAGCCATGGCCGTGTAAGATCTTCTGAAATGGGCCGAGATTTTCCTTGCCTGCCGCAAGATGTCCTGGACCCCAGGGTATTTGACAACGAATCGCTGCACGACCAAGTTTAAGATGTGTGCCATGCATGGCACGTGCGTAATTTTGCCCTGTTTCAATGCGCTAAGCAGATTGGCACCGTTGTCACACACCACTTTACCTACTGTCAAATTGAGCGGTGTTAGCCACTGATCTGCCTGTGAACGCAAAGCTGAAAGGAGTGCCGGGCCAGTGTAGCTCTTGGCTTCCAGGCACAACAGACGCAGCAGGGCATGGCAACGTCTCACCTGGCATGTCGAATAGGTTCTGGGGAGCTTGGGTGGTGCAGCAAAAGAGACGCTAGCAGTGGAAAAGGAGGAGTCAGCTGAGGAGGAGAGGGAGGAGGATGGAGTAGGAGGAGGAGAAGAAGAAGAGCCAGGCCTGCATGCAATCCGTGGCGGTAAAACCAAATCTACACGGCTGCCACTGGTTACATGCTTGACGGCCGTCAGAAGGTTCACCCAGTGGGCAGTAAAAGTGATATACCTTCCCTGCCCGTGTTTGCTAGACCACGTGTCTGTGGTCAGATGTATCTTGGCACCGACACTGTGTGCCAGAGATACATTCACTTGCCGCTGAACATGGCCATATAGCTCTGGGATGCCCTTCTCTGAGAAATACTTCCTTCCTGGGACCTTCCATTGTGGTGTTCCAATGGCCACAAATTTTCGAAAGGCCTCCGAGTCCACCAGTTTATATGGCAGTAGTTGGCGGGCTATCAGTTATGACAAGCCAGCCGTCAACCGTTGGGCAAGAGGGTTATCCGGCGTCATCATTTTTTTACGCTCGAACATTAGGCCCACGGAAGTCTGCCTTTTTGCAGAAAAACGTGAGCTTGGCGTGATGGAAGGTGGAGTGGAGGACAATTGTGAGGAGAGAGGAGAAGGAGAAGTAGAAGATGAGGCTGGACGGTGAGAGCCTGGAGTGTGGCTTTGTGTGTTCCGTTGCTCCCACTGGGCTCGGTGATGGCTGCTCATGTGCCTTCTTAAGGTGGTCGTCCCTAGGTGAGTGTTGGGCTTACCGTGACTAATGCGTTGACTGCAAAGATTGCAGATGGCAACACTATTGTCAGCAGTGGACACGTTAAAAAAAGCCCACACTGCGGAGCCATGTGCCGGCGTCCTGGGAGCGCCAGATGAGACCGTACATGGTCGATGACTCGCTCCTGATACATTAGCAGTCTGCTTTGTCCCTCCTGTGCAATGTAAGTTATTCCTGCTTCTCCTCCCTATCTGCTGGTCCATATCTCCCTCTGAACTCCCCTCCTCTTCCTCTCTTGTGGGCACCCACGTGACATCACTAGACACGTCATCATCGGCGTCACCTTCCCCACCGCTATAAGTAGAGATCTCGGAGTAGGCAGCAACACCGGGGACCAACCTCCTCCTTGGGCTGATCTGGGTACTGTCGTCAGACTGCTGAGTAGCGGTTGTTGCTACCTCCTCTTCCTGATTCAATGCCAAGAGTGGCTGCGCATCAGAAATGTCTTGATATGGATCGGAAAATAATTCCTGTGACTCAAGCTGAAGGTATGTGGTGGTGGTGGTGGTGTTGTTGGTGGTAGTGTCTTTGGGGGTGCACATAGCAGAGAGTGAAGAAGAGGGTGCAGATTGAGAGGGTGAGGAGGGTGCAGAAGAGTAAGGCTGAGTGAGCCACTCAACCAAGTCTGGTGCGTCCTTTAAAGTAATTGAACACACCTTCTGCAACTTCCCACTTTGGCTCAAGCCTGTTGCTCCTGCCCTACCCCTACCACCCCTGCGGAAGGGCCTGCCTCTTCCTCTGCCTGTCATTTTTTAAATGACCCTGTGACAAAACTCTCAGTCCCTATACTGATAAAGGACTGCTGCAGAATAGGGCAGCAGTCAGCAGTAGTGCACCTCAACCCTATATATTGTGGACCTATACCAGTCCTTAAGGAATAGCAGACTGTACCTCACTCAACCCTATGTACTGTAGTACCCTATACCTTACCAGTCCTTATAAGGACTTTGTGGAAATAGTAGGTTGTGAATGATTAGCAGACTGTACCTCAGTCCCTATACTGATAAAGGACTCCTGCAGCAGAAGGGCAGCAGTCAGCAGTAGTGCACCTCAACCCTATATATTGTGGACCTATACCAGTCCTTAAGGAATAGCAGACTGTACCTCACTCAACCCTATGTTCTGTAGTACCCTATACCTTACCAGTCCTTATAAGGACCTTTGTGGAACTAGTAGGTTGTGATTAGCAGACTGTACCTCAGTCCCTATACTGATAAAGGACTGCTGCAGAATAGGGCAGCACTCAGCAGTTGTGCACCTCAATAGTGATAGACGAACTTCCGACGGGATGTTTCGCGAACGCGTACCGCAAACGCGGCCGATAGTTCGCGAACCGGAACGTACGCGGCGGGCCCCATTGACTTCAATGGGAGGCGAACTTTGCAAACCTACAGGTCAAATTTGCAGCCACAAAATAATTAATAGCTGTGCAAACATAGTCCCACCACATGGCCAATGACATAACACATGTATGAGGTGAATCTGGGATCGAAAACTACAAGCATTCTTTTTTTATATGGGAAATTGTTGTGACAATTCAGGACTGTGGAGCGCATGAAGGCAATGGAGGAGCGGGAAGGTCAGGGATCAGGGTAGGCAAAGAAGAGGGTGCAGGAGATGATCACCAGCAGCGTGACATACAGCAATGACACCTGCACCGTGATAGAGAGCACTGACATCAGCAGCGTGACATAAAGCACTGACACCAGCACCGTGATATACAGCACTGACAGCAGCACCATGATAGAGAGCACTGACATCAGCAGCGTGACATAAAGCACTAACACCAGCACCGTGATATACAGCACTGACAGCAGCACTGTGATAGAGAGCATTGACATCAGCAGCGTGACATACAGCAATGACACCTGCACCGTGATAGAGTGATCTGACAACAGCACCATGATAGAGAGCACTGACATCAGCAGCGTGACATAAAGCACTGACACCAGCACCGTGATATACAGCACTGACAGCAGCACCATGATAGAGAGCACTGACATCAGCAGCGTGACATAAAGCACTAACACCAGCACTGTGATATACAGCACTGACAGCAGCTCCGTGATAGAGAGTACTGACATCAGCACCGTGATATACAGCACTGACACCTGCACCATAAGCAGCCCCAGGAGGAAGTCAACATAGCACAGGGATGGTGGGAGCCCCTCATAATGAGCATAGCACAGGGATGGTGGGAGCCCCTAATAATGAGCATAGCACAGGGATGGTGGGAGCCCCTCATAATGAGCATAGCACAGGGATGGTGGGAGCCCCTCATAATATGCACAGCCGAGGTACAGCCCCAGGAGGAAGTCAGCACAGCACAGGGATGGTGGGAGCCCCTCATAATAAGCAGACCCAGGAGGATGTCAGCATAGCACAGGAATGGTGGGAGCCCCTCATAATAAGCAGCCCCCAGGAGGAAGTCAGCACAGCACAGGGATGGTGGGAGCCCCTCATAATAAGCAGCCCCAGGAGGAAGTCAGCACAGCACAGGGATGGTGGGAGCCCCTCATAATAAGCATAGCACAGGGATGGTGGGAGCCCCTCATAATAAGCAGCCCCAGGAGGAAGTCAGCACAGCACAGGGATGGTGGGAGCCCCTCATAATAAGCATAGCACAGGGATGGTGGGAGCCCCTCATAATAAGCAGCCCCAGGAGGAAGACAGCACAGCACAGGGATGGTGGGAGCCCCTCATAATAAGCAGCCCCAGAAGGAAGTCAGCACAGCACAGGGATGGTGGGAGCCCCTCATAATAAGCATAGCACAGGAATAGTGGGAGCCCCTCATAATAAGCAGTCCCAGGAGGAAGTCAGCACAGCACAGGGATGGTGGGAGCCCCTCATAATAAGCAGCCCCAGGAGGAAGTCAGCACAGCACAGGGATGGTGGGAGCCCCTCATAATAAGCAGCCCCAGTAGAAATATGACACCGCTCAACCTCTTCAAAGAGGAGGGTACGGGCATATAGTACGGTGGGCTTTTTTTGGACAAGGAAGTGAGCCAAATGAAGAAAGAAGGTCTGTGTGCTTGATTAAAAAAATTGTTTATAGACATGGTCTACTGGTCACATGTGTTGAATTTTCTCCGAGATCCATGCCTCGTTCATTTTTAGAAATGTGAGGTAGTTAACACTGTCGTGAGCTAGGCGAGTACGCTTATCGGTCACGATCCCCCCTGCTGCGCTGAACGTCCTTTCGGACAGGACACTGGACGAAGGGCAAGCCAACAGTTCAATTGCAAATTGGGCAAGCTCTGGCCAGAGGTCAAGCCTGCCCACCCAGTAGTCCAGGGGTTCATCACTCCTCAGAGCGTCCACATCGGCCGTTAACCTGAGGTAGTCGGACACCTGGCGGTCTAGGCGTTCCCTGATGCTGGATCCGGATGACACCTGTCGATGGGTCGGCTGAAAGAATGACCTCATATCAGAAGTCACCAACACGTCTTCAAACCGGCCTCTTCTTGCAGGCGCTGTTGGATTGGTACCCGCAACTCCTTCTCTGGGAGTGGGAATTGCTCCTCTGCCAGCACACGCAAAAGCAGAATGCAGCATTTCTCGAAGCAAGGCCTGGAAGTGCTGCATTCTGACAGCCCTCTGTGACTGCGGTAGCATTTCCACCATTTTGTGTTTGTACCGGGGGTCTAAGTACGTTGCCACCCAGTACTGGTCCTTGACCCTTATGCTTTTTATACGGGGGTCCCTATTAAAACACTGGAGCATGAAGGCCCCCATTTGCACTAAACTGGAAGCGGTGTGGTGGCCTGGCTCCTACTCATCATCCAGGATAATGTCGTCCTCTTCATTCTCCTCTCCCCATCCACGCACAACAACAGGGGTCCCAAAAAGGTTTAAAGCATGCTCTTCTTGCTCCTCCTCATCCGCCCCAGCACCATCCTTCTCTTACTCCTCTTCAGACTCCTGTTGTTGACTTGTCTCAGATAGAGTAGCCCCCCCTGGGAATTCATCCAGCATTGCGACTTCCTCATCTTCCCGCTCCTGCTCCTCCACAGCTTGATCAATGACACAACGCAATGCATGCTCCATAAAGAAGGCATAAGGTACCATGTCACTGATGGCGCCATGGCTGCGACTGACCAGTTTGGTGATCTCCTCAAATGGCCGCAGAAGTCTGCATGCGTCGCGCATGAGCAGCCACTGGCGCGGTGAAAAAAAACCCAGCTCCCCAGAACCTGTTCTGCCGCAGAGTTCATACAGGTAGACGTTAACTGCACGTTTCTGCTGGAGCAGCCTATCAAGCATATAGAAGGTTGAGTTCCATCGTGTCGGGCAATCACAAATAAGACGTCTGACCGGCAGATTGTGTCGCCGCTTAATGTCAGCAAGGCGAGCCATGGCCGTGTAAGATCTTCTGAAATGGGCCGAGATTTTCCTTGCCTGCCGCAAGATGTCCTGGACCCCAGGGTATTTGACAACGAATCGCTGCACGACCAAGTTTAAGATGTGTGCCATGCATGGCACGTGCGTAATTTTGCCCTGTTTCAATGCGCTAAGCAGATTGGCACCGTTGTCACACACCACTTTACCTACTGTCAAATTGAGCGGTGTTAGCCACTGATCTGCCTGTGAACGCAAAGTTGAAAGGAGTGCCGGGCCAGTGTAGCTCTTGGCTTCCAGGCACAACAGACGCAGCAGGGCATGGCAACGTCTCACCTGGCATGTCGAATAGGTTCTGGGGAGCTTGGGTGGCGCAGCAAAAGAGACGCTAGCAGTGGAAAAGGAGGAGTCAGCTGAGGAGGAGAGGGAGGAGGATGGAGTAGGAGGAGGAGAAGAAGAAGAGCCAGGCCTGCATGCAATCCGTGGCGGTAAAACCAAATCTACACGGCTGCCACTGGTTACATGCTTGACTGCTGTCAGAAGGTTCACCCAGTGGGCAGTAAAAGTGATATACCTTCCCTGCCCGTGTTTGCTAGACCACGTGTCTGTGGTCAGATGTATCTTGGCACCGACACTGTGTGCCAGAGATACATTCACTTGCCGCTGAACATGGCCATATAGCTCTGGGATGCCCTTCTCTGAGAAATACTTCCTTCCTGGGACCTTCCATTGTGGTGTTCCAATGGCCACAAATTTTCGAAAGGCCTCCGAGTCCACCAGTTTATATGGCAGTAGTTGGCGGGCTATCAGTTATGACAAGCCAGCCGTCAACCGTTGGGCAAGAGGGTTATCCGGCGTCATCATTTTTTTACGCTCGAACATTAGGCCCACGGAAGTCTGCCTTTTTGCAGAAAAACGTGAGCTTGGCGTGATGGAAGGTGGAGTGGAGGACAATTGTGAGGAGAGAGGAGAAGGAGAAGTAGAAGATGAGGCTGGACGGTGAGAGCCTGGAGTGTGGCTTTGTGTGTTCCGTTGCTCCCACTGGGCTCGGTGATGGCTGCTCATGTGCCTTCTTAAGGTGGTCGTCCCTAGGTGAGTGTTGGGCTTACCGTGACTAATGCGTTGACTGCAAAGATTGCAGATGGCAACACTATTGTCAGCAGTGGACACGTTAAAAAAAGCCCACACTGCGGAGCCATGTGCCGGCGTCCTGGGAGCGCCAGATGAGACCGTACATGGTCGATGACTCGCTCCTGATACATTAGCAGTCTGCTTTGTCCCTCCTGTGCAATGTAAGTTATTCCTGCTTCTCCTCCCTATCTGCTGCTCCATATCTCCCTCTGAACTCCCCTCCTCTTCCTCTCTTGTGGGCACCCACGTGACATCACTAGACACGTCATCATCGGCGTCACCTTCCCCACCGCTATAAGTAGAGATCTCGGAGTAGGCAGCAACACCGGGGACCAACCTCCTCCTTGGGCTGATCTGGGTACTGTCGTCAGACTGCTGAGTAGCGGTTGTTGCTACCTCCTCTTCCTGATTCAATGCCAAGAGTGGCTGCGCATCAGAAATGTCTTGATATGGATCGGAAAATAATTCCTGTGACTCAAGCTGAAGGTATGTGGTGGTGGTGGTGGTGTTGTTGGTGGTAGTGTCTTTGGGGGTGCACATAGCAGAGAGTGAAGAAGAGGGTGCAGATTGAGAGGGTGAGGAGGGTGCAGAAGAGTAAGGCTGAGTGAGCCACTCAACCAAGTCTGGTGCGTCCTTTAAAGTAATTGAACACACCTTCTGCAACTTCCCACTTTGGCTCAAGCCTGTTGCTCCTGTCCTACCCCTACCACCCCTGCGGAAGGGCCTGCCTCTTCCTCTGCCTGTCATTTTTTAAATGACCCTGTGACAAAACTCTCAGTCCCTATACTGATAAAGGACTGCTGCAGAATAGGGCAGCAGTCAGCAGTAGTGCACCTCAACCCTATATATTGTGGACCTATACCAGTCCTTAAGGAATAGCAGACTGTACCTCATTCAACCCTATGTACTGTAGTACCCTATACCTTACCAGTCCTTATAAGGACCTTTGTGGAAATAGTAGGTTGTGAATGATAAGCAGACTGTACCTCAGTCCCTATACTGATAAAGGACTACTGCAGCAGAAGGGCAGCAGTCAGCAGTAGTGCACCTCAACCCTATATATTGTGGACCTATACCAGTACTTAAGGAATAGCAGACTGTACCTCACTCAACCCTATGTACTGTAGTACCCTATACCTTACCAGTCCTTATAAGGACCTTTGTGGAACTAGTAGGTTGTGATTAGCAGACTGTACCTCAGTCCCTATACTGATAAAGGACTGCTGCAGAATAGGGCAGCACTCAGCAGTTGTGCACCTCAATAGTGATAGACGAACTTCCGACAGGACGTTTCGCGAACGCGTACCGCAAACGCGGCCGATAGTTCGCGAACCGGAACGTACGCGGCGGGCCCCATTGACTTCAATGGGAGGCGAACTTTGCAAACCTACAGGTCAAATTTGCAGCCACAAAATAATTAATAGCTGTGCAAACATAGTCCCACCACATGGCCAATGACATAACACATGTATGAGGTGAATCTGGGATCGAAAACTACAAGCATTCTTTTTTTATATGGGAAATTGTTGTGACAATTCAGGACTGTGGAGCGCATGAAGGCAATGGAGGAGCGGGAAGGTCAGGGATCAGGGTAGGCAAAGAAGAGGGTGCAGGAGATGATCACCAGCAGCGTGACATACAGCAATGACACCTGCACCGTGATAGAGAGCACTGACATCAGCAGCGTGACATAAAGCACTGACACCAGCACCGTGATATACAGCACTGACAGCAGCACCATGATAGAGAGCACTGACATCAGCAGCGTGACATAAAGCACTAACACCAGCACCGTGATATACAGCACTGACAGCAGCACTGTGATAGAGAGCATTGACATCAGCAGCGTGACATACAGCAATGACACCTGCACCGTGATAGAGTGATCTGACAACAGCACCATGATAGAGAGCACTGACATCAGCAGCGTGACATAAAGCACTAACACCAGCACTGTGATATACAGCACTGACAGCAGCACCGTGATAGAGAGTACTGACATCAGCACCGTGATATACAGCACTGACACCTGCACCGTAAGCAGCCCCAGGAGGAAGTCAACATAGCACAGGGATGGTGGGAGCCCCTCATAATGAGCATAGCACAGGGATGGTGGGAGCCCCTAATAATGAGCATAGCACAGGGATGGTGGGAGCCCCTCATAATGAGCATAGCACAGGGATGGTGGGAGCCCCTCATAATATGCACAGCAGAGGTACAGCCCCAGGAGGAAGTCAGCACAGCACAGGGATGGTGGGAGCCCCTTATAATAAGCAGACCCAGGAGGATGTCAGCATAGCACAGGAATGGTGGGAGCCTCTCATAATAAGCAGCCCCCAGGAGGAAGTCAGCACAGCACAGGGATGGTGGGAGCCCCTCATAATAAGCAGCCCCAGGAGGAAGTCAGCACAGCACAGGGATGGTGGGAGCCCCTCATAATAAGCATAGCACAGGGATGGTGGGAGCCCCTCATAATAAGCAGCCCCAGGAGGAAGTCAGCACAGCACAGGGATAGTGGGAGCCCCTCATAATAAGCATAGCACAGGGATGGTGGGAGCCCCTCATAATAAGCAGCCCCAGGAGGAAGACAGCACAGCACAGGGATGGTGGGAGCCCCTCATAATAAGCAGCCCCAGAAGGAAGTCAGCACAGCACAGGGATGGTGGGAGCCCCTCATAATAAGCATAGCACAGGAATAGTGGGAGCCCCTCATAATAAGCAGTCCCAGGAGGAAGTCAGCACAGCACAGGGATGGTGGGAGCCCCTCATAATAAGCAGCCCCAGGAGGAAGTCAGCACAGCACAGGGATGGTGGGAGCCCCTCATAATAAGCAGCCCCAGTAGAAATATGACACCGCTCAACCTCTTCAAAGAGGAGGGTACGGGCATATAGTACGGTGGGCTTTTTTTGGACAAGGAAGTGAGCCAAATGAAGAAAGAAGGTCTGTGTGCTTGATTAAAAAAATTGTTTATAGACATGGTCTACTGGTCACATGTGTTGAATTTTCTCCGAGATCCATGCCTCGTTCATTTTTAGAAATGTGAGGTAGTTAACACTGTCGTGAGCTAGGCGAGTACGCTTATCGGTCACGATCCCCCCTGCTGCGCTGAACGTCCTTTCGGACAGGACACTGGACGAAGGGCAAGCCAACAGTTCAATTGCAAATTGGGCAAGCTCTGGCCAGAGGTCAAGCCTGCCCACCCAGTAGTCCAGGGGTTCATCACTCCTCAGAGCGTCCACATCGGCCGTTAACCTGAGGTAGTCGGACACCTGGCGGTCTAGGCGTTCCCTGATGCTGGATCCGGATGACACCTGTCGATGGGTCGGCTGAAAGAATGACCTCATATCAGAAGTCACCAACACGTCTTCAAACCGGCCTCTTCTTGCAGGCGCTGTTGGATTGGTACCCGCAACTCCTTCTCTGGGAGTGGGAATTGCTCCTCTGCCAGCACACGCAAAAGCAGAATGCAGCATTTCTCGAAGCAAGGCCTGGAAGTGCTGCATTCTGACAGCCCTCTGTGACTGCGGTAGCATTTCCACCATTTTGTGTTTGTACCGGGGGTCTAAGTACGTTGCCACCCAGTACTGGTCCTTGACCCTTATGCTTTTTATACGGGGGTCCCTATTAAAACACTGGAGCATGAAGGCCCCCATTTGCACTAAACTGGAAGCGGTGTGGTGGCCTGGCTCCTGCTCATCATCCAGGATAATGTCGTCCTCTTCATTCTCCTCTCCCCATCCACGCACAACAACAGGGGTCCCAAAAAGGTTTAAAGCATGCTCTTCTTGCTCCTCCTCATCCGCCCCAGCACCATCCTTCTCTTACTCCTCTTCAGACTCCTGTTGTTGACTTGTCTCAGATAGAGTAGCCCCCCCTGGGAATTCATCCAGCATTGCGACTTCCTCATCTTCCCGCTCCTGCTCCTCCACAGCTTGATCAATGACACAACGCAATGCATGCTCCATAAAGAAGGCATAAGGTACCATGTCACTGATGGCGCCATGGCTGCGACTGACCAGTTTGGTGATCTCCTCAAATGGCCGCAGAAGTCTGCATGCGTCGCGTATGAGCAGCCACTGGCGCGGTGAAAAAAAACCCAGCTCCCCAGAACCTGTTCTGCCGCAGAGTTCATACAGGTAGACGTTAACTGCACGTTTCTGCTGGAGCAGCCTATCAAGCATATAGAAGGTTGAGTTCCATCGTGTCGGGCAATCACAAATAAGACGTCTGACCGGCAGATTGTGTCGCCGCTTAATGTCAGCAAGGCGAGCCATGGCCGTGTAAGATCTTCTGAAATGGGCCGAGATTTTCCTTGCCTGCCGCAAGATGTCCTGGACCCCAGGGTATTTGACAACGAATCGCTGCACGACCAAGTTTAAGATGTGTGCCATGCATGGCACGTGCGTAATTTTGCCCTGTTTCAATGCGCTAAGCAGATTGGCACCGTTGTCACACACCACTTTACCTACTGTCAAATTGAGCGGTGTTAGCCACTGATCTGCCTGTGAACGCAAAGCTGAAAGGAGTGCCGGGCCAGTGTAGCTCTTGGCTTCCAGGCACAACAGACGCAGCAGGGCATGGCAACGTCTCACCTGGCATGTCGAATAGGTTCTGGGGAGCTTGGGTGGCGCAGCAAAAGAGACGCTAGCAGTGGAAAAGGAGGAGTCAGCTGAGGAGGAGAGGGAGGAGGATGGAGTAGGAGGAGGAGAAGAAGAAGAGCCAGGCCTGCATGCAATCCGTGGCGGTAAAACCAAATCTACACGGCTGCCACTGGTTACATGCTTGACGGCCGTCAGAAGGTTCACCCAGTGGGCAGTAAAAGTGATATACCTTCCCTGCCCGTGTTTGCTAGACCACGTGTCTGTGGTCAGATGTATCTTGGCACCGACACTGTGTGCCAGAGATACATTCACTTGCCGCTGAACATGGCCATATAGCTCTGGGATGCCCTTCTCTGAGAAATACTTCCTTCCTGGGACCTTCCATTGTGGTGTTCCAATGGCCACAAATTTTCGAAAGGCCTCCGAGTCCACCAGTTTATATGGCAGTAGTTGGCGGGCTATCAGTTATGACAAGCCAGCCGTCAACCGTTGGGCAAGAGGGTTATCCGGCGTCATCATTTTTTTACGCTCGAACATTAGGCCCACGGAAGTCTGCCTTTTTGCAGAAAAACGTGAGCTTGGCGTGATGGAAGGTGGAGTGGAGGACAATTGTGAGGAGAGAGGAGAAGGAGAAGTAGAAGATGAGGCTGGACGGTGAGAGCCTGGAGTGTGGCTTTGTGTGTTCCGTTGCTCCCACTGGGCTCGGTGATGGCTGCTCATGTGCCTTCTTAAGGTGGTCGTCCCTAGGTGAGTGTTGGGCTTACCGTGACTAATGCGTTGACTGCAAAGATTGCAGATGGCAACACTATTGTCAGCAGTGGACACGTTAAAAAAAGCCCACACTGCGGAGCCATGTGCCGGCGTCCTGGGAGCGCCAGATGAGACCGTACATGGTCGATGACTCGCTCCTGATACATTAGCAGTCTGCTTTGTCCCTCCTGTGCAATGTAAGTTATTCCTGCTTCTCCTCCCTATCTGCTGGTCCATATCTCCCTCTGAACTCCCCTCCTCTTCCTCTCTTGTGGGCACCCACGTGACATCACTAGACACGTCATCATCGGCGTCACCTTCCCCACCGCTATAAGTAGAGATCTCGGAGTAGGCAGCAACACCGGGGACCAACCTCCTCCTTGGGCTGATCTGGGTACTGTCGTCAGACTGCTGAGTAGCGGTTGTTGCTACCTCCTCTTCCTGATTCAATGCCAAGAGTGGCTGCGCATCAGAAATGTCTTGATATGGATCGGAAAATAATTCCTGTGACTCAAGCTGAAGGTATGTGGTGGTGGTGGTGGTGTTGTTGGTGGTAGTGTCTTTGGGGGTGCACATAGCAGAGAGTGAAGAAGAGGGTGCAGATTGAGAGGGTGAGGAGGGTGCAGAAGAGTAAGGCTGAGTGAGCCACTCAACCAAGTCTGGTGCGTCCTTTAAAGTAATTGAACACACCTTCTGCAACTTCCCACTTTGGCTCAAGCCTGTTGCTCCTGCCCTACCCCTACCACCCCTGCGGAAGGGCCTGCCTCTTCCTCTGCCTGTCATTTTTTAAATGACCCTGTGACAAAACTCTCAGTCCCTATACTGATAAAGGACTGCTGCAGAATAGGGCAGCAGTCAGCAGTAGTGCACCTCAACCCTATATATTGTGGACCTATACCAGTCCTTAAGGAAGAGCAGACTGTACCTCACTCAACCCTATGTACTGTAGTACCCTATACCTTACCAGTCCTTATAAGGACCTTTGTGGAACTAGTAGGTTGTGAATGATTAGCAGACTGTACCTCAGTCCCTATACTGATAAAGGACTACTGCAGCAGAAGGGCAGCAGTCAGCAGTAGTGCACCTCAACCCTATATATTGTGGACCTATACCAGTCCTTAAGGAATAGCAGACTGTACCTCACTCAACCCTATGTACTGTAGTACCCTATACCTTACCAGTCCTTATAAGGACCTTTGTGGAACTAGTAGGTTGTGATTAGCAGACTGTACCTCAGTCCCTATACTGATAAAGGACTGCTGCAGAATAGGGCAGCACTCAGCAGTTGTGCACCTCAATAGTGATAGACGAACTTCCGACGGGACGTTTCGCGAACGCGTACCGCAAACGCGGCCGATAGTTCGCGAACCGGAACGTACGCGGCGGGCCCCATTGACTTCAATGGGAGGCGAACTTTGCAAACCTACAGGTCAAATTTGCAGCCACAAAATAATTAATAGCTGTGCAAACATAGTCCCACCACATGGCCAATGACATAACACATGTATGAGGTGAATCTGGGATCGAAAACTACAAGCATTCTTTTTTTATATGGGAAATTGTTGTGACAATTCAGGACTGTGGAGCGCATGAAGGCAATGGAGGAGCGGGAAGGTCAGGGATCAGGGTAGGCAAAGAAGAGGGTGCAGGAGATGATCACCAGCAGCGTGACATACAGCAATGACACCTGCACCGTGATAGAGAGCACTGACATCAGCAGCGTGACATAAAGCACTGACACCAGCACCGTGATATACAGCACTGACAGCAGCACCATGATAGAGAGCACTGACATCAGCAGCGTGACATAAAGCACTAACACCAGCACCGTGATATACAGCACTGACAGCAGCACTGTGATAGAGAGCATTGACATCAGCAGCGTGACATACAGCAATGACACCTGCACCGTGATAGAGTGATCTGACAACAGCACCATGATAGAGAGCACTGACATTAGCAGCGTGACATAAAGCACTAACACCAGCACTGTGATATACAGCACTGACAGCAGCACCGTGATAGAGAGTACTGACATCAGCACCGTGATATACAGCACTGACACCTGCACCGTAAGCAGCCCCAGGAGGAAGTCAACATAGCACAGGGATGGTGGGAGCCCCTCATAATGAGCATAGCACAGGGATGGTGGGAGCCCCTAATAATGAGCATAGCACAGGGATGGTGGGAGCCCCTCATAATGATCATAGCACAGGGATGGTGGGAGCCCCTCATAATATGCACAGCAGAGGTACAGCCCCAGGAGGAAGTCAGCACAGCACAGGGATGGTGGGAGCCCCTTATAATAAGCAGACCCAGGAGGATGTCAGCATAGCACAGGAATGGTGGGAGCCTCTCATAATAAGCAGCCCCCAGGAGGAAGTCAGCACAGCACAGGGATGGTGGGAGCCCCTCATAATAAGCAGCCCCAGGAGGAAGTCAGCACAGCACAGGGATGGTGGGAGCCCCTCATAATAAGCATAGCACAGGGATGGTGGGAGCCCCTCATAATAAGCAGCCCCAGGAGGAAGTCAGCACAGCACAGGGATGGTGGGAGCCCCTCATAATAAGCATAGCACAGGGATGGTGGGAGCCCCTCATAATAAGCAGCCCCAGGAGGAAGACAGCACAGCACAGGGATGGTGGGAGCCCCTCATAATAAGCAGCCCCAGAAGGAAGTCAGCACAGCACAGGGATGGTGGGAGCCCCTCATAATAAGCATAGCACAGGAATAGTGGGAGCCCCTCATAATAAGCAGTCCCAGGAGGAAGTCAGCACAGCACAGGGATGGTGGGAGCCCCTCATAATAAGCAGCCCCAGGAGGAAGTCAGCACAGCACAGGGATGGTGGGAGCCCCTCATAATAAGCAGCCCCAGTAGAAATATGACACCGCTCAACCTCTTCAAAGAGGAGGGTACGGGCATATAGTACGGTGGGCTTTTTTTGGACAAGGAAGTGAGCCAAATGAAGAAAGAAGGTCTGTGTGCTTGATTAAAAAAATTGTTTATAGACATGGTCTACTGGTCACATGTGTTGAATTTTCTCCGAGATCCATGCCTCGTTCATTTTTAGAAATGTGAGGTAGTTAACACTGTCGTGAGCTAGGCGAGTACGCTTATCGGTCACGATCCCCCCTGCTGCGCTGAACGTCCTTTCGGACAGGACACTGGACGAAGGGCAAGCCAACAGTTCAATTGCAAATTGGGCAAGCTCTGGCCAGAGGTCAAGCCTGCCCACCCAGTAGTCCAGGGGTTCATCACTCCTCAGAGCGTCCACATCGGCCGTTAACCTGAGGTAGTCGGACACCTGGCGGTCTAGGCGTTCCCTGATGCTGGATCCGGATGACACCTGTCGATGGGTCGGCTGAAAGAATGACCTCATATCAGAAGTCACCAACACGTCTTCAAACCGGCCTCTTCTTGCAGGCGCTGTTGGATTGGTACCCGCAACTCCTTCTCTGGGAGTGGGAATTGCTCCTCTGCCAGCACACGCAAAAGCAGAATGCAGCATTTCTCGAAGCAAGGCCTGGAAGTGCTGCATTCTGACAGCCCTCTGTGACTGCGGTAGCATTTCCACCATTTTGTGTTTGTACCGGGGGTCTAAGTACGTTGCCACCCAGTACTGGTCCTTGACCCTTATGCTTTTTATACGGGGGTCCCTATTAAAACACTGGAGCATGAAGGCCCCCATTTGCACTAAACTGGAAGCGGTGTGGTGGCCTGGCTCCTACTCATCATCCAGGATAATGTTGTCCTCTTCATTCTCCTCTCCCCATCCACGCACAACAACAGGGGTCCCAAAAAGGTTTAAAGCATGCTCTTCTTGCTCCTCCTCATCCGCCCCTCCACCATCCTTCTCTTACTCCTCTTCAGACTCCTGTTGTTGACTTGTCTCAGATAGAGTAGCCCCCCCTGGGAATTCATCCAGCATTGCGACTTCCTCATCTTCCCGCTCCTGCTCCTCCACAGCTTGATCAATGACACAACGCAATGCATGCTCCATAAAGAAGGCATAAGGTACCATGTCACTGATGGCGCCATGGCTGCGACTGACCAGTTTGGTGATCTCCTCAAATGGCCGCAGAAGTCTGCATGCGTCGCGCATGAGCAGCCACTGGCGCGGTGAAAAAAAACCCAGCTCCCCAGAACCTGTTCTGCCGCAGAGTTCATACAGGTAGACGTTAACTGCACGTTTCTGCTGGAGCAGCCTATCAAGCATATAGAAGGTTGAGTTCCATCGTGTCGGGCAATCACAAATAAGACGTCTGACCGGCAGATTGTGTCGCCGCTTAATGTCAGCAAGGCGAGCCATGGCCGTGTAAGATCTTCTGAAATGGGCCGAGATTTTCCTTGCCTGCCGCAAGATGTCCTGGACCCCAGGGTATTTGACAACGAATCGCTGCACGACCAAGTTTAAGATGTGTGCCATGCATGGCACGTGCGTAATTTTGCCCTGTTTCAATGCGCTAAGCAGATTGGCACCGTTGTCACACACCACTTTACCTACTGTCAAATTGAGCGGTGTTAGCCACTGATCTGCCTGTGAACGCAAAGCTGAAAGGAGTGCCGGGCCAGTGTAGCTCTTGGCTTCCAGGCACAACAGACACAGCAGGGCATGGCAACGTCTCACCTGGCATGTCGAATAGGTTCTGGGGAGCTTGGGTGGCGCAGCAAAAGAGACGCTAGCAGTGGAAAAGGAGGAGTCAGCCGAGGAGGAGAGGGAGGAGGATGGAGTAGGAGGAGGAGGAGAAGAAGAGCCAGGCCTGCATGCAATCCGTGGCGGTAAAACCAAATCTACACGGCTGCCACTGGTTACATGCTTGACGGCCGTCAGAAGGTTCACCCAGTGGGCAGTAAAAGTGATATACCTTCCCTGCCCGTGTTTGCTAGACCTGTGGTCAGATGTATCTTGGCACCGACACTGTGTGCCAGAGATACATTCACTTGCCGCTGAACATGGCCATATAGCTCTGGGATGCCCTTCTCTGAGAAATACTTCCTTCCTGGGACCTTCCATTGTGGTGTTCCAATGGCCACAAATTTTCGAAAGGCCTCCGAGTCCACCAGTTTATATGGCAGTAGTTGGCGGGCTATCAGTTATGACAAGCCAGCCTTCAACCGTTGGGCAAGAGGGTTATCCGGCGTCATCATTTTTTTACGCTCGAACATTAGGCCCACGGAAGTCTGCCTTTTTGCAGAAAAACGTGAGCTTGGCATGATGGAAGGTGGAGTGGAGGACAATTGTGAGGAGAGAGGAGAAGGAGAAGTAGAAGATGAGGCTGGACGGTGAGAGCCTGGAGTGTGGCTTTGTGTGTTCCGTTGCTCCCACTGGGCTCGGTGATGGCTGCTCATGTGCCTTCTTAAGGTGGTCGTCCCTAGGTGAGTGTTGGGCTTACCGTGACTAATGCGTTGACTGCAAAGATTGCAGATGGCAACACTATTGTCAGCAGTGGACACGTTAAAAAAAGCCCACACTGCGGAGCCATGTGCCGGCGTCCTGGGAGCGCCAGATGAGACCGTACATGGTCGATGACTCGCTCCTGATACATTAGCAGTCTGCTTTGTCCCTCCTGTGCAATGTAAGTTATTCCTGCTTCTCCTCCCTATCTGCTGGTCCTGATCTCCCTCTGAACTCCCCTCCTCTTCCTCTCTTGTTGGCACCCACGTGACATCACTAGACACGTCATCATCGGCGTCACCTTCCCCACCGCTATAAGTAGAGATCTCGGAGTAGGCAGCAACACCGGGGACCAACCTCCTCCTTGGGCTGATCTGGGTACTGTCGTCAGACTGCTGAGTAGCGGTTGTTGCTACCTCCTCTTCCTGATTCAATGCCAAGAGTGGCTGCGCATCAGAAATGTCTTGATATGGATCGGAAAATAATTCCTGTGACTCAAGCTGAAGGTATGTGGTGGTGGTGTTGTTGGTGGTAGTGTCTTTGGGGGTGCACATAGCAGAGAGTGAAGAAGAGGGTGCAGATTGAGAGGGTGAGGAGGGTGCAGAAGAGTAAGGCTGAGTGAGCCACTCAACCAAGTCTGGTGCGTCCTTTAAAGTAATTGAACACACCTTCTGCAACTTCCCACTTTGGCTCAAACCTGTTGCTCCTGCCCTACCCCTACCACCCCTGCGGAAGGGCCTGCCTCTTCCTCTGCCTGTCATTTTTTAAATGACCCTGTGACAAAACTCTCAGTCCCTATACTGATAAAGGACTGCTGCAGAATAGGGCAGCAGTCAGCAGTAGTGCACCTCAACCCTATATATTGTGGACCTATACCAGTCCTTAAGGAAGAGCAGACTGTACCTCACTCAACCCTATGTACTGTAGTACCCTATACCTTACCAGTCCTTATAAGGACCTTTGTGGAACTAGTAGGTTGTGAATGATTAGCAGACTGTACCTCAGTCCCTATACTGATAAAGGACTACTGCAGCAGAAGGGCAGCAGTCAGCAGTAGTGCACCTCAACCCTATATATTGTGGACCTATACCAGTCCTTAAGGAATAGCAGACTGTACCTCACTCAACCCTATGTACTGTAGTACCCTATACCTTACCAGTCCTTATAAGGACCTTTGTGGAACTAGTAGGTTGTGATTAGCAGACTGTACCTCAGTCCCTATACTGATAAAGGACTGCTGCAGAATAGGGCAGCACTCAGCAGTTGTGCACCTCAATAGTGATAGACGAACTTCCGACGGGACGTTTCGCGAACGCGTACCGCAAACGCGGCCGATAGTTCGCGAACCGGAACGTACGCGGCGGGCCCCATTGACTTCAATGGGAGGCGAACTTTGCAAACCTACAGGTCAAGTTTGCAGCCACAAAATAATTAATAGCTGTGCAAACATAGTCCCACCACATGGCCAATGACATAACACATGTATGAGGTGAATCTGGGATCGAAAACTACAAGCATTCTTTTTTTTATATGGGAAATTGTTGTGACAATTCAGGACTGTGGAGCGCATGAAGGCAATGGAGGAGCGGGAAGGTCAGGGATCAGGGTAGGCAAAGAAGAGGGTGCAGGAGATGATCACCAGCAGCGTGACATACAGCAATGACACCTGCACCGTGATAGAGAGCACTGACATCAGCAGCGTGACATAAAGCACTGACACCAGCACCGTGATATACAGCACTGACAGCAGCACCATGATAGAGAGCACTGACATCAGCAGCGTGACATAAAGCACTAACACCAGCACCGTGATATACAGCACTGACAGCAGCACTGTGATAGAGAGCATTGACATCAGCAGCGTGACATACAGCAATGACACCTGCACCGTGATAGAGTGATCTGACAACAGCACCATGATAGAGAGCACTGACATCAGCAGCGTGACATAAAGCACTAACACCAGCACTGTGATATACAGCACTGACAGCAGCACCGTGATAGAGAGTACTGACATCAGCACCGTGATATACAGCACTGACACCTGCACCGTAAGCAGCCCCAGGAGGAAGTCAACATAGCACAGGGATGGTGGGAGCCCCTCATAATGAGCATAGCACAGGGATGGTGGGAGCCCCTAATAATGAGCATAGCACAGGGATGGTGGGAGCCCCTCATAATGAGCATAGCACAGGGATGGTGGGAGCCCCTCATAATATGCACAGCAGAGGTACAGCCCCAGGAGGAAGTCAGCACAGCACAGGGATGGTGGGAGCCCCTCATAATAAGCAGACCCAGGAGGATGTCAGCATAGCACAGGAATGGTGGGAGCCCCTCATAATAAGCAGCCCCCAGGAGGATGTCAGCATAGCACAGGGATGGTGGGAGCCTCTCATAATAAGCAGCCCCAGGAGGAAGTCAGCACAGCACAGGGATGGTGGGAGCCCCTCATAATAAGCAGCCCCAGGAGGAAGTCAGCACAGCACAGGGATGGTGGGAGCCCCTCATAATAAGCATAGCACAGGGATGGTGGGAGCCCCTCATAATAAGCAGCCCCAGGAGGAAGTCAGCACAGCACAGGGATGGTGGGAGCCCCTCACAATAAGCAGCCCCAGGAGGAAGTCAGCACAGCACAGGGATGGTGGGAGCCCCTCTTAATAAGCATAGCACAGGGATGGTGGGAGCCCCTCATAATAAGCAGCCCCAGGAGGAAGACAGCACAGCACAGGGATGGTGGGAGCCCCTCATAATAAGCAGCCCCAGAAGGAAGTCAGCACAGCACAGGGATGGTGGGAGCCCCTCATAATAAGCATAGCACAGGAATAGTGGGAGCCCCTCATAATAAGCAGTCCCAGGAGGAAGTCAGCACAGCACAGGGATGGTGGGAGCCCCTCATAATAAGCAGCCCCAGGAGGAAGTCAGCACAGCACAGGGATGGTGGGAGCCCCTCATAATAAGCAGCCCCAGTAGAAATATGACACCGCTCAACCTCTTCAAAGAGGAGGGTACGGGCATATAGTACGGTGGGCTTTTTTTGGACAAGGAAGTGAGCCAAATGAAGAAAGAAGGTCTGTGTGCTTGATTAAAAAAATTGTTTATAGACATGGTCTACTGGTCACATGTGTTGAATTTTCTCCGAGATCCATGCCTCGTTCATTTTTAGAAATGTGAGGTAGTTAACACTGTCGTGAGCTAGGCGAGTACGCTTATCGGTCACGATCCCCCCTGCTGCGCTGAACGTCCTTTCGGACAGGACACTGGACGAAGGGCAAGCCAACAGTTCAATTGCAAATTGGGCAAGCTCTGGCCAGAGGTCAAGCCTGCCCACCCAGTAGTCCAGGGGTTCATCACTCCTCAGAGCGTCCACATCGGCCGTTAACCTGAGGTAGTCGGACACCTGGCGGTCTAGGCGTTCCCTGATGCTGGATCCGGATGACACCTGTCGATGGGTCGGCTGAAAGAATGACCTCATATCAGAAGTCACCAACACGTCTTCAAACCGGCCTCTTCTTGCAGGCGCTGTTGGATTGGTACCCGCAACTCCTTCTCTGGGAGTGGGAATTGCTCCTCTGCCAGCACACGCAAAAGCAGAATGCAGCATTTCTCGAAGCAAGGCCTGGAAGTGCTGCATTCTGACAGCCCTCTGTGACTGCGGTAGCATTTCCACCATTTTGTGTTTGTACCGGGGGTCTAAGTACATTGCCACCCAGTACTGGTCCTTGACCCTTATGCTTTTTATACGGGGGTCCCTATTAAAACACTGGAGCATGAAGGCCCCCATTTGCACTAAACTGGAAGCGGTGTGGTGGCCTGGCTCCTACTCATCATCCAGGATAATGTCGTCCTCTTCATTCTCCTCTCCCCATCCACGCACAACAACAGGGGTCCCAAAAAGGTTTAAAGCATGCTCTTCTTGCTCCTCCTCATCCGCCCCAGCACCATCCTTCTCTTACTCCTCTTCAGACTCCTGTTGTTGACTTGTCTCAGATAGAGTAGCCCCCCCTGGGAATTCATCCAGGATTGCGACTTCCTCATCTTCCCGCTCCTGCTCCTCCACAGCTTGATCAATGACACGCCGCAATGCACGCTCCATAAAGAAGGCATAAGGTACCATGTCACTGATGGCGCCATGGCTGCGACTGACCAGTTTGGTGATCTCCTCAAATGGCCGCAGAAGTCTGCATGCATCGCGCATGAGCAGCCACTGGCGAGGTGAAAAAAAAACCAGCTCCCCAGAACCTGTTCTGCCGCAGAGTTCATACAGGTAGACGTTAACTGCACGTTTCTGCTGGAGCAGCCTATCAAGCATATAGAAGGTTGAGTTCCATCACGTCGGGCAATCGCAAATAAGACATCTGACCGGCAGATTGTGTCGCCGCTGAATGTCAGCAAGGCGAGCCATGGGCGTGTAAGATCTTCTGAAATGGGCCGAGATTTTCCTTGCCTGCCGCAAGATGTCCTGGACTCCAGGGTATTTGACAACGAATCGCTGCACGACCAAGTTTAAGACGTGTGCCCTGTTTCAATGCGCTAAGCAGATTGGCACTGTTGTCACACACCACTTTACCAATTGTCAAATTGAGCGGTGTTAGCCACTGATCTGCCTGTGAACGCAAAGCTGAAAGGAGTGCCGGGCCAGTGTGGCTCTTGGCTTCCAGGCACAACAGACGCAGCATGGCATGGCAACGTCTCACCTGGCATGTCGAATAGGTTCTGGGGAGCTTGGGCGGCGCAGCGGAAGAGACGCTAGCAGCGGAAAAAGAGGGGTCAGCCGAGGTTTAGGGAGGAGGATGGAGTAGGAGGAGGAGGAGAAGAAGAGCCAGGCCTGCATGCAATCCGTGGTGGTAAAACCAAATCTACACGGGTGCCACGGGTTACATGCTTGACGGGCGTCAGAAGGTTCACCCAGTGGGCAGTAAAAGTGATATACCTTCCCTGCCCGTGTTTGCTAGACCACGTGTCTGTGGTCAGATGTATCTTGGCACCGACACTGTGTGCCAGAGATACATTCACTTGCCGCTGAACATGGCCATATAGCTCTGGGATGCCCTTCTCTGAGAAATACTTCCTTTCTGGGACCTTCCATTGTGGTGTTCCAATGGCCACAAATTTACGAAAGGCCTCCGAGTCCACCAGTTTATATGGCAGTAGTTGGTGGGCTATGAGTTCTGACAAGCCAGCCTTCAACCGTTGGGCAAGAGGGTTATCCGGCGTCATCATTTTTTTATGCTCGAACATTAGGCCCACGGAAGCCTGCCTTTTTGCAGAAAAACGTGAGCTTGGCGTGATGGAAGGTGGAGTGAAGGACAATTGTGAGGAGAGAGGAGAGGGAGAAGTAGAAGACGAGGCTGGACAGTGAGAGCCTGGAGTGTGGCTTTGTGTGTTCCGTTGCTCCCACTGGGCTCCGTGATAACTGCTCATGTGCCTTCTTAAAGCGGAGGTCCACCCTAAATAACAGTACTAGGTCTATGTGATCCCCCCTTCCCTAATCGCTAGGTAACCCCCTTACCTTTCTGCTGTCTTCTTCTGTTTTCTTCTTATTTAAAATTTTCTGCCTCTGGAGATTGTGGAAAGGGGCGGAGCCGATGCGGAAATGGGCGGGGCTTCAACGGCAGGTCACTTCTTCCTGTCTGCCGCAGGGGCTCCTGGGATCGTTTTTTTTTTCCCCAGGAGTCTGTGCGGCGCCCAGGCTGAGTTGTTGTGTTCGCTCGAGCGGATTGATCTGCGCATGCGCGAGATCGCAGCTCATAGGGGCGGTGCATAATGGGAGTTTAGAGGACTGTGCCCCGGAAGACAATGCCTGTGGGCTTCACATGCCCACAGGCAGTTTGGAGGAATGAAAAAGACTTGGAAGAGAATCGGACAGCACATAGAGGTATGTGAAATATTTAGTAAACTTAATTTAAAACATTATTGCGGGAAAAAAAAAAAAACGGCGGTGGAACCCCGCTTTAAGGTGGTCGTCCCTAGGTGAGTGTTGGGCTTACCGCGACTAATGCGTTGACTGCAAAGATTGCAGATGGCAACGCTATTGTCAGCAGTGGACACGTTAAAAAAAGCCCACACTGCGGAGCCATGTGCCGGTGTCCTCGGAGCGCCATATGTGACCGTACATGGTCGATGACTCGCTCCTGATACATTTGCAGTCTGCTTTGTCCCTCCTGTGCAATGTAAGTTATTCCTGCTTCTCCTCCCTATCTGCTGGTCCATATCTCCCTCTGAACTCCCCTCCTCTTCCTCTCTAGTGGGCACCCACGTGACATCACTAGACACATCATCATCGATGTCACCTTCCCCACCGCTATAAGTAGAGATCTTGGAGTAGGCAGCAACACCGGGGACCAACCTCCTCCTTGGGCTGATCTGGGTACTGTCGTCAGACTGCTGAGTAGCGGTTCTTGCTACCTCCTCTTCCTGATCCAATACCAAGAGTGGCTGCGCATCAGAAATGTCTTGATATGGATCGGAAAATAATTCCTGTGACTCAAGCGGAAGGTATGTGGTGGTGGTGGTGTTGTTGGTGGTAGTGTCTTTGGGGGTGCACATAGCAGAGAGTGAAGAAGAGGGTGCAGATCGAGAGGATGAGGAGGGTGCAGAAGTGTAAGGCTTAGTGAGCCACTCAACCAAGTCTGGTGTGTCCTTTAAAGTAATTGAACGCACCTTCTGCAACTTCCCACTTTGGTTCAAGCCTGTTGCTCCTGCCCTACCCCTACCACCCCTGCGGAAGGGCCTGCCTCTTCCTCTGCCTGTCATTTTTTAAATGACCCTGTGACAAAACTCTCAGTCCCTATACTGATGAAGGACTGCTGCAGTGTAGGGCAGCGGTCAGCAGCAGTGCACCTCAACCCTATGTATTGTGGACCTATACCAGTCCTTAAGGAATAGCAGACTGTACCTCACTCAACCCTATGTACTGTAGTACCCTATACCTTACCAGTCCTTATAAGGACCTTTGTGGAACAAGTAGGTTGTGTGTGACTGATTAGCAGACTGTACGTCAGTCCCTATACTGATGAAGGACTGCTGCAGTATAGGGCAGCGGTCAGCAGTAGTGCACCTCAACCCTATGTATTGTGGACCTATACCAGTCCTTACAGAATAGCAGACTGTACCTCACTCAACCCTATGTACTGTAGTACCCTATACCTTACCAGTCCTTATAAGGACCTTTGTGGAACAAGTAGGTTGTGACTGATTAGCAGACTGTACGTCAGTCCCTATACTGATAAAGGACTGCTGCAGTATAGGGCAGCGGTCAGCAGTAGTGCACCTCAACCCTATGTATTGTGGACCTATACCAGTCCTTACAGAATAGCAGACTGTACCTCACTCAACCCTATGTACTGTAGTACCCTATACCTTACCAGTCCTTATAAGGACCTTTGTGGAACAAGTAGGTTCTGACTGATTAGCAGACTGTACGTCAGTCCCTATACTGATAAAGGACTGCTGCAGTATAGGGCAGCGGTCAGCAGTAGTGCACCTCAACCCTATGTATTGTGGACCTATACCAGTCCTTACAGAATAGCAGACTGTACCTAACTCAACCCTATGTACTGTAGTACCCTATACCTTACCAGTCCTTATAAGGACCTTTGTGGAACAAGTAAGTTGTGTGTGACTGATTAGCAGACTGTACGTCAGTCCCTATACTGATAAAGGACTGCTGCAGTATAGGGCAGCGGTCAGCAGTTAGTGCACCTCAACCCTATGTATTGTGGACCTATACCAGTCCTTACAGAATAGCAGACTGTACCTCACTCAACCCTATGTACTGTAGTACCCTATACCTTACCAGTCCTTATAAGGACCTTTGTGGAACAAGTAGGTTGTGTGTGACTGATTAGCAGACTGTACGTCAGTCCCTATACTGATGAAGGACTGCTGCAGTATAGGGCAGCGTTCAGCAGTAGTGCACCTCAACCCTATGTATTGTGGACCTATACCAGTCCTTATAGAATAGCAGACTGTACCTCACTCAACCCTATGTACTGTAGCACCCTAGACCAGGTTACCAGTCCTTATAAGGACCTTTGTGGAACAAGTAGGTTGTGTGTGACTCATTAGCAGACTGTACGTCAGTCCCTATACTGATGAAGGACTGCTGCAGTATAGGGCAGCGGTCAGCAGTAGTGCACCTCAACCCTATGTATTGTGGACCTATACCAGTCATTACAGAATAGCAGACCGTACCTCACTCAACCCTATGTACTGTAGTATCCTATACCTTACCAGTCCTTATAAGGACCTTTGTGGAACAAGTAGGTTGTGTGTGACTGATTAGCAGACTGTACGTCAGTCCCTATACTGATAAAGGACTGTTGCAGTATAGGGCAGCAGTCAGCAGTAGTGCACCTCAACCCTATGTATTGTGGACCTATACCAGTCCTTACAGAATAGCAGACTGTACCTTACTCAACCCTATGTACTGTAGCACGCTACACCAGGTTACCAGTCCTCATAAGGACCTTTGTGGAACAAGTAGGTTGTGTGTGACTGATTAGCAGACTGTACGTCAGTCCTTATACTGATGAAGGACTGCTGCAGTATAGGGCAGCGGTCAGCAGTAGTGCACCTCAACCCTATGTATTGTGGACCTATACCAGTCCTTATAGAATAGCAGACTGTACCTCACTCAACCCTATGTACTGTAGCACCATAGACCTTACCAGTCCTTATAAGGACCTTTGTGGAACAAGTAGGTTGTGACTGATTAGCAGACTGCAGCAGAAGGGCAGCAGTCAAGTATAATATTCTTTCTATATTTGGAAGAAAGAATATTATACGTGTTCAAGCCTATTACCATACCACTGATACCAGTCCTGAAAAGAACCTTTGTGGACCTAATATAGCAACAGCTACTGATTAAACTGACCCTCACTGCCTCACACACAGCTTCCTGCCTGTCCCTATATAAACTGACAAAACAGAGGCTGCTGGAACAATAACTGGTTACTGGAATAGCACTTTTGTGGACCTGATAGTAACAGCTAATGATTAAACTGACTCTCCCTGCAGCACACACCGTCCTGTCCCTTTCTCTAAACTGACAAAAGACACTCAGGCTGCTGCGACAATCACTAGCACAGCACTGCCTCAAACCTATATCCTGAACTACACCTAACACCTATACCAGTCCTGAAAATAACTTTTGTGTACCAAATAGCTAGCGATTTGGGTCACTGCAATCTCTCCCTGCTCCACACAGCAACCTCTCCCTATAGTGACAGAAGAAAGAATGTAAAATGGCCGCCGGATCGGGTGTATTTATAAGTTAGGGGGAATGTCCAAGTGTCCATGTGCTGTAATGTCTCAATTGGCTGTCCTGTACCCCATGATGGATGTGTCATCATAGGTCAAAGTTCTTTTACACAGTAAACACGGAAGTCCGCCGGGCGAACGGCGGCAATAGTCCGCCGATCGGGCGAATCGCGGACAGCCGAAATTCGCAGCGAAACGACCACCGGGCGAACCGTTCGGCCATCACTACACCTCAACCCTATATATTGTGGACCTATACCAGTCCTTAAGGAATAGCAGACTGTACCTCACTCAACCCTATGTACTGTAGCACGCTATACCTTACCAGTCCTTAGAAGGACCTTTGTGGAACTAGTAGGTTGTGATTAGCAGAGTGTACCTCAGTCCCTATACTCATAAAGGACTACTGCAGCAGAAGGGCAGCAGTCAAGTATAATATTCTTTCTATATTTGGAAGAAAGAATATTATACGTGTACAAGCCTATTACCATACCAGTCCTGAAAAGAACCTTTGTGGACCTAATAGTAACAGCTACTGATTAAACTGACTGTCCCTCACTGCCACACACAGCTTCCTGCCTGTCCCTATTTAAACTGACAAAACACAGGCTGCTGCAACAATAACTTGAATAGCAATCAAAACTATATCCTGTACTACTTTACCATACCAGTCTTGAAAAGGACTTTTGTGGACCTAAAAGTAACAGCTAATGATTAAACTGACTGTTCCTCTACACTGACAAAAGACAGGCTGCTGCAACAATGACTTAAATAGCAGTGCCTCAAACCTATATCCTGAACTACACCTAACACCTATACCATACCAGTCCTTAAAATAACTTTTGTGGACCTAATAGCTAGCGATTTGGGTCACTTCAGTCTCTCCCTGCTCCACACAGCAACCTCTCCCTATAGTGACATACGAAAGAATGTAAAATGGCCGCCGGATCAGTTCTATTTATAAGTTAGGGGGAATGTCCAAGTGTCCATGTGCTGTAATGTCTCAATTGGTTGTCCTGTACCACATGATGGATGTGTCATCATAGGTCAAAGTTCTTTTACACAGTAAACACGAAAGTCCGCCGGGCGAACAGCGGCAATAGTCCGCCGATTGGCGGACCGCGAACAGCTGAAATTTGCCGCGAAACAACCGCCGGGCGAACCGTTCAGCCATCCCTACTTGTGACTGTCTGCCTCTCATTTTTGGCCTTCCAGGCATACCAATGGCCTGCAGGGAGATGTAGCTACACAAAGCTGGGATGTATATATATATATATATATATATATATATATATATATATATATATATATATATATATATACACTGATTATACTGCAGCTAGCAGAATCAACTGCCTACCTGTAGTATTATTAGTTTGAGAACACCTGAAATTGTATTCAGGTAAGCTTTAGGTGCACACTGTGCAAAGGACACTAAAACAAAATACTGCAACTCCCTGCCTGTATTTGTATGAGAACAAACAAAAGATATATATAGATGAGGTTTTGATCAAAAGATAATAATTAAAATGGTACCACATCCCAGTTAATGAATATTTAAAGATATGGGGAAGAAGCAAGCAGGGGACTGGAGGGTAACCAACCCCCGGGATTTTTAAGATGGTACCAAATGTCACAGACAATGAATAAAATCAATATAGTTTTATTGAATATGCAAGTGTATAAGACATTTCCAGAAAGGGGAAAAATTTTTTACGTAAACAAAATATAACAAACCCAAGTATACAAAAGCTGGTGCAGAATCATACAGAACTCCACATGTTACCACATTTGTATTATTAGTGCTGCATTTTTTCTCTACATGTTTCGCTCTTCTGAGCTTCTTCAGGACATTGCAGCATGCACAGATATTTGAATAAACTTACATGTGTTTCGAATTTTGCGGGATACATTTAATGTTTCAAATTTTTAATTATTTATTTTTTGTATATTTTCAGTCTTTCTATATATCTGTGCATGCTGCAATGTCCTGAAGAAGCTCAGAAGATCGAAACATGTAGAGAAAAAATGCAGCACTAATAATACAAATGTGGTAACATGTGGAGTTCTGTATGTTTCTGCACCAGCTTTTGTATACTTGGATTTGTTATATTTTGTTTACGTAAAAATCTTTTCCCCTTTCTGGAAATGTCTTATACACTTGCATATTCAATAAAACTATATTGATTTTATTCATTGTCTGTGACACTTGGTACCATCTTAAAAATCCCGGGGGTTGGTTACCCTCCAGTCCCCTGCTTGCTTCTTCCCCATATCTTTAAATATTTGTATGAGAACACCGACAATTGTATACATGTAAGCTTTAAGTGCACACTGTGCAAAGGACACTAAAACAAAAAATACTGCAGCTCCCTGCCTGTATTTGTATGAGAACATTGCCAATTGTATTCAGGTAAGCTTTAGGTGCACACTGTGCAAAGGACACTAAAACAAAATAGAGCAGCTCCTTGCCTGTATTTGTATGACAACACCAGCAATTGTATTCAGGTAAGCTTTAGGTGCACACTGTGCAAAGGACACTAAAATAGAGCAGCTCCCTGCCTGTATTTGTATGACAACACCAGCAATTGTATTCAGGTAAGCTTTAGGTGCACACTGTGCAAAGGACACTAAAACAAAATACTGCAGCTCCCTGCCTGTATTTGTATGAGAACACCGACAATTGTATACATGTAAGCTTTAGGTGCACACTGTGCAAAGGACACTAAAACAAAAAATACTGCAGCTCCCTGCCTGTATTTGTATGAGAACACTGGCAATTGTATACAGGTAAGCTTTAGGTGCACACTGTGCAAAGGACACTGAAATAAAATACAGCAGCTCCCTGCCTTTATTTGTATGACAACACCAGCAATTGTATTCAGGTAAGCTTTAGGTGCACACTGTGCAAAAGACACTAAAACAAAATACAGCAGCTCCCTGCCTGTATTTGTATGACAACACCAGAAATGTTTCTGCACCAGCTTTTGTATACTTGGATTTGTTATATTTTGTTTACGTAAAAATCTTTTCCCCTTTCTGGAAATGTCTTATACACTTGCATATTCAATAAAACTATATTGATTTTATTCATTGTCTGTGACACTTGGTACCATCTTAAAAATCCCGGGGGTTGGTTACCCTCCAGTCCCCTGCTTGCTTCTTCCCCATATCTTTAAATATTTGTATGAGAACACCGACAATTGTATACATGTAAGCTTTAAGTGCACACTGTGCAAAGGACACTAAAACAAAAAATACTGCAGCTCCCTGCCTGTATTTGTATGAGAACATTGGCAATTGTATTCAGGTAAGCTTTAGGTGCACACTGTGCAAAGGACACTAAAACAAAATAGAGCAGCTCCCTGCCTGTATTTGTATGACAACACCAGCAATTGTATTCAGGTAAGCTTTAGGTGCACACTGTGCAAAGGACACTAAAATAGAGCAGCTCCCTGCTTGTATTTGTATGACAACACCAGCAATTGTATTCAGGTAAGCTTTAGGTGCACACTGTGCAAAGGACACTAAAACAAAATACTGCAGCTCCCTGCCTGTATTTGTATGAGAACACCGACAATTGTATACATGTAAGCTTTAGGTGCACACTGTGCAAAGGACACTAAAACAAAATAGAGCAGCTCCCTGCCTGTATTTGTATGACAACACCAGCAATTGTATTCAGGTAAGCTTTAGGTGCACACTGTGCAAAAGACACTAAAACAAAATACAGCAGCTCCCTGCCTGTATTTGTATGACAACACCAGAAATTGTATTCAGGTAAGCTTTAGGTGCACACTGTGCAAAGGACACTAAAACAAAATACTGCAGCTCCCTGCCTGTATTTATATGAGAACACCAACAATTGTATACATGTAAGCTTTAGGTGCACACTATGCAAAGAACACTAAAACAAAATACTGCAGCTCCCTGCCTGTATTTGTATGAGAACACCGACAATTGTATACATGTAAGCTTTAGGTGCACACTGTGCAAAGGACACTTAAACAAAAAATACTGCAGCTCCCTGCCTGTATTTTTATGAGAACACTGGCAATTGTATTCAGGTAAGCTTTAGGTGCACACTGTGCAAAGGACACTAAAACAGAATACAGCAGCTCCCTGCCTGTATTTGTATGACAACACCAGCAATTGTATTCAGGTAAGCTTTAGGTGCACACTGTGCAAAGGACACTAAAACAAAATACTGCAGGTCCCTGCCTTTATTTGTATGACAACACCGGCAATTGTATTCAGGTAAGCTTTAGGTGCACACTGTGCAAAGGACACTAAAACAAAATACCGCAGCTCCCTGCCTGTATTTGTATGAGAACACCAACAATTGTATACATGTAAGCTTTAGGTGCACACTGTGCAAAGGACACTAAAACAAAAAATACTGCAGCTTCCTGCCTGTATTTTTATGAGAACACTGGCAATTGTATTCAGGTAAGCTTTAGGTGCACACTGTGCAAAGGACACTAAAACAAAATACTGCAGCTCCCTGCCTATATTTGTATGAGAACACCAACAATTGTATACATGTAAGCTTTAGGTGCACACTGTGCAAAGGACACTAAAACAGAATACAGCAGCTCCCTGCCTGTATTTGTATGACAACACCAGCAATTGTATTCAGGTAATCTTTAGGTGCACACTGTGCAAAGGACACTAAAACAAAATACTGCAGGTCCCTGCCTGTATTTGTATGAAAACACCGGCAATTGTATTCAGGTAAGCTTTAGGTGCACACTGTGCAAAGGACACTAAAACAAAATACTGCAGCTCCCTGCCTGTATTTGTATGAGAACACCAACAATTGTATACATGTAAGCTTTAGATGCACACTGTGAAAAGGACACTAAAACAAAATACAGCAGCTCCCTGCCTGTATTTGTATGAGAACACCGGCAATTGTATTCAGATAAGCTTTAGGTGCACACTGTGCAAAGGATACTAAAACAAAATACTGCAGGTCCCTGCCTGTATTTGTATGAGAACACCGGCAATTGTATTCAGGTAAGCTTTAGGTGCACACTGTGCAAAGGACACTAAAAATACTGAAGCTCCCTGCCTGTATTTGTATGAGAACACTGGCAATTGTATTCAGGTAAGCTTTAGGTGCCCACTGTGCAAAGGACACTAAAACGAAATACTGCAGCTCCCTGCCTGTATTTGTATGAGAACACCGACAATTGTATACATGTAAGCTTTAGGTGCAGACTGTGCAAAGGACACTAAAACAAAAAATACTGCAGCTCCCTGCCCGTATTTGTATGAGAACACCAAAATTGTATTCAGGTAAGCTTTAGGTGCACACTGTGCAAAGGACACTAAAACAAAATACTGCAGCTCCCTGCCTGTATTTGTATGAGAACACCAGAAATTGTATTCAGGTAAGCTTTAGGTGCACACTGTGCAAAGGACACAGTACACTAAGTGAAAATACTGCAGCTCCCTGCCTGTCAGTATATTATGAAGAGAATAACAGGAACGGATCTAGCTAAACTGAATACAGTGCATAAATATATATACAAACACCTGGGATGCATATATATCCTCTACACACTGTAACTGAAGCTAAATTACTCGCTTGCCTACTCAAATTAAATTACATTGTCTCTCTCTCTTTCTCTCTGTCTTTAATCACCGCCGCAACACACTGCACAAAGCCGCCACGCAGGCAGTCTTATATAGTGTGGGGCGTGTACTAAACCCCCTGAGACATAATTGGCCAAAGCCACCCTGACTTTGGCCAATTATGGCTCTCCGTTTTTTTCTGCGCTGTGATCGGCCAAAGCATGCTGGTCATAGTGCATGCTTGGCCAATCAGCAGCCAGCAATGCACTGCAATGCCGCAGTGAACTATGGGCCGTGATGCTCGAATTTGGAGAGAATGGCCCATAATGTTCATAATTCAGCGAACGGCCGAACAGACGATGTTCGAGTCGAACATGGGTTCGACTCGAACTCGAAGCTCATCCCTTATACTGTCAGGGCTGGCTTAGCCCTTCCTCCTCTGGGCTGGCCGCTCAGCTGTCGGCTAATTGCCAGCTCTCTTCTCTCTCCACAGTTACCAGCTGTTCCCGATGATGCTCGTCTGACCTGCCTATTTAAAGCCTTCCAGCTCATTTCTCCATTTGCCTTCACGTTGGTCACATCACAAGGAACCATCTCCTGCTGTTTGTTTCAAGATTTGCTTGCTGACATCCCACCTGGCTTCTTATCCTGCTTGCAGTTGCTCTCCTTGGATCCCTGACTTCTGGATTGGCTGATTACCCGATCTGGTTTATGAACTTTGGACTGGCTGACTACCCGATCTGGCTACTGGACTCTGGCTATGCTTGATTACGCTTTTTTTCTATTTACCTTTTTATTTTTATTATTAATAAACAAGTGTGATTTGAATGTACTTCTGTCTCAGTCTGTTTCATGGTTCCTTACAGTATGTGAAGGCCATGAATTCAGAAGATACAGTCAATCCACTTGTTGGTAATATTTTTTCCAGATTGGATGAGCAAGATCACCGCATGGATCAGTTTGCCTTGGTGTTACAAACGCTCCTGAATCGCACGGCTCACCTGGAATCCCCCACGGTGGCTACTCCGGTGCAACCTGAGTCGCAGGCCGTCCCTGCTGCTGCGCCAGTCTCTGTGCAGGCACCCGCCTCGAGTATTACCTCTATAAGAGGTATGTCTGGTTCTGCTCCGCTTCCCCAGCGATTTGGGGGCAATCCAGTTCAATGCAGAGGGTTTCTCAATCAGGTTGAGATATACTTCGAAATACTGCCCCAGCCGTTTCCCACAGACAGAAGCAAAGTAGATTTTGTGATATCTTTGCTTTCTGAGAGAGCCTTGGCCTGGACTAACCCTCTATGGGAGATGCAAAAACCTGTTGTCTTGAGTTACCCTCAGTTTGTGGCCTCCTTTAAAAGTGTTTTTAACGTTCCTGCACACTCCGCTTCTGCTGCCAAGTGCCTCATGTCCATCAAACAGAGTAGGAGAACGTTGCCGACTACGCCATTGAATTCCGTACTCTGGCAGCAGAGGTTGCTTGGAACAATGAGGCCCTCGTGGCTGCTTTTTCTCATGGTCTCTTGGGTTCCATCAAGGATGAGATAGCAGTCAGAGATATACCCACTGAGCTGGAGAGCATGATCTTGTTTGCCATCCTCATTGACTCCAGACTCAGAGAAAGACTTTCTCTTAAGGAGCGCTTGCAGAAGCCTCCTGTACGTTTGCCTCCGAGCTTTGTAGTCCCACCCATGCCTCCCTCACCTCCCATGCCTCCTGGTACCGAGTTGGTCAGTGAAGATGAACCCATGCACCTGGGCTTCACGCGTCTCTCTGCGGATGAGAGAGCCTTTAGGAGGAGGGAGAGATTGTGCCTTTATTGTGGCCAGGCAGGTCACTTTTTGAAGTCTTGTCCTACCTGTCCAGGGAACACCCGAACCTTGAGGTCCTGTCATGGACAGACCTTAGGTGGCGTTGTTTCGTCCCCAGTTATCCAGAAGGATAAGCCCCTGGTTTTGGTCACCCTTTCTTGGGCTGAGTCGTCCATCGAGATACAGGCTCTAATCGACTCTGGGGCTGCAGGCCTGTTCATTGATGCTGTATTTGTTTCGCAGCACTCAATTCCGCTGCAGCTGCGTGACACTCCACTTGCCATTGAGGCTCTTGACGGGAGACTTTTACAGCCTGCCCATGTGACTCATGAGATGGTTCCATTGTCCATGGCCGTAGGGGCTCTTCACCATGAGATAATCCAATTCCAAGTTATTTCCTCCCAGATTTCCGCTGGTTATTGGTTATCCTTGGTTACAGAGGCACAACCCCTCTTTTGATTGGCTCCTTGCTGAGGTTCTCTCCTGGTCACCACAATGCAGTGAGACATGCTTCCTGAAGGTATCCAAGGTCCTGTGCACCGCTTCACTCCCCTGCCTGCTGGAGGAGTACCGTGATCTTGGCAATGTCTTTGATAAAGGTCAAGCCAGTAGTTTGCCTCCACATCGGGCTTATGATTGTGCAATTGACCTTCAACCTGTTGCCATGCCTCATCGTGGCCGGGTTTACCCTTTGTCGGTCTTGGAGAATAAGGTCATGGAGGAGTATGCTGCTGACGCATTTTCTCGAGGTTTCATCCGCAAATCCTTGTCTCCTGCTGTTGCTGGTCTCTTCTTTGTGAAAAAGAATAGCGGTGAACTGAGACCTTGTATAGATTATAGAGGTCTCAATCGTGTCACGATTAAGAATGCCTACCTGATTCCATTGATTACTAAGTTATTTGACCGCCTCAAGGGAGCACCGGTTTTCACGAAGCTTGATCTGAGAGAGGCTTACAATCTCATGCGCATTAAGGAGGGCGACGAGTGGAAGACTGCGTTTAATACCAGAATAGGCCATTATGAATACCTGGCAATGCTTTTTGGCCTTTGTAACGCCCCGGCAGTTTTCCAGGAATTTATTAACGATGTCCTCCGAGATTTGTTACAGTTGTGTGTGGTGGTTGATCTCGATGAGATCCTCATATTTTCCAAGTCGCTGGAGAGCCACCACACAGATGTCTGTCGTGTACTTCAGAAACTAAGAGAGAACCATCTCTATTGTAAACTGGAGAAGTGCGAGTTCCATCGTGAACAGGTTACATTCCTGGGCTATGTAATTTCCACTGCTGGTTTTTCAATGGACCCAGAGAAACTTACGGCAGTCCTGCAGGGGCCTCGACCTGTGGGTTTATGTCCTCTGCAGCGTTTCCTGGGCTTTGCCAACTACTATAGTAAGTTTATTCGTAACTTCTCGTCTCTGGTCAAGCCTCAAGACCCGATCTGGTTTATGAACTTTGGCCTGGCTGACTACCCGATCTGGCTACTGGACTCTGGCTATGCTTGACTACGCTTTTTTCTATTTACCTTTATTTTTATTATTAATAAACAAGTGTGATTTGATTGTACTTCTGTCTCAGTCTGTTTCATGGTTACTGACAAACACTGAGTCATTACCTCTCAGCACCCTCCACTGACAGGGATGATGGTATAGCACAGGATGCCCCAGATCCTAGCAGCAGATCTGCCACCAGCACACCACCAGCTGTAGACTGTAGCCAGCAAATTTCTGTGCCTCATCTCCTGCAGCGGAAAAAAAAACACAGTCCCTGCCACCCACATACCCAGCGTCTAAATGCAAGCTTGTCAAAGCTGTTGGCTCTCCACTGTCTGCCTTTCAGCCTGATGGATTCTGTCCCCTTCCGTGAATTCGCACAATGGGCTGTATCGTTGGAGTCGTTGGGCAAGGCAGTCAGCCTAGATTCTAGACCTTTGAGCTCTACCCCCCCCCCCTCTTCCGCCACCTCCATACTCTCCTTTGCAGATTTGTCCTATGAACATCAGGTACCCCCTATGTGTTTCAAATGGCTATTCCCAGAGTCAGGCTAAAAGGTGCCATGCAGTCTTCAGCTGGTGTGTTTAAAGGGACAGAAACCACACCGGAGCAGATATTTTTGCAGCTCTGCAGGGACAGGCCCAGAGGTGGTTCACACCATGCCAGTTGGAGCCAGAGATGGTGGTGTGAGATAATGGCTCAAACCTACTGCCCACCCTTAGGGAAAGTTGACACATGTACCATGCCAGGCACATGTCCTTAATTTGGTGGTGCAGTGTTACCTAAATACGTACCCAGAGTTGCAAGATGTGCTAAAGCTAGCCAGAAGAGTCTGTAGCCATTTCAGGCAGTCATACACAACCATGGTTGGCTGAAATTCAGTGGGAAGGCCACCTGCCCGTAAACCGCCTGATTTGTGACATGCCCATCAGGTGGAACTCAACTTTGTCAATGCTGCAGTGGCTATACATGCAGCAGAGGGTCGTCAACGAGTACCTGTGTAAATATGGCATGACGACATTTTTTTCCCACACCAATGGCTGATCATTAAGGATTGCTGCACTGTATTGTCACCATTTGAGGAGGCCACAAGGATGGTGAGCCGTGACAGTGCATGTATCAGTGACATAATCCCTGTTGAGATTCCTGCTGGAGCAGACTCTGTGTGGCATTATGGATAGGGCACTGGAGGCAGAGCAGCAGGGGGAAGAGGAGGACTTCCTTTAGTCTTAAAGCCCACTTTATTCAGACACCATCATTCCTTTGTCACAGAACTCACAGGAGGAAAGAGGGGATGAGAGAGGGGAGGAGGAGGATTCTGGCACTTTTATATGCTTTGAGGAAGAGGAAGACATGTGTCAATCTGTAAGTGATGGCTTTCCAACACGAGGGCCCTTGGAAGTAGTACACGGCTTGGAGGAGGAAGTTCCAGATGCTGAGTGACCCAGAGGAGTCTGCTTCTCAAGCTTTGGCAAATTTGAGGCACATGGGCAACCTCATTTTTCAAAGCCCGCGAAAAGACCCAAGAATACGTGGCATAAAGGAGAAGGATGATTACTGGTTGGCAACCCTCCTTGACCACTGACAGGGGAAGGTCTCAGAACTCCTCCCATCCCCACAGAGAGTGCAGAAGATAAAATCTTTTGAGGGCATTTTAAAGATGATTTTATTGAATACTTTTCCTGACTCCAGTAGGTTAGTGTTGTGGAAAACATAGTTTTGAGTCTTCTGTTGGTCAAGAGAGGAGCGTTGGAGAAGGCATCTGCCTAAGAGAGGCATTTCGTAATTTTTTTAGTCCTTGCAGCCCAGGGCTGTCAGCTTCCACATCCCATCGGCAGCATCTGCATTACATGGTGGATGATTACCTCAGGGCAAAAACAGATATGGAGAGCTTTCCAGCTGACGATCCACTGACTTACTGTGTCATCAGAATAGACCACTGGCCAGGACTTGCCCCGTATGCTATTGAGTAGGGATGAGCCGAACACCCCCCGGTTCGGTTCGCATCAGAACTTTCGAACGGACCGCAAATTCGTACAAACGTTAGAACCCCATTGAAGTCTATGGGACTTGAACGTTCGAAATAAAAAGTGCTAATTTTAATGGTTAATATGCAAGATACTGTCCTAAAAAGGGTTTGGGGACCCGGCTCCTGCCCCAGGGGACATGGGTCAATGCCTAAAATGTTTTTAAAAATGGCAGTTTTGGCGGGAGCACTGATTTTAATGGCGATTCAAATGAAAAAAAAAAGTGAAATATTCCTTTAAATATCGTGCCTGGGGGGTGTCTATAGTATGCCTGCGAAGTGCCATGTGTTTCCCGTGTTTAGAACAGTCCCTGCACAAAATGACATTTTTAACGGAGAAAACGTCATTTAAAACTGCTTGCGGTTTTAATGTTATATCTGGTTCCGGCAATATGGATGAAAATCATTGAGAAAAATGGCATGGGTAGCCCCCCCTGCCCATAACCAGCCCCTTTGGGTCTTGTACGGATATTAAGGGGAGCCCCGTACCCATATTAAAAAAAGGAAATACATGTGGCCACCAGGCCCTATATACTCAGAACAGCAGTATACAGGCGGTGCAAACAAGACAGGGACTGTGTAGGTTTGTTGTGTTAAGTAGAATCTGTTTGTAATTTTCAACTGGTACATTTTTAAAGTGTAGCTCCAGTCAAAAAATCTATTTTTAAGCTTTTTGGAAAACATAGGGAAGGGTTATCACCCCTGTATAATTTGTTTTGCCGTCCGTCTGTTTCATCTCACTTCCTGTTGTCTCCTTCCTTTTGCAAGTAGGAGACGTTTGTAAGTTGGATGTTTGAAAGTAGGGGCCTGCCCTATATGCTCTGCAGAAATGGCGGAACAAGGTGTTGGTGTTGCCACAACATTGTAAACCCTCAAAGTGACTCTTGGTGGGCGCTGGAGCGTCCTGCTGTGAACGATTATATCAAGAATTGTAATTACATGCCATTTTTGAACAGTGGTAGAAAAATTGACCTTTGGTGGTTGTGGTGCTGGTGCCACAACACTATAAGTCCTCACAGTTACTCTGGGTGGGCACAGGAACGGGCCCTCCTGTGAACTATTATATCAAGAATTGTAATTAAACACCCCTGTTAAACAGGGGATGAAAAATTGGGCCTTAGGCACTGATGCTGGTGCCACGACACTGCAACCTCTCCCATATACTCTAGTTGTAGTGCAGGAATGAGCCCTGCTGCAAACCATTGCATCAAAAATTGTAATTAAACGGCCCTGTTAAACAGGGGCAGAAAAAATGGGTCTTAGGCACTGGTGCTGGTGCCACGACACTGCAACCTCTCCCATATACTCTAGTTGTGGTGCAGGAATGAGCATTGCTGCAAAGCATTGCATCAAAAATTGTAATTAAACGCACCTGTTAAACAGGGGCAGAAAAATTGGGCCTTAGGCACTGGTGCTGGTGCCACGACACTGCAACCTCTCCCATATACTCTACTTAAGGTGCAGGAATGAGCCCTGCTGCAAAGCATTGCATCAAAAATTGTAATTAAACGCCCCTGTTAAACAGGGGTTGAAAAATTGGGCTGGTGGCATCACCCAGAACCAAAAATGTTCTTCCAACATATCAGCGGAGGAGGAAGAGGATAGACAATCAACCTAACAGGACAGTCACTCAGCATCAGCATAGGCAGTCTTGAAGGGATGTGATATTTCAAAAAAAATATTCGGTTACATCAGCTTCAGGTGCTTGGTAGCTGTGGGTGATCCAAGACTGATTCATCTTGATGAAGGTCAGTCGATCAACTGAGTCGGTGGACAGGCGCACCCTGTGATCGGTAACAATGCCACCAGCAGCACTGAAGGTGCGTTCTGAAAGAACGCTGGATGCAGGACAGGCCAGTAGCTCAATTGCATACTGTGCAAGCTCTGGCCAGTGATCCATCCTCAAGACCCAGTAAGCCAGAGAATTTTCGGTGGGAAAGGTGTCCAAGTCTGACCTTGCCCCTAGGTATTCCCGCACCATGTAAATCAGACACTGGCGATGGTTGCTGGAACCGATCATACCTTGGGGCTGCGGACTAAAAAATTGTCTGAACGCATCGGTCAGGCAGCCACCTTCTCCACCGCTCCTTCTGAGCGATGCCTCAGCAACAAGTTGTCCAGGACCAGGAGTTTGTAACCTCCCAGTCTCTGGGAACGCGTTGCACAGACCTTTCTGCAAGGCCTCCCGGAGATGTCTCATCCTCTGCTCCCTCTGCGATGGCAAGATAAGGTCGGCAACCTTACCCTTGTACCGTGGATCAAGGAGAGTGGCCAGCCAGTAATAGTCCCTCTCCTTTATCCGAAGAATCAGGGAATCAGGGAGGCCATGCAGCGTAGGTTAACTGAGGCATTTGGTCCGGAGTCCTCTGGGTCACTAAGGACAACATGATCCACAGCTACCTCCTCCCAGCCACGTACAAGTCCGCGGGTTCCTTGGGACTGTAAATCATCCCTACAAGACTGCTGCTGCTGCTGATGCTGAGTGCCAGCCTCCACCTCCATGCTGACACAACCATCCTCCTCCTCTTCCTCATCCTCTTCCTGTGTGATGGGTGGCACAGCAGGAACACTGTCTGGATAAATGGGGCCGTGAGAGGCAAGGAAGTCCTCCTCTTCCTGCCTCTGTTCTGCCTCAAGTGCCCTGTCCATTATTCCATGCAGCGTATGCTCCAAGAGGTGGACAAGAGGTACAGTGTCACTGATGCATGCACTGTCACTGCTCACCATCCTTGTGGCCTCCTCAAACGGTGACAGGACAGTGCATGCATCCCTGATCATGCCCCACTGGCGTGGTGAGAAAAAACCGAGCTCCCCTGACCCTGTCCTGGTGCCGTAGTCGCACAGGTACTCATTGATGGCCCTCTGCTGCGTGTGCAGCCGCTGCAGCATGGCCAACGTTGAGTTACACCTGGTGGGCATGTCACATATAAGGCGGTTCTTGGGCAGGTTCAACTCCTTTTGGAGCTCAGTCAGCCGAGGCAATAAATGATCGGTGGAAATGCACACAGACTTTCCTGGCCTACTTCAGGACATCCTGTAAGCCCGGGTACCTGCCCAAGAACCGCTGCACCACCAGGTTAAGGACGTGAGCCACACAGGGCACATGGGTCAGTTGCCCCTGTCGGAGGGCGGAGAGGAGGTTGGTGCAATTGTCGCAAACCACCATTCCTGGCTTAAGCTGGCGTGGCGTCAACCACCTCTCGGCCTGCCCCTGCAGAGCTGACAAAACATCTGCCCCAGTGTGGCTACTGTCCCCCAAACAAACCAGCGCAAGCACGACATGGCATCATTTTGCCTGCGTACTTGTGTAGCCCCTGGAACGCCTACGGAGCACCGCTGGTTCTGAGGACAGAGCACTGGAAGAGGCCATGGAGGAAGAAGAAGAGGAGGGGGTGGAGGAGAGAGGTGTGTCACAACCAATAGTAGCATTTTGGAGGCGTGGTGGTGGAACAACCTCCAACACTACTGCACCTTGTCCTGCATCCTTCCCAGCCGCCAGAAGAGTGACCCAATGAAAGACAGGTAACGTCCCTGTCCATGCCTGCTGGACCATGAGTCAGCGGTAATATGCACCTTACCGCTGACCGCCCTGTCCAGCGAGGCATGGACATTGCCTTCCACATGCCGGTAGAGAGCCGGAATCGCCTTCCGTGAGAAAAAGTGGCATTTGGGGACCTGCCACTGAGGAACCGCACATTGTACAAACTCACGGAAGGGGGCCGAGTCTACCAACTGAAAAGGCAGCAGTTGAAGTGCTAGCAATTTCGCCAAGCTAGCATTCAACCGCTGGGCATGTGGATGGCTGGGAGTGAACTTCTGTTGACGGTCCAGCAGCTGGGGCAGGGACATTTGCCTGCTATAATCAGACGTGGGTGTACTACTAGCAGAGTGCCCGGAAGCACTTGGCTGTGACACACCTAATTCTACACCTTCATTCCTCTCAGAGCAGGTTTCAGAGAGGACTGAAGGTCTAGTGGGGTTGGAGATCCCAGCTGATGAGGAGCAAGGAGAGGTCCGCTTTGTTCTTTGGTGTGGGTCTTTGAGGTATGCTTGCCAACGAGCTGCATGGCAGGTCAACATATGTCTGGTCAAGCATGTGGTGCCCAAGCGGCTGATGCACTCGTCTCAAAAAAGGCCCACACCGAAGAACTTTTACAATAACGCGCAGAGGCAGCGCCCTGCACAGGCGGAGCTCTGCTGTGTGATTCAGTCGGTGTGCTGCCCCTAAGCTGGACCTCGGAGGGCATCCTGCCTCGTTGGACATGTGCCTCCTCCTCCTCTCTCCTACCAGGCACCCACGTGGAGTCAGTGCCCTCATCATCCCCTCCCTCTTCATCACTGGAGCAAACCTGGCAGTATGCTGCAGCTTGTGGAACATGACTGCCAGATTGCTGTCCTTCTTGAGCATCCCCTCTCTCGGCGCTCACGCTACTGCCTTCCTCTAGCTGAGTATCATCATCAGAGCCTACAAAACACTGGGCATCCTCCTGGAGCATGTACCCAACACTGTGCTCAAAGAGTTCAGGAGACTCCTCAGGAGGACGTGGTGGGTCTAGGGAAGGAGTCACTGATGATGACATTGAGAGGAGGGAAGACGATGCGTTGGCAGCCTGGGTGAGAGAGGATGAGGAGGATGAAGAGGGCTTGATCATCCACTCTACCAAGTCTTCGGCATGTTGCGGCTCAACAAGTCCAGCTGCCGAAAAGAAGGACAAGCGTGTCCCATGGCCATGTGCTAATGACAATGCACTGCGTCCACGACCAGCACTGTTGTCAGGGCACGCAGACAGCACGCACAATCTCCTACAACTGACTGCAAGCGCTATTAAAAAAGAGAAATATAGCTAGCTATATAGGTGGATATAATGGTGTATACTGTGGTCACGCAGACAACAACCACTACAGAAGAGTAAGAACGCAAAATCGGCCGATAACGAACAGTGTTTACTGTGTTGAAGGTACACAGAACACCCACTAACTCCTACAGACGCCAACACACTACACAAGGCCGCCGCGCTGGCGGCCTAATATAGTGTGGGGCATGTACTACACAGCCTGAGCTATGATTGGTCACAATCATGGCTCTCCTCGCTGCCGGCGCTGTGATTGGCCAAGCATGCGGAGTCACAGTGCATGCTTGGCCAATCATGAGCCAGCAATGCACTGCGATGGCGCACTGCATTGTGGGCCGTGAGCGCCACACGAATTTGGCACGAACGGCCCATAACGTTCGGTATTCGCCGAACGGACGAACAGTCGACATACGTTTGACTCGAACACGAAGCTCATCACTACTATTGAGTTTTTGGGCTGCCCTGCATCCAGCATGCTTTCAGAACGGGCATTCAGTGATGCAGGAGGTTTTCATTACTGATCATAGAACGCTTCTGTCCACAGACTTCGTGGATCGTTTGGCTTTTATAAGAATGAATCAGCCCTGGATTACCAGCTATGAAGTCTCTGATGCCGATGTCACTGATTAAGTATTTTTGGGATGTGGAATCTCTGCAGGACTTTGAGGCTGCCTAGCTTGGTGTTCAATCATTTCATGTGGAAGAATGATTTTTTTGCTTTCATAAAGATGACCTCTATAGGGTTAAGGTTGAAAGGCACCACGACACCCAAAAAACAATTTTTACGCACCCGTTATTTCTATCCAAAGTCAAAGTGACACCAGAATGTACCAAAAAAATCTCTAATTGTCAGGAAGGGCATGCCAGCACCCAAGATGGCTCTGAAGAAGATGACCTTTTACCTCTGCCCCTGTCAGGATGCCATTGGTACACATGAACTCTGTGACAGCTTCTGCCACCCAAACAGGTTATTTAAACTCAGCCAGTTTCCAGACTCAGTGCTGTCTGCTCTACAGCGTTCCCTGTGTATCCTGCAATTACCTGACTTCTGTTCCTGTTGTGACCCGGCTTGCATCCTGGCGTTCCTGTTTCCTGCCTGCATCTGACCCCAGCTTGTCCTCCACTCTGCACCTGCCTGCTCCTTCTGCCACGCCGCTGCCAGCCTGTTGACTACCTGGCCTGTAATCTGATTTCGCTTCTGCTTCAGCCTCTGTTCCTGACATGCCCGTTTGTGCATGACCTGGCCTGCCTGTACCTGCCTTCTCTTCAGCCTCGGGGGTGCCACCATCCCTTCTGATACATCTGCAATTCAGCCTGTGGGGATCGGTGGTCTACTCACTCCAGCTACCTGCCTACCACTGCTCTGGGATTCCTACAGACACCTCTACAGCCCAACCGAGTGCTCCGATCCAGCTCCAGGTTCTGGATTCTGTCTGGCACTCCTGAGACTCTGCATCTCGGTGCTTCCTGTAGGCTCTATCAGGGGCTCCAAGTCAGAGTTGTAAGAAAGGCCATCCTCTGCAAATCAAGCTCCATCACCAGGTACATGACACTAATCTTGTTTCCAGTGCACTACATTGTGGCCTCATCATACACACTTGCTCCCCAGCTGCTGCTGAGCAAAATAAAAGCAGCTTGCAGGGAGCAGCTTGCAGGGAAATGTATTTTTTTTTGGCTTTATAAATGCAAATATTGCTGCAGCAAATTATAGACATCTCCCCAGACCCTATATTGTAAGGAATTTTCCATTTTTAATGTGTTCACTTTAAAAATAAAAATAAATCACTGCTCATTTAAAAATTACGTTTTCACAATTTTTTTTTTTATTGATACATGTCCCCCAAGGCAGAACCCGGACCCCTATAACCATTGTATGCCCAATTACTTGTAAATAAGCCTTCAAAATGGGCACTTTTGATTTTTGATGTTCAGGTCCAAATGGGGTTTGTTATTCAGGTCCAAACTTTCACAGTGCGCAAAGTTTATGGTGTGAACCGAACAGGGGTCCATTTGGCCCATCCCTAGTTACTGGTGAGAACATAATAAAGGGTACATAGGAAGATTGGGTTAAATTTGGGAGCAAAAGTACATAACCGGCTGGCCAGCCTCATGTCTGGTTTATATGCTTTAGTGTACCATTTCTGATGAGAACAACACAAAGATCATTCAGTCGCATCAGTGAGGCAAAGGTCTTGTTTGCTATGTACCTAGTCCAACAGTTTATAATTGGAAGGAGTAGGAGACTGTTTAAATTGCACCATGAGCGACTCCAACTGGGCCTCAAGCTGACAATGTTTGAGCTGTCATTGATGTTTAGGTTTTGAGGCCAGCTGGATGATATGGCCACAGAGGACCGCCTTATAGGCCTCCCAATGTGTCACGGTAGAAGAGACTAACCCCGAATTGAGCCAAAAGTATTCTGTAGATTTTAGTATAAGGTCAGTCTGGATTTCTTTCAGCGAGAGCAGCGAGTCGTTCATGACCCAGGAGGACTATTGGGGTTTACAGAGAAGAGAGTGGAAGACCATTAGGATAGGCTCATGGTCAGTCCAAGGAGCTGCAAGGACAGAGGTCGATGACACCAAGGGAAGTTGTTTACAGCGCATAAATACGTGGTCTATTCTGGAATGGGAATGGTGTCAATGGGAGTAGTTTGTATAATCCCCACCCAGGGGGATGGAATTCTTACCAGAGGTCTACCAGATCATAAATCGCAAAGAATTGAGAAACTTCTTAGCATCAATGGTAGGAACAGAACAATTTGAAGGATACTTATCGAGGAAACAATATAGTACTAGGTTTCAGTCTCCTGCCAAAAGGAGGTTATTATATTTCTAAAAGAAAGTTTATTGCAGAAGCAAACATTTGTAACAAAATCACAAACATAAAACATGGTCTTTCATTTAACTTTTGCTTTTCCATTGGATCATTTTACTTTTTAAAAGTTCAAGCATTAAATGTTGAACTTAGAAAATAAGCAAACTATGCATTACAAAAAAGTTCAAAGTTGAGTTTAACACTGATAAAGGGCCACAAAGGTTTCCAATTTAAATAACTGTAAACAAATCTACTATAACTTTCATATAACCGAAAAGCTTCTCTCAAAGACACGTTTTAGTAGCTTAGTCTTACAGTACACCCTTGTCATTAAAGGAACATTGTTTGGCAATATGTTTCTGAAGAATTAGATTGGCGAATTAAGTATAGATATATTGGGTCTAAAGTGGTCCAAAAATATAGGGTCTATAGTTATACAGGGGCAGGAAAAGATAGGAAATGTATTGCATCCTATGAAACTGGGCAATAAAACAGAAGATCCATATACAGGCAGTCCCCGAGTTAAGAACAGGTTAGGGACTGCCTGTTTGTTCTGAAGTCAGATTTGTCTGTATTCTGGACGTGCATGCGCAGAACGATGTTTTCTGCTGTTTTTTGATGGTTTCCGAGGTGGTTTTCTGATTTGCCCGCCGGCGCCACCTGCTGTTAGTAAGTAGGAGTCGTTCGCAAGTTGGATGATCTTAACCCGGGGTCTCCCTGTACAGGTATATGATGAAATGTGCAACAGGCTTTATTTGACATGTTTGTCACATTTTATTTAATTCAGGTTAGTTACTTGATGTTAATCCAGCAAGAGCCTTATCATTATTTGTTTAATTACAAAAGTCAACCTATTTAAAATGTCAGCCAAAATCTGATAGCTACAGGCAGCAGCTCCACTTTGGCTCAGATTTTCAAGCCTTTTGGAGCGATGTTGTTGTTTGCCCATATGATGCAAACACATCTGTCAGGCTGCTTGGGCTTAGTTTTTCCAAATTTATAAACTCATATGAGACAAATTTTACCATCTTTGCTAACTTCTCAGATATTCAGCTGCTGTTTGTTGTTTTTATCTTCATTCATAGGCTTGTATTACATAATCAAAAGGTAACAAAGTTTGGTTGCAGTTTTTGGAAGGACAACTAAAGTGAAGCTACCAGTATAAATTAACAGTAGGCAGACCTTTTATAGAAAGCCTGTGAAGTTTTGCAAATTTTAATTTCTATCCAGTTCCAATACACTATTCTTTTGGCATAGCTTTGATATGGCCTAAAAAGATGTAATGTTTCTGTAAAAAATTAATATTAGTTCATATAAGAACATGAAAATAGTAGAAATCCTCTTCATTACTAGCTGTATGGTTAGCTCACATCTATGTGTTTGCACATTTCTTTTTTAGAAAACCATTTATGTTCATTATACAAGTAAAATAGGCACACTATAATTAGTGTACCACAGTATATTCCCATACATGGGAAAGCTATAAACTTGATTTTTTTTTCTTCCATTTTGCGTAACACTGGACCAAACTGCACATATACTGTGTAATAATGCCCTAGTATGTGTTTTGAGATTTATGGGGAGGTGCTTATCCTTTAAACTTTTATAGAGAAGAAAGAATGTCAAATAGAGTGCCTGTGCCACTCTCAGAATCAGGCAGGTACTGCAGCAGGAACTTGTTGGAGTCATGTGAGGATGGGAAGATACATACCCACTCATTGCTCTTAAGGGTAGATATCTCCTACCTATGATCAGCTTAGATGTTTGATTTTGAGAAAGGTGTAAAATAATTAAACAGCATAATATTCATTACTGATTATTCTCGTTATACCGATATTGGTCATATTATATTAAAGATGACCTGTTGGTTGAAACAGCAACTATATTGTTATTATCATTATACAGGATTCATATAGTGCCAACAGTTTGTGCAGTGCATTACAACATGATGGAGGACAGTACCATTACAATACAATTAATACAGGAGGAACCAGAGGGCCCTGTTTGTTAGAGTTTACAATCTAGGAGAGAGGGTCAAGTGATACAAAAGGTAATAAGCTGATGGAGAAAATAAAAGTACAGTTTTTAGGTGGGGGCAGAATACGCTTCTCAGAAAAAAAGCAGAGATAGTCGGACAGCTTGGGGTAGGGAGTTCCATAGGATGGGAGAGGCTAGGGAAAAGTCCTGGAGGTGAGCATGGGAGGATGTTTGTATGTTTGTGTCTGCATATATTTGGCAGAAGGAGCTTACGAATGTACTACGCCTGTGCCAAATGTCGGGACATGAGCAACAACAACAGGATAGGAAGCATAATGAATTGCAAGATTGCACATGATATGAAAAGGTTTGAATACTACCTGCGACAGTAATCGGGAACCACAAATGGAGAAGCTGCAAAGCACTTGCGATCAAATGCACAGACTCATGAACATGAGGTGAGCTGGGAAGAGTCAGCCCAGTGATGTGTAGTATCGTGCACTGAACCTAAAAAGAGCATGGGCAAGTGGGTTGCTTAAATACCCTCCGGGCTCCCTCCTTAAATTCAGGCCACCATACTGGCCTTCATATATATATATATATATATATATATATATATATATATATATATATATATATATAGATAGATAGATAGATAAAACCTTGGGAAGGTTATTCTCCTGTTGATCCGTTTGGGTGTTCAGAACAGTCTCAGGTGGAACTTCCAATCATCCACCAGTAATCATTCAGGAAAAAGACAGGACAACTGTTACGATGCAATCATTTCCTTTTACTTCTATATCTAGTATCAAGCATAACATGCTGTTGTTATGCTTGATGCAAGATATTGAAGTAAAAGGAAATTATTGCATTGGAACAGTCTTTTTCCTATATATATATATATATATATATATATATATACATATATATATAGTATGGTGGCCTGAGTTTATGGGAGGAGCCCGGGGGAGTGGGTATTTAAGCAGCACACTCCCCTGTGTTCCTTGTCAGTTCCAGTGCACAATACCCTCGCTCCCATTCCCTTTACAGGGCACCTCACATCCCTCTTTTACAATCAACCATTACTTATCTTGGGTATGTCCCCTTTTTGGTGTACTGACCAGCACACACCTCAGGTCTATGTTATGTTGTGAGTCTTGTGGCGTCTTTATGTGGTTTCATGTCTTTCTCGGTTGGAGGGTTCCGATCATAAATATATATATTGTGATGATCTGAGATGATTAAGCCCTAGTGGTGCATGCAAATTGAGGAAATCGTGTCAGTCCTGACTGCATTTTCAAGGGCGTGGCAGTCCATTTTTATTCAAAAGAAACAAAGTTTAAAAATAAACATCAGATTCCCTCACAGGGGTATTTAGCATTACAGCCCTGCTTCAGAACCAGCATTCAGTCTTCCTGGCTAAAACACAGCACTCCTGCTCAGGCCTTACACCTTAGGCCTTGGTCTATCTTCCCTAGACCTGACGTTCAGCACCTCTGTGCTTGCAGCTTCGTGCTGCACTGGCTCCCTTGTGACTCCTAGGCCAGAATTCCTGCCTACCGGGCGAAGCTGTCTCTAAGGATGAGCACTGACCTCTATTCCTGGGATGATTATGAAGCCAGCGCACAGGTGTGCAATTAGCAAGCCTACTGAAATCAGGCATACACTGCTCATATGTACCTGTGGCATGGGGTCGCATCTCCACTCTATATATATATATATATATATATATATATATATATATATACTGTAGCAAAAAAAATTTTGTTTGTAAATATTTTATTATATCTAAAACACTGGCAAAAGGTGAGTACACCCCTAGGTGAAAATGTCCAAATTGGACCCAATTAGCCATACCCCCCCCCCCCCGGTGTCACGTGACTCATTAGTAATACAAGGTCTCAGGTGTTAAATTTGGTGTTATCGTTTTCACTGGTTTTAGGCTATAAGAAGATTGTCAAGACCCAGAAATTGAGCTGCAGCACGGTGGCCAAGACCATACACCAGTTTAACAGGACAGGTTCCACTCAGAACAGGCCTCGTCATATTCAGAGGTTGTATTTGGGAAATAAATGTATGAGTGCTACCAGCATTGCTGCAGAGGTTGAAGGGGTGGGGGGCCAGCCTGTCAGTGCTTAGACCATATACCGCACACTGCATCAAATTGGTCTGCATGGCTGTTGTCCCAGAAGGAAGCCTCTTCTAAAGATGATGCACAAGAATGCCCGCAGTTTGCCAAAGACAAGCAGACTAAGGACATGGATTACTGGAACCATGTCCTGTGGTCTGATGAGACCAAGATAAACTTATTTGGTTCAGAAGGCGTCAAGCGTGTGTGGCGGCAACCAGGTGAGAAGTACAAAAAGAAGTGTGTCTTGCCTACAGTCAAGCATGGTAGTAGGAGTGTCAAGGTCTGGGGGTGCATAAATGCTGACGGCACTGGGGAGTTATGGTTCATTAAGGGGACCATGAATGCCAACATGCACTGTGACATACTGAAGCAGAGCATGATCCCCTTCCTTTGGAGATACAGGGCAGTATTACAACATGATAACGACCCCAAACACACCTCCAAGATGACCACTGTCTTGCTAAAGAAGCTGAGGGTAAAGCTGATGGACTGGCCAAGCATGTCTCCAGACCTAAACCCTATTGAGCATCTGTGGGGCATCCTCAAATGGAAGGTGGAGGAGCGCAAGGTTTCTAAAATTGACCAGCTCTGTGATGTCATCATGGAGGAGTGGAAGAGGACTCCAGTGGAAGCCTGTGAAGCTCTGGTGAACTACATGCCCAAGAGAGTTAAGGTTATACTGGAAAATATTGGAGGCCACACAAAATATTGACACTTTGGGCCCAATTTGGATATTTTTTACTTAGGGGTGTACTCACTTTTGTTGCGGTTTAGACATTGATGGCTGTGTGTTACGTTATTTTGAGGGGACAGCAAATTGACACTGTTATACAAACTGTACACTCACTACTTTACATTGTAGCAAAGTTTCATTTCTTCAGCGTTGTCATATGAAAAGGTATAATAAAATATTTACAAAAATATGAGGGGTGTACTCACTTTTGTTAGATACTATTATTTATATATAAGCTGATTAGGAGCAAAGATTTACGGGAGTGGGGTCCTATGAGGTATGAGAGGCGAGATTAACCCATACGTAGGCTGCCATGGAGTCTGTCAGGAAATATGGTAATATATTTGAAAGAATTTTTTTTTTACTCTCCTCAGCAATGTGTCTCTCATAGTCTATTTTATCTGCTCTGATTGTTCTTTTGCATTTCTTATTGTATTTTTTTGTAGTTTTGGAATACTTATGGTGACCCTTTGACCTATATTTTTTAAAGGACAGCCTTTAATTAATACTGTATGCCTTTGTGCATTAGTATTTAGCCACCCAAGTTTAACTCAAGTTCTTTTATATATTTGCGCATTAATTGAGTGCATAGTTCCACATGCCATTGCCCAATTAATATCAAGATAGTTGAAGACTCCCATGATTATACCATTACCCTGCTTCCCCGCTATCTTAAACTGTGAAAGTAGATGGGTCTGTTACTCATCCTTAATATTAGGGGTCTATAACAAACCCTCAAAATTTATTTACCATCAGTTTTGTCCCTTTGAAGCTCCAGCCGCAAAGACTACACCACATCAATAGCCCCATTAGCTATGTCATAACTCATGTTCACAATCAAATTACTCTTGACATTCAGGCACACCCCTCCCCCTCTTCACATGAGGAACAAACAAAAGTGAACTGCATGGAAAGGCTATGCTTACACTGTAGCACATATAGCTTAAAGCCCGGCCGCCATCATTTGATGGTGGCACAATGACTCTCCTGTGCAAATCACCGTAGGTGTATGGTGGCTCGTGCAGGCTCAGTTGCGGGCGAGCGTGCCGTGGGTCAGGAAGACTCGATGTCCTCCGATAGCCTGTGATTGCCTTGTGCACAGGCAGAATGGGGAAACAAGGCATTTCCTCGTTCTGACAGGAGACATTTCAGGGATCTACTGTTCCCAGTGGTCGGAAACAATGATCGCTGTCATGTCCAATTAAGCCCATCCCCCCCACAGTTAGAAACACTCATGAGGAACACAGTTAACCCCTTGATCGCCCCCTAGGGTTAACGCCTCCCCTGCCAGTGACATTTACACAGTAATCAGTGGCTATTTATAGCTCTGATTACTGAATAAATGTCACTGGTCCCAAAAAAGTGTCAAAAATGTCCGCTCTGTCCGCCGCAATGTCATGATAAAAATCGCAGATCACCACCATTACTAATAAAAAAAATAATAATAATCAAAATGCCATAAAAATCTATTAACTATTTTGTAGACGTTATAATTTTTGTGCAAACCAATCAATATACGCTCATTGTGATTTTTTTTTTTTAACAAAAATATGTAGAAGAATATATATTGGCCTAAACTGATGAAGAAATTTGCTTTAAAAAAAAAAATAAATGTGGGATATTTACTATAGGAAAAGGTAAAAAATAATTTTTTTTTTCAAAATTGTTGCTCTTTATTTGTTTATAGCATAAAAAATACTGCAGGGGTGATCAAATACCACCAAAACAAAGCTCTATTTGTGGGAAAAGAAGGATGTCTATTTTGTTTGGGTACAACGTTGCATGAACGCGCAGATGTCAGTTAAAGGGATGCAGTTCCGAATCGCATAAAATGCTCTGGTCATTAAGGGGGTAAAACCTTCCGGGGCTGAATTGGTTGAAGTAGATGACCCTCCCCACCATAATAAAGAAAGTAAAGCGAGCATGCAAAAGGTTGCAAAAATACATAACAAAAATAAGTATATAATCTTCATTGCACGCTTTTCTGTGAGAGAATCTTATCTTTGCGAACAGATTTTTTTTTCTTTTAAAAGAAAAATCTTCAATGTATTTTTTAACTCTTAGGCTGGGTTCACACTAGAGCATGCAGTGGCTCACAGCAGGAGTCCGGTGCGTCTCCATTCACCATTTCAGCCCTGGTTCACATTGGTATGATTTGACATGCGATTTAACATGTCAAATTGCATGTCAAATCGGCAGCAATTGGCAGCAATGGAACCCTCCTTCCTAATCGGTGAGACGCTGCATTTGCGGCACCGCACCGATTTCAAAAAGTCGTTTCTGTAATACTTTTTGCGATTTTGGTCTGCAGAAACCTGCACATATGTCTCTGAAATCGCGGCCGAAATTGAGACTGACATGCGGGAGTGAAATTGTGTGAGTTTATCTGAACTCGCATGGCTTCATTCCTGCAACTCAGTGTAAACCTGGGCTAAGGCCTGCTTTCATCCCCCCTGAATTTTGAGCTAATTTCGGACCTGAAACGGACCAAAATATGCACAGGGCTCAGAGCCGCTGCGGAGATATGTGAACCGACTCCATAGAGAGCTGGTTACAATCTCCTGCTATGTGAATTAAATGCGGAGAAATCAGCATCCAATTCGCAATAGTGTGAACCCAGCCTTACAGTTCTGCCATTGAATAAAGAAGAATGAACCTTCTTTGCTAGGTGTTGAATTAGTGGAATTATTGGGCTGACAATTTGTAGGTGAAATACCAATAACTTTATTCTGGCAGTCAAAAGTCACAAATAAATTGTGGATTTCCTTTGTTATTTGAACATAGAAAATGCATTTTGAAAACACGCACATGCACGCACATGCAAGCACACGCAAGCACACGCAAGCACACATACACATATACACACACACACACACACTGATCTGGATGGGCTGGTACCTTCATATTATATGGCAGATTTAACAGTATACGGCGTAGTGTAGCATCAGTAGTAGGTACAGGCATACCCCGCTTTTAAGTACACAATGGGGTTTATTTACTAAAGCTGGAAAGTGCAAAATCAGGCACACTTAACCCCTACACTGCCACCTCCTGGTTAACCTCTTCACTGCCAGTGTCATTTACACAGGAATCAGTGCATTTGTATAGCACTGATTGCTGTATAAGTGACAATGGTCACAAAAATGTGTCAAATGTCCGATGTGTCCTCCATAATGTCGCAGTCACAAGAAAGATTGCCGCCATTACTAGTAAAAAAAAATTATTAATAAAAATGCCATAAAGCTATCCCCTATTTTGTAAATGATATAACTTTTGCGCCAACCAATCAATAATCGCTTATTGCGATTTTTTTTTTAACCAAAAATATGAATACGTATTGGCCTAAACTGGGGGAAAAAAACATTTTTTGGGGATATTTATTATAGCAAAAAGTAAAAAATAATGGGTTTTTTTTTCAAAATTGTCGCTCTTTTTTTGTTTATAGCGCAAAAACTAAAAAGCACAGAGGTAATCAAATACCACCAAAAGAAAGCTCTATTTGTGGGAAAAAAAGGACATCAATTTTGTTTGGGAGCCACGTCGCACTTTTTTTATCACTTAAAACAACGCAGTGCCGAATCGCAAATCGTAAAAGTGCTCTGGTCTTAAGCCAGCAAAATGGTCCGGTCTGAAAGTGGTTAAAGGGCCGACTGTCAGGGCTGGCTCAGCCCTTCCTTCTCTAAACTGGCCACTCAGCTATCAGCTAATTGCCTGCTCTCATCTCTCTCCACAGTTAACCAACTATTGTGGATCTGCTTGTCAGTCCTGCCTACTTAAAGATCTCCAGCTCACTTCATTCCTGCCTTCGCCTTGGTCACATCACAAGAAACCATCTCCCGTGTTCCTGTTTAAAGACTGGCTTTGCTGACATCCTTTCTGGCTCCTTATCCTGCTTGCTGTTCCTCTACTTGGATCCCTGACTTCTGGCCTGGCTGATTACAGGATCTGGTTACTGAACTCTGGCTTGGCTGATTACCCGATCCAGTAACTGGACTCTGGCTATGTTTTGACTACGCTTACTCTATTTACCTTTTTATATTTATTAATAAACAAGTGTGATTTTACTGTACTTCTGTCTCGATCTGGTTCATGGTTTCTGACATTAGGCGAAGGCCATGAATTCAGACGATACAGTCAATCCACTTGTTGGTAATATTTTTTCCAAACTGGATGAGCAAGATTACTGCTTGGATCAGTTTGTCATGGTGTTCCAAATTGTGGCTGCTCCACTGTGGCTGCTCTGGTACAACCTGAATTGCAGGCCATCCCTGCTGCTGCGCCAGTCACTGTGCAGCCACCCGCCTTGAGTATTACCTCTATAAGAGGTATGTCTGGTTCCGCCCTACTTCCCCAGCGATTTGGGGGTGATCCAGTTCAATGCAAAGAAGGTTTTGTGATATCTTTGCTTTCTGAGAGAGCTTTGGCCTGGGCAAACCCTCTATGGGAGACGCAAAAACCTGTTGGCTTGAGTTACCCTGACTTTGTGGCCTCCTTTAAAAGGGTATTTGACATTCCCGCGCGCTCCGATTCTGCTGCAAAGTGCCTCATGTCCATCAAAGAGAATACGAGAACTGTTGCCAACTATGCCATTGAGTTCTGTACTCTGGCAGCAGAGGTTGTTTGGAACAATGAGGCCCTCGTCTCTCCGATTCCATCAAGGATGAGATAGCAGCCTGAGATATACCCACTGAGCTGGAGAGCTTGATCTTGTTTGCCATCCTCATTGACTCCAGACTCAGAGAAAGACTTTCTCTTAAGGAGCACTTGCGGAAGCCTCCTGTATGTTTGCCTCCGAGCTTTGCAGTCCCACCCATGCCTCCCTCACCTCCCATGCCTCCTGGTACCGAGTCGGTCGTTGAAGATGAACCCATGCACTTGGGCTTCATGTGTCTCTCTGCGGATGAGAGAGCCTTTAGGGGGAGGGAGAGATTGTGCCTTTGTTGTGGCCAGGCAGGTCACTTTTTGAAGTCTTGTGCTACCCACCCAGGGAATGCCCAAACCTTGAGGTCCTGTCAAGGATAGACCTTAGGTGGCGTTGTTTCGTCCCCTGTTATCCAGAAGGATAAGCCCCTGGTTTTGGTTACCCTTTCTTGGGCTGAGTCGTCCATTGAGATACAGGCTCAATCGACTCTGGGGCTGCAGGCCTGTTCATTGATGCTGCCTTTGTATCCCAGCACTCAATTCCACTGCAACTGTGTGACACTCCACTTACCATTGAGGCTCTTGATGGGGCATGTGACTCATGAGGCGGTTCCATTGTCCATGGTCGTAGGGGCACTTCATCATGAGATAATCTAATTCCAAGTTATTTCCTCACCTAGGTTTCTGCTGGTTATTGGTTATCCTTGGTTACAGAGGCACAACCCCTCTTTTGATTGGCTCCATGCTGAGGTTCTCTCCTGGTCACCACAATGCAGTAAGACATTCTTCCAGAAGGTAGCCAAGGTCCTGCACACCTCTTCACTCTCCTCCCTGCTGGAGGACTACCACAATTTTAGCGATGTCTTTCACAAAGATTAAGCAGGTAGTTTGCCTCCACTCCGGCCTTATGATTGTGCAATTGACCTTCAACCTGGTGCCATACCCCCTTGTGGCCGGATTTACCCTTTGTCAGTCTTGCAGGATAAGGCTTGGAGGAGCATGTTGCAGATGCACTTTCTCAAGGTTTCATCTGCAAATCCTCATCTCCTACTGGTGCTAGTTTCTTCTTTGTGAAGAAGAAGAGCGATGAACTGAGACCTTGTGTTGATTATAGGAGTCTCAATCGTTTCACGGTTAAGAATGCCTACCCGATCCCGTTGATTACAGAGTTATTTTACCACCTCAAGGGAGCAACAGTTTTCACAAAGCTTGATTTGAGAGGGGCATACAATCTCGTGCGGTTTAAGCAGAGCGACGAGTGGAAAACTGCGTTTAATACCAGAACAGGCCATTATGAGTATGTTGTAATTCCTTTTGGCCTTTGTAACGCCCCGACAGTTTTCCAGGAATTTATTAATGATGTCCTCTGAGATTTCTTGCAGTTATGTGTGGTGGTTTATCTCAATGATATCCCCATATTTTCCAAGTCCCTGGAGAGCCACCACACAGATGTCTGTAGTGTGCTTCAGAAAACAATCTCTATTGTAAATTGGAGAAGTGCGAGTTCCATCGTGTACAGGTTAAATTACTGGTCACTGGTTACTTGTCATTTAAACTTTCAGCAGTCCTACAGTGACCCCGATCCGTGGTTTTACGTCCTCTGCAGCATTTCCTGAGCTTTGTCAACTATTATTGGAAGTTTATTCGTAACTTGTCTCTGGTCAAGCCCCTGACTGATATGACCAGAAAGGACGGTAACCCACAGAGTTGGTCTCCGGAGTCCATTAAGGCGTTTGAGCTTCTCAAGGCTGCCTTTGTTTTTGCTCCTGTGTTGGCACATCCTGATCCTACGTTGCCTTTTATCCTAGAAGTTGGTGCTTCTGAGACTGGAGTTGGAGCCCCTCTGTCTCAACGTCCTAACTCCCAGAGTGCTATGCATCCGTGTGGCTACTTTTCCAAGAAATTGTCACCTGCAGAGTGCAATTATGAGATTGGCAAAAGAGAGCTATTAGCAATCATTTTAGCCCTGAAAGAATGGAGACATCTCCTTGAAGGTACCACTGTGTCGGTTCTCATTCCTACTGACCATAAGAATCTCACATTCTTGTCTGAGGCTAAGCTCCTCTCTCCCAGAAGGGCACGATTGGCTCTTTTCTTGTCAAATCTTAATTACATTGTCTCATTCTTACCTGGTACTAAGAATTTAAGGGCTGACGCCTTGTCATGACAATTTTCCTCCACTTCCAAGTTGGAGTCGGTTCCAGTTCCTGTGATTCCTCCTGATTGTATTCTGGCTATGGCTCGCACCAGTCTTACTTCTCCTTTGGGTGACACAAGTCTTGCTGCTCAGGTCCATGCTCCTCCCAAGAAACCTCGTGACCGCTGCTTTGTCCCAGAGAGTCTCCATACTGCCATGCTCCAGGCTTACCATTCTCCCAAGGCAGCTGGCCACCCTGGGAAGAATCAATTCGTTTGGGCCATTTCCCAAGATTCTGATGGCCTTGTCTATGGGCTTATGTAACTGCTTTCGTAGCTGCCTGTTCCGTGTGTGCTCATAGTAAGCCCTTGTACACACGGTCGGAGATTCCGACAACCAAATCCATCGGATTTTGTCCGAAACTGTTGTATACACACGGTCGGACAAAGTTGTCAGAAAATCCGTCATGATGACGTTACTTAGTTACGACGGGACTATGTTCACGCTAGTAGCCAATAGCTTGGGTGTAGGAATTTGATCTGAGCATGCGTGGCACTTTGTCCGATCGGAATTCTCTACACATGATCGGAGTATGTCCGATCGGAGCATTTTGTCGGAAAATATTTCCGGCAAGTTGGAAAAGTTGGTCCGATGGATATTCCGACGGAAACAGTCCGATGCAGACCACACACAGTCGGAATATCTGACAAAACGCTCCGATCGGACACATTCCGATGCAATCTCCGACCATGTGTACAAGGGCTAAGACTCCACAATACCTTCCAGTGGGCCTCCTACAACCCATACCCAATGGAGAGAGGCCCTGGACCCACCTGTCTATGGATTTTATTGTGTAGTTACCCAACTCCCAAGGCAACACTGTTATCCTTATGGTAGTTGACCGGTTCTCAAAGATGTGTCATTGTATTCCACTTAAGAAGCTGCCCACTTCTAAGGAACTGGCTTCCATTTTTGCTTGCGAGATCTTTCGCATGGGCTACCCAAGGTGATTGTCTTGGACAGGGGTAGTCAGTTTGTCTCCCGGTTCTGGCGAGCCTTTTGTGCACAGTTTGGAATTCAGCTTGCTTTCTCCTCTGAGTATCACCCGCAGTCTAATGGGGCCACAGAATGAGCCAATCAGTCCTTGGAGCAATTCCTACATTGCTATATTTCTGACCATCACAACAACTGGTTAGACCTATTACCATGGGCTGGGTTTGCTCACAACAGTGGCATCTGTACCATGAAAAGAACCTGCTGCAGCAAAACTGACATTTATACAGAAAAAAAAAAGACATTTGAATAGATTTTTCCTACAAGGTTTCTTTATTTGGACAAGCTGGAATTTAGACACTGGGCATGTGGGTGACAGGGAATGTATTTTTTATTTTTTTTGATGCAGCAGCTGGAGCAGATAAATTTGCCTGCTATACTTTACAGCTGGTGGTGTGCTGCTGGCAGATGTGTTGCAAGGATCTGTGACACCCTATGCTATACTATCAAACCTGTCAGTGGAGGCTTCTGAAAGGTCATGAGATATAGCGGGGTAGATATGAAAGGTGAGGAGAAGAATTGTGTCCCTTGTGTCTGGCTTTCAGTTATTACCCAAATTTTATAGAAACTGGGAAAGGAGTGATTGGATGCACTTAATTGAATGAAAAGTTGTGTTTGGTGCACTTTAAATTGAGGATTGATGCTGACAGAAATTTAAAAACTATAAAAAAAAAAGAAAAGGGGGGACACCAGCGTTGTAGTCAGAAAAACTGCAGCTGACCAAAAAAAAAAAACACCCACACTATACTGACACACTATACTCACCTTACTCTATACTGACACACTATACTAACACTACACTAAAACTCTATACTCGCAGTCACAATGTGAACACACTAACTCGCTTGTAGCAAACTGAGCCCTGCTTTATCTATCTCCACTCCAACAACACACTGTGGGAAGGAACCTTTTATAGTGTGGGGTGGGACTATGAGCACTGAGCTGTGATTGGACAAAGTCATCATCACTTTCTCCAATCAGGGCTCTGTGCCCTAATTGGTGAAGCCTTGCACCAGGCCAGCGGTCAAGTGCAAGGCTTCATCCAATGAGAGCACTAGAATGCAATGTGCAGAACGCAGTGCATTGTAGGGCGCACAGCGGGTGAACATCCCGCCCAGCGCCTCACAAATTTGGCCAAATGAGTGAACAGGCAATGTTCTTGCTGAACTTTTGCTTGGCCCGAACAGTCCACTTTACTTACAATATAATTTACATCTGTTAATGGAGATTTCACATCAGCTCATATTGTAACAAGTTATTTCTTGCTATTTCAGCATTTAAATCTAACATTAAGTCTATATCAGAAAATATATAGAAAACAATGTGTGCAAATGAAATTTTTTTTATGTGTTATCTACTGATATTTGGCAATATTGGCTGCCTTAACAACTTCAAATGTGGACAGAACAGTACTTAGAAGTTAAAATGGGGAAAATCACTTTGGAATCTTGTCTTTTTCATATCAGTGTTGGTTACTTAATGTTCTCTAGCGTTATCAACTTGTGTTATTAAAGTGTTTATAAAATGAAACACAGATGTCAAGCATACAGAGTTGAAGGTTAATTAAACAGTTTTAAATGCTGGAAAATTACTGATTAGTATCGCTTATCTTAGAAAATGCTGCCTTTTGCCAATTTGTGGTTTGGTGGTAGGTGATAGCATACACCTTCTCTCACTATATATAAGGAACCCATTTTACAAAAATCAGCCAGGCTTCTTTGGTAAGAGGTTGTGGAAATTTGCAATCATGAAGATCCTCATCTTTGCGCTGGCATGCCTGCAGCTCTCTCATGGGCTTGTCAGGTAAGTACCACTGCATACATTTAAGAAATAGTATGACAAAAAAGTGATTTTTGACATACAAGGCAAATCATATTTTAATTGACCCATCAGAAAACATGTCAATATCACTTTTTTACTTTCTGAATTCATATTGCCTTTGTCATATAAACTGTGGTGGAAAATCATGCATTTTTGTTTTGTTATTAACACTTTAGCATGCTACAGTATAAAACTTTTGAAAACATCCATACCCAAAGCGAACTCAGGATCATACTGTCAAGTATGGAGAGAGATGGAACTTAAAAAAGAAACATATAACTGTAATTAGTGAACTGCTGCATTTCCAAGCCATTTTATTTATTTACTTTTACTAATTTGCTTCAAGTAAGAATAGGGAGAATAAATAAAAGTTGTAGTCCTTTGAAAGTTCTGAAAATTTTTTTTTATTTTTCTATGTAAAAATAACAAATAGGTTTATACTTACCTGCTCTGTGCAATGGAACAGCCCTGCAAATCCCCTTCTCGAGTCCCTTGCTAGCGCTCCCGGCTCTTACTCTTCTCGTTGTGCCACCATAGGACGCTGTTTTTTATGGTGGCACATCTCTGAGCTCGATCCGGAGCCACGCTGCCAGTAATCATAGACACAGACAGCAGGGCTTTACACCCCCCACACACTTCTAATAACAGGATTCGACTGACAACAGTGGAAGACAATGGCTCCCGATGCCTCAGCAAAGCCTATAAGATTGCGAAGTGAAAGGAAAGATCTGCTGCAGACAGGCACAGTGCTGGATCGACTGAGGGCTCAGGTAACTATAAGGCGGGTGGAGAGATGAGGGGGTGATACTTTTACCTAAACATTTTTTTTACCATAAAGCAAGGAACATTTGACATTGGGGGGGAAAAGGAGAAATTTTGCAACGGGGAGACCTGTTCTGTTAACAGCAGTGAAAGAGCGTATTTCCTCTTATATTTGAGACATTTCATATTACTTTCTGTATTATCTGTGGAGCAAGAAGTGAAGAGAATCTTCCTAGTAGGGCACAGCAATTAAAAACTCCCCACTCTAGCCAAACCTAGAAAGGGAAATATATATATATATATATATATATATATATATACACACTTTAAGATAGCAGGGGGAAATTAATTGTGAAATTCTTTAAAGGGTGAGTGTCAGTTTAGAAATACAGTTGGCTTTCAGCACCTAAGGTTGGCCATAGATGGTTCGAACCTCAGCCAGTTCAGCAGGAACCGGACAAGAGTCAAACCATGTGTGGGCAGGCTGAATGTACCAAGTTGATCAAATTGGGTACAACCAGCCTGCTGGATTCACTTGCGATTATCACTAGCAGCTACTATAGCTGCTAGCAATAATCACTGTCTTGTCCCCGCGGGTGGCGGCTTCCCCCCCACCGGAAGCAGACAATTGTTTAGTAGGAGGGATTCCCCTGTCAGTACTGCCTGTGTTGATGGGGGAATTTGTGGTTGCAAGTAAGAAATTTACACAGTCTATGGCCTGCTTAAAAATTTGCTTTTATTTAAAGTGCATTGTAAAGCAGTCCATAAATTTGTATTTTTTCTGTTCAATCGGGGTGTTTGTTGTGTGAAAAAGAATGACTCAATGCCTCCAACCACACATTCAAGATGGATGGGGGAATCCTCCCTGCTGAACCTTTGCATTCTGTTAATGGGGAGACTTCCCTGCCATCAAAATACACTGATCAGCACTTGATGGCTATAGCCTGGCTTTAAGGAAGAACCGGTAGATTGACTTCTGTACAACCAAAGTGCCCATACATGGACCGAAATTCAACCGGTTCCTGCTGAACTGGCCCCAATTCAATCCACATATAGTCTGCTTAAAGTGGTTGTAAGGGTAGAAGGTTTTTTACCTTAATGCAATTCATGCAGCCCCAGCCCCACCTTATACTTACTTGAGCCCATTCTCCAATCAGCTTTATGTTCAAGAGCAGTGGCTCTCTTCGATCTCTTCGCCATTGGCTTCTGCTGCTGTCAATCAAATCCTGTAATGAGAGAGCTGGGACGGGGCTGAGCTGCACTGTCGGTGTCAGCTTAAGATCGAAAAAAATTGTGTGACTTTACAATCGCTTTAAATATTGTCACCATAATCAAGCTACTCACGTCCTTTAAGCAGAACTCAGCCTAAACAACTGGATGGATCTTTTTTTACCCTGTTCCCCCTGGCATGTAAGATAACTGGGGTTGAAAGCTAGTAAAGATGGACTGTAGTGCGGGCAGATGGCAACCATGAGGTCTCCTAAGGGCTTTATCACAGAAACGTTTTTTTTTATTTCTGCATGCGTTCTGCAAGGGCACAGAGAAAACAAAGAACCTATATTACATATCTCTGTGCAGAAAAAAAATCTACCTGTGATAACCAGTGTTATGGTGTGAACAGGACACATAGAAAACAATTGTTTTCTTTGGGTCCCTACAGAGACAAACGTAATAAATATGCACATCTCTGCGCATGGTGTGAAGAAGCCAATGCAAGTCAAATATGCACCTTTTTTTCCATCACTTTTTATGCACATATGGTGTGAGCATGGTTTAAAATAAAACATGACATTTTCATATTAGTTTTAGTGCCCTCCCAGGATTCGTGCTCTCCGGTCACAGTATTATTATTTTTTTTCACAGGCATCCCAACATAATACATTAATAACCCAAATAAAATATATACATGTTTGCTAGTGTATATGAATTCTATCTTTTTTTTCTACTTACTATTTAGAAAATCCTCTTCTGGTTGTTGCCATGATGATTGTGGGTATGTGAAGCCCAATCGCAACCTCTTCCTGGATGAGCGATGGAGAGGTGCATGCTGAGTAACCAGCATGCACCTCTCCATCTCGCGCATGCGCGATTCTCCAGCGGCCATAGTGACAATTGTTTAACAAGTTGCCATAACAACAGGCGGCGACGGAGGAAAATCCTGCCCCATTGTTATGGCAACCTAGATAGATCCGCCTTAAATCGCGTAATTTCCTGTTGGAAAAAACACAATTTTTTGAACCACTCCTGCCCACAGACGAGGGAGGAAGTGATGCAGAGTGACCCAGAGGTGGCAGATTAGGAACCACCACAAAGCAACAGGTTTTCTGGTGAGTAAAACAAATGTTTTTATTCCAAATGTTTGTTAATACTAGTAAAGGACTGTGATCATGTAAAAATATTTTTCAGGGTGGAACTCCGCTTTATCAGTCTTTTAGTACTAAAATATAAAAATAACTTTGCATGTTTGTACTAGAAAGATATTTATATTTCTGAACAAGAAATAATTCATTATAATTGAAATAAAATCTTTGCACTGCCTGCCCATAGAATCAAATGGCTTCTGACAATTTGCAGTAGATGAGTGCTCTATCTTCTAGCTGTTCAGAACTTAAATGTTGTTTACATTGCTTATAGAGGTAAAGCCAGCATTTGCCCTAAATAGGAAAATAATAGATAGTCACACTCAATCATTGATGGGTTACGGCACAAAATCCTATCTATATAAATACATAGAATATTCTCTATATAATCTCAAAATCTTATACTAAATGTATTTTCTAAGGCATAAATTCAAAATAGAGCAAGCATTAGCTTAATGTTATATGTAAACCATAACTGAACAAGTACATTGTTTATCTGCACTAAAATATATTGCTTTACATTGGTAAACTCAAAAGTTATTCTTTGATTTATTTTCTTTATCTTTTTCTTCTCTTTGCTAATAGGGAACTGTGCACACCCTTGGGCTGATTTACTAAAGAAGTTGTGAATCTTCACATGATAAATTACGTGAATAATTACTTTAAATTATCCAATCATATGCAAATGAAATAAGTAAACAGGAATTAGCTTTTTACATGATTGGATCATTAATATTTACATAAATTATTGTGTTATGATTCTCAACAATTTTAGTAAATTAGCCTTAGCACCGTCTTTCCAGAAATGTGTGCAATTTGTAGTAAAGGAATACCATTTTTTTGTTCTAAAGCTACTGAAGACACTGAAAAAGACCTCCACTTCTTATTTTACACAGTGAATCAGTCTTGTGTTTATATATATATATATATACATATATATATATATATATATATATATATATATATATATATATATATATATATATATATATATATATATATATATTTCAGATAAAAATTATTCTCAAAACCATTCTTCTTATTAAATATATTTCTGCCCTATTTTTCAGGGTTCCTCTGAATAAGGGGAAGTCCATCCGACAGAATATGAGGGAAGCTGGAGTGCTGGACGAGTATCTGAAGTCTCATAAGATTGACATGTCAGACAAGTACAGGGGATATGCTGTTGCTTCTGAATCTATGTATTTCGATGTAAGTTTACAAAAAAAAAAAAACACATCTGATAGTTATTGTAGAACATTTTGGGTTGTACTCTCCAGCTGCACATATGCAACGGCATCATTTACCGTTTATGTTTCTTTTGTTTTACTTTACCTTTTCATTTTGAAATCTATTCCAGCTTCAGAGTTGAAAGAAGCACAGTATGGAGCACTGAGAAGAGTCACAGGACTCTCCAGAGCTCAATATGAAGCTATATATTTTTATGTTGGCTGTTGATTGGTGCTTTTTGTAGTGTAATAACAAGGCTTTATAATAAACCAGACATTCTCAACCAGTGTTCTGTAGAACCTCAGGGCTCCTTCAGAAGTTGCTAGGGGTTCCTTGAGCTATGGTTGGCTGACCTCCCATTTTATGGTTCCTGCATAGCTCTGGAGCCAACCACTGTAGAGGGCATTCTGTAATGGAAATTATTATTTTTTCCAATTGACTTAAAGTGGTTCTGCACCTAAAAAAAAAATATTAAAAGCCAGCAGCTACTAATATTGCAGCTGCTGACTTTTAATAAAATCACACTTACCTGTCCCAGGGTCCAGCGATGTCGGCGGCAGATGACGAGCGATCGCTCGTCTCGCTGCTGCCCCCGCCACCATCCTCTGTCAGGGAATCGGGAAAAGAAGCATTGAGGCTTCACTGCCCGGTTCCCTACTGCGCATGCGCGAGTCGCGCTGCACATCTCTTCTGGTCCCCCGCTGTGTCCTGGGAACTGTGTGTTTCCCAGAACACAAGGGGGGGCGGGGCGTCTGCAGGGGTCTGCGGCGGTCTGCCCGGAAGTGGGTGCAGATACCTGGATTATCCTGGTAACTGCACCCCCCTCCCCCCTGAAAGGTGCCGATTGTGGCACCGGAGGGGGGAGGGATCAGATTAGCGGAACTTCCCTTTTAGGGTGAAGAACCGCTATAAGCAGACAACATGCTATCTACAAGAAGGCATTCTTGTTTAATTTTCATATACATTTTATTTTTTAATTGCTTAGAATTCATTGTTGTATGCTCTTGCCCTGAACTAAAACACACAGATCTTGTTTTCATTGTCCATTACAGTCATGGTAATAACTGTTTTTATGAAATGAGCAGAAACTCATTAAAGTGTATCTAAAGCCCAATCAATTATTTTTTTTCATTTTCGATAAAGTGATGAGGAGTTACAACCACTGTCATTTTTGTATAGTTAGGAAAGCCTAATGAGAGTGCCAGACCAAAGAAATGCTAAAATCTTTTAATGCTGGTATTAGTTCGGAAAAAAAAAACAGCCAATGCAATTCGGAGTTCCAAGATCTCCCCCTTGATCAAGCCTCAAATATTGTATTTAGTTAGGAGGACTGCAAAATTACAAAAATTAAAGACATCAAAATAAAACATCCAATGATTAGTAATGGTAAGCTACAATATATTCCATTTTTGGTTTTGGGTTTAATATCGCTTTAATTATTTGAAGGGTGAACAGTGAAAAGTGCACACTGAAAAATGGGAAGATCGCTGAACCCCCAAATTTTGTTTGATGCTTTCTTGATATGAACCATCTCTAGTAGTAAAGATTCTTGGACTTTTAGGTCCTTGGTTGGTCCTTAATTAGATTTTCTATACCTGGATTCCAAACACTGGGTCCCCTGGTTAATGGGTATCCTGTTTTGTGCTAAGAGCAGCCTCACCAGAGCCATTGCACATTGTATAAAGATGTTTGACCTTCTTCAATCATTGGTTCCACCATCTCATACATATTCTAGGTTTTTATTGCTGCCTGTGTCTCTGTTAAGGAGATTTGCTTTCTGTGGGGCATTTTTATAAAATAGTAAATGTGACATTCCCCAAACATTCAATGCAAGTGTATTTACAGTAAATGAAAATAAATTAAATGAAAGGATCCACTTGCAGTAAATATTTAGTGAATGTCACATTCACTGCCTCATAAATATACCCCTATGTGACTTAGTGACCACTGTCACAGGACTGACAGTGGTGGAAAATTCAAAACTCTGGTCAACAAAACAGGAAAAAAGGTGTAATGTTCCAAATGGGGATCATTGTTCAAGGTTAGAATTGTCTAAGGTGAGAATGCGGAGTCATCTCTCCCATGGTGCACAGATGGTAGACAGATTGATAAAAAAGTATAATACCAATAGAAACAGCATCCATTCTTTACTAATCTTATATGAGCACAACAAGGAGAATTCGATCATGGAGCAGCTGCATGTGGCAATCAATCAGCTTCTATTTTATCTTTAATTTTCCAAGCTTAAAGCAGTTGTATGCCCTGAAAAAAAAAAAAAAAAAAGGCAAAGACATAATGAGCTAGTATGCATACTAGCTCATTATTATATTTTGGTGGATATTGCCAGGAAATGGAACACGCCCTGTCAGTATGCTGGCCATGCAATAATTGGGATGTTTTCAGCTTTCAGGAATTGTATACTGATCCTTTAACCGGTTCCCGACCGACGCACGCCGATGTACGTGTGGCACGGCCGCGATCGTCTCACGGAGAGGAAGAATGGGGAGATGCTAATGTAAACAAGCATCTCCCCGTTCTGCCTAGTGACATTGTCACTGATCATAGCTCCCTGTGATCGGCAGCTATGATCAGTGATGTGTCACAGCTAGCCCATCCCCTGCCCAGCTAGAGCCCATCCCTAGGACACACTTAACCCCTACAGTGCCACCTAGTGTTAACCCCTTCACTGCCAGTCACATTTACACAGTAATCAATACAATTTTAATCGCACTGATCGCTGTATAAATGTGAATGTTCCCAAAATCGCATGAAAATTGTCCGCCATAATGTTGCAGTCATGATAAAACTGACATCATTACTGGTAAAAAAAAAATATTACTAAAAATGCCATAAAACTATCTCCTATTTTGTAGACGCTATAACTTTTGCGCAAACGAATCAATAAATGCTTATTGCGATTTTTATTTTACCAAAATATTTACAAGAATACTTATCGGCCTAAACTGAGCAAAAAAAATTTTTCTATATATGTTCTTGGGGGATATTTATTATAACAAAAAGTAAAAAATAATGCGTTTTTTTCAAAATTGTCGCTAATTTTTTGTTTATAGTGCAAAAAATAAAAACCACGGAGGTTATCAAATACCACCAAAAGAAAGCTCTATTTGTGGGGAAAAAAAATAAATCAATTTTATTTGGGAGCCACATCGGGCAATTGTCAGTTAAAGCGACGCAGTGCCGAATCGCAAAAAATGCTCTGGTCTTTAGCCAGCAAAATGGCCCGGGGCTTAAGTGGTTAAACATAGGGCTGTGCATTATAATGCAGCAACATGAGGTGATGGTCATGGATGAATTGCACAACAATGGGCCTCAGGATCTCGTCACAGTATCTCTGTGCATTCAAAACACCATCAATAAAATGCTAAAATGCACCTGTGTTCATTGTCCATAGCATACGCCTGCCCATACCATAACCCCACCGCCCCGCCATGGTCCACTCGAGCCACAATGTTGACATCAGCAAACCGCCCACCCACACGAAGCCATACACACTGTCTGCCATCTGCCCTGTACAGTAAAAACCGGGATTCATCTGTGAAGAGAACACCTCTCCAAAGTGCCATACTCCATTGAATTGTGACCATTTGCCCACTCAAGTCGGTTACGACGACGAACTGCAGTCACGTCGAGACCCTGATGAGGACGATAAGCACGCAGATTAGCTTCCCTGAGATGGTTTCTGACAGATTGTGCAGAAATTCTTTAGTTATGCAAACTGATTGTTGCAGCAGCTATCCGGGCATCTGATCTCAAATGATCTTGGAGGGGAAGATGCTGGATGTGGAGGTCCTGGGATGGTGTGGTTACACGTGGTCTGTGGTTGTGAGGTCAGTTGGATGTATTGCCAAATTCTCTGAAACGCCTTCGGAGACGGCTTATGGTAGTGAAATGAACATTCAAGGGCAACAGCTTTGGTGGACATTCCTGCAGTCAGCATGCCAATAGCACTAATGCAGATTTAGATAGATTTGTGAAGAATATTTGAGAGAAATCGGCCTTTTGTGTACACAGAAAAAGTCATAGATCTTTAAGTTCAGCTCATGATAAATAGGGGCAAACACAAAAGTGTTGCGTTTATAATTTTGCTCAGTGTATATAGCTTATGCATCTACTGAACACAGGTGTAACAAGCTGAATTTTTTAATGGTCCTATCTTATTGGTTTTTTTTTGTAACTCCATGTGTAAATATTTTCAGAATGGAAAAAATAGGTACCAATGGAAGATCCCAAAAGCTTGCTTTTTAAAAGCTTTAGTAAGCTTAACTGTAAGGGCACTTTCACACTGAGGCGGGGGTTCATCGGCGGTAAAGAACCACTATTTTTCCATCGTTTTAGCTGCGCATTTCGGCCACTAGCGAGGTGCATTTAACCCCTGCTAGAGTCCAAAAAAAGGGTTAAAATCGCTGCAAAGCACCGCTGCTGAAGCCCTTTGCGAGTACTTCGGCAGCGCTGGCCATTGATTTCAATGGCAGGGGCATTTTAGGAGCGCTCTATTCACCGCTCCTGCAATGCCCTAAAGATGCTGCTTGCAGGACTTTTTTTCCCATCCTGCAAGCGCACCGTTCCAGTGTGAAAGCCCAAATGCTTTCAAACCAGGGTGGCAGGGGAGGTGTTTTCAGACACTTTACAGGTGATATTTTTAGCCCTTTAGTGAGCCTCAGTTTGAAAGTAGCCTAAATGTTGTTTTGGAAAGTTCTTCTTTAAGATTTTTAGTAGAAATTCAGCAATGCACTGAATAATGTGGACAGGTATTGTTCGAATTACATTAATGTTTGCAACTGAATTTGTGTACCATATATCTTTGATTGGCAGACTTATTACTATGGACCAATAAGTATTGGAACACCTCCTCAAAGTTTCCTGGTTCTTTTTGACACTGGATCCTCCAATCTCTGGGTTCCATCAACCTATTGCCAGAGCACAGCCTGCAGTGAGTATTACAATTCTCTAGTCATTTATTGTTTATTTTAAAGCAGTGGACTAGACCATAGTTGCAGATTTACTAGTCTACTATTTGAAGGCAGAACTGCAGGAGAACTGCTAAATACAATGTTGAAGTATGTATATAATTGTCTATCAAAAGCTTTTCAATTTTGTTTGGCTAGTCTTGTGATCCAGGCAATTCTGTGGCCAGGTCCTGTGCCCATCTGCAGACCGCATTGTAGTTATCCAATCCAGCGTACACTAGGAACCATCTGAGCTTACTGATTGGACATTAATAGAACTGCAAATCAGGAGATCCATTGATTCTTTACTTTAATAAGCATGTTCAGCCTGCAAAGCTGATATTACTGTACAATGTAACAGAGCACAAATTGGCTCAAAATGCAAGTCCTCATTCTCTCAGTATAGCGCATTTCAGTCCAGGCATTATAGAAGGTTGTTATCAACTGACCACAGTAAGCTCTCCTGCTTAGTGTGGTCAGTTTTTAATAGGAAAGCAGAGGGACTGGCAGGAGCACCAGGGATTTCCCACAAAGAGAACTGGATACTTTTTTTTACAAGTACATGGTACAGCAGTCACATATTAGGAATATGAAATGCTCAGGTAACAAACACTTCAATGAATATGTATGTATATGTACCGTATATGTATATATTCTGTATATACAGTATCTCACAAAAGTGAGTACACCCCTCATATTTTTGTAAATATTTTATTATATCTTTTCATGTGACAATGCTGAAGAAATTACACTTTGCTACAATGTATTGAGTATTGAGTGTACAGCTTGTATAAGAGTGTAAATTTGCTCTCCCCTCAAAATAACTCAACTCACAGCCATTAATGTCTAAACCGCTGGCAACAAAAGTGAGTACACCCCTAAGTGAAAATGTCCAAATTGGGGCCAAAGTATCAATATTTTGTATGGCCACCATTATTTTCCAGCACTACTTTAACCCTATTGGGCATGGAGTTCATCAGAGCTTCACAGGTTGTCACTGGAGTCCTCTTCCACTCCTCCATGATGACATCACGGCGCTGGTGGATGTTAGAGACCTTACACTCCTCCACCTTCCATTTGAGGATGCCCCACAGATGCTAAATAGGGTTTAGGTCTGGAAACATGCTTGGCCAGTCCATCACCTTTACCCTCAGCTTCTTTAGCAAGGCAGTGGTCATCTTGGAGGTGTATTGGGTCATTATCATTTAGGAATACTGCCCTGCGGCCTCATCTCCAAAGGAAGGGGATCATGCTCTGCTTCAGTATGTCACATGTTGGCATTTATGGTTCCCTCAATGAACTGTAGCTCCCCAGTCCCAGCAGCACTCATTCAGCCCCAGACCATGGCACTCCCACCACCATACTTGACTGTAGGCAAGGCACGCTTGTCTTTGTACTCCTCACCTGGTTGCTGCCACACACGCTTGACACCATCTGAACTAAATAAGTTTATCTTGGTCTCATCAGACCACACTACATGGTTCCAGTAATCCATGTCCTTAGTCTGCTTGTCTTCAGCAAACTGTTTGAGGGCTTTCTTGTGCATCATCTTTAGAAGAGGTTTCCTTCTCAGACAACAGCCATGCAGACCAATTTGATGCAGTGTGCGGCATAGGGTCTGAGCACTGACAGGCTGACCCCACACCCCTTCAACCTCTGCAGCAAAGCTGGCAGCACTCATACGTCTATTTCCCAAAGACAACCTCTGAATATGACGCTGAGCACGTGCACTAAACTTCTTTGTTCAACCATGGTGAGGCCTGTTCTGAGTGGAACCTGTCCTGCTAAACCACTGTAAGGTCTTGGCCACTGTATTGGAGCTCAGTTTCAGGGTCTTAACAATCTTTTTTTAGCCCAGGCCATCTTTATGTATAACAACAATTCTTTATTTCAGATCCTCAGAGAGTTAATTGCCATGAGGTGCCATGTTGAACTTTCAGTGACCAGTATGAGAGCAATAACGGCAAATTTAACACACCTGCTCCCCATTCACACCTGAGACCTTATAACACTAACGAGTCACATGACACCCGGGAGGGAAAATGGCTAATTGGGACCAATTTGGAAGTTTTCACTTAGGGGTGTACTCACTTTTGTTGCCAGTGGTTTAGACATTAATGGCTGTGTGTTGAGTTATTATGAAGGGACAGCACATTTACACTGTTATACAAGCTGTACACTCACTACTTTACATTGTAGCAAAGTGTCATTTCTTTAGTGTTGTCACATGAAAAGATATAATTAAAAAATTTACAAAAATGTGAGGGGTGTACTCAATATATATGGTATGAGATTGTGAGATTGGGACTTCATATACAATGTACCTCCAGAATCTTATGTTTGTATTTCAAGATAAAACAAGATTTAATATATAGTATAAACTGTTGCTTATCTTAAAGGGATTGTAAACCCTCAGGGGGTTTCACCTTAATGCATTAATGCAGTAGTTAATAGCTATACTTGCTAAAAGAAATCAATTTAATGTTTTTAAAGTATTTAAGTGCATTAAGGTGAAAAACCTTTTGTGCTGTAGCACCCCCCTAGACCCTCCTTTTTCCTTAACTAAGCCCAATCGTTCCAGCGTCAGGGATGAGCACAGCAGCTCCAGCTACTGTCTTGGGTCTGCATTGGATAGAGTGATAGCAGCTGTAGCCATTGGCTCCCACTGCTGTCAATCAAATCCAGTGACATGGGAGCCACAGGAGCCACACTGCTGTCTGTGTCAATGGACACAGCAGGAGGACTCGGGAGCATGCCCGCATGAGTGCCCCCTTGGAAAGCAGCTCTGAGGGAGCACTTGAGAAGAGGAGGAGCCAGGAGCACCATGGGGGGACCCCAGAAGAGGATGATGGGGGCCACTCTGTGCAAAATCCTTGCACAGAGGAGGTAAGTATAACATGTTTGTTAATAAAAAGAAATAAATAAGCTTTACAATCACTTTAACCGCTTGCCAACCAGCTGCCACAGTTATACTGCTGCAGGTTGGCATGGCTGCGCAAATCACCATAACTGTACGTAAGCTCTTTAAGACGCTAAAGCAGGAGCGCGTGTTCTTGGAGCCGACGCTTGTGCAATTGCCAGTGCTCGGCAGACATCGCGCCCTCCGGGCACCGGCGATTGCTCGTTACAGACGGAGAACGGGGATGTGTGTGTGTAAACACACAAATCCCGTTTCTCTCAGGGGAGAGGAGACAGATCGTGTGTTCATACTAAGTATTAACACCGATTGGTCTCCTCCTCTAGTCGGTCCCATCCCTCTACAGTTAGAACACACCTAGGGAACACAGTTAACCCCTAGTTTTAACCCCTTCCCTGCCAGTGACATTTATACAGTAATCAATCGCTATTTTTAGCTCTATTTTTGCTGTATAAATGTCAATGGTCCCAAAATAGTGTCAAAAGTGTCCGATCTGTCTGCCGCAATCTCGCAGTCCTAATAAAAATTGCAGATCGTTGTTATTACTAGTAAAAAATGTTTTACCAAAAATATGTAGAAGAATACATATCGGCTTAAACTGATGAAGAAGTTTATTTAACCACTTGCCGACCGCCTCACGCCGATGTACGTCATCAGAATGGCACGGGCAGGCATAAGCACGTACATGTACGTGCTTTGCCTCCCGCGGGTCGGGGGCCCGATCGGGCCCCCGCCCGGTGCCTGCGGCGGTCGGTTTTCGTTCGGGAGCGATCCCGGACGAGGGGACGGCCATTCATTCATGGCCACCCCCTCGCGATCGCTCCCGACGAATGGAAATCCCCGGTGACATCACTTCCTCTCCTGTAATGTAAACACAGGAGAGGAAGTGATGTATTCTCTCCTCCGTGTCGGTATTTTTCGTTCCGACACGGAGGAGAGCGGATCAGTGAGTTGCACCAACACATCCCACACACAGTAGAACATGCCAGGCACACTCACACCCCCCCTTTACCCCCCGATCACCCCCCCAATTACCCCTGCCCCCCAGTCACAGTGACACCAATGTCATTTTTTTTTTTTTTTTTTTTTTTTTTTGCATTGGTGTCATTTGTGACTGTAATAACTGTTAGGGCAGTTAGGGTTAGCCCCCTTTAGTTCTAATGTACCCCCCTAACCCCCCCAATAAAGGTTTAACCCCGTGATCACCCCCCGTCGCCAGTGTCACTAAGGCTGGGTTCACATTGCAGCGGTTTATGAGAACGAATGTGATTCGCACCGCACTGCAGTGCAAATCACATCCGATCTCTGTGCGATTCGAGTTCAGCCATTCGCCGCACCCGCCGCACCCGCCACACCCGCCGCACCCGCCGCAAATTCGCACGGGACCCTTTTTTTGGCCCGCAGCAGAATCGGATCGCATGGGTGTTCACACCATGCGATCCGAGTTTGCAGATCGCACTGCGATATGCGAACTGATCTGGGGGTGTCAGTAACATTTCACTGACACTCCCAGCAGTTCGCATAGGGCAGTGTGAACTGCCGCCGGGAGGCATGCGATGCGGGAACCCGCCGCGGATTCGCGGCGTTTCCGCATCGCTCCAGTGTGAACCCAGCCTAATAAGCGATCATTTTTCTGATCGCCGTATTAGTGTCACAGGTGACGCTAGTTAGGCAGGTAGGTATTTAGGTTCGCCGCAGCTTTTTATAGCGCTAGGGACCCCCATATACTACCGCATAAAGCCCCCTGATTGCCCCCTAGTTAACCCTTTCACCAGTGATCACCATATAACTGTTACAGGTGACGCTGGTTGGTTAGTTATTTTTTTATAGTTTCAGGGCACCCGCCATTTATTACCTAATAAAGGTTTAACCCCCTGATCACCCGGCAGGTGTCATTTGTGACTAATAACTGTTAGGGCAGTTAGGGTTAGCCCCCTTTAGTTCTAAGGTACCCCCCTAACCCCCCCAATAAAGGTTTAACCCCGTGATCACCCCCCGTCGCCAGTGTCACTAAGGCTGGGTTCACATTGCAGCGGTTTATGAGAACGGATGTGATTCGCACCGCACTGCAGTGCAAATCACATCCGATCTCTGTGCGATTCGAGTTCAGCTATACAGATAGTATGGCTGAATTCGTGTCGCACCCGCCGCACCCGCCGCAAACTCGCACGGGACCCTTTTTTTGGTCCGCAGCAGAATCGGATCGCATGGGTGTTCACACCATGCGATCCAAGTTTGCAGATCGCACTGCGATATGCGAACTGATCTGGGGGTGTCATTAACATTTCACTGACACTCCCAGCAGTTCGCATAGGGCAGTGTGAACTGCCGCCGGGAGGCATGCGATGCGGGAACCCGCCGCGCATTCGTGGCGTTCCCGCATCGCTCCAGTGTGAACCCAGCCTAATAAGCGATCGTTTTTCTGATCGCTGTATTAGTGTCACAGGTGACGCTAGTTAGGCAGGTAGGTATTTAGGTTCGCCGCAGCTTTTTATAGCGCCAGGGACCCCCATATACTACCGCATAAAGCCCCCTGATTGCCCCCTAGTTAACCCTTTCACCAGTGATCACCATATAACTGTTACAGGTGACGCTGGTTGGTTAGTTATTTTTTTATAGTTTCAGGGCACCCGCCATTTATTACCTAGTCTCACTAGTGTACCCCTAAATTTAGGGGTGTCTACTTTCTAAAATGGGGTCATTTGGGGGGGGGGGTTTGTGCCATCTTGGCATTTTATGGCCTTCAAAACTGTAACGCCCTTAGAAAGCCTGAAGGCGGTGCTTGGTTTTTGGGGCCCCGTACGCGGCTAGGCTCCCAAAAAGTCCCACATATGTGGTATCCCCGTACTCAGGAGAAGCAGCAGAATTTATTTTGGGGTGTCATTTCACATATGCCCATGGCATGCGTGAGCAATATATCATTTAGTGACAACTTTGTGAAAAAAAAAAAAAGTTTGTAATTTTCCCGCAACTTGTGGCAAAATATAAAATATTCCATGGACTCAACATGCCTCTCAGCAAATAGCTTGGGGTGTCTACTTTCTAAAATGGGGTCATTTGTGGGGGTTTTGTGCCATCTTGGCATTTTATGGCCTTCAAAACTGTAATAGGTAGTGAGAAGTGAACTCAAAAAATTACGCCCTTAGAAAGCCTGAAGGCGGTGCTTGGTTTTCGGGGCCCCGTACGCGGCTAGGCTCCCAAAAAGTCCCACATATGTGGTATCCCCGTACTCAGGAGAAGCAGCAGAATTTATTTTGGGGTGTCATTTCACATATGCCCATGGCATGCATGAGCAATATATCATTTAGTGACAACTTTGTGAAAAAAAAAAAAAAAAAAAAAAAGTTTGTAATTTTCCCGCAACTTGTGGCAAAATATAAAATATTCCATGGACTCAACATGCCTCTCAGCAAATAGCTTGGGGTGTCTACTTTCTAAAATGGGGTCATTTGTGGGGGTTTTGTGCCATCTTGGCATTTTATGGCCTTCAAAACTGTAATAGGTAGTGAGGCGTGAAATCAAAAATTTACGCCCTTAGAAAGCCTGAAGGCGGTGCTTGGTTTTCGGGGCCCTGTACGCGGCTAGGCTCCCAAAAAGTCCCACATATGTGGTATCCCCGTACTCAGGAGAAGCAGCAGAATTTATTTTGGGGTGTCATTTCACATACGCCCATAGCATGTGTGAGCAATATATCATTTAGTGACAACTTTGTGTAAAAAAAAAAAAAAAATTTTTTTTTTGTCATTATTCAATCGCTTGAGGCAAAAAAATAAAATATTCAATGGGCTCAACATGCCTCTTATCAATTTCCTTAGGGGGTCTACTTTCCAAAATGGGGTCATTTGGGGGGGTTTTGTACTGCCCTGTCATTTTAGCACCTCAAGAAATGAGATAGACAGTCGTAAACTAAAAGCTGCGTAAATTCCAGAAAACGTACCTTAGTTTGTAGATGTGACAACTTTTGCGCAAACCAATAAATATACAATTATTGACTTTTTTTTTACCAAAGACATGTGGCTGAATACATTTTGGCCTAAATGTATGACTAAAATTGAGTTTATTGGATTTTTCTAATAACAAAAAGTAGAAAATATCATTTTTTTTCAAAATTTGCGGTCTTTTTACGTTTATATCGCAAAAAATAAAAATCGCAGAGGCAATCAAATACCATCAAAAGAAAGCTCTATTTGTGGGAAGAAAAGGACGCAAATTTTGTTTGGGTACAACATTGCATGACCGCGCAATTACCAGTTAAAGCAGCGCAGTGCCAAAGTGTAAAAAGACCTCTGGTCATTTACCAGCAAAATGGTCCGGTCTGAAAGTGGTTAAAAAAAAAAACGTGCAATTGTCAGTTAAAGCGTCACAGTGCAGTATCGCAAAAAATGGCCTGGTCAGGAAGGGGGCAAATCCTTCAGGGGCTGAAGTAGTTAAAGTGGAATTAAACCCTGCTTTCCTTTTCATTCAAGGAGTTGCTGTATATATGATCAGTTATGACACCAGCCATTTGATGGTTTGACCAACAGCACACACAAATGTGACGGCATTCTCGGCATACTGGGGATGTAACTGTTTTTTGCAACTGTTAAATCAATGGGTTTGGATCTGCTTTAAAGCCTTGGATGACAAAAAGATTCTCTCTGTAAAAAATTAAAATCACAAGAATCACAATTTTTTTTTATGGCTAGGATGAACTATGTATAGTTAACAAACACTATAATTGACCTATATTTTTCTACAACTTCACATAGGAATTGTGCTTTGGTGATTCAGCAGTCTTGTTATGAATTTTGCTATTTGATCCTAAGGCCTCTTGCACACTGCAGCTTGAAAAAGCTCAGTGCAGCTTTCTTTGGTTTTTTACTAAGATAAAATAAACCCCATTAATTGTAATGTGCCTATGCACACAGGCCCATAAATGTGAAAACGCTCGCAAATACGCACAAATACATACCAAAAAAAAGTCTGAAAAAGTAGATGCCCAAACAAAAGTATCATGTGCAAGAAGCCTTACAAGTGAAATGCATGCATTTAAGAAATATTATAAATAAATGAATGACTGGAACATGTTTATGATTATGATAATGTGGTAACCTTTTCAGCAAACCATCATACATTTAACCCAAGCCAGTCCTCCACTTACTCTTCTAATGGACAGCGATTCAACATGGGATATGGTGGTGGGAATGTTGCCAGCAGTGTTACTGGAGTGTTTGGTTATGATACCGTCTATGTAAGTAACATATAACTAATCTATCTATCTATCTATCTATCTATCTATCTATCTATCTATCTATCTATCTATCTATCTATCCATCTATCCACCTATGTCACAGTATAGAGTGGACGCCTTGTGGCACAGAATCTCAGAACTGCCTTGGATTCAATGTACCAAACCAAGAGGAAAGAGTCTGTAAAGAGACAAAGGTCAGGACTGATATTTAGGCTGAGTCAAAGGCAGAAGATCCAGGAAGGTAGTAGACAGGCAGTCTGAGAACAATAACTAAAACGCATACTAAGATTTTAACACAAGAATACATTTCATAAAACAGGAGCATTTCAATGAAATGTCCATGTTACCTCCATATTCACTTTGGCTGTGCCAAAACCTGGGTGCTGCTTGTTATTCATGTCATTCAGGAATGGCTAGGTGCAAGAATAAGTATTTCCTACACACACTTCTTCTATGTAAATATGGTGTGTATGTGTCAAAAAAGAAAAGAAAAATTGCATCGCTATTACAGTGAAAAAGCTGGTACATTAGTTCTGTGCGAATGAGGCAAAATTGATCATTCTCCTTTTATTTCTTCTACAGGTCAAATGTTATTCATGCATAAAGTATAGCAGCTTAGAAAAATACTGCATTATGGCCACTAGATGGAGCTAAGGTTCATGGAAAATTAATACTGATCTTCAGCTCCTTCTAGCGGCTGTAATGTGGTATTTTCATGAAATTCTCTATTTTTTAATAAATGAACAACAAATGATCTGTAGAGGAAATAGAAGGTGAGCATTTGATTTTTTCTAACTAAACTAGTGACAGTAATGGCTAAATAATTATCATGACAATGTTTTTTTAAGTAACACATTGGGATATTTATAAGGTGAAATGGGAGGACAACAAGCAAAGATTTTTGTACACTATTCATATTCCTCCTGTTTTATCCACATTGGACACAGAGGGTCATAAACCACCAGAACTCAGCGTATTTTTGCATCCAGGAGTCACAGGTGTTGGTTTAAGCCATCAACTTGTACGAATCCGCTTCATTTGAGGCAATAACAACATTGGCTCTGTGGATTGATGTCAGTGCTGGCACCAATGGGTGGTATATCCATCCATCCTTGGCTTCACAGCCACAGCACCCTGTAACTAGCTATAGGTAACGAGCTCTAAGTATGCTACTGGCAGTAACGCCCCCCATCCTTCTTTGATATAGTTATGTTCTATACACACCCTGAAGTTCCTCTAGTGTACCTATCAATTTAGTGTAACCTACCATTAGGCTCCTGCCTGCTGTACAAGCACTATTTGTGTTAGTGGAAATATAATTTACAAATGATTTTATGGCATTGCATTTTCATTAGATTCAAGGACTTACCATCACAAATCAAGAATTTGGACTGACCATTACAGAACCCAGTGGTAATTTCTACTATTCTCCATTTGATGGTATATTGGGATTGGCCTATCCTGGTCTGTCTGTGGGTGGTGCCACCACTGTGATGCAAGGAATACTACAGGAGAATCTCTTGAATCAGCCTCTTTTCAGTGTCTACCTTGGCAGGTATGATGAACGTGCATGTCTTGGATAAATAAATTATATTTGGTTTGAATGTGTGTTTTATGTCTTTAAGTCCTAAGTGACAACTGGCAAAAGCTCTTATGGTAATTCAGTTATTTCCTTCTTAACATTTTTTAAGAGCTGTGGTGGGGGCATTAACTGATTTTTGAGGATTTACCTTCAATAATGCATGTGTATTTCAGTCTATGATACTCCTCTAAAATAAAAATAAATAACAGCAAATCCACCAAAGACATGAAGCAAAGAACAAAAGATTCTACTGATATCTTAACTAGAGGCCACCTTAGATAATTGTGACGCAATTTGTTGTACACCACCAGTAACACCTGTTGCTGGTGGTATCTACTAAACAGTGAAACAGCTCTGAATAGAAGATTTCACAATGTGCCATAGGCCTGCATCATGGCGCTGTAGGGCAGAATAAACAGTTCTGAGTAAGTAACAAACACTTTTTAACACGGATCAGTGCATTTTTGAAGCATGAAAACTCAGTAATAGTGCATAGGTTATATTTTGATCACTAATAGCATTTCTGTTTTTTTTTTTTTATATATATATAATCTTCATTTCTACTTTTTTGAGAATTCAGTCAGCAGTACTTAAAGAGGAGTCTCCTGTGTAAAAATTAAAAGTCAGCAGCTACAAAAACTGTCAGAAGATTGCGAGGAGGGGGATGGGGAGGAGAACCTCTGCCTCCAATAGGGTTGCCACCTCATCTCTTTAAACCCAAACGCACATGAATTACACAGGTTCTGAGGCTAATTTAGTGCAGATAAAGCACCAAGTGAGTTTAATTACCACCTTAATAACCACAGAACCTGAATAATTAATATTTGATCAAAGATTGTATGGCTCAGAGCAGTGGGAAACAAAGCCTTACTTTGGAAATTTGCATACACCAATAGACAAACGGTCATCGGATAAAAGCAGCCGGCAACTCCATACCATCAAGTGTATTTATTTTCAAGCCTTCACAGTGAGTACAGTCAGCAGCAGAATAGTTTCGCAATAAGCCTTGTTCACAGCCAACCTTTGTAATTAATATGTGTTTTAGTTTAAAGGGATGAGGTGGCAACCCTAGATTCCAACCGCCTAGAGGATAGAAGCAGAAGTCAGAGTGGGAACCTGTCAAAATTGGGTCCCCCCTTCTCAAAAGTGCAATTACTGAAAGAAGCGCGGGCTAGGATGTTGTAAAGTGGAACTTCCCCTTTTGTGTGGAGCTCTTTTTTAAATAAAAACTCTAACCAGACATTGGATAAAGTATAGCTGACAGCAACAATTGACAGTGTAAATATTGATGCAAAGCAATCACAATTCTGTTACATTTTTTATTATTTGCTTTAAACTTCTCTTACTAGCACCAGATGAAACAATGTCATAACATTATTTATTATTCTGGAACGGCTACAACACTTAGCTGCCTTGTGACTCCTTACTCCTGCATATGTGGAGAGTTTTACATTTTAGCTTGTCTAAACCATAAAACCGTAAAACAAAATAGAGCTCTCATTATGCAATGAGATTTTCTTTTTTTTTTTACTTTACTATTGTTCAGTTTAGTGCTGTAAAATAGGGGTTAACCCACAGGGAATTCCTGAGGCTTTCAGAAAAAAATGTTTTACTAATTTGTTAATTTTAACTAACCAAAAAAAGGAATAGTTTGTAATAACGTGTAACAAAACATGTCTTTTAAATTAAAATCATTAAATAACTTCATAATCCTTCGGACTGCAAAGTAAATTTTAGTATCACAAAAAAGGGGACAATTTTAATCTTTGCTTGTCTAAAATTTGTAAAAAAAAAAACGAATATTTGAAAATAATGCCACCAAAAGAAAACATAGTTGTCCCCACAAATAAACACAAACCATATGTTTCACTTCAGTATTGTAACCAATGACAAAGTTATTTATACACTATAAAACTGTAAAACTAGTATGTAAAAAGCTTGTTAACATAATGGTTGTTATATTGTACTTAATGTTATATTATACCACACCATTCTTAAATGTCTTTCTTTTGCAGCCAATCTGGTGAGGTTATTTTCGGAGGCGTGGATTCCAACCTTTACACTGGCCAGATCAGCTGGGCTCCATTGTCTAATGCTCTGTACTGGCAAGTTTCTCTTCAAGAGTGAGTTTTCTTTTTAATGTTTGTTGTCTGCCTACGAGAGACCTCTGTTTTTTGCCAGCTTTAGCACCTGTGTTGATGGCAGTGGCTGGTGCTCAATTTTCAGCCAGCCAACCTACCACATAACCCCCCCTGGCAGTTGCTCGATTGATCGATGATCGCCCTACCATTGCTCGATCGCTTGTCTGTCACCCATTATCAACACAGCCCCACCTTTACCCTATCCAGTTCATGGCTTTGGGAGCTTCCCACCCCCCCCGCATCTCCTGAGTCCCGGCGGTCGCTTCAACTCACAGCCAATCAGGAGTTAGAATTCACTGCCAATCGGGTCTGAGGACTCCCAGCCAATAGGGTCTCAGGACCCGCTTCCCAATTGGCCAGAAAGATAATGAGGAATTCATTAGCAAATATTAATTTACTAATGTCACACAACTGGATGGGCTCCGGGTGCAGTGTTCTGCACCCCAAGCCCACCCTTTTTGAAGCCAATTAGAGCCTCTGGCTCTAATCATGTGCTTCGGGAAAAAAAAAAAACATTGTAAACCATGCGCCCGGTGCCCTGCATGTAGATTAGGGATTGGGCGCATAGATTAGGGGGGCGGCACCCCTGTGCCCCTGCACCCTGCATGAGCAGCTGCCACTGGTTGATGGATGCTTGTTCATTTTAAGCAGGTTTTGTATTCCCATGCAAATCTATGGCAATGAAGAAACATCTCGGACTAGGTCAAATGCAGGTCAGAAGGAGATTAACAGCTATCAACTAAATACACCTGTTGGTGAAATCTGAATGATCTCAGAACTGTCCTAAAGTGGCAGTAAAGACTTTTTTTTTCTTGTACCTACAGGTAAGCATAAAATAAGTATTTCCTGTAGGTATAGTGAATCACTGCAACCTTGCACTGTTTAGAATATATTCACACTGCATGCAGCCGGTGACGTTACCGGTGCATGTACTCTGAAGCGACGGCATACTTGTGCCGTCCCTTCAGATCTCCGTGACGCGACAATGACTCCCACAGGTATGCATGGGAGTGACGTCATCACATTTTGGCAAATCAGATGGCCATAGCACCTGAACCTGGAAGGAAGACTGGGTGAAGATGGAAGCCCTGTCAGCAGTGACAGTGTGCTGCTGGAGGGCTTCATTCAAAGTAATTCTTAATGTGCTTGTATGCAATGCATACAAGCACATTATGCCATTGTCTTGCAGGTTTATAAAAAAATAAAAACTGTGGTTTACTACTGCATTAAACTGATGCTAAACTAAAAAAAATTACATAAGCACAAAGCCCATCGACACAGGTTCTTAGTTATCTAGCTCTGCATGGAGATGTTGAGCAAAAGTCGTTCTGCTAAGGCACAGTAATTGAGATTTACAGTGTTTTAGATGGAAGAAGCAGAATTTGGTATACAATTTTTGTGGTGGGACTTTTTGACTGCAGCAAGAGGTGTCTTTGGAGGAGAAACTGGAGTTTGTTTGCTAGAAAGGGTTAGAGGGAAAAGACAACTGTATGTGCTGGAGGGGGGGCGGGGGGATCTATAAAGAGAATGACCAAAGTGTGTGCTGGAGGTGGGATCTTACAGGAGAACAATCAATGTGTGTGCTGGAGGTGAGATCTTACAGTGGAAGACCAATTTGTGAGCTGGTAGTGTGATGTCAATTGGAAGGAGCCAGGTAGTGGCAAAATTCCTTTGTGACGAAAATGAAACTCAGACTTGGGCATTATTCTCTATAGGAAAATTAACTTGAGTTGTTAAACTAAACCATGACCATTATTATAGTAAGGATGATTTGTTTTTACTGACATAATGTTTATTTGTACAGATTCTCCATTAATGGACAAGCTACTGGCTGGTGTAGCAATGGTTGTGAGGCCATTGTTGATACTGGAACCACCCAGCTGAATATTCCTTCTCCATACATGCAACAACTGCTTCCATACCTTGGTATTCAGTCACAGAATGGAGGAGTAAGAATACATTTATTAGGAAATATAAAATAGGCTATTCATAATTTTAGTCTTACAAATATTTTTTGCTGTTGTCCTAATCCTTGGTTCAATAAAAGGCATTGATAGGAAGAATATATTTTTATGTCCCTATTTAAAGAAAAGTAATTTATATGCTATAAAATGAATTGTACTTGTATTGGCTTAGCTTTTAATATTATTTAATTGTATTTGTATTTTTACTAACTTGGCCTTACATTGTGTCTGTTTTTCTTTTTTTTAAGTATGCTGTGAACTGCAACAACCTTCAGAGTATGCCTACTCTTAGCTTCACCATCAATGGTGTTTCCTTCCCATTGTCTCCTTCAGCTTATATTATTCAGGTATGTATGTCATTTTTGCTAGAACATTTGTGCACGCAGAACAAGACATCACTAAATAAATGGAAAATTAAGACAAAAAATGTGTATTTATGCCATTACACCTTGATAAGGACTCTGACTGGTTCTTGGCATTATATGTTGGGATTTATCAAACCTTTCCTGATTCATGAAAAATGTACCATATTTATGTTTGTGATTTGGAAACAGAGGTTGTAAAATTCACAACCTAATGAGATCAGGAGGTATACACTTCAAATAATCTTTGCTACAAAAGTATGGATTTCTCTATCGCTTCATACAATCAAACTACCTAAAGAGTTTCCTGCAGCACCTTTTCTGCTGCGAACATCTGCAACACAGACCTATATATTTCACATCCTTAACATTACATTTCCCATCCAAACAAAAAAGTAGCTTTTTTAGCACACATGTTACAATACTAAAACTATATTGCACGTGATCACTGATCACATGATAAATAGATACAAAGTTTGTTAAGATTAAAATTAGTATGAAATGCCAAAGCGACACAACAAATTATATTTTCAACACTTTCAATACCTAGATGTAAGTTTAGTTTAGATGTAACCATAAATAATGGCCCCAGAATTATACCTCTCCCTCTGATGTGTATCCTGGGGTTACCTGTGTATGTGTATGGTGGTGGGTACCATCAATTGTTTTAATTTTTTTTGTATTTTATCCAACTTTATTTTTTAATTTTATAGATATATATATATATATATATATATATATAGATATATATATATATATATATATATATATATATATATATATATATATATATATATATACAGATTTTTCTTTTCTCACCCATCCTGAGTCTTTAGATGTCTTTGAACTTCAAACTTTTTTTCAGGCCAGGAAGGAAATGTTTAAAAGTTTACCCAAGTTGAAGTACAAATAAATCTTTTGGGGTTTATGCCGGGTGGGGGGTTAACATTTTTAGCTAAACTTTCATCACATTACATGTATGCATATGGTCAGGGTATTCCAGTGTGTAGGCACCACATTCTGACTTTTTAACAGCTATCTCTGCATTGTTTTTCATATGCTGGGGTCTGGTAATGTTTATAAAAAATGATTACATTCTTCTTTTAATCTTTTTAGGAGAACGGATATTGCTATGCTAACTTCCTTAGCATCAGCTTGCCAGCTTCAAATGGAGATCCACTCTGGATTCTGGGAGATGTTTTCTTGAGGGAATATTATTCAGTCTATGACTTTGGGAACAACCAAATTGGCTTTGCTACTGTGGCATAGATTGAATAAAGATAACACGGTGCTTTGAAATGGCAAATTACATCATAACACCTTGAAATATGCAGAACAGCCCTGAACAGATCATGTTACTTTACATAGTTCTTTATATTTTCTATGCTGTTTCTGACAATAAACTGGATATACAATAAATTGCATTTTTTCTTTCTGTTTCCTATTATCATTGATAGAAATTGATGGTCTCTCATCCAATATGTTTGTCAAAAAAAAAAAAAAAAAAGATATATCTCAGTATATATACAGGTAGTGACTGCAAAGTTCAGAGCTGTGACTACTGAACACACCATGTAACAATACACAGACCTTTTTCACCTTTTGAAAAACTATGCTTGGGGTCGCAGGCTCCTTCTGACCCAATCTCAACCATTTATGCTCTACCGCTGTCTGTCTTAACTCCAAGAGTACCATACAACATGAGTAGGCTGAGTGGGAAAGGGAATTGGGGAGTACAATCTCACAGGAGGACTCCAGAAAGGCATTCATGTGGACACGTAAAATGTCCTAAATAGTAAAGTACAAGAAAAACCCTTTAAACTAATAGCAAGATGGTATCAATATCCGCTTTGGCTGCACAGAATATTTCCTCAAAAAGTCAAATATCTGCTGGAGATATCAAACAAACTTGGGCACATTGCTCCATTTGTGGTGGACATGCCCACAAATTGTACCCAAATTGTAGACCAAGAAGGGACTCTTGTGCTTTTGTTTGTCGGCCACAAGGCCTGTAATATCAAGATTTTGGAGATCTCCTGACACTCCAGGAATAGAGTGTAGCGGAAATGCAATATTTACAGAGAATGGAAGATTTGAAGATTTGACCACAATGATAAATGACAACAGCGAGACATTTCTCACAGTATGGTCCCCATGGAAATCTTTCTGTGCATCCTTGAAGATGAAGGAGTTGTTAGAAGTGGGCTACATAGTAAATTAGTTAATTGGGGCAGGGGGGCATGTGGTGGAGATGATGGGAGAGAGGAGAGAGAACTATTTTTCCTTTTTTCTCTATTCCCTGAGTGCCTTGGGGCTTATGGTAGAGTGTGGTAGATTTATTTAGGGCTAGAGGGATACGTAACTGAAGATTAAGTGAAAGATTGTGTTTGTGGTAATATTGATGCAAAACTTCAATAAAAATCATAGTGAAAAAGAAATAATATAGACAGTCTCAGAAATTACTCTAAAAACATAATTACAGGGAAAAGATATTAAAAAGAGACAAAGAAAAAATATCCACTTGATCCGTAAATTGAAAAAGAGTACTACAAATGGAGTCTCATCGTTGCTATTTGAATAGCCTTTCGTATAAAAAACATAAAGGTATTCAAGTCCAAGGCAAAGTTATGTCTAGAAAGGGGTAAGTCTACAATAATATAAAAATCCTAGTTAATGGTGAGATTAGTAAAATCAAGACAAGACAAAAAGTAGCACTTTAATCCATTATTCAAATGCTACCCTTACTTCCTAGCAACAACCTATTTAAAACTGATTTCTATAAATTATGTAAAAGCTTAATTCAAAGAAAAAGTATTTGGTGGGAAATCCAAGGAAATAACTTATTTACATACCCCAAATCTTTTTTGTAAACTTTTCAACTGCGAGGGTTATCTGTTTAATGCTCTGTGAATACAATGGCGGCTTATGTGGCTGCTAATGTTATAATACAAAAACAGAACTATGTAGAAGAATATATGATTATATTTGTGGGAAAAAGACAGGGATCACACAGGGGTCAACCACTCCGTACTCAAGACACAATGTGGGTGCACTGGATCGTGCCACTGGCTAAGCACCGGCCTACACCCTGTATGAATTATTGGAACTGTAGACAGGTGAGCCTGATCATGTTCCAGTCTCCTGTTCAAACTAGGGAAGACTATTGACAAAAAACACAGTTACTTCCAGCACTAATAGGTCTTCAAAGGTGTGGAGTAACAGATGTCAGATAAAATGGTGGTGTAAAAGGTATATATGGTATCCAAAACTGGGTGGATGCTACCTTCCTCAGATGGGGTAATACGAAAGGAACTACAAGAAAAACAGAAATGGAAGGCGCGCATTCCTAGTGCATTACAAAACATAATTTAATAATAAAAATGTTTTATATAAAATAAAAATTCAACAAAATTCAACTGACAAAAGGCCATAAAAGCAATACATGGACATGCATGGAAATGGGGTACAGCTAAGGCGTTTCTGGGGTGCACCTCCTTCCTCAGTACTAGGATAGTCTCATACACCATGGGCAATGGCTTTAATAGGGAATGGTGGAATTGATATTTGTGTGTCAGAAAAAGCCACTCCCTCAAAGGAAAAAAAATAAAAAATAAGAAAATGTAATCCATGTCAAAGACCTATAACCAAAAACCAAAACCAAAAACCCCATCATAAATACACAAAGAAATAAATAAATAATGATAATTCATTTGGATCCATGATATATTACACATTATTATTTATATTTAGTCAGATGAATACAAGTGTAGGAACACATACACAAAAAAGGATGCAGGATTGATAATTGGGTCAATCCATGTCTCACCTCTACATGCCTGAAGTGGCTGTGGGGGGGAGGGGGGCGGATTGGGCACTAAGAGGTGTCTAAAAAACCACTCACGAGTATCACCTGACGGGAAGCTTCAGAATTGCCAGGAACGCAGTAAAGAACCCCAACAGATGCCAGCAGGATCATCCACAGTGTAGTGCGCTGATCAGTGGACACCCGGTGTTACACAGGAACCTTACCAGACCCCAGGGAACCAGTTCAGTGCCAAGGGGAATCCAATTCCTGGAAACTTAGGAAGACACCTGATGACACGTGACATCACTTCTGGGGTGGGAGCAGTACAAAGGTGTCCCCATGGACATGAACGGGCAAAGATAGATGGAAGAAAAATAAAAAAAAAGTTTTCAAAAAGTTAATTAAAAAATGCAAAAAATAACAAAAAAATTCTAACAAAACTTGACCACTAGGAAATAGTAAATTAATAAAAAAATAAATAAAAAAAAATGTATTAAAAAATGTTTTATTACGAAAAATTTTGCACAACGATAATAATGATTCCCCAATGTATAACAATTAATAAAAAGCACTGAGCCCTGGAGTACGCGAAAGCCGATCTTACAAAAAATTCTATGAAAGTTTGTTGCTATAGTAATCGGTAATCAATAGGAGCTAGTCTTTAAGAACAATGGTAAATTCAAAAAAAAATTTGAATACTAATAATATATAAATACAAATATGAAAATAAAGAAAAATTTAAATAAAGACAAAAATGTGCACAAATACTTGGATGAAAAGGAAGAAAAGAAACCAAAGAAACAGGACATGTTGGTATAATGAGCTGCTGGAAGGACAGCCACATCAAGGCAAAAACAGAATAAAAACAGAAGGAGGAAGAGGACCAGGGGTCACATAAGAGTCTGAACATCCAACCCCACATTCAGGCCCCTAGGTGATAAGGCTCCTAAGCAATGTATCCAAAAGGTTTCTCTTCTACAAAGTCTCCAAAAGTATCTGCCAGTATCGGAATCCTCACCCATAACCAGTGATGTAACTAATGGAGTTAAAGTAAATGGCGTTATTTAACGCCGTTACTTTAGAGGGTAGCAAGTAATCTAACTGATTACTCTTCCCCTCATGGTAACCCCGGTCCCATTACTTGTTACCGTACCGTAATGACATCTATCGCCACTAGGAGGGCACCTGCCGTGATCCGCGGAGCGCTCAGCGGCCTCAGTCTTAGGAAAGGCCGTGGCTTCGGCCTAGCTCCAGAGTGGTGGCCATCTTGGGGCACCCTCCGGCCATTTACAATGTGATTAATCCATCAAATGATGACGCCGGTTCCTCTCTCCCCTCTGTGTACAGATCTGTACAGTGGAGGGGAGAAATCGGATGGCAGCAGCACTGTGGGCTACATCTGTATTGCCCACAGCGCTGCTCTGTGACAATTGCAGTCACAGCCACCCCTCCATACCCTGCCAATGCTCTGCAATACTCTGCCAATACTCTGCAATACCCTGCCAATACTCTGCAATTCCCTGCCAATACTCTGCAATTTCCTGCCAATACTCTGTAATACCCTGCCAATACTCTACAATTCCCTGCCAATACTCTGCAATTCCCTGCCAATACTCTGCAATACCCTGCCAATACTCTGCAATTCCCTGGCAATACTCTGCAATTCCCTGGCAATACTCTGCAATACCCTGCCAATACTCTGCAATTCCCTGCCAATACTCTGCAATACCCTGCCGATACCCTGCCAATACCCTGCAATACCCTACCAATACTCTGCAATACCCTGCCAATACCCTGCAATACCCTGCAATACTCTGCCAATACTTGCCAATACCCTGCCAATACTCTGCAATACTCTGCCAATACTCTGCAATACCCTGCCAATACTCTACAATTCCCTGCCAATACTCTGCAATTCCCTGCCAATACTCTGCAATACCCTGCCAATATTCTGCAATACCCTGCCAATACTCTGCAATTCCCTGCCAATACTCTGCAATACCCTGCCAATACCCTGCCAATACCCTGCAATACCCTACCAATACTCTGCAATACCCTGCCAATATCCTGCCAATACCCTGCCAATACTCTGCCAATACTCGCCAATACCCTGCCAATACCCTGCCAATACTCTGCCAATACTCTGCAATACCCTGACAATACTCTACAATACCCTGACAATACTCTGCAATACCCTGACAATACTCTGCCAATACTCTGGAATACCCTGACAATACTCTGTAATACCCTGCCAATACTCTGCCAATACCCTGCCAATACTCTGCAATACCCTGCCAATACTCTGCCAATACCCTGACAATACTCTGCAATACCCTGCAATACCCTGACAATACTCTGCCATACCCAGCCAATACTCTCCCCTCTGTGTACAGATCTGTACAGTGGAGGGGAGAAATCGGATTGCAGCAGCGCTGTGGGCTCTGTGACAATTGCAGTCACAGCCATCCCTCCATACCCTGCCAATACTCTGCAATACTCTGCCAATACTCTGCAATACCCTGCCAATACTCTACAATTCCCTGCCAATACTCTGCAATTCCCTGCCAATACTCTGCAATACCCTGCCAATATTCTGCAATACCCTGACAATACTCTGCAATTCCCTGCCAATACTCTGCAATACCCTGCCAATACCCTGCAATACCCCGCCAATACTCTGCAATACCCTGCCAATACCCTGCAATACTCTGCCAATACTCGCCAATACCCTGCCAATACCCTGCCAATACTCTGCCAATACTCTGCAATACCCTGACAATACTATACAATACCCTGACAATACTCTGCAATACCCTGACAATACTCTGCCAATACTCTGGAATACCCTGACAATACTCTGTAATACCCTGCCAATACTCTGCCAATACCCTGCCAATACTCTGCAATACCCTGACAATACTCTGCCATACCCAGCCAATACTCTGCAATACTCTGCAATACCCTGCCAATACCCTGCAATACCCTGCCAATACTCTGCAATACTCTGCAATACCCTGCCAATACCCTGCAATACCCTGATAATAGTCTGCCATACCCTGACAATACTCTGCCATACCCAGCCAATACTCTGCCATACTCTGTAATACCGAGCCATACTCTGCGATACCCAGCCGTACCCAGCCAATATTACAGTGGGGGTGATGACATGGATATTACAGTGGGGAGATTGTGGATATTACAGTGGGGACTATATGGTGGTGGAAATTTCACAGGTTTTTGCATATTCAATTATTATTTGCTGATCTGAAAAAATGATCTGATCCATGACTCTGATCCGAGGAACGATCCGATCCCTGAGTTTGGGGGGGACAGATGTACAGAGGGGAAACAGATATATGTGTGTGGGGGATGACAGATGTGTAGTGGGGTACAGAGGGGGAACAGATATATGTGAGGGGGGGAAAGACGTGCAGGGGGGTACAAAGGGAAAATAGACGTGCAGGGGGGAATGCGCCCCTTGCTTACAGTAATACTAAACCTGCCCCTTAGAATATAAAAAAAAGTCACAGTTACTTTGCTGAGTAACTAATTACTTTTCCAATGTAGTAACTGAGTTACTAACACAATTACTTTTTGGGAGAAGTAATTTGTAACTTAACTAATTAATTTTTTAAAGTAAGATGACCAACACTGCCCGTACCTGGATCTCTATACCCTTTTGTTATCCAATAACTTGAATATAAGCCTTCAAAATGGGCACTTTAGTTTTTAAGGTTTGGGTCCCATAGACTTTAATAGGGTTTGCGATTCAGGTCTGAACTTTTGCAATGTTCGAATATGGGTGGTGTTTTGCCAACTCTAGCTGACACCAGTCCAGGACCAACTGTGCCCAAAGGGAAGGTGTTTGTTCCAAAGGGCTCAAACAGGGAGGGGCTGTTAAACAGATTTTAGGCTAAAATGCCAATCAACATGGTCAGATAGCAATATTTATTGACCCAGAACACAGATTTAGTCAGTCTTAATCTCTTTGGACACCTGATGCGGAAAATAAGTCTTCCTTTAAATGGCTGATCACAAATACTCCACTGTTGGGCGTGGTTTTTGAGTGGAAACGATTGGGTGAGTCTACAACCTGGCTGCCCTGGTCCACAAGTCCACCTGCCAGAATACACAGCTCATTATAAAAGGGCTGGGAATTGTTACAGGAAGCTCCTGTCCTATAGATTTTAAAACTTTGTGGATTGGTGAACTGACAGGCTGTTTTTCTGTGTGAGAGATTGCGTGGTGGATTCACCTATCAGACTGTGAACTGTTTAGGCTGGGCAAAAGCCTGCTGTAGAGACGCTGATGTATTTGATAAAGTAAGCAGGACTTTTCTTCTTTATGTTAAAAGTGAATAATATTTAATTTAATTTGGTACATACGAAAAAATTAATGACCAGCATACCTCAAAGAGACTGTGATGTATGGTGCCTTCCTTTCATAGAGCTACCATGTGAACACAGCCCTTGTCACAATTTGCATTGAAAGCCTGCATACGTGTGCAGATAAATGCACAAGCATGATCACAAACAAACCCGTGCTGCCTCCATTACATTTTACACTGTAGGCGGGGCCTAGGCCAGACCCTATGAGTTTCCTCTTTTGTATACAAGCCTATTGCTTTCACCCAGCAGCTCAGATCGTGGACTGCCTACCCACACTTTGAAGAAATGGCTACAGATACACATCTACAACATATGTAGGAGGATTTGTATCATTCCTGTGTATCACCTAATGCTAGTCACTTCACTTAGTACATGTGATGGTTTACTACTACTTAAAATGTAAAAAACATCTTATCTTGCAAAAACTTTTGGAATGTTTGGTAGTCCTAGAAGGTCAAATATAGCTAATATTGAAAAAAATCATAATAATGTAAACTGTAATAGGAACCCAATAATACCATGGAAAGTATGTTAATTGATAATTTAATTATTGTATAGTTAAATTACTAATACTGAAACTAGGGCAGATCCATGGATCCACTGACAGAAGGAACCTTTGTATTTCATACCAGTTACCTTCTCTGCTTCTGAATCTCTGGTCAGGAGGAAACCAGTGAGGATTTTACTTTCTTCTGGATTGTGATTCTTCTCCGTCTTCAATGTATTATATAATTATCACAATAACATGTAGACAAGGATAGCATGGAGTGAACTGTTAAGGGGTCACCTTACTAGTTCACTTCAGGTTAGGATGTGTTATTTTAGGAAATCATTACTTTACAAAGAAAAAAGCATGTAATCCTGGTGTTTGCCGGTTGACCATAATGTGAAGAAATCCTTCAAAATACATAGACAGGTGTGTGTTCTGTTACTTTAATGGACAATTTCTGCACAGAAAGCCAAAAAGACAGAGTTAGATTACTTAGTATAACCTCTGGGACGCCATATCTGCATCTAACTAGTTTAACTTCTATAGTTGGGAAGATACTGGAGAGTTTAGTAAAATGCCACATAGGTGAGTTCTTGCTGGAAAAAAAAAACATTCTAAGTAACAGACAGCATGGATTCATGAAAGACAAAAATTGTTAGACAAATTTGTTTTCTTTTATGAGGAGGAGGAGGTAAGTAAAATCTTAGACAAAGCAATGGCTGTGGATGTAGTATATTTAGATTTTGCCAAAGCATTTGACACAGTTTCCCACACACAGCTAATGTGTAAAGTAAGGTCTACAGGCTTGGAAAAATCAGTTTGCAAATGGATAGAAAACTGGTTTAAAGACTGTATTCAGAGAGTAGTGGTTAATGATTACTCTGGTCTAAGGTTGTTAGCGGGGTACCCCAAGGTTCAGTGTTTGGACCATTACTTTTGAATATATGTATAAATTATATAGGGCCTGGCAGGGGCGTTGCTAGGTCTGCAAAAGATCTGGGGCTAGAGTCCATAGCAGCAGTTACAAACTTTTTTGCAGGCCCAGTGGTGAGGAATGTTTTGCGGTCAATGGCTGGTGTTGGCGATCCAATCATCACAGCACCATGGTTGATATGGTGTCAGGGTAATTGAAGCGCGTTATTTCTATTGTTACATTATAATATATGATGAAGTGTTTCCTCTCACCATAATGCGTAGTCAATAGGAGCCCTTGGCGTGTCACTTGCCACATCTCATGCCACCAGATGCAGCTTGTCACTTGCCACCGTCCCCTGTCATCAGATGTAGATTGTCACTTGCCACATCACCTGCCACCATTTGCGGATTGTCACCTGCCACATCGCCTGCCACTAGATGTGGATTGTCACTTGCAACTGTCGACTGCCACCAGGTGTGGATTGTTCCTTGCCACCGTCGCCTGCCATCTGATGTGGATTGTCACTTGTCACATCACCTGCCACCATTTGCGGATTGTCACCTGCCACATCGCCTGCCACTAGATGCGGATTGTCACTTGCCACTGTCCCCTGCCACTAGATGTGGATTGCCACTTGCAACTGTTGCCTGCCACCAGATGTGGATTGTCACTTGCCACTTTCGCCTGCCAACAGATGTGGATTGTCACTTTCCACTGTCGCCTACCACTAGATGTGGATTGTCACTTGCAACCGTCGACTTCCACCAGATGTGGATTGTCACTTGCCACTGTCACCTGCCACCAGATGTAGATTGTCATTTGCCACTGTTGCCTGTCACTAGATGTGGATTGTCACTTGTCACTGTCGCCTGCCACAGATGTGGATTGTCACTTGCCACCATTGCCTGCCACCTGATGTGGATTGTCACTTGCCACGTCACCTCCCACCATTTGCGGATTGTCACCTGCCTCCAGATGCAGATTGTCCCTCTCCACTGTCGCCTGCCACCAGATGTGGATTGTCACTTGCCACTGTCGCCTGGCACCAGATGTGGATTGTCAATTGCCACTGTCGTCTGGCACCAGATGTAGATTGTCACTTGCCACGTCACCTGCCACCATTTGCAGATTGTCACCTGCCACATCGCTTGCCACCAAATGCAGATTGTCACTTGCCACATCGCCTGCCACCAGATGTGGATTGTCACCTGCCATGTCGCCTGCCACAAGATGCAGATTGTCACTTGCCATGTTGCTTGCCACCAGATGTGGATTGTCACTTGCCACCAGATGTGGATTGTCACCTGCCAGCCAGTGTGTCACATACCAAGCTGGAGGCTGAGGTGACGAGAGGGCTCCCCTTGCGGCTGAGTGCAAAGTAACCCTGGAGTTGGAGACAGAGGTGCTATGCCCAGAGATGCATGGGTTGCCTGCCAGTGAAGCTTTCTGATGGTTCCAGTAGTGGACACCTAGGAAAAGAGAAGGTGGTCACAGCCAATGAGTCCCTGGAGGTACTGGTGGATCTTAACAGGTGAAAAAGCAGAGACGTCTTCAGAAGCCAGGCCGGTGGTTAAACACAGGAAGGCAGTCAGAACACGAGACAGGGGGTGTAGTTGTATTCAAGCTGGGGTCAAACACAGGAAGTCAATCTGGAACAGACAAGAGCAGGTTCGTGGAACAAGCCGGGTTCAGAGCCAGGAGAGGTCAGGGTAAGTCAGTCAGTAACAGGTAATCAAGCAAGAAACACAGGAACACAGGATACAGAGCTGACAATAATCCAGTGATTTATGAGAGAAATTGGAGTCCTTATATAGGCCAGTAAACGACTGGTAATTAGCAAGTTTTGCGTACGCACGTTAGTCATTGCTAACGTGCGTTCACTGTTACGCGCTGAGTGCTAATGCACATGAGTGGATTCATGCAGCCATTATGGATATTGGCATATCTGCCAGTTCTTCTCTGGTTTCTTCCCTGACACAGTGCCAGCAAATGTGCATTGTTGCTGCATTGGTGGCAGGCTAGCAGCACTGGTCCATTTAGCACAGGGGCAGGAACAGTGTCAGGAACCATGAAACAGACAGAGACAGAAGTACAATCTAATCACACTAGTTTATTAATAAAAATAAAAGATAAATAGGAAAAAAGCGTAATCAAGCAAGCCAGAGTCCAGTAGCCAGATCGGGTAGTCAGCCAGTCCAAGTTAATAAGCCAGATCGGGTAGTCAGCCAGTCCAGAGTTCAGGAAACCACGGAGAGCAAGTGCAAGCCAGTCTTGAAACAACAGCAGGAGATGATTCCAGTGATGTGACCAAACGTGAAGGCAAAGGGGAAATGAGCTGGAGACTTATATATAGGCAAGCCAGATGAGCATCATCGGAAACATCTGGTAACTTAAGAGAGAGAGAAGAGAGCTGGCAATTAGCCGACAGCTGAGCGGCCAGCCCAGAGGAGGAAGGGCTAAGCCAGCCCTTACAGTACCCTCCCCTCAATGACCCCTCTCCCTCGGAGGGCCACCGGGCTTGAGGGGAAACCGTCTATGGAACTTGCGGAGGAGGACAGGGGCATGTACGTCAGAGGATGAAACCCAGGAGCGTTCCTCCGGACCGTACCCCTTCCAATGCACCAGGTACTGTATGCACCCACGGAACCTATGGGAGTCAACAATGGATTGTACCTCATACTCCTCATGGTTCTCAACCTGAATAGGGTGAGGACGTGGCACCGAGGTGGTAAATCGGTTACAGACCAACGGTTTCAATAAGTAGACATGAAACACATTAGAGATGCGCATACTAGGAGGAAGTTCCAACGCGTAAGCTACTGGGTTAATCCTGCGAAGGATACGGAAAGGCCCAATAAACTGAGGTGCAAACTTCAGTGAGGGAACACGAAGCCGGAGGTTGCGAGATGACAGCCAGACCCTGTCCCCAACCTGGTAGGAAGGTGCTGGCAGGCGTCTGCGGTCAGCATGGAGTCTGTACCTATCACTAGCATGACGCAAAGCCTCCTGAACTTGTACTCAAGTTGAACGAAGACCACGGAGATGCTCTTCTAACGCAGAAATACTCTGCGGAACAAACGAGTCAGGCAACATGGAAGGCTGGAAACCATAATTCGCCATAAATGGCGACAATCGGGAGGCAGAATTCAAGGCACTGTTGTGAGCAAACTCTGCCCAAGGTAATAGGTCAGACCAGTTGTTATGATGGTCAGAAATATAGCAACGTAGGAATTGCTGCAAGGACTGATTGGATCGTTCTGCGGCCCCATTGGACTGCGGGTGATATGCAGAAGAGAACGCAAGCTAGATTCCCAACTGTGCAAAAAAGGCTCGCCAGAACCGGGAGACAAACTGACTGCCCCGAATCCGAGACAATCACCTTGGGTAGCCCATGTAAGCGAAAGATCTCCCGAGCAAAAATGGAAGCCAGTTCCTTAGAGGTGGGCAACTTCTTAAGTGGAATACAGTGACACATCTTTGAGAACCGGTCCACCACCATAAGGATAACAGTGTTGCCTTGGGAGTTGGGCAATTCCACAATGAAATCCGTAGACAGGTGAGTCCAGGGCCTCTCTCCATTGGGTATGGGTTGTAGGAGGCCCACTGGAAGGTGTCGTGGAGTCTTACTCTGAGCACACACGGGGCAGGCAGCTATGAAAGCAGTAACATCAGCCCGTAGACTAGGCCACCAGAATTGTTGGGAGATGGCCCAAATGAGTTGATTCTTCCAAGGATGGCCAGCTGCCTTGGGAGAATGATAAGTCTGGAGTACTGCAGTACGGAGACTCTCTGGGACAAAGCAGCGGTCACAAGGTTTATCAGGGGGAGCATGGACCTGAGCAGCAAGAATCTTGTCACCCAAAGGAGAAGTAAGACTGGTGCGAACCGTAGCTAAGATACGATCAGGATGAATCATATGAACCGGAACAGACTCCGACTTGGAAGTGGAGGAAAATTGTCGTGACAAGGCATCCGCCCTTACATTCTTAGTATCAGGTAAGAATGAGACAATGTAATTAAATCTCGACAAGAAAAGAGCCCATCGCGCCCTTCTGGGAGAGAGTTGCTTAGCCTCAGACAAGAATGCCACAGCGCCTAGAGGCGATTCAGTTCGCATTGTGCGCTATATAAGTATTTCATTCATTCATTCATTCAATGTAAGATTCTTATGGTCAGTAAGAATAAGAACGGGAACAGCTGGTAACTGAAGAGAGAGAGAAGAGAGCTGGCAATTAGCCGACAGCTGAACGGCCAGCCCAGAGGAGGAAGGGCTAAGCCAGCCCTTACAAACAGTTGTCGGTTCTGAGTAAGGGCAGGAGAGTGGTGATGTGGGGCGGGCAGTTACAGATAATGTCATCTCGCTGCTCCCCGCCGGACCACCTACGACATTGAAGAGGCTCGGGTGTGAGGGCGGAAGAGCGGTGATGCAGGGCGGGTGGAGAGACATGATGTAATCTCTGCTCGTCTGCTGCTCGCTTCTCTCATCCGCTTGCCCGGCTCTCTCATGCAGCCCGCCCACTTGCCGCACCTGTGGCCCAGCTGCAGAGGGGCCACAACCCACTGGTTAGGCGGGACCCCTGCCGTAAGAGACTCAGGGCTATGGGCCCCAGATTTGAGGCTATAGCCACAATAGCCACCCCCTAGCGACGCCGCTGGGGTCTGAGATTGGAAGCACCATTTCAGTCTTTGCAGATGACACCAAGCTATGTAATCAAAAACATCCTTAGAGGACGTCTCCAATTTACATGCCAACCTTAACGCACTGTTTATTTGGGCAACTGTCTGGCAAATGAGGGTTAATGTTGATAAATGTAAAGTTATGCACTTAGGGGCTAGAAACGTGCATGCATCTTACATACTAGGAGGAGAACTGGGGGAGTCAATGGTGGAGAAGGATCTGGGTGTTCTGGTAGATCATAAGCTAAATGGTATGCAATGCCAAGCTGCAGTTTCCAAAGCGAGTAAAATCCTTTCTTGCATTAAGAGAGGTATGGAGTGTAGAGAGACAGATATAACAGATATAATTTTGCCTCTGTACACAGCATTAGTAAGACCTCATCTGGAATATGCAGTTCAGTTTTGGGCACCAGTTCGTAAAAAGGATATTGGGGAACTGGAGGAAGTGCAGAGAAGAGCAACCAAACTGATAAGAGGGATGGGGGAGCTCAGCTATGGGGAAAGATTAGCTGAACTGAATGTATTCTCTCTTGAGAAGAGGAGATTTAGGGGGGATATGATCAACATGTATAAATACATAAGTGGTCCATGTGAACTTGGTGTTGAGTTATTCACTTTAAGGTCATCACAAAGGACAAGGGGCCACTCTTTACGTCTGGAGGAAAAGAGATTTAATCTCCTATACAGAAAGGCTTCTTCACAGTAAGAGCTGTGAAAATTTGAAAAATAGACTCCCTCAAGAGCTGGTTCTGGCAGCTCAATAGGTTGTTTTAACCACATCAATACTGGACACTTTCGCCCCCTTCCTTCCCAGACCGATTTTCAGCTTTCAGCGCTCTTGAATCTTCAATAAGAATTGCGTGGTCATGCAGTGCTGTACCCAAATGAAATTTTTATCATTTTGTTTGCACAAATAGAGCTTTCTTTTGATGGTATTTATTCACAACTCAGTTTTTTTTATATTTTTTTGCAATATATGCAAAAAAAGAGCGGAAATTTGGAAAAAAATATTTTCTTTTAAAAAAATCCAATAAAATCTAATTTTGTCAAAAATTTAAGTCAAAATGTATTCTGCTACATGTTTTTGGTAAAAAAATCCCGTTAAGTGTATAATAATTGGTTTGTGTGATCACAGACATATGTATGCAAATGATCATGTACAGGTGTGCGCAGGTTTTCACAGATATATGTGTGCAAATGATCATTGGGACATGTGATTTTACTGTTATATATGTGGGGGACATGTGTTTAGGGGTTCATTACTATGTGGGGACCTGTGTTTTGGGCATATGTGTGTTTACTTTGTGTGTTTTTACTGTGTGGGGACACTAGACTGGTCACCAGCCGGCTGCAGAGATCCGCTCTTCTCTCCTCAGCGACAACACCCGTGTGAGGAGAGGAGAGCCGATTGCCTAGCAACTGGCTGTTTGTTTACATCACATGACGGCCATGATTGGACATGGCCTTCATGTGATCAGGAGGGCCAATCACAGAGCCCTCCTGCCAATCTAAGATGTGCCGTGCCTGGGTGACACGGCGAATTTCAAGGTCTTGGCAATCTTCTTATAGCCTAGGCCATCTTTATATAGAGTTTTTTCCAGATCCTCAGAGAGCTCGTTGCCATGAGGTGCCATGTTGAACTTCCAACGACGAGTATGAGAGAGTGAGAGCGATAACACCCAATTTAACACACCTGCTCCCCATTCACACCTGATACCTTGTGACACTAACGAGTCACATGGCACTGGGGAGGGAAAATGGCTAATTGGGCCCAATTCGGACATTCGGACATTTTCACTTAGTGGTGTACTCGCCTTTGTTGCTAGCGGTTCAAACATTAATGGCTGTGTGTTGTGTTATTTTGAGTGGACATTTTGAGTGGACAGCAAATTTACACTGTTATACAAGCTGTACACTCACTACTATACATTTTAGCAAAGTGTAATTTCTTCACACGAATAGATATAATAAAATATTTACAAAAATGTGAGGGGTGTACTCACTTTTGTGAGATATAGTATATGCAGCACGGATTGGCAGCACTGATGGGCACTGATAGGCAGCACTGATAGGGCATAATTGGCACTGATGGTACTGTGAAGGACAAGCGATCACAGAACGTGCTAGATGCTCACCCCAGGGGCACGCTGGAGGCGTTGTTCTTGGAGGATGTCCATGGATGCCCTCCCAGAATGAGAGGGCCATGCAGTAGTCGTCTTTCAGCTATGGCCCGGTTAGGAAGTGGTTAAAGTAGCACAGTACGAAATAGCAAAAAATGCACTAGACATGAAGGTGGCAAAACCTTTCTGGAAGTCAAGTGGTTAAAATAAAACTATGGTTAGAGCAAACAATGTGAGTTCCTTCTTATTTACAGTGTACTAACATATGGAACACAGGTATGATAAAATATTAATATTAGACATGATATGGTACTGAAAAAAAGTGTGACCTTATTTTCTGTTTTAATTTTGTGTTATGTTCTGCAGTAGAACAACAACAGCGAAAGATTATATTTTCTTTTTGATAGCTTTATTTTCCTTTTGATAGCTATGTTGTAGCTTGAAGCATAGAGTTTCCACTAGCAAACATGTATCAGGCCATTAAATCACCTTTAATATTATATTAAGCAGCTTTTTTATAACATTAGTTGAGATAATACATGCTTAGGACTTCCAAAATAAATACATGTATCCCAAACATTGGTGGAAGGTTAGATTCCAGATTAGATTCTTGCGTCAATGCAACAGCTCTATAAAATATCACAGCCACCATCTTACAGCACAGTCCCAGAAGACTGGTATTGCCTAAGTTGAGAACCATGAAGTGGGTGATTCTTGCGCTGGTTTGTCTTCAGCTCTCGGAGGGCTTGGTCAGGTTTGTAAATGCTAATATTTTTGATTAATAACACCATTATCCATCAATCTAGCTCAGGGGTCTCCAAACTATGACCCTCCAGTTGTTCAGGAACATACAATTCCCATCATGCCTCGTCGTGTCTGTGAATGTCAGAATTTTACAATGCCTCATGGGACGTGTAGTTCCGCAATAGCTGGAGGGCCATAGTTTGGAGATCCCTGATCTAGCTATAGAGTGCCTTGAAACACTTAATAAAGTAAAGTAGTTCAAATGCTTTTGTACTGCATTGCATTATGTTATAATTAGATATTTGGGCTTGTATAAACAAGGGGAAGTCCCTCAGATAAAAGAACACCTTTATTGTAGTATCAAAACAACATAAAAACATTGACTAAATCACAATGGGGATCAGAGGAAAGTCAACGCGTTTCATGCTGCTTTAGCACCTAATCATTACTAGGTCTACTGATCCGCCTGTAGAGCTGGACTTTGCACCTGAGATGGGATTTGTGGGGGATCTGTTTTAGACCTGGAACACACAGCTAAAAAAAAACACATTGAGCCCTGGTTCACATTGGTGTGATTTGACATGCAATTTGACATGTCAAATCGGATGCACTTGCCGGCAATGGCTAATCAGTGCAACGCCGCATTTGTGGCTCTGCACCGATTTCAAAAACAACTTTTTGCGATTTCTGAGTGCGATTTCCATTGACACCTGTGCAGAATCCCGCACAGATGTCTCTGAAATTGCCGCCAAAATCGGGACTGACATGCGGGAATGAAATGAATTTCACAGTCAGTGTGAACCAGGGCTTATACACATAAAAAAATATAAAATATCAGTTTGAATCCTTAAACTAACCCTAATCTAAACACTTAACTTTGGCTTTAGCCTGAGCCTTACATTAACCTAGCCCCTAATCCTAGACCTGAGCCTAACAATTGTTTTAATTAATATATAATTACAATGTTAGAATCTATATCAAATATTACACACAAAATATTTGTGCTGTAAACTCAGCATCAAGTCAAGTACATCCAGTTCTTTTACAAGCCAAACCACTTAGGGAACTTTTGTCAGCCCAGAAACACGTAAACTTTATTCTAGTACAGATTTTATGGTTGCATGTTTGGTTTGGTTCAAACCAAGCACATATGACATATAATCGGTATAATTGATTTAGACTTTTTTCCTACCAATGGGTGTTATTGCATTTTCAATTAAAAGTAATCCTGCCCTAAAAGCATTCTGTCTATGAGCACACACTTCACAAAGTGACTACTAGCGCCACGATTGGACAGGAAAAGTTTCTGTGTGCTACCCTCTCATTTAGGGGCCAATTTAAAAGGCAGTGGCATGGCTTAAATGTAAACATCCCATTGCTTTTATATGAGTAGTTACTCTGACATAAGTTCTGCTATGCTCCTATCCATTCTAGGGGGGAAAAAATGGTTGCAGGAGGAAGTCTGTCATGTGACCTTGAAATAACACATGATATTTCAGCATATGTAGTATTCCCTGCAAGGTCCTACAGTGTGCAGGGACAGAAAGCCATTAGTCCTTTAGAAATAGTCTTCATAGTTAAACTTTATAACTGGGTCTTTATTTTACTTGACTTCATGGCTAAGTTCCATTCCTTACCATTCACTTAAAAGTGCTCTTATTGGTCATTAAGTGTCAGGGGGGTGACACTAGGCATGCCATTGAACAGTGAAGTTCCAAAAAAGAAGTGGAACAGAGAGACAGAAGGATACAGAAGAGGCTTTGCTTGCTAACAAAGTAATAACAGCCATCATGTGTGGTGTGTGTTCTTTAACATGATGTTTACTATAAAAACCTTTTTTTTTGTTTTTTTTTTAAATGATGTACAAGTCGACTTTAACGTGAATTTTCTATAGGAATCATTTTTATATATGTGTATAAGGTTCTAATACTCCTCATTCATTTTTTGTTTTTCCTCTGTAATAGAACTTTACTAGTTCTTCTTTGGACTCTTGCAGTTTCAATAAACCCTCTTTTGAGATGCTGCACAAATCTGAGCTACATATGTTATATGGTATTTGAAGTACAAATACATGTACTCAAGTCAACCTCAAAATGTGAAAAATGTGCCTGTCCTGTAAACAGAGATGTAGCTTGAAGCTTGTGGGCCCCGATGCAGAAGTTGTCCTGCCCCCCCCCCCACCCCCCACTACTTCCAACGTGTGTGATGATACATCCACCGCACACCAAGATACTCAAAGTGGCTTAAGAGTTTTGAGTTTCCAGAGTTCCTCTTTACATCAGGGGAAAGGGATTACCGCTGGAGAAGCAGAGGACAGGGACCACTGGCAGGTCACGTGGCAGAGCTCCTTTCCCATCCCAACACTATATACAGCTCCCCCACACACATTACACAGGGCTGAAATCACATTCCTTTACACACAGTCTGTCAGTCTTCACAGGGTTTATCTGGCTTTTATGTTGCCCTTCTAACCCATGAAATTCTCTGGTCGGAACAGCAGTGTGGTTGCAGTAGGTAGATACACCCTGTGCAGAAAATGGCTAACTGTCTGTGTTGTAAAGGAATGTGATTTCAGCCCTGCAGAGGAGGAACAGTATAGAGTGCTGTGATGGGAAAGGAGCTCAGAAGACAGGCATAGCATGGAGGGTGGAGGGGGTGGTCAGGGGGCTTTGGTGGGGGCCAACTTAGATATGGGAGGGCAAAGCCATGTGACACAAAATCTGGGGCCTGCAGTCCTTCAGGGGCCCCCCCTAGGAGGTGTTAAGGAATTTGTTTTAGCAATTTCTGAAGGTTTCTCTGACAGTGTTGGCAGGTGTTGGGAAGGTCACCTCTCGAAGGTGTGTGTCTTTTCCCCAGCTGTCAGGGAAGTGGGGTAAGTAGACATACCTGGGTGGGGGGGGGGGGTACAGACAATCCCAGCTGGTGACTAGGAGACACTGAGCAGTGTACTACCTCACCAGTGAGTCAGTCCCTTCGTGGCTACTGGACGGCACTCTCCTCCTCTTGCCTTGCTGAGCTGGGTTACCCTTCCATGTTGCCAGGACACAGCACAGACACTTCCCCATCCTGGGCTGTTCTCTCCTCATGCTCCTTTCCATTCAGGAAATGGCTCACAGCTTCTCTACAGCCAATGGGAACAGAGGGGTGTGGACTGTGGAAGGAAAAGTAGAAGCCCAGTACTTGAGTGTGGCAGTGGGCCCCTAGGGTAGATCAGAGCTGGATTTTGTGGAGGATATGAGATTATGACAGGGATGCTGTAGGGGCCCCCTGGAGCTAGGGGCAGGGTTGCAATTGTGACCCCTGCAACCCCTTATGCTACGCCCATGCCGGTACATAATTAAGGAGGCCTTAGCAACATTTTTTGAACAAGTAGTTTGAATGCTACTGGGTCAAAAGCAGTAGGCAATTTGCTCAATCTATAAAAGCACTTTTGCAACAATTTTGGGATGTTTTTTCTTTAAATTTAGTTCATCAAACCATGTATGCTGTTGTTTCTGCTGTACTCTGCCTTTAGAAAACCACAGTGCTCAGGGAATATGGTCATTAAATGTTTACTTGTAAAGGTTCTAAATAAATAGTAAAAGAAATACAGAATTTCATGTCAGTAAACTGCTGACATTTTTTTTTTTAAACCTGCAAGGCAATGTTATTAGGTGCTAGTATGCATCGTATACTAGCATATTATGTGAAACTAACCTTAGAATGAAGCCCTCCAGCAGCGCACTGTCACCACTGAAGGCGCTTCCATCTTCACCCAGCCTTCCTTCCGGGTTTGCAGACTTCGACTTGAGCTACGATGACATCACTCCTGTGCATGAGCATGGGAGCCGCCGTTTACAGAACATGACTCACAGGACTCTAAAGTAACGGCATGGGTATGTCGTTCCTTCAGAGCACATGCTGCATCTACTGTAAATATCTACTGAAATATACAGTACCTATAGGTAAGCCTTAATATAGGCTTAAACAGACAAACAAAGGTGCCACCTGAGTGTAGTATTAACATGCACAATGTTACTCATAGGATTAAAAACACTCACAGGACAAAAAGTATTAAAAGCTCATCTGGTTCATGGGGGGGCGCTCTGATCCATCCAACGGACGTCGCACTCACATCAGGGACATGGTGACTGCTGCTGGTAGACAGGGCTTGATAGCATCCAGAGAAGTCGGAAGACCTGCCGTGGAACACAGGGCAGATTTGACGTCACTGAGGGCGGGGAGTAAGCCAGGATACACACAGACAAAGTTTGTCAAAGCACTCTCCTTTAAAACTGTTCACTCTGTATGGAGGTGCAGATACGTTCTCACCTCACCTTAACTCTTTCTAGGAGGATCGGTAGTAAACTGGTAGATGTTTTATGCTAATACTAAATATGAATGTAGAAGTAAACTGTCCATGCAACCCAGACATGATCCTAATTGCCCTGACATAATTTAATATGGACTAAGCACTTACCAACTTACCACTTGGAAAAAAACTTTCTTGACTATTGTAGTCCCATTTCTTGATTAGGTTACATAGTTAATTTGGTTAAAAAATATATAATTCCATCCAGTTTACGAGGGTTATGAAAAACAGCCCTCCCCAAACAGAATATTGTGTTAAACCTGTAGGTAAATAAGAGAACAGAACCTCCGCTAAGTGGAAGAGTGGGATTGATAAAAAAATTGGCAGTGCCTCTACCCAGGTCAGGGCCTCTGTGAATAGAGGAGATTCCCTTTCTTGGAAATTAACCAGTAATCTAATCAAAGTGATTGGAAGTGGAAGAATTACTGCAACCAGCATATAACATTAACCACAAGCATATAGTCTCACACCAGTACAGAATTAATACAAGCTTTATTTAAGAAAACATTAATAACAGTACATACATTCAATGTACAAATGGATATTATCAGTAAAGGGCCTGATAGGAGTCTTGGTAGAATTATGTACATATACCCGAGTATATATATAGTTTTTTATAGAGGTAACTCTAGATGAATGTTGTGGGAAAGTCCTGTTACATGGGGTCCTGAGGATAATGCAGCAGTTGTCTTTGTGCTGGATACCTGAAGACAAGATCTGCAATTATGAGGAGGTCCTTCAGTCGTTACTCAACCAGTCTGGAACGCAGTCCTAGTTATCTTGCAATAATCGTCTCCTCTGATCTAGTATTAGTAGCATTGGCTGAGACCTTCTCTCTCTCCATTTCTTCATTGCAGGATCTTTTCCCAACAACCCTAGAGTCAGGAAGTGGCATACATATTTTACATTACAGTGTGATATTAGAACCTGACAGTAGAGGGCAGTGGATCCCTACACTGTCTTTTCCAGTAATTAGAGATTTGTGACTCAACCTATATAAATAATGGATCTGCTTCAATATTTACTTAATATTTCTAGTTAGTTCTAGTTCATAATACTCTTAATCAGTTAATACCCAATTCAGATGAAATATCTAAAGCAGTATAAGAAGTAAACATCATAGTTGTAGAAATTATTTAATTTGGCTAAGTTGATGACATTGTTACAGAGTCCCTCTGAAGAGATTCAAATCCATACGGGAAACAATGAAGGAGAAAGGAGTACTGAAAGAGTTTATGAAAACACACAAGAGGGATCCTGCCATGAAATACAGCTTCAACCACAAGAATGATTTTGCTGTGGTCTATGAGCCTATGAACATGGATGTAAGTATCTAAAAAACCCACAAGTCTAGTGGCCTATTTACAATATATTTAATGGGCAACTTGCTCCTTTTATGGTCAAGGTTTAATTTTGCACATTCATATTATCAAGCACAGTTCTTCACACCAATTTTTTAAAATAGGATTCCCTCAACATTTGCTGTGCCAAAATAGAATTAAACAACATTTGCCTATATTCACCTGTATCTTTTCTCCAATGAGAAAAGTATTTTACCATACTATAGATCAGGGATATGCAATTAGTGGACCTCCAGTTGTTGCAAAACTACAAGTCCCATCATGCCTCTGCCTCTGGGTGTCATGCTTGTGGCTGTCAGAGTCTTGCTATGGCTCATGGGAGTTGTAGTTCTGCAACAGCTGGAGGTCTGCTAATTGAATATCCCTGCTATAGATCTTATTAATCAATTTATGTAGATTCACTTCAAAATCCACCCTATATATGTCAATTTTTGCTTTATTCAATATTAAAAGCGTTCCTTATTTTGGAGAGGTTGAATGTGTGATTAAATTGCTTCTTAATTTGGAGCTGTGGATATTTTCATCTACAAAGGGTGCTAAATCAGTTTTTTAAATATAGATTCAACACTTACCAGGTGAATTTACTTTTTTTCATAATAATAATAAAAAGCAAAAAGGTTCTGTTGAGTGCACAACAGGCATTTTGACCTGACATGAGGGCATTCGTCCTCCCACTGACTATCAGTGTCAATGTATTCTTCCTCCTGTGGACACAGATGCATGGCATTTTTGCCACCCACTCTCTGCTGACACCAGCATTTTTTCCTCCCGCTAACACCCAATATTTTTTTTCTTTAAAGTGACCATCAATACTGGCTATTGTTTCCTTCAGCTACAGCAAGCATTTTTACTACCAGTGGCCATAGATGGCAGGCCTCCCGCTTCCTCCTATAGCTGGAACATTTCCACTCCCATTGGCCAACAATATACGGGGTCCTATAATACATACTCCTGACTAACATACTCTATACACTATGTTGTATATTCCATAGTCCAGACCCCTACATACTATTTGCTGTGTAGTATGTAATACAGACCTAACACCTGTAAATACTATGTGGTATGTTACATAGTCCTGGCCTAAGTGTTTATTGTCTCAACAGTTACTTATTGCTCTGTAGTTTGCAACTATTTTAATTAAAGCTGAAATCCAGGGATATGAGCAATTTACCCTGCCCCCTGCATTGTCTAGGGTACCAGTAAAAAGCACTTTAACTTACCTTATTCTTTGTTCCCCTGGCACGCACTTCTTTGAATTTATGCTCTGTCTTGTGGGTGGGCCCTCATCCTCCTCACTTACAATGCAGGGTTGATTGTCCTGTGTAGTCCCTGATGACAGATTACTGCTGTAAACCAGAGTACCAGAAAACAGAGGCTGCAGGAGTGTAGTCACATGAAAGCATTAGAGGAAAAAAATAATATATTTGGAATACAGCTTGTCTTGGTAGTATGCATTATGAACTGAGATATTTCATAAAAATTACCAATTGCAATAAGTTGGAAAAGATGGCTTGCAAAAAATCCACTTAATCAATTGATATAGTAAAACAAACTATGTTGCGTTCTCTAAATATGTTGAAAAAAATATCCTATCCCTTTAAGATCAAATTATCATGCCAAAAATAGTGCTCACAAAAAAACAATGATATTTTATATGTTAATCAAATATTAAAAAATGTGAAACATCAAATCCAACAGATGTAAATAATGTCCCACAGGTTAATAAATAATCACACAAAATAATGTTAGATATATGTGCAATCATGTAGGTCTTCTGTGTTGTAATCATCCTGTGTGCCTCCATCAAAGTAATAAGGCCATTTACCGGACCAGACTCCCAGACCCCAATACTATGCAGTTCAAAGCAAGCTCAGCATTCCTCATCCAACAGTGGACAAATGCGTGCCTCTATGCACTGAACACCTCCTCAGACAATGGTTTCCAACATCAACAGAATTGGTAGCACGCAGTAAAGAAAGCACATAAAAGCCTCCATAGTGTAGAAAACCTTGTGCCTCCCTTATTTTAAAAGCAGGGTACTACTCACAAGGTAGTGTAGGTATGCATGTTTAAAACAAACCACCACACTGATCGCTTTGGCGAATGTGATAGCATCACTGCTAGGTTGTGCCCTAGATACATTTTGTCCAAATGGAAAATATACCATAAAAGACAAAACACGCACCCTCTTCCTTGTATTATTATCAGCTTCTTCTAAGAGCCAGTTTGTTGGTTTATGAGCAAAATTTTTTAGATCCTGCAATCTGCCATACAAGTCACGAGCATGTGCACATCAATATGTACTATCTTTACTGTTTTGAGGTGGACATATCTCACACCCAAAGATGGAGACCATTTTGGCTGCTGAGATCTTGGTAAGGGCTTGAAGTTTGCCGCACTGGTATACAGAAAATGTGTAGGTAGCTCACTTTAGAAATTCTGCCAAGTTCCTTCAGGACAGAGTAGACTATTTTAGGAGCTGCCAAGTAGAATACATTTATTAACTGAGATTAATTGTTTAAAAGGGTATGATCTTCACTAACTCAGTAAAACCTAGATCACTATAAAAATGCATTTATGTGCAAAGACAATTTCTATTTTTTAAAATTCCTTCGCAATTTTAAAATGTGAGAGTAATGTATCATCACACTATGCTCTAGTTTAATGGTAAAAAAGTACCATTCAATGTTTTTTGTGGCAAGAGTTGAAGGCAGTGGAGTCGCTATGGGGGTGCTGGTGACACCCACCAGAGGAGTGACACCATCAAGTAGGAAGTGATATCCAGCCACAATGGTGTCATCCCCATCTGTGACAGCGCACAGACCGGCGTGCCGGCATCGCATAAATTATTTACAGGGACCGGTTTGGGGTGCTTCCATGCGCTGCCATCCAGAAACTAGCCTGCACAGCGCTCTGCAGGGAAGTGTGGCAGGCTAGACAGGAAAGCCTGATGGGCTAGCCTGTCCATTGTCTACTGCTCTGTCTTGCTGTCACTCCACAGCAGCAGGGCAGAACACTGTGGCAGGCTGGGGGGGGAGAGCAACACAGATGCGCTAACCTGCTTAGTGCCCTACTGCCTGTCCTGCTGTCCCTCCTCAGCGATAGGACAGAGCACTGTGGCAGGCTAGTTAGGGGGGAGAAGAGAACACTTAAAATAAACTACTAGCCTGCTCAGAACCCTGCTTCTCTTCTCAGTCTTCACTGCAGGGCTCAGTGGTACACTAGATGGTAGCCTTGGCGAGGAGGAGCCTGGAGGGAGAAGGAAAGAACAAAATCTGGACTGCCCAATATATGCAATGTGCTTAGCAAGAATCTTCCTCCCTCCCTGCCCCTGTCGTCCCGCTGCGGTTCTGTTGTCCTGTTAACTCTTCATTGTCCTCTGGGAACAGTAGGCTCACAGTAAGTGAAATTTATAAAGAACTATTTGCATTCTACAATGGGACAATCAAGGCTTATTTATCTTGCGATATCAGTTAAAACTGAGTTAGAGAAATACATTGATTTTGATGATGTTTTTCACAAATATGCAGCTGTGAAGGCCAGTAAAGTAAAGTTCTGATTTAGTCAAGATGTTACCTAAATGCTTGTGCATTTGTTCCTGTTTAACTAGGCAGATCAACTGGTGAAAATAAAAGTAAATAAAAAAACCAACAGCGTGACATCTTAGGATTGGTACAATGCAATTCATAAAATGTTTGAATTTGGGCTTAGATATGCTTTATTATAAGCAGTGTGAGTTACAGAGAGAGATAAGGAGATACAATTTAGTTTTTCTTCTCCTTTTTTTTTTTAAATAACTGGTGTAATGTTTTTTGAACATTTCAGGCCTGCTATTATGGACAAATTAGTGTTGGAACACCTCCCCAGAACTTCATGGTACTTTTTGACACTGGATCATCCAATCTTTGGGTTGCTTCAACTTACTGCCAGAGTCAAGCCTGTCGTACGTATGATAATTGGTTGTAAAATAGAATGTTAAACCCCCCCAAAAAAATAATGCAATCTAATGCTGGCCATACACTAATTAAAACTGGACCTTACGAATCCATTCGAATTTCAGTCATTGTATGGAAGACCCCACTTGACAAGTGTTGATAGTTTTTCTTCAATCAAGTGCTACAATTAATCCGCTGCAGCTGCTGATCAGTGTATAGCTGCGGGTGCCGCTCTAATTATGGAATGTCCCAGTTGGAGAGAATTCTACATTTGCCTCATTTGTGGAGATGGAGGAATCTTTTTCGGGATGAGCAAAAAAAACTAGCAGTGTATGGCCAGTGTTACTAAAAAAAAACTTGACTTATCTTATCTATAGTCACTAAGAAATATAGAGAGCGGGCACCATTCAAGGCCATAAAAACTAATTTCTCCACCCCATTACAATGGCCAAACCATGCTTGCACATCTTTTCATCTTAAACAATTAAATTGGTAGTAAAATTAAATGCCAAATCTTTGTACAATTTCGTTGAAGAAAACATATTCCCATGGTTTTCTCATAGAATATATATATATATATATATATATATATATATATATACTGCATATAGACTGATCAACCATAAAATTTTGACCACTTACAGGTAAAGTAAATAACATTGATTGTTTTGTGATAATAGCAGCTAGTGAACATGTTGTCCCTGAAGCTAATGTGTTGAAAGCAGAAAAAATTTAAGGATTTGATAGACTTTGACAAGGGCCAGATTGCAATGGTTAGATAACTTGGACAGAGCAACTTCAAAACTGCAGCGCTTGGTGCCCATGCTGACTTGTGTCCACAGGCAAAAGTGCCTAAAATGGGCATATGAGCATCAAAACTGGACCAGGGAGCAACGGAAGTATGCGTCTACAAGGTGTTGACTTGGCCTCTAAATTCTCCAGATCTATGCAAATCCCACCTCGCAACTTACAGGACTTTAAGGATCTGTGTCTGATGGCTTGGTGCCAGGTATCATAGCATACATTCAGACGTCTAGTGGAGTCCATGCATCAATGGCTGTTTTGGTAGCAAATGTTATCCTGGGTGGTCATAATGTAATGGCTGATCGGTGTATATATCATACACAAAGCCCAGTCATTTTGTTGAAATGTCAAGCATGCATTTGATAACTGTTATTTAATTACAAAAAGAGTGACATACATTACTTAAAGGGTTTGTAAAGGCAGAATGTTTTTTATCCCAATGCATTGTATGCACTAAAGCGGAGTTCCACCCAAAAATGAAACTTCCCCTTTTCCGGTTCCTCCCCTCCTCCTCCTGTCACATTTGGCATAGGGGGGGAGCAGATACCTGTCTAATACAGGTATTTTGCTCCCATTTCCGGGCATAGATACCCGAGCCACCCACGGGTATCTACGCCACTTTCCGTCACCCCCCCCCACTGTCTTCTGGGATACACACGGGTCCCAGAACACAGCAGGGACCAGTGGGATAATGCAGCGTGAGTCGCGCATGCGCAGTAGGGAACCAGGAACAGGCCTTGCGGCTTCACTTCCTGATTCCCTTACCAGGGATGGTGATGGCAGCACCCGACAGCCATTGGATAGATTGGCTTCGGGTGCCGACATCGTGGGCATCCTGGACAGGTAAGTGTCCTTATTTTAAAAATCAGCAGCTGCAGTATTTGTAGCTGCTGACTTTAAAAAAAAAATAATCGGCAGAACTCTGCTTTAAGATAAAAAGGCTTCTGTGTGCAGCAGCCCCCTAACACTTACTTGAGGTCCCTCTCTGTCCAACAATGTCCATGAGTCCCTCAGCCGTCTGAGTTTCTCCTTCCTGATTGGCTGAGACACAGCAGCTGGCACCATTGGCTCCCACTGCTGTCAAGGTCAGATAGCCAATCAGGGGAGAGAGGGGCGGGGCCAGGCTGGGGCTCCGTATCTGAATGGACACAGAGAGCTATGATTTAGCTTGGGTGCCCCACTAGCAACCTGCTTGCTGTAGGAGCACTGAACAGGAGGGAGGGGCCAGGAGAGCAGAAAAGGGACCAGAGAAGAGGAGGATCTGGGCTGCTCTGTGCAAATTGACTTCAACAGAGCAGGTATGTATGACATGTTTGTTATTTTTATGGGGGAAAAAATGAGACTTTAGTATCACTTTAAATCAGGGTAGAATCAACTGTCTTTCTCCTGCTGATATTATTTGTCTGCTTCACCCCTTAGAGAACCATCCATTGTTTGACCCAAGCCAGTCCTCCACATACACGTCCAACAATCAGCAGTTTTCTATGCAGTATGGCAGTGGAAGTCTCACTGGTGTCTTTGGCTATGACACTGTGACAGTAAGTGTAACCACTATAGTATTTTTTAAAGGCATGTCCACCAACAACAAGAAAGCATACCAGCAGGATTTCCTTTCTTTAGTTCAGATTTAAAAATGCATTTTGACAGCCACTTTAACAAATTTAGTTTTATTATTTTATTTAGAGTTAAATATAACTATTTGTAACTTAGCTGTTTGTAATTGTTGTAATGTACAGGTAAGATAATACCTGGCCTCTGCCTACAAGGTAGGAAAAGGTAAATTTTCAAAGTACAATCCACAGTGGAACACAATATTAAAAGATTGCCAGTACATTGTAATTGCTCTGTAAGGCATACCTAATAACAAGAAATCAAAGGCTTTATTTGACGTGGAATGTGTTAGGAAATCACATAAATGTTTGTCGTACTACCAGTATTTTTTCAGCAATGTGATCTGTGGGAGGTCTACGGCTACCACTGTTTTTAGAAGCGGGTCATGGAAAGCCATTGCAGTTTAATTAAGCACTCTAAAGCTAGCATTTTCAGAAAGAGAGGATTACATTGCTAGACTACATACTTCTCTTGGGGGGGTTAAGAAATGTTTACATATAAATACAACAAATCTATAAATTAGAGATTTAAAAAAGTTTTTAAAAGGAGAATCTACCTGAAATTAAAATTCAGTGTTGAATGGAATGCATATGCTTATTTGAATCATGTGTACCTACTTTACTTGTGATTTCCAAAAATGTGTGTACTATGTAGTCATGATTTACTAGAATACTTTGTCCAAGAATCACTAAACATAATTGTGGAAACTGTACAAGCATACACAAATAGGAAAGGTTTTAAGTGACTCACTAAAACACCAAGCCTGTAATAGAAAGGACAATATACTTACTTGAAATTCCACCATTTCACTTCTCCCTGGCTTTAGCAGGTATTTGACACTTCAGATGTGTTAAATACATGTTACCCCTGCTACACAGATTATGGTTTTTACATCCTATGGTGACATAGTAGTTGGCAGGAGGAACTGTTGCATACAATAGAGAAGCAGCTATTCTACACCCTGTGAAGAGAGAAATACATGCAGTGGCTGGGAATCACCAAAGTGGTGGTATTTCAACACACACAGATCATCAAAAAAAAATAAGTAAATTGCCTTTTCTCTTACAGGCTAGGGATTTTTTCTACAATGAATCCTCTGGTGACAGGGTCACTTTAACTCTGAAAAATGTAAAAGTCTCTGCCCAATTGTGTACACTTAATCAGGTCATGCATACATTGCAATTATGTGGCAGTTTCCATTACTTTTAACCATCTTTTGACAACAAAAAACAGGGAACTGATTAAGCTCCCTGGCGGTATGATTATTTCAGATTTTTGGTGCTGAAAGCGGTACAATTATTTTGCATGGAAATTGGCATTTTATATTGTAGGCCTGTAATTCTTAGGAATAACTCACTTAAATCTGTTCAAACCAGAGTCTAGTAAACATCCTGGGTAAGGTTAAAATTTGAAAAACAAAATCATAAATTAAAATATAATAAATAACTATAAAGAATTTTACCAAATAATAATATAATAATAATAAAAATTATTCAATAATGTAATAAAATCAAAAACACTGAAATTTGCTCAGTTGCAGAATTGTCCCTGTCATTACTTTTCAGTATTTGATGACGGATCTCCCCGCTCAATTCTGCGAGTGATTCTCATTTATTATCATTGTTTTCTAGCTGGTCTAAAACCACTTTTGATGTAAAGGGACAATTTTGGTTGCTATGGACAATCTCCAGTTTCCAGGCATAAAGAACAGTTTTTATAATATAAAACTGCATGCAGGGCACTGGACAGAACACTAGGGACAAAGGGGATGTGAAATAATTACATACAGCAATGTAATCTGTAAGATTACATTATACTGTATGTAATGTGTGTGTTTCACTTTTTGAATTTGGCGCCATTCTCCGCTCGCAGGGAACGGAGCTCGGCTCCATCATAAATTGAGTGGAGGACGAGCCGCTCACACAGCGGGGGGGACATTGCTGGATCCAGGGGATTAGGTAAGCACACTCATCCTGGATCCAGTGATGCGATCCCGAGCTCAGGGTTACCGCTAATGGTACTGAGTCAGACTAGGGAAAACCGCCAGGGGGGTTAAGGCAACTTACCAACAAGAATTTCCATTGAAACTATGAAAAATCAGAACTGTTGATTGATGTCTGACCTCAATTTAAAGTATGTTAACCCCCCTATTGTTTTTAGCCAAGGAAGCATCTCTGCCTCTGTTAAATCTACAACTGCCATGATGCTGCACATGTGATCAGTTATGACACCAGCCATTGGATGGCTTGACAGTTTGGTTGAGAGCACAACCAATGGGAGTGTTACATTTCCGGGCACATGCCGGGAAACAAAACTGTTTTATGGATAGGTTTACTTCTGCTTTAAATGTTTTTACAATTTAAATTAGGTTGAGATTGTGACAAAATTACACTTTCCATTAAGTTGACAGTGTTGCCAGCAAGATAAAAAAATAAAGGTAAATCTCTCTAATGGAGCCCTGTGTAACAGTAAAAACCAGACAGGAGTTCTATTTCTTTCTTACTCTATCCAAAGCTAGAAAAAAGTTTATAAAAACTCTGCTAAGTGATAACTAATATGATCAAGGGGAATGTTGTCTTTTTAACCACTTACAGATCGGAAGATTTGCCCCCTTAAAGATCAGGCCATTTTTTGTGATATGGCACAGTGTCACTTTAACTGAAAATTGCGTGGTCATGTGACATTGTACCCAAACAAAATTGACGTCCTTTTTTTCCCACAAATATACCTTTCTTTTGGTGGTATTTGATGACCTCTGTGGTTTTTATTTTTTTGCGCTATAAACATAAAAAGAGTGAAAATTTTGAAAAAAAAATTTTTTTTTTACCGTTTGCTATAATAAATATCCCCAAAAAGTTTATTTTTTTTAAATGTCTTCATCAGTTTAGGCCAATATGTATTCTTTATTTTTCTACATGTTTTTGGTGAAAAAAATCACAATAAGTGTATATTGATTGGTTTGCGCAAAAATTATAGCGTCTACAAACTATGCAAAAGATTTATGACATTTTATTGCCATTTTTATTATTATATTTTTTTTACTAGTAATAGGGGTGATCTGTGACTTTAAGTGGTACTGCAACATTGCTGCGGACAGATTGGACACTTTTGACACATTTTTGAGACCATTGACATTTATACAGCAATCAGTGCTATAAAAATGCACTGATTACTGTGTAAAGGTCACTCGCAGGGAAGGGGTTAACACTAGGGGGCGATCAAGGGGTTAAATGTGTTCCCTTGTGAGCGTTTCTTATGGTGAGGAGATGGGACTGACTAGAGGAGGAGACATATCGTTGTCCATAAATGCTACAAACAGCAGATGTGTCTTTTCTCCCCTGTCAGAACATGGATTTGTGTGTTTACACACACAAATCTGTGTACTGGCTTTCATGCACATGATTGCGGGTGGCCGGCGGCAATTGCGCCTGGCGGCCATGTGCATCGGGTCCCCCGCTGTGCAGCACGCACGCATGCCTGCTATGGCTCTTAAAGGGGCCGAACGTGTTTTGCAGTAATGAACCACTTTGCCGATGTAAATGAGCGTGAGTCGGTCAGTAAGTGGTTAATAAATTGTGATATGTTTATTATGCTATTATTCCTCTTATTTAGCTTAAATGTTAGTACTAATGTTGATGCAGTGACATAATCTCTGTTTCAAAGGTTCAAAGTCTAACCATCACAAACCAAGAGCTTGGCCTTAGTGTCAATGAACCTGGCACCAACTTTGTGTATGCTGCCTTTGAAGGTATTTTTGGAATGGCTTATCCCGCCCTTTCTGCAGGGGGTGCCACCACTGCAATGCAGGGAATGTTGCAACAAAATCTCCTCACAAACCCTATTTTCAGTGTCTACATGGATAGGTATGTCTTCACTATAAGCAGTTTTGTATTTGCTACTAGCTTGTTTATCTAAACAATTGTTTTTTTTTAACATACCATTTGTGTTCAGTCAATCAGGAGCAGTGATTTTTGGTGGTGTAGACAACCAGCTGTATTCTGGACAGATATACTGGGCACCTGTCACTCAAGAGCTGTACTGGCAGATTGCAATTGATGCGTGAGTAGTTTTTAGTCCAGCAATTAGGTGTTCTAAAATTAACATAATCTGATCAATTTTGTACTGGCCTTTAATGTAATCCAATGAGTCATGAGGAGCAATAATCTACATTGATATATTTTAGGTTTTCCATCAATGAACAGGCAACGGGTTGGTGTAGCCAGGGATGTCAAGCCATGGTGGATACAGGAACCTCCCTCCTCACTATTCCCCAACAATTTTTAGGAACCTTCTTGCAATATGTTGGAGCCCAAGAAAGCCAATATGGAGAGGTGAGAGAAGAGAAAAACACGGTTTCCTGGATGAAAACATTTTGAATGGTTTTTAATGGTAGTCTTCAATAATTGTATCTATTTCTGGTTTAGAAAATATCTGGCAATTCTTAAAAGAAATATTTTCTTTGCAAAGCCTGTCAGGCAAAAAGCAAAAAAACTAAAATCAAAAACCCTTGCCTGTTAGCTCATTTGTATGTATTTCTAATATAGTTACATAGTTACATAGTAGGTGAGGTTGAAAAAAGACACAAGTCCAACCTATGTGTGTGATTATATGTCAGTATTACATTGTATATCCCTGTATGTTGTGGTTGTTCAGGTGCTTATCTAAGCCCTTGTACACACGGTCGGAGATTCCGACAACCAAATATGTCGGAGTAATTCCGACGGATTAATTCCGGAAGAGGTCCGGAAGTGATGTTGCATACACACGGTCGGACTAAGTTGTCGGAAAATCCGATTGTACATAACGTGATGACGTTATTTCGTTAGGACGGGACTACGTTCAGGCTAGTAGCCAATAGCTTTGGTCTAGGAATTTGATCTGAGCATGCGTGGCACTTTGTCCGTCGGAGTAGGCTACACATGATCGGAGTATGTCCGTTCAGAGCATTTTGTCGGAAAATTTTACCGGCAAGTTGGAAAAGTTGGTCCGTCGGATATTCCGACGGAAACAGTCCAATGCAGACCACACACAGTCGGAATATCCGACAAGACAGTCCGATAGGAAACATTCCGAGGGAATCTCCGACCGTGTGTACAAGGGCTAATCGTTTTTTTTTAACTATCGATGCTCCCCCCTGAGACCACTACCTGTGGAAGGGAATTACACATCTTTACCGCTCTTACAGTATAGTACCCTCTACGTAGTTTAAGGTTAAACCCCTTTTCTTCTAATTTTAATGAGTGGCCAAGTGTCTTGTTAAACTCCCTTCTGCGAAAAAGTTTTAAGTATAACCAAGCATTGCCTAAAGGTTCCCCACTTATACCTAAAGCCCAATGAAGTCCCTTCTGACTACTTCATGTGCTCTCCAGAACCACCATCCCTCTGTAAATGATACCCAATATGCTAAAATATTGTTGTGCGTAAGTTAGGGCTCATTCAACCTATGTGCAGTGACCTGCATTTTTCTGCACTGGATAAATGCAAGTCCCACAAAGGCAGATAGGAAACACAGTGGGGTTATTCACAAAGGCAAATCCACTTTGCACTGAAAGTGCACTTGGAAGTGCAGTCGCTCTAAATCTAGGGGGGTAGATCTGAAATGAGGGGAAGCTCTGCTGATGTTATCATCAAATCACGTGCAAGCTAAAATGCTGTTTTTTATTTTCTTTGCATGTCCCCCTCGGATCTACAGCGACTTTACTTTCAAGTACACTTGCCATGCAAAGTGGATTTTCCATTAGTAAATAACCCCCAGTATGCTCTGATCCATAGCCTAAAATAGATACAGGTAGTCTGAACAAAACTCTGTAAATCGGTAAAGGCTATTTCAAGCTTCAGAACGAGGTGGGTAGAGTATTGATTTAAAGGCTTGTAAAAAGAAGAAATTTATCATTAGGACCCTTCTTTTGGAAATACTAATATCCTAAGGAGTACATAATAAATATAATTCTTTCTCACAGCTCTGTACCCTTAATTTAAAGCATAACTCCAGCCAAAACTTTTGTTTTTACGTTTTTTAATAAAGTGGGCAACAGTCAGAACTTCTGTCAGGTGTTCATTTTTGTTTGTATCCTTATTGGGGAGATCTCTGCTCAATTCCTGTCCTGGTGACACTTTAACAAGAAAATAAAGTAAAGCCTAATTTCCCCAATGGGAAAACAAACAGCAGAACAAAAACTGAAAGTGGTTTTAAATCTTACTAATCCCAACCAAAAACCTGGAGCTGGTCCTCAAAAAAACTATAAACATTGCAAAAAATTTGCAAATTTTTCTTTAGTTTAGACTGCTTTAAATTGATAAAAGCTGAAATCAGTTTAATGTCACAGATATTTCAAGTTCTTTAGTAAACAGAGATGGGAAAAATTGAGTTTTCACTTCCTCCAAATTTTGTAAAAATCTGAAGATTTTTTGTGGAATTTCACAACTTTGGCAAAATCCACTGAATTCAAATGGGAAAGTGATATTATGTTTTTTGTGTTCTAACGGTAGAAGTTTTTTTTTTACCTTATACATTCTATGCATTAATGTAAAAAAACCACTGCATGCATTTCTCCCCCCTGCCCCTCTTTTATACTTATCTGAGCTCGATCTCGATCCGTCGATGTACACAAGCGCAGAGGCTCTGTCTGCTCTCTCCCTCCTCATTGGCTCAGACACAACAGTGGGAGCCATCAGGTCCTGCTGCTGTCAATTACAGACAGTAATGAGGGAGCAGAGGCTTTAAATTGATCCTAAAGGCTTAAACATTTTTTATAAAATAAAAAAGTGGTTTATACTTGCCCATTGCACAGAGCAGCCCCTTACCTCTTCTTTTGGGGTCCCCCACCAGTGCTCTCTGCTCTTCCTCTTTTTCGTGTGCCCCCTTAGAAAGCTGATTTCTAGGGGGGGGCATACATGCAGGCACACTTCTGAGCTAAGCTGTGTGTATCCATGGCTTGAGCTCACCACCTGCCAGGATTTGATTGAAGCAGCAGGAGCCAATGGCTCCCGCTGCTGCCTTTATGTCCGTGAGAGCAAGAAGAGAAAGCAGCTGCTGCAGAAGGGCACATCTCTGGATCAAGAGAAGACTAAGGTAAGTATTAAGTGAGGAGGATGGGGGAAATGGCTGGTGGAAGTTTTTTTTTTTTTTACCTCAATGCAGGTAATGCATTGAGGTGAAAAAAAACCTTTTGGCTTCAGAACCACTATAATGTAAGCTAATATATTGTATGCAACCCTGTTTTTTATCTGTCAAATTAAACTTATATCTCCTTGTTTGTCTTGCAGTATGTAGTGAGCTGTAACAGTGTACAGAGCCTTCCTACCATCAGCTTTACCATCAATGGAGTTCAGTTCCCATTGCCTCCATCTGCGTATATTTTGCAGGTAATACATGCTGAACAGCATATGACAGTCCAGTAATAAAAGTGCATCAAACTTTAATAATGCAATCAACTAATTTGAAAACAAAATACAGTACATAGCAAAACCTCATCCAGGATATAAGGGTACTGCCAGCAGATAATTTTTATTTTTAAGGTTCCATAAAGCTAAATAGGATGTGATTGTGAGAGAAATTAATGTTAGCATAGTAAACATATCTGTATTCTGAACTCTGGTCTTAGTATATACAACTGAAAGACCAGAAAGCTATGAATATCTCCCTATTTGGAATATGTATGTCTTCTTTGCTTCTTAATGACATAATGTTAGTTTGTAAGTTAACTTTTCTTGCCTGTTATTAATTTATAAGTCTTCCATCCTTTTCATGTATCTCATTTTTATTTGCAGAACAATGGATATTGTACAGTTGGAGTTGAAGTGACTTACTTGCCATCCCAAAATGGTCAACCTTTCTGGATTCTGGGTGATGTCTTCCTGCGGCAATACTATTCAGTCTACGATATGGGCAACAATAGGATGGGTTTTGCTCAGTCAGCATAGACCTTACTCTAACAAGTTCCATCAGTAATGCAAAGCATAAATGAACACCAATAAATTTATATTGTTTGCCAGGTTTAAAAAATACACAAGTCCATCTAGTTAAATCGATACAAAAAATAAACAATTATAAAACCATCATAAGCACAATACGATACAGTTGATCCAGAGGAAAGAAAAAATAAAAACCTAGAAAGCAATTTGCTCCAGATGGGGGCAAATATCCTTCTTGATCCCCCAAGAAGCAATCGGATATTCCTTATCAGTCAAGTTCATGGTAGCAAATACCAATACACACTTCCCCCCATCCTGGCGAAAAGAGAAAAAACACCCAGTGATGTTAGGTAATAACCAAGATTCATACCAAACTGACAAGATGGTTTTAGAGGAAACATATCAACATGCAATGGCATGTTACTGAAACATGAATATTATATACATATCTTCCATTATACATGTCATACAATAGCAACGTTGTGTATGAAAAGCTAGAAAAACTGAATAAATGCTTTATATGTGTCAAAATGGATAGTTGAAATAAACCTGCATAAAACTATTGTGTATGTTTGTTTTTTGTTTGCAGTACAAACAAATTATTAGTACAATTTGTTCCTATTAAATGTGTATTGTAAGGAGGTGTGAGTGCTTCAAAATTAGCTCTATGGGTGTTTTCCTGGTTTTGACTCAAAACTCATTTCATTGGCGAAACTTTGCTCCAAAAATTGTCTAAACGGAAAAATAACTTATGGAGTTTTAAAGATTTTTTTTTTTTTTGTGAGGCCATGCTGGCTAAAGCTTCCATTAAAGCGGGAGATTTTTTTTTTTAAAAGCCAGCAGCTACAAATACTGCAGCTGCTGACTTTTAAAATAGTGACACTTACCTGTCCAGCGCGCCTGCGATGTCGGCACCCAAAGCCGATCTCTAGATCGTCACTCGGGTGCTGCCGCCGCCATCTTGGGTATGGGAATCAGGAAATGGAGCCTTTCGGCTTCATTTCCCGGTTCCCTACTGCGCATGCGCGAGTCGCGCTGCGCAATAAGGACGGTCCCCGCTGCCTCTGGGATCTGTGTGTTTCCCAGAAGGCAGCGGGGCACTTGCGGAAGGGGGCGGGCACTTGCGGAAAGGGGCGTAATCTACGCCCCTTTCCGCAGAGAGCTATCCCGGAAGTGGGTGCAGTTACCTGGATTATCCAGGTAACTGCACCCCCCTCCCCCCTGAAAGGTGCCAATTGTGGCGCCGGAGGGGGGGAGGATTCCGATGAGCGGAAGGTCCATTTTAGGGTGGACCTCCGCTTTAATTTCTTGGCAATTTGCAACCTTTCTGTTTTAGGAAATGTGCAAAGAAAAGGGTAGAAAAGGAGAATGGTGAATGTGGTAGAAGCATGCAATGGGAACAGATTGGTAATAGTCAAATTAGCTTTAGTACATATATTGGTTCTGCAGGTGTCCGTAGTGGCTAGAAATCTCTACACGGGCATAGTACAAGATTAACTGTGTGCATTTAATATGCAAACACCATTTTTACTGTCATGTACAGACTGTAGAGAACAGCTTACTAAATAATATCTCAGGGTATATAACTACGACAAAGGCACATTTAAAGTGCAACTTAAAGCTCCATGCACACTGGACATTAAAATAACGTATAAAAATGCCAGTAGCTTTGCAGTGAGTCTTTCAACATTTAACGTTTTTGCAAAAGCGTTTATTAGCGTTTCTTTACGTTAGCATCTTTTAGCACTTTTTAAAATTGTATTTATTTATTTTTTCAATGAATCAAAAATGTTAACACTGGTGGGCCATGTTTGGGTGTTCATCAATGTTTATCAGCATTTATGAGCGTTTGGCTTTTTTGTGGTGAGAAAAACGACTCCTGAACGCAATTTTATGGCATTCAGAAAACAGCTCATAAACTTCACTGCTGGTAAAAGTTCAAAAATGTCCATGTGTGCATGGACACATAGGATAACATAGAGTGGAGTTTATAGGCTCTAAAGAAATGGCCAAACCCCAAAAAACACCCGTTTATGACCTCCAGTGTACATGGTGCCTTAGTCAGAAAATTAAGTATTGATAAATCACTAGACATGTGCAGAGTTAAATATTTCGTTACTCCCGAAATTCGTTTTTATTAATTTCGTTTTTCGTTCAAAAATTGCATTCGTCCGAAAATCCACATGAATTACGGTCGAATCTGTCTTTGAAGGCTTATGGTGTCTGTCGTGGGGTTCCCCTTCAGGTCTGGTATGGATATTAAGGGGAACCCCGCGTCAAATAAAAAAAAATTGCTGTGGGGGTCCCCCTAAAAATCCATACCAGACCCTTTATCCAAGCACGCAACCTCCAGATCCCGGCCCCCCCTGTTTGAAATGGTAAGGGGGTACAAAAGTACCCCTACCATTTCACAAAGAAAGTGTAAAAAATTGTTAAATAAGACAAACACACTTTTGAAAAACTCCTTTATTAAAAATAAAAAAAAATAAAAAAAAGATTCCAGCGGTGGTAATCCACTCTTGCTATCCAGCGACGGACGATCATCTCTCCGGGGTCCAGCGATGGCTCATCTTGACGTATGGGTGACCCCGCCCCCCTCTGATGTAACACAGGCAGGTTTCCGTTACATCAGAGGGGAAGCCCGGGTTTCCCCTTTGCATCAGAGGGGGGCGGGGTCAGGTGACAGGTGGCCCCGCCCTCCGCATATAACAAACATCAGGCTGCCGGAATCCCCACAGTGTCTCCTCCGTGGAGACAGAAGATGGATGGATTCGCTGCGCTGATTCAGATGAGCCATCACTGGACCCCGGAGAGATGATCGTCCGTCGCTGGATAGCAAGAGTGGATTACCACCGCTGGAATCTTTTTTTTTTTTTTTTTTTTTTTAATAAAGGAGTTTTTCTCTCTCTGTCAAATCATTTTTCTCTGTCGAATATTTTCTCTATATAATCTTGGACTAATATAGGTAAGGTTAGGCACATTCGACCACAGGTTCTATAGACACAGATTGTTATTGTCAGAGTCACGTCGAATCTCCTATTCTATATCGAACTGTTGTAACAATGAAAACGAAAATAAAGCATTTATTTATGTCGGATCTTTCGTTTTTCAGATTCTGTGCTTTCGTTATCGTTTGTCAAAACGAAAACGAAAATAGCTGAAATTCGGACGAAAATGCATTCGGACGAAAACGAACGCACATGTCTATAAATCACTTCAAGCTTCCCCTTTTACAGGTATAGCTATGTAAAGCATTAAAAACAAGTACTATGAGTGTCCCTGCACTGTGGTGTGTTCAAATTAATTTAAATTAAAGTTTTGACTGCTGCAAGAAAAAGGTGTGTACTCCTTTTAGAATTAGTATGGGAAGTTCCTGCGCTGTCTGTGCTCAGTAAAATATATAGAATCATTAAAAAAATAGTCTACAATATCTACCATATAATCAACAATATCTGCTATAACAAATTACAAAGCATAACAATCATTTGAGTTTAAATAGTACTGTGATTCTTCAATACCGCAATATCGCAATGATTCCTTTAACCACCTCAGTACAGTGCAGTTACACCCCCTTCCTGACCAGACCAATTTTCAGCTTTCAGCGCTCTCACAGTTTGAATGACAATTACTCAGTCATGTAACACTGTACCCATATGAAACTTGCGTCCTTTTTTCCACACAAATAGAGCTTTCTTTTAGTGGTATTTAATCACTAGTGGGGTTTTTATTTTTTGTGCTATAAATAAAATAAAACGTAAATTTTGTGAAAAAAATGCCTTTTTCTTAGTTTCTGTCATAAATTATTGCTAATTAGTAACTTTTCTTCATAAATTTTGGCCAAAATTTATACTGCTACATATCTTTGGTACAAATAACCCACATTAGTATATATTATTTGGTCTTTGTGAAAGTTATAGAGTCTACAAACTATGGTGCCAATCACTGAAAATTGATCACTTCTGATCAGGCCTTCAGTACATCAGGTGTATCTCATTTCTTGAGACACTAACAAGTCAGGAAAGTACAAATACCCCCCAAATGACCCCTTTTTACAAAGTAGACATCCCAAGGTATTAAGTAAGTAGCATGGTGAGTTTTTTTAAGTTGTCATTTTTTCCCACAATTCTTTGCAAAATGAAGATTTTTTATTTTTTTTTATTTTTTTTTACTAAATTGTCATATTATCAGGTTATTTCTCACACACAGCATATGCATACAACAAATTACACCCCAAAATACATTCCGCTACTCTTCCCGAGTACGGCGATACCACATGTGTGAGACTTTTACACAGCCTGGCCACATACAGAGGCCCAACATTGATGTAGTACCTTCAGACGTTCTACGAGCAAAAATGACGCATCTCATTTCTCAACCACCTATTACACTTTTGAAGTCCCTGGAGTACCAGGACAATGGAATTTCCCATAAAATGACCCCATTTTGGAAAGCAGACACCCCAACGTATAATCTGTGAGGCATAATGAGTCTTTTGAATGGTTAATTTTTTTCCAGAAGTTTTTGGAATATGTGGAAAAAAATTAAAACGCATTTTTTTTTTACACAAGTTTGTCAATTTATAAGATATTTCTAACACATAGCATGTATATAGCAAAAATTACATCCCAAAATACATTCTGCTACTCTTCCCGAGTACGGCAATACCACATGTGTGATACTTTTACACAGCCTGGCCACATACAGAGCACTAACATTGATGTAGTACCTTCAGACGTTCTACGAGCAAAAATTACGCATCTCGTTTCTCAACCACCTATTACATTTTTGAAGGCCCTGGAGTACCAGGACAATGGAATTTCCCATAAAATGACCCCATTTTAGAAAGCAAACACCCCAACGTATAATCTGTGAGGCATAATGAGTCTTTTGAATGGTTATTTATTTTCCAGAAGTTTTTGGAATATGTGGAAAAAAATTAAAACGCATTTTTTTTTAGACAAAATTGTCAATTTATAAGATATTTCTAACACATAGCATGTATATAGCAAAAATTACACCCCAAAATACATTCTGCTACTCCTCCCGAGTACGGTAATACCATATGTGTGTGACTTTTACACAGCCTGGCCACATAGAGAGGCCGAACATTGAAGTAGTACGTTCAGGCGTTCTAGGAGCATAAATGACACATCTTATTTCATTCCTACCCATCACACTTTTGAAGGTCCTGGACCACCAGGACAGTGCAATTACCCACAAAATGACCCCATTTTGGAAAGCAAACACCCCAACGTATATTCTATGAGACATGGGCTGCAAATAGGTACTCGGGTACTCTGATGGGCTGGAGATAGGTACTCGGGTACTCTGATGGCCTGGTGACAGGTACTCGGGTACTCTGATGGCCTGGTTACAGGTACTCGGGTACTCTGATGGCCTGGTGACAGGTACTCGGGTACTCTGATGGCCTGGTGATAGGTACTCGGGTACTCCGATGGCCTGGTGATAGGTACTCGGGTACTCTGATGGGCCGGGACAGGTACTCGGGTACTCTGATGGGCCGGGACAGGTATTCGGGTACTCTGATGGGCCGGGACAGGTACTCGGGTACTCTGATGGGCCGTGACAGGTACTCAAATACTCTGATGGGCTGTGACAGGTACTCAAATACTCTGATGGGCTGTGACAGGTACTCTGATGGACTGTGATTGACAGGTACTATGAGGGGTGGTGACAGGTCCTCTTTATTGGGGGGGGCAATCAGTATGTTTGGTGAACACTGTATGCGGTAACGAGATGTTACCGCAATCTCCTCCTCACACACGAACGGTGTGTGAGGAGGAGAACCCGGTAACATCCCGTTACCGCGGTTTGTTTACATTTGAGTGATCGGCTGTGAAAGGATCACAGCCGATCACGTGGGTAAACAGCCGGCCAATGGCTGTTTACCAGCGTCGGTGACGAGCAGTGTTCCCGGGGAACACGCCGCCACCGACGTGCACGCGCAGCGCGCTCGCGATCGCGCCGTGCACGTTCGGGGTGTTACCATCTGTGATCGGCCGTGACTTCATCACGGCCGATCACGTGGTAAACAGCCATAACGAATGGCTGTTCACCCCCTTCGGTGGCGAGCGGTGTCTTCGTGACACGCCGCCACCGAAGAAACAGGGATGCGCGCGCACGCTCGCGCGCATTCCCTGTTTAAACGGGAGGCCGTCATATGACGGCCTCCCGCCACAATAGCTGCGCCGCCTGGCCGTCATTTGACGGCCGGCGGTCAGCTACTAGTTAAAGTGCAATCCATGCAGAAAAAGTTATTCAAAAATTGAAATCCATGCAGAAATATATGGCAAATGTGATGAAATGGCTGTGTTCCCTTTCCTCCTGTGCACTCACTCACCAGCTATCCATGTGAAGATCACCTGTACTGGTGAAATATATCTTTCATAGATGTGTCTTTTCCTCTTCCACATGTCCCCAATAGTTAGACATACTCATAGGATAAGGAATAGAGCATACATGATGTGATATTGTTTAAAAAAGTTTTATTATAAAATAATATCCATTTACATGTTAGTCTTTTTTTATTTTTATTTTTTTAAGATTTTTTCAATTTGTTTTAAGACAGATAAACATACAAAAGAAAGACTGGTTATTCCTGGTTATGCATGTATATGTGAAACACTCAGTCAATAAACAAATATCAAATTCAATGTCTCTTTAAGGTATTAAGTGTACAGTATATGTACAAGAATTGACCAAACAATCCGTTTTTTTAAAACTTTACAAGGCAGCAATAGCGATGAACATGATGAGGTACGTGGCACAACCAAATAATAACATAACAATGTATTCACCCTGGGGTGAGGGTCCGAGGGCTAGCCATCCACTTGCCCCATATTTTTTTAAACATTTTACTTCTCTTTCGAGTCTCAAATGTAAGCTTATATAATGCAAAGAGTAATTAATCAGCTTCAACCAGAGGGATCTCAGAGGTGTCTGTGATCCCTTCCATCCCTTCCAAAGCTATAAACTATAAAAAAAAGAGTTTTTAAAATTATAAAAATGAAGGAACGCAGTAATTTAGTGTCATTTAAATGTTACAAAGAATATAACAGAATATGTAAAAAGGAAATCAAGGATGCAAGAATTCAAAATGAAAGACAGATTGCAAAAGATAGTAGGACAAACCCCCAAAAAATTCTTCAAATATATTAATAGTAAAAAGGTTAAGTCTGAGCATGTAGGCCCTTTGCAAAATAATCTGGAGTGGGTGACTGGGGACAAAGAGAAGTCTAACTTATTAAATACTTTCTTCAGCACTGTGTATACAAAGGAGCATGGGGGAGCTCATGTCCATAATGGGGAGTGGTAGTGACGCAGCCCCAAATCCACAATGGCTCAAAAGTGATATGGTCCAGAAATATTTGGACAGAATAAAGGTGGATAAAGCACCTGGACCTGATGGCATCCACCCACGGATCCTAAAGGAATTGAACTCTGTAATTTCAAAGCCATTGTATCTAATTTTTAGGGACTCATTAATGACAGAAATAGTACCACTGGATTGGCGCAGGGCCAATGTGGTGCCTATATTTAAAAAGGGAACAAAGTCTTTACCAAGTAACTATAAACCTGTTAGTTTAACTTCTATAGTTGGGAAGATACTGGAGGGATTAATAAAAGACCACATAGATGAGTTCTTGCAGGAAAAAAATATTTTAAGCAACAGACAGCATGGATTCATGAAAGACAGAAGTTGTCAGACAAACCTGATTTCTTTTTATGAGGTGGTAAGTAAAACCTTGGACAGAGGGGTGGCGATGGACGTGGTATACTTGGATTTTGAAAAAGCGTTCGATACAGTTCCGCACACACAGCTCATGTGTAAGGTAAAGTCTACAGGTTTGGAAATATCAGTTTGTAAAATGATAGAAAACTGGTAAAAGACAGAATTCAGAGAGTAGTGGTTAATGATTCTTACTCTGAATGGTGTAAGGTTATCAGTGGTGTACCCCAAAGTTCAGTGCTGGGACCCTTACTTTTTAATATCTTTATAAATTATATTGTGTCTGGGATCAAAAGTAACATTTCCGTCTTTGCAGATGACACCAAGCTATGCAGTGGAATAACGTCCTTACAGGATGTCTCCAATTTACAAGCCGACCTCAATGCTCTGTCTAATCGGGCGACCATGTGGCAGATGAGGTTTAATGTTGAGAAATGTAAAGTTATGCACTTGGGGGCTAAGAATATGCATGCATAATACATGCTAGGGGGAGTACAACTGGGGGAATCTGTAGTGGAGAAGACCCACCACTGAGGATATAAAGGAACCTACATCCACCCAGAAGTCATGAACCCCTGGGCAGGACCAGGAACAGTGTATAAAATCAGCCATTTGACCACAGCCTCTAAAACATTCAACAGAAGGAGATAACCCCATTCTATGCAGCCCAGTTGGGGTAAGGTGAAAGTGGTGAAAATGTTTAACTTGTATAATGCGGTCCCTAGAAGATATAACTGAGGACTTGTATGTGTCACTAAATTCGGACCAGTCATTGTCCGTGAAAGATTTGTCTATGGAAGTCCATTTTGTTTGGGCCTTCCGGAATCTAGGTTTATAGTCAGTTGCGAGGGCAACATAATATGTGAAGATAAGTTTGGCAGGGTCAGGATGTTGCAGCATTTTCTCCAATGGGGGTACATTTATATGGTTGTCAAGGGAACCAAACTGAGCAGGAACACCAAGTCTGAGTTGATAATAGAAGAACAGTTAAGAGCGTACTAGGTCAAAGTCAATACACAGTTAATAAAAAGACTTAAAAACCCTGTACATCATATAAGTGACAAAGATATTTAACCCCTCTAGAGTACCAGCGTTTGGGATCAGGTAGTGAGTACAGTTCCTGTTTATTGGGGTTGAAGCACAAGGGGTTATTGAGAAAGGACACTTGTCCTTGGAGACTTTCGAGATGACAGATTTAAACAACCAAAGTGAGGTGTCTAATATAGACATACCTGGATGGGTCAGAACACGATCTCTATAGATGATGTTATGGAGGGTCTCTAGAGAGGAGGCAATAGCTCCCTCTGTCGAAGTACAGGCATTTACTGCAACCGGGTGCAGCCAGTCATGAATATGGACCAGTTGGGATGCGATAATACAGATAGAAGTTACATCAAGAAACGCAAAACCTGCCAGATGAGTCGGCAAACTCAGTGTTTCAAGTGCCACATTCGGGGATTGGCCATTCCATAAGAATGCCGTACAGATTTTGTTTATACATTTTAAAATAGATTCATGGATTTTACAGGAGGAGTTGGCTAGAACATACTATAGCTTAGGTAGATATATAATTTTAGGGGTATTGGCCCTGCCCATAAGATCTAGAGGTAAATCCACCCATTGCTTGGTTTGTACTTGCAACTTGTACTTGAGTTAATTTTACGTCACTTGATTTTTATTTACAGTTTTTCATGGAAGATCTCTATAGATCTATTGTGGACCAAAGCAATTTGTATGCTGGTCAATTCATCGCCGCTAATCTCCATTTGATCCTTGCCGGAGAATGGAAACCTATTATGATTTCCAAATTTAAGACCTTTCTGGGTCTATCCCTCCTTATGGGCATAACTAAAAAAAGTTAGTTGCGGTCCTGTTGGTCCACTGACCCCATTCACTATTTGCCAGTGTTCTCTGCTTCCATGACCAGGATGCAATAGGAGCAGATCTTGCGGTTCATGCATTTTAATGACAATGAACTCTGTCGTCCTCGGGGTGACCCTGGATTTGATCGACTCCATAAAATTCGGCCCCTCATAAACCACTTCAACCAACAGTTTGCAACCTTGTTTATTCCTGATCAAGTTGTCTGCGTTGATGATGAGTCAACATTTTCTGGCTGCTTGTCTTTCAAACAGTTTCTCCCCAGCAAGCATGCCAGATATGGGGTCAAGATGTAAAAGCTCTGTGACAGGGCAACAGGATATAAATATAGCATATAGAGATACGGTTGCTTTTCAGGAGAGTAAGGCATATTCCTGGAAATATACACATTCAGGAACTAGACCAAATTATGGAAACAACAAGGAACAGGCTCTATCAGATGAATCATCTAGATTTAATAAATCACAAAAAAAAACAAAAGGAAGCCACCAGGTGGCAGGACCAATGCAAATCAAAATAAAAAACATATTACGGAACCACTTCCCAACAGCAGCATGAGCACCAGTGCACACGTGGTGCTAGGTAACTCTTCTATTGGTTTGGTTTCTATGCACTCTATACCTCTATAGCTCCTTTAGCTAAAAACATATCCTTTAATGCACCTCCGAAATTCACTGCAACTCTTACAGAGGTTCGAATACCTTTGACATCTCTATGATTGGATTCCTTTCAATCAAACACTAAATTATGTTCTGATCACACTGCTTAAACTGATGCAATCACTGATTCTCAATCTGATATGAATTAAAATATTGTTAACTTATCTACTGACAATCTCACATCAGCTGAAATTGACATTCTAGCATGAGGTTTAAGTTTCTGTCCCAGCAATGACCACGATAAATTCAAGGTGATAAAAGATCTTCAACTTTTTGCAAGGAAAATTATCCTCAAACAGCTCTATTCTAAAGAGGGATTAGGCAATCCCCACCTTGAACCTCAGGAACTACAGGAAATTGACTCCCTTATTGCCCTTCTGGGGGAAAATGATCCCTGTTTTAATTGATTGAATCGACTTGGAGCTTTTGCTCCCGCATTTGGATCAACCTGAAAAAATCATTCACCCCACGAGACCCATCAATTAAAAAAAATTTTTTTTCCAACACTTAATGTCAATTCTAAAGTCATGGCATTTATTAAATTAACGTGATGAGATTAAAACACTAAAAGTAAAACGTGGGAGTCCCAATAATTTCTCTGTTGATGAACGCAATGCTCTTCAATCACTGGCATCAAATTCCACAATCATGGTGAACCCCTCCGACAAAAGGGGAGAACATCGTGATTATGGACAATCAAAAATATATTGATATGTGTGAAAAAATCCTTAAAAACAAATAATGGTATTGTCATATTCTGACTACCAAAATTGCCAGCTATCAAAAAGAATTTTACCAATTGATTGATGCCTATGCCAACAATGTGATACCTAAAAGTGACTGGGAATTTATATGTATTTCCTATGTACTCCCACGTTCTACTCATTGCCAAAGATTCACAAAAGCCTCCAAAACCTGACAGGCAGACCAATTTCAGGAAACGGTTAACTCACAGAGAATTTAAGTAGATTTCTTGATGGATATCTTTACCCACATGTATTCAAACTATCCAGCTACACATGGGATACAATACCCGGCTGCAAAATATAGATAGACTTCATATGCCCTCCTTCTGCTCTATTAGGTGTCATTGATGTTGAGATGCTTTATAGCTCAATATGAAACTAAAGATATGTTGGTATTGCGCTGTCCCTATATTAAATAACCCTCCGAGGGTGATAAGTATAATGCTTAATTACATAAACCAATAGTGTTATATAAAAATATATATCTATAAATGTCTACTGAATAGTATCAAAAAGTGCAAAGTGCTACATTAAATTAAATAAAATAAACACACCACAAAGGTGATAGAATCCAAATAAATTAAAATCAATTGAACAAAGGTAAGTAACTAAAAACAGTCTCTTAGAAAATTACTATTTTGATAAAGTGCAGAAAAAATGCAAAAAAAAATAAAAATAAAAAATATAAATAAAAAAATAAAAAATAAAGTAAACGCACTACAGAGTCAATTGAAAACCTCCACAGAAACACAACTGCTTCAATTGAGTGCAAAGCCAAAAAACAGTGAATTGATCATAAAGTGCCAAGTGCGTCTTATAAATGTGCAAATAAGTAAACACTCTCCAGAGGTGATATAAGTGAACCACCCTAATAATAAACAAATGATATACAAGAAAATAAGAGAGTATACCTAGACCAAAAAGAGGGTACCCTCTCCTGATCACATAGGAATAAACTTTAGAATAAACAAAAAAAATATATATATATATATATATAATAGTAAACGCACTACAGAGCCGGCTGCAACATATGTTATATCAGAATGATTCCGGCCTCTATAGATTAAATATACATATTGAAATCCATCAAAAATAAAAAGATATAAAAATTCAAGTCCATAAATAAACAACAGTCTCCTTTAAGTGCAAGTGCTTTGTGCAAACTTGTGCAAATTCAACTGAGGTGCGGATCTCCCAGTGCTTAATCCCGCTGTGATCACACTTTAGTGGGCAGTGGCCCCTTACCTATAGCAAGGAGGGATTCGCATAGAGGTATATAGATTTCTTTATATGTCTTCTCTCCTGGTAAATTCGGTCACCTTCTCCTTTGAATTTTATTCTTATTGCTCCAGAGGACCCAATAGATTAATAGAGAGGGAATACCATAGTGTAGTATCTCACAAATAGCATTTATTAAAAATTTACATACACAGGGTACTCACACATTAATAGATAGAAAAAAGCCTTTTTCTAGCAATCAGCAGCAAGTGCATCCACAGTCAGCTTCCTTCCCGTCCCTACGCGTGACATCACATCACGTGACTTCATCAGGGGACCGAATTTACCAGGAGAGAAGACATATAAAGAAATCTATATACCTCTATGCGAATCCCTCCTTGCTATAGGTAAGGGGCCACTGCCCACTAAAGTGTGATCACAGCGGGATTAAGCACTGGGAGATCCACACCTCAGTTGAATTTGCACAAGTTTGCACAAAGCACTTGCACTTAAAGGAGACTGTTGTTTATTTATGGACTTGAATTTTTATATCTTTTTATTTTTGATGGATTTCAATATGTATATTTAATCTATAGAGGCCGGATTCATTCTGATATAACATATGTTGCAGCCGGCTCTGTAGTGCGTTTACTATTATATATATATATATATATATATATATATATATATTTTTTTTTTTTTGTTTATTCTAAAGTTTATTCCTATGTGATCAGGAGAGGGTACCCTCTTTTTGGTCTAGGTATACTCTCTTATTTTCTTGTATATCATTTGTTTATTATTAGGGTGGTTCACTTATATCACCTCTGGAGAGTGTTTACTTATTTGCACATTTATAAGACGCACTTGGCACTTTATGATCAATTCACTGTTTTTTGGCTTTGCACTCAATTGAAGCAGTTGTGTTTCTGTGGAGGTTTTCAATTGACTCTGTAGTGCGTTTACTTTATTTTTTATTTTTTTATTTATATTTTTTATTTTTATTTTTTTTTGCATTTTTTCTGCACTTTATCAAAATAGTAATTTTCTAAGAGACTGTTTTTAGTTACTTACCTTTGTTCAATTGATTTTCATTTATTTGGATTCTATCACCTTTGTGGTGTGTTTATTTTATTTAATTTAATGTAGCACTTTGCACTTTTTGATACTATTCAGTAGACATTTATAGATATATATTTTTATATTACACTATTGGTTTATGTAATTAAGCATTATACTTATCACCCTCGGAGGGTTATTTAATATAGGGACAGCGCAATACCAACATATCTTTAGTTTCATATTAAGTGGATACGGTGTGATCCATTCCGGTAGTAGCAGCAGCCCCTGACATTTGATAGATCACCAGTGGTAGCGCAGGAATAAAACACTATCATTTATAGCTCAATACCCCACGAACAGGGCCTGGCTTGTATCAGTCGGATTATCTCACAGACTCATGAGGATGATCGCACATTGAATCCATTTGTCGTTGATGCACTGCATTTTATTTTACAACATATATATTTTTCAATGGTTTTCACTTCCTCCAGGTACAGAGCATAGTGATAGGGACTTGTTGTGCCCTATCCTATGCCAATCTGTACCTGGGGGATTGGGAACATATGATCAGTGTATCCGAGAGTATGTCTTCATTCCATGATTGTATATTAATCTGGTATAGATACATAGATGATTTTTTTGGTTTGGAATGGTTCTTCAGAGCTACTTCATTCCTTTTGGCAGTGCATGAATGACAATGATTTCAATTTGCATTTTACCATGAATCACGATAGTGACTCCATCACTTCCCTGGACGTCCAGATACACAAGTACAGTGATGGTCTAATAACAAGCAGCCTCTTTCACAAGCCTACGGTGGGCAACTGTATTCTACACGCCGATAGTTTTCATCCTAGACCTCTTGTTACTTCAATAGCTTAGAAGCAGTACCTGAGGATCAGGTGTAACTGCATGAATGATACTATTTTCAAAATGGAGGCAAATGCTTTAAAAATTAGATTTTTGTCACAAGGATATTCCCATACCTGTTTAAAAAAGGCCTTCAAAAGAGCCTGTGCCAATACACATCATGATCTTCTATTCAACAAAACCTCTACACCTTAAACCACTGGTCCAATCAGGATCATCACTAATTTTTCTATTCAACATAAAGAAATTAGAAGGATCATGAATAAATATTGGCACATGCTCACCATGAAAACTATTGCAGGTGCTTTTGCCACCTCTACCCCAGCATTTACCTTTAGGAAAGCTTGTTCAAGCTTGTGAAGGTATATGCATACTAAATCCCACACACTTTTACCTAATGGTGAGAGATACCAGCCAAAACACTCATTGCATCTTGGTCTCAGCTTTCCACACTGGGTCTGCCATGCACGGACACCTGTCATCTTGCGGTGGCATTGCGTGCCACCCGCCCAGGGGGGCTTCCTGGGGATGTTTGACCTCCCCTTGTTTTGCCTATTTGGTGACACTGATTGTGATGCTCACCTCCTTTGGCTAGCTGATGTGGGCGTATTATTCCCCCACCTCCGTCCACCTCCTCCCTCCCATCTTTCTGACCCATCCCTCCCTTCAGTCACTATATAAGGTCAGTTTTTCGTGCTGATATATTGGCTCTACACTGATGACTATTATTCACCCAAGCCAGATATTTGGTAAGCCTATGTATATCTTGTACACACTTAGGACATTGGAAGGGCAATGTGCTTACCCACCCCTCCAGCTATTGTGGTTTATATACTGATATCTACTTTTATATTGATTCAATACATAGTTACATAGTAGGTGAGGTCGAAAAAAGACACAAGTCCATCAAGTCTAGCCTATGTGTGTGATTATATGTCAGTATTACTGTATGTTGTGGTCGTTAAGGTCCCCATCTAATAGTTTCTTGAAACTATCGATGCTCCCCGCTGAGACCACCACCTGTGGAAGGGAATTCCACATCCCTGCCGCTCTTACAGTAAAGAACCCTCTATGAAGTTTAAGGTTAAATCTTTTTTCTTCTAATTTTAATGAGTGGCCACAAGTCTTGTCTTGGGGGTCACCCGTACGGCATTTGTAAATTGAAATCATATCCCCTCTCAAGTGTCTCTTCTACAGAGAAAATAAGTACAGTGATCGCTACCTTTCCTCATAACTAATATCCTCTAGACCCTTTATTAGCTTTGTTGCCCTTCTTTATACTCACTCCATTTCCAGTAATCCTTCCTGAGGACTGTTGCCCAGAACTAGAAAACATAATCTAGGTGCAGCCGGGCCAGAGTCTTGTAGATCGGGAGAATTATCGTTTTATCTCTGGAATGAATCCCTTTTTTAATACATGCCAATATTCTGTATGCTTTGTTAGCAGCAGCTTGGCATCACATTCCATTGCTGAGCCTATCATCTACTAGGACCCCCAGGTCCCTTTCCATCCTAGATTCCCCCAGTGTATAGATTGCATTCATATTTTTACCAACTAAATGCATTATTTTACATTTTCTACATTGTACCTCATTTTCCATGTAGTTGCCCATCCCATTAATTTGTTCAGATCTTTTTACAAGGTTTCCACATCCTGCGGAGAAGTTATTGCCCTGCTTAGCTTAGTATCATCCGCAAATACAGAGATTGAACTGTTTACTCCATCCTCCAGGTCGTTTACGAACAAATTTAACAGGATTGGTCCCAGCACAGAACCTTGACCATTCCGAATACTCCTCATTTATCACCACCCTCTGAACTCACCCTTGTAGCTAGTTTTCAATCAATGTACTCACCCAATGGTCCATGCCAAACAACCTTATTTTGTACAGTAAACATTTATGGGGAACTGTGTCAAATGCTTTTGCAAAATCCAGATACACCACGTCTACGGGCCATCCTTTATCTAGATGTAAACTCACCTCCTCATAGAAGGTTAATAGATTAGTTTGGCAAGAACGATTCTTCATTAGGGATGGCCGAACGGTTCGCCCGGCGGTCGTTTCTCTGCGAATTTCGGCTGTTCGCGGTCCGCCCGATCGGCGGACTATTGCCGCCGTTCGCCCGGCGGACTTCCGTGTTTACTGTGTAAAAGAACTTTGACCTATGATGACACATCCATCATGGGGTACAGGACAGCCAATTGAGACATTACAGCACATGGACACTTAGACATTCCCCCTAACTTATAAATAGACCTGATCCGGCGGCCATTTTACATTATTTCGTATGTCACTATAGGGAGAGGTTGCTGTGTGGAGCAGGGAGAGACTGCAGTGACCCAAATCGCTAGCTATTAGGTCCACAAAAGTTCTTTTAAGGACTGGTATCATGGTATAGGTGTTAGGTGTAGTTCAGGATTTAGGTTTGAGGCACTGCTGTGCTAGTGATTGTTGCAGCAGCCTGTCTATTGTCAGTGTAGAGAGAGGGACAGGACACTGTGTGCAGCAGGGACAGTCAGTTTAATCATTAGCTGTTACTATTAGGTCCACAAAAGTCCTTTTCAGGACTGGTATGGTAAAGTAGTACAGGATATAGTTTTGAGTGCTATTCAAGTTATTGTTCCAGCAGCCTGTGTTTTGTCAGTTTAAATAGGGACAGGCAGGAAGCTGCGTGTGGCAGTGAGGGACAGTCAGTTTAATCAGTAGCTGTTACTATTAGGTCCACAAAGGTTCTTTTCAGGACTTGTATGGTAATAGGCTTGTACACGTATAATATTCTTTCTTCCAAATATAGAAAGAATATTATACTTGACTGCTGCCCTTCTGCTGCAGTAGTCCTTTATGAGTATAAGGACTGAGGTACAGTCTGCTAATCATTCACAACCTACTAGTTCCACAAAGGTCCTTATAAGGACTGGAAAGGTATAGGGTACTACAGTACATAGGGTTGAGTGAGGTACAGTCTGCTATTCCTTAAGGACTGGTATAGGTCCACAATATATAGGGTTGAGGTGCACTACTGCTGACTGCTGCCCTACTGCTGCAGCAGTCCTTTATCAGTATAGGGACTGAGGTACAGTCTGCTAATCATTCACAACCTACTAGTTCCACAAAGGTCCTTATAAGGACTGGTAAGGTATAGGGTACTACAGTACATAGGGTTGAGTGAGGTACAGTCTGCTATTGCTTAAGGACTGGTATAGGTCCACAATATATAGGGTTCAGGTGCACTACTGCTGACTGCTGCCCTACTGCTGCAGTAGTTCTTTATCAGTATAGGGACTGAGGTACAGTCTGCTAATCATTCACAACCGACTAGTTCCACAAAGGTCCTTATAAGGACTGGTAAGGTCTAGGGTACTACAGTACATAGGGTTGAGTGAGGTACAGTCTGCTATTCCTTAAGGACTGGTATAGGTCCACAATATATAGAGTTGAGGTGCACTATTGCTGACTGCTGCCCTACTGCTGCGGTAGTCCTTTATCAGTATAGGGACTGAGGTACAGTCTGCTAATCATTCACAACCGACTAGTTCCACAAAGGTCCTTATAAGGACTGGTAAGGTCTAGGGTACTACAGTACATAGGGTTAAGTGAGGTACAGTCTGCTATTCCTTAAGGACTGGTATAGGTCCACAATATATAGGGTTGAGGTGCACTACTGCTGACTGCTGCCCTACTGCTGCAGCAGTCCTTTATCAGTATAGGGACTGAGGTACAGTCTGCTAATCATTCACAACCTACTAGTTCCACAAAGGTCCTTATAAGGACTGGAAAGGTCTAGGGTACTACAGTACATAGGGTTGAGTGAGGTACAGTCTGCTATTCCTTAAGGACTGGTATAGGTCCACAATATATAGGGTTGAGGTGCACTACTGCTGACTGCTGCCCTATTCTGCAGCAGTCCTTTATCAGTATAGGGACTGAGGTACAGTCTTCTAATCACAACCTACTAGTTCCACAAAGGTCCTTCTAAGGACTGGTAAGGTATAGCGTACTAGAGTATATAGGGTTGAGTGAGGGACAGTCTGCTAATCACAACCTACTAGTTGCACAAAGGTCCTTCTAAGGACTGGTAAGGTATAGCGTAATACAGTATATAGGGTTGAGTGAGGTACAGTCTGCTAATCCTTAAGGACTGGTATATCACGGTGCTGGTGTCAGTGCTTTATGTCACGCTGCTGATGTCAGTGCTCTCTATCACGGTGCTGGTGTCAGATCACTCTATCACGGTGCAGGTGTCAGTGCTCTATATCATGGTGCTGGTGCTGGTGATCATCTCCTGCACCCTCTTCTTTGCCTACCCTGGCCTTCCCTCGCCTCCATTGTCTCAAGAGTCGTGAACTGTCAGAATTTCACATATAATAAAAGAATGCTTGTAGTTGTCGATCCCAGATTTGGCCATGTGGTGGGAATATGTGTGCACAGCTAGTAATTATTTTGTGGCTGCAAATATGACCTGTAGGTTTGTAAAGTTCTCCATCCCTGTGCTGTGCTGACTTCCTCCTGGGGCTGCTTATTATGAGGGGCTCCCACCTTCCCTGTGCTATGCTGACTTCCTCCTGGGGCTGCTTATCATGAGGGGCTCCCACCATCCCTGTGCTTTGCTGACTTCCTCCTGGGGCTGCTTATTATGAGGGGCTCCCACCATCCCTGTGCTGTGCTGACTTCCTCCTGGGGCTGTACCTCTGCTGTGCATATTATGAGGGGCTCCCACCATCCCTGTGCTATGCTGACTTCTTCCTGGGGCTGCTTACGGTGCAGGTGTCAGTGCTGTATATCACGGTGCTGGTGTCAGTGCTGTATATCACGGTGCTGGTATCAGTGTTTTATGTCACGCTGCTGATGTCAGTGCTCTCTATCACAGTGCTGGTGTCAGATCACTCTATCACGGTGCAGGTGTCATTGCTGTGTGTCACGCTGCTGATGTCAGATCACTCTATCACGGTGCTGGTGTCAGTGCTTTATGTCACACTGCTGATGTCAGTGCTCTCTATCACGGTGCTGGTGTCAGATCACTCTTTCAGGGTGCAGGTGTCATTGCTGTATGTCACGCTGCTGATGTCAGTGCTCTCTATCACGGTGCTGGTGTCAGATGACTCTATCACGGTGCAGGTGTCATTGCTGTATGTCACGCTGCTGGTGATCATCTCCTGCACCCTCTTCTTTGCCTACCCTGACCTTCCCTCTCCTCCATTGCCTTCATGTGCTCCACAGTCCTGAATTGTCACAACAATTTCACATATAAAAAAAGAATGCTTGTAGTTGTCGATCCCAGATTCACCTCATACATGTGTTATGTCATTGGCCATGTGGTGGGACTATGTTTGCACAGCTAGTAATTATTTTGTGGCTGCAAATTTGACCTGTAGGTTTGCAAAGTTCACCTCCCATTGAAGTCAATGGGGCCCGCCGCGAACGTTACGGTTCGCAAACTATCGGCCGCGTTCGCGGTCCGCGTTCGCGAAATGTCCCGTCGGAAGTTCGTCCATCACTAGTCCCCACTGTGTAGCTTCCAACCAGCAGTCTGGCCAATGTTTTCCATTCAAATAATAGAGGATGCCAGGATCTACCCAAAAAAGGAATAAGGAAAAAGGATAACATTTTTTAAATCATGCACATTCTTTCATTCACCTTACTTATGAATGCGTGTGACCCAAAAAGCATAAACAAAAATTAGGAGAAAAAGAGAAATCTCCAATAGTAGGTCACCAGCGAACACTATGATCAGTGCAAAATCAATTTTATTACAAAAAGCCACTATTTTAATTAGTACAATAACACATGAAAAGGAAAAGATTTTAACAAATATCACAACCTCGTTTGAAAACTTTGACAACGTTGTCAATAGTATTAAAAACAAACAGACGGGGCCGCGGCTGCATCCATACCACAGTCATCATACCAGAGACTAATAGTGCTAACTACTCAAAAGTCCATGAGAACATTTAGCCAGCAGGTTCAATCAGTAACATGTGGTATATCAGATATACTGGAACAAATTAATATACTTATACTACCGTATAAAGTCTCTGTCTCATCACAGTTTTAGTGTACAGCTGATACTGGTGGAAAACATTTGTTTAGTTTCGTTTTAATTAGTTAATTAATTAATTTCATTTAGTTAGATTCGTTAAATTCATTAAATTCGTTTTCGGATTTCGTTTAAATTTCGACCAAATTCGAAAAATCGGTTGCATTCGAAAATATTTCAACCGAATTCAAAAATATTTCTACCAGATTCGAAATTATTTCAACATGATTCAAAATTATTACAACATGATTCGAAATAATTTCAACCGCATTAAAAACTATTTCAACCGGATTTGAAAATATTTTGCGACCCAAATTTGGGGCCACGTATCTCGGGGTCACTTGGTGCTAGAAACCCCAAATTTGGAGATGCTGCAGTGCTAATTCTACTGTGTACCATATTTGGGGTTTCTAGCTACAAGTGGCCCAGAGATATGTGGCCCCAAAGTCGGGTCGCAAAATGTCATTCTCTGCTGCAGAAAAGTGCTTGACATTTTGAAACCTGACTTTGGGGCTACGTATCTCAGGCCACTTGGTGCTAGAAACCACAAATTTGGTATGCAAACACAGTAGACCTAGCACTACAACATTTCCAAATTTGGGGCTTCTAGCCCCAAGTGACCCCGAGATACGTGACCCCAAATTCAGGTCGCAAAATATTTTCAAATCCGGTTGAAGATGTTGGAGATGTTGTAGTGCTAGTTCTACTGTGTTTGCATACCAAATTTGGGGTTTCTAGCTATAAGTGGCCCCGAGATACGTGGCCCCAAAGTCGGGTCTCAAAATGTCATTCTCTGCTGCAGAAATGTACTTGACATATTGCCCATATCTAGGGTCACTTGGTGCTAGAAACCCCACAACTTGTGGCAGGTGACATGGCAAGTGGACAATCCACAACTTGGTCACATGGCAGGTCGCGTGGCACTCGTAGCCAGTCACGTGGCACTCTTGGCAGGTCACATGGCACTCATGGCAGGTGTCGTGGCACTCGTGGCAGGTGTCGTGGCACTTGTGGCAGGTGTCGTGGCAAGTGGACAATACACAACTTGTGGAAGGTGATGTGGCAAGTGGACAATACACAACTAGTGGCAGGTGTCCTGGCAAGTGGACAATACACAACTTGGGGCAGGTGACGTGGCAAGTGGACAATACACAACTTGTGGCAGGTGATGTGGCAAGTGGACAATACACAACTTGGGGCAGGTGACGTGGCAAGTAGACAAGGACATACAGCATATGTACTTATGTACATATGTACTGCCTTGCAATCGACATCCGTGTATAGTTGAAAAACTTGTCCTCAAAACCACGCAAGTTCTCATACATAGCCCAGAACTGCTCTCTGTTAGATCTATTGACAATGATTGGATGGATCCAGTAGTGACGTATTCTTCGCTTCCTTTCTTCCTCTTCCATCAATACTGCTAAACCAGCTGTTATGAAAGAGAGCATTTTGGACACAGAACAACAGGGAACAAGGAAGAAAACAGGAACAAGAATGATGTCACAAGAACAGATAAGCTCTAATTGGCCATTTGTACAGTTCCCTGTCCTGGAGGCGGCTTCAAGTCGTGTTTGTAACTCGCCCCAAGTCGTGTTGAAGTCATCCCAAAGTCGCGCTTTGATCCATACTCAAGTCGTGTCCAAGTTGCCTCACTAAGTCATGCTGGAAGTCGTGTTGCCCCTGTGTGAATGGAGTCTTAGGGTTATGGTTAGGGGTAAGGGTTAGGGGGTTAAGGTTAAGAATAGGGGTTAAGGGTTAGGGTTAGGGTTATGGTTAGGGATTAGGGTTGTGATTGAGGTTAGGGTTGTGATTGGGGTTAGGGTCAGGGTTGGGGTTTGGGTTAGGCTTAGGGTTAGAGTTAAGGTTGGGGTTAGGGTTTTCCCTTGAAGAATAAGGCTTGGACTCTTATCACTCTTATCTTATCACATACAGTTATACACTTATCACAAAAAAAGCTTAAAAAAGCTTATCGACTGTAACTGCTCCAGATGCCCGTTGTATAGAAGCGGAACAACACCAGCAAATGGGGGTAGCTTCAGGTGTATACTGTTCAGGTGGCACAATACACCGACTGTAACTGCTCCAGATGCCTGTGTTACAGAAACAGAACAACACCAGCAATAAGGGGTAGCTTCAGGTGTATACTGTGCAGGAGGCACACTACACCCACTGTAACTGCTGCAGATGCCTGTGTTACAGAAATAGAACAACACCAGCAATAAGAGGTAGCTTCAAGTGTATACTGTGCAGGTGGCACAATACACCGACTGTAACTGCTCCAGATGCCTGTGTTAGAGAAACAGAACAACACCAGCAATAAGGGGTAGCTTTAGGTGTATACTGTGCAGGAGACACACTGCACCCACTGTAACTGCTGCAGATGCCTCTGTTACAGAAACAGAACAACACCAGCAATAAGGGGTAGCTTCAGGTGTATACTGTGCAGGAGACACAGTACATCTACTGTAACTGCTGCAGATGCCTGTGTTACAGAAACTGAACAACACCAGCAATCAGGGTAGCTTCAGGTGTATACTGTTCAGGTGGCACACTACACCCACTGTAACGTCTGCAGATGCCTGTGTTACAGAAACAGAACAACCCCAGCAATAAGGGGTAGCTTCAGGTGTATACTGTGCAGGAGGCACACTACACCCACTCTAACTGCTGCAGATGCCTGTGCTAGAGAAATAGATCAACACCAGCAATCAGGGGTAGCTTCAGGTGTATACTGTGCAGGAGGCACACAACACCCACTGTAACCACTGCAGATGCCCATGTTACAGAAACAGAACAACACCAGCAATCAGGGGTAGCTTCAGGTGTTTACTGTGCAGGAGGCACACTACACCCACTGTAACTTCTGCAGATGTCTGTGTTACAGAAACAGAACAACCCCAGCAATAAGGGGTAGATTCAGGTGTATACTGTGCAGAAGGCACACTACACCCACTCTAACTGCTGCAGATGCCTGTGCTAGAGAAATAGATCAACACCAGCAATAAGGGGTAGCTTCAGGTGTATAGTGTGCAGGGGGCCCACTACACCCACTCTAACTGCTGCAGATGCTTGTGTTAGAGAAACAGAACAACACCAGCAATAAGGGATAGCTTCATGTGTATACTGTGCAGGAGGCACAATACACCCACTGTAACTGCACTAGGTTAACAAGCAAAGATGACACTGTCCCTGCCTATCCTGCTCTCTCCCTGCACGCCAACACACTACACAATACCACCGCGCTGGCGTCCTTATATAGTGTGGGGCATGTACTAAACCCCCCTGAGCTATAATTGGCCACAGGCATCCTGCCCTCGCTGCCGGCGCTGTGATTGGCTAAGCATGGGTGGTCACAGTGCATGCTTGACCAATCATCAGCCAGCAATACACTGCGATGGCACAGTGCATTGTGGGCCATGAGCGCCACACGAATATGGTGCAAAGGGCCAACAAAGTTCTGGATTCGCCGAACAGGCGAACAGCCGGTGTTCGAGTCGAACATGCATTCGACTCGAACACTGAGCTCATCCCTAGTAGTCTCCTATGCTCCATAATATTGTACTCTTATGGAGCAGAGAGCCAGTATTAGTGCTGCTCATCCTTCTGGTGAACTGGCAAGCACTAGCAGCCTAGTACATCCTGGTCATACATCCAGCACTGCAGTAATACTTGGTGACATAGCGAGTCACACAAGTGCAATTCAAGCTGGTGAGGTGGCACACAACTAGTGTTCGGCAGCCACCAAGAAGACAAAATCGTCAAGCCCATAGTGCCCTTCCTGCGGCATTTGCCAATCCGCATTGGGAGCCCACCACTTCGGCAGCACTTGTACTTCCACCATTCACTGGCCAACCTGAAATTCAGGTGGAAACAGTTGACACTTGCCAGAGATTGGAGACCTATTATGGTCTCCGAATTTAAGACCTTTCTGGGCCTATGCCTCCTCATGGGCATAACTTAAAAAAGTGAGTTGCGGTCATATTGGTCCATTGACCCAATTCACCATATGCCCTTGTTCTCTGTCTCCATGACCAGGACACGATACGAGCGGATATTGTGATTCATGCATTTCAATGACAATGAACTCTGTCCCCCTTGGGGTGACCCTGAATACGATCGGCCTGAGACCCTGATTAAGTTTTTTTGGCCGCTTGTCATTCAAACAGTATCTTCACAGCAAGCATGCCAGGTAAGGGGTCAAGATGTATAAGTTCTGTGACAGGGCAACAGGCTATACATATAGTTTTTTTGGTTTATGAGGGAAGAGATAGTTATGTAGAGCTGGAGAACTGCCCAGACTACATAGGGAGCGCTGGTAAGATTGTGTGGGACTTGGTGTCACCCTTATTCGGAAAGAGGTACTACTTGTATGTGGACAATTATTACACAAGTGTGCCACTTTTTAGTCACTTGTTTGATCATGGAATTGGCACATTTGTGGTACCGTGTAATATAATCACCGGGGCTTACCCCAATGGCTTGTAGATTCCCATCTTAGGCTGGGGGAGAGAGCCTGCTTGAGATGTAATAATTTGCTCACTGTGAAGTGGAGGGATAATAAGAATGTTTTCATTCTGTGCTCCCTTCACGCAGACACGATGATCCTAATTCAAAGAGCAACTGGTGTTGTGGAGAAACCCCTCTCTGTCCATGAATACAACCTTAACATGGGAGGGGTGGACCTCAATGACCGTACCTAATTGCCAATAAGGCCAGATGCTGGTATAAAAAAGTGTCTGTATATTTATTCCAATTGGCTCATGCTTATGTGCTATACAAAGATTCAGGATGAACTGGATCCCTCCTTAAATTCCAGGAAGAGATCATCACAGCCCTTCTGTTTCCAGACGGATGGTGCTGTGACCCAACTTCCCAATCCAAGTGCAGTGAGCCGGTTGCATGAGAGGCATTTTCCGTATGTCCTCCATGGTACCCTTACCCAAAGAAATCCCCAAAGAAGATGTTGTGTCTGCAGAAAATGCAGATATTGGCGTGACACCCGCTTTTATTGTCTCTCCTGTCTTGACCAACCTGGTATTTGCATTGGTGAATGTTTTGAACGCTACCACACACTAGTGGAGTATAAGCGTATGGTACACCATTGCACAGTCCTAGGGCACACTTACACAGGGTCTTGAAAGTTGAGATGGCCATCAAATTTTGAGAGACCCTAATCTGGATCATTTGCAGTTTAAAGTTTATATAAAAGAGCCAGAGGTTGTATGAAAAAATTTGACAAAGTGTGGCACTCGTGGATCAATTCTAGTACCACAGTGGGCTAAAGAAAGGGACACGCAGGCTGCTAGTAATGAAATATATGAATATGATGTTTATGAATTTATTCACTATAATGCCTAAACATAGGGTATTACCCTAAGACTCTCAACACACAAATACATATTTAAGTACTTTATATAGATGGTGGAAGGTAAACTGGAAGATCCTGTTATCTGGTCGAACTGTGATTCATGAGTGGGGAGGTGTTAGATAGTAGATCTTTATTAGAGAATTGTTAGGCCACGTTGGCCTTGTATGGTCCTAACCGACGCTTCCAAATGTTGTATGATATGCCTTCAAAAACTAATAGAATTTTATTTAAAAAAAAAAAGTTTATATAAAAGTGCAAAACAAAACACACAAAAACACAAAAAAATAAAAAATAAAAATGTCAAAAGTAGTTTGTTTGCTCTATTGTTTGCTCTCTATAACTATTACTCTCTCTATTGTTAATGTATTTTAGAACTGTAATTTTTATTTTTACTATATTTTATTGTATTTGCTTTGCGGGTATGGTATGTCTTATGCCGCGTACACACACGATTGGACTATGCGGCAGACTTAATCCAGCGGACAACCCGCCGGACTTTGTAGCTGAGGTCCGCTGGACTTTCCGAATGAGCAGACCTGCCCACACACGACTGGAATTTTCCGGCGGACTTTTGAAATGAATGGACTTGCCCACACATGGAGAAAAGTACAATCATTTTGAACGTGGCTCCAGGTAGACAGAACTAGCGAAGGAAGTCAATGTTGCCGCCTCCATCAGCATCAGTCCCAGCATCCTCCGGGACTGTGACATCATAAGGGGGTGGGGTCACCATGTGACATCACCCAGTGACCCCGCCCCTTGCCCCTATATAAGTCGCCACACAACGTGTCCCTGCCATTGCGGCCAGAGAGAGCGTTGTGTCAACATCGCAAGGAAGAAGAAGAAGAAGAGAAGAAGGCGGCAGCGACAGAAGACCTGGCCAACGCTAGTAAAAGAGCTATAAGAAGATAGCGGAGGCCCGGCAGAATAACCGAAGAGGGGGACAAGACCCCCCAAGAGCGGGACAAGACCCCCGAAGTCGGAAGAAGACCCCCGGATGGCGGCGGCAACGACGAAGAAGAAAGCCGGGCTCCTCTGCTAGTAAAAGAGCTAGAAAAAGAGCAGAAGATAGTGGAGGAGTCCAGCGAGAAGACCCCCCAAGACGGAAGACCACCTGAGCTGTCTAATATATTATTTTAAAAACTTGTGTTGTGTTATTTTATTTACACTTTTTTCACCAGGTGAATGGGTAGGGGCATATCGTACCCCCTACTCATTCACATAGGGTAGGGGGCCGGTATCTGCGGGCCCCCTTATTAAAGGGGGCTCCTGAATTCCGATAAGCTCCCCGCTCGCAGACCCCGACAACCAATGGCCAGGGTTGTCGGGAAGAGGCCCTTGTCCTCATCAACATGGGGACAAGGTGCTTTGGGATGGGGGGCCGCAGGGCACAAAGCACCCCCCCATGTTGAGGGCACGTGGCCTCGTACGGCTCAGGAGGGGGACACTCACTTGTCCCCACCCCCTTTCCTGACTGGCCAGGCTACATACTCAGATAAGGGTCTGATATGGACTGGGGGGGACCCCCACAACGTTTTTTTGGCGTAGGGCTTCCCCTTTAAGTCCATACCAGGTGACAGGGCTAGCGACGTGTCAATCTCACCGATGGAGACGGCGACATTGAATTCCTTCGCTAATTCCATCTACCTGGAGCCGCGTTCAAAATGAATGGACTTTTCTCCGTGTGCGGGCAAGTCTGTTCATTTCAAAAGTCTGGCGGACTAGCACACAGATGGGCGGATTGTCCGGCAGACAATTTTGAGTTAAAACTTCTAAGTCCACCAGACTTTTGGGAAGAAAAAGTCACCCGGAGCCCACACACGGGTGGATTGTCCGGCGGACTCTGGTCCATAGTCCGATCGTGTGTACGCGGCATTACTGTTATACTGTAATGTTACTTTGTTTTATTGTTAACCATCATTTGCTTAGCAGGTATGCCATTCAGCTGCAGAATGGGTTTATTTATACTGACAGCAAAAACGTTTGCTCCCACGGTAAAGCTGTGACTCCAGCCCCATAGGAGGTGATTTCACCACCACAATTAAAAAAAAGAGCAGGGGTGGAGGAGCGATTTGCTCCTAACATTAGATGTGGATTGCCCACATGCTTCGGCATATATTTTTTAGGTACAGATGTTAAAAAATCAAGTTGTTTTATTGAGTTAATGTTTTATCGTTGCCATTGTTTGCTTTTCAGGTACGCCATTTAGCTGCAGTACTGATTTATTTATCTTAACAGCAACAGCGTTTGCTCTCGCTATACGTAAATCAGTGACCCCGGCGCTGTAGGAGGTGATTTCACAACCACAGTTAAAAAATAAGGGTGCATGTATGCCCATCAGTAGAAGTGGGTGGATGAAGGGCGGTATTCTAATGGTGGGCACACCCACCAATCAATATCTTTTTTTCATTCATCCCACGGGCTGCATGAAAAAAAGAACATTACAATATATGCCCACGAAGGACCAGTAACATACTGGTATGTTGCTGGACTGAATGGTTATACCAGAATGATGCCTGCAGGTTTAGGTATCATCTAGGTATTATTCTTTTCAGTCAGCGATCGGCTTTAATTTAAAAGCAATCCTAGCAGCTAATTAGCCTCTAGATCGCTTTTACAAGCAGTGGGAGGGAATGCCTGACCAATCTGTAGTTTTGTCAGTGCCATTTCCAGCTGTTGAGACATAAATTATGCATAACTCACAGTAATATTTTGGGGCTTGCCAATAGCTGTGTAATTATTGTGTCCCAATTTTAGTAGTATTTGTTCAAGCAACTGGATTTGCATCAAGAATTATAGCACATAAAGTATATTTATATAAAGCATTTGGCATATTGGCAGAAAAGATTACTTAATTGTATAAACTTCTCAAATACTTAAGGATTGTTTGCTTTTACTAATAATTCTTCTAATCTCCGTAATCTTGGCACAGAAAAAAGATGATAAGAGAAAGGTCTTCCTGGGTCAGAAGGAGTTACCTTGAGCAATGTTTGTGTTTATAAAAAGGCATATGAACTGCTACTTCTCCGATACAGAGTTTGCCTGAGATCTATCACAATGAAGTTGCTGCTTCTTTTATTCATTTGTCTCTCAGTGTCTGAGGGGCAAGTTAGGTAAGTTCAATAAATAATGCAAAAATTTGAAATTAAAATAGTTTTAAATAATGAATACTGCTATAAGTATTACATTTGTAAACTGTTGTGTGCCTTGTGCCAGCTGGTTTGATTTTTTTACACCTTGACAACACTCAACTAGCAAATGCTTTAAAATAGAACTATAAGCAAACCTTTTTTTCTTCCATCTTGGATAGAGCTAGGGAGGATTATAACCCGTCAGATTTTTTTCACCATTTGTGTTCAATGGCGGAGATTTACATTCACTTCCTGTCCCATAACCAAACAGGAAGTAAGAGGAAATCCCTTGTGGACCCCCAGGTCACCAGAACTAGTGCCTCCATTGGAAGATTTCCTCTCAATTACTTTTCTGGGGACAACCCAAAAGTTGTGATTTTCTTTTATTTTCACTTTCAATGATAATGGTAAATAGGACAAATAGAGAGGATGAGTCTCCATAATTGAGGCACAGACAGCAATAAAATCTGACAAGTGATCTAATCCCTCTCTACTCTATCCAAAACTAAAATAGATGTTTTGCCTTTAGTTATACTTTAATTCTAAGTAAGTTGAAAAAAGTATTTTTCTCTGGGAATGTCTAGAGTAGACAGGCAACTAGGGGACCCCACTTCATATTTTATCACATTTTATGGAAGAGACTAGGAATTGTGAGAAAAGCTACAAAAATTAGTAGAATGTAAAAACAAATAATCCAAGCATAGTCATATGCCTTAAAGTGGTTGTAAATAATCACTTTATAAAACAACCCATTCAATCGACAATAGAAATGAAAGGCAAAACATTTTTGTATAGATATAAAATCTAAAAAAATATATATAAATACAGTTTTCCCTTTTAATAAATTATCAAATTCCCTCTGTTCTCAGCTGTAAAGGGCTGGGGGGAGGAGAAGCAGCAGCACACTGGGCTTGCCAGTTAACCCCCCTGACGGTATTCCCGAGTCTGACTCGGGGTGGATTTTTTATACCAAGAGCGGTATCCCCGAGTCAGACTCGGGACTGCATCGCTGGATCCAGGAGGAGGTTTACTTACCTTCTCCCTCGGATCCAGCGTTGTCTCCCCGCTGTACAAGCGAGCCGTGTCTCGCTCGATGCATTACATCGCCGATCTCCATGCCCTGCGAGCGTTGCGACGCACGGGCACGGAGATCGGCGCCAAATTCAAAAAGTGAAACACACAGTATACATACAGTATAATGTAATCTTACAGATTACATTGCTGTATGTAAATATTTCACATCCCCGTTGTCCCTAGTGGTCTGCCCAGTGTCCTGCATGCAGTTTTATATAATAAAAACTGTTCTTTATGCCTGGAAACTGGAGATTGCCCATAGCAACCAAAACTGTCACTGTACATCAAAAATGAGTTTAGACCAGCTAGAAAACAGCGATAATAAATTGGAATCACTCGTAGAATTTAGCGATAGCGATTTGTGGGGAGATCCGTCATCAAATACTGAAAAGTAATGACAGTGACAATTCTGCAACTGAGCAAATTTCAGTGTTTTTGATTTGATTACATTATTGAATAATTTTTATTATTGTTATATTATTATTTGGTACAATTATTTATAATTATTTATTATATTATAATTTATGATTTAATTTTTCAAACTTTATCATACCTGGGATGTCTGCTAGACTCTGGTTTGGACAGATTTAAGAGAGTTATTCCTAAGAATTGCAGGACTACAATATAAAACGCCAAATTTTCATGCAAAATAATGGTACCGCTTTTAGCACCTAAAATCCGAAATAATCGTACCGCCAGGGAGGTTAATGGCTGTGCAGTGGGGGTATGTCAGGACAAGTCTGATCATTGGAGGAGGGTACACGGAGCTCCCAGCATAGCTAGAGAACTGACCATGATGTGCTCTTCTGCTTAGTGTGGTCAGTTTTTAATAGGAAAGCAGAGGGACTGGCAGGAAAACCTGGGATTTCAGATAAAGGAAGCAATACAAGGAGAACAGGATACTTTCTTATACAAGTATATGGTACAGCAGGCACATATCAGGAATATAAAGTGTTGGGGTAACAGACACTTTAATAGTCATAAGATTACTGTGATAACACCTTAGAAATAACATGACTGAAAAGAAATACAAACAAAAGCATTACTCAAGCTGACCAATTACGCTATAATACCTGCTTTAAGTTAAGAAGGACTTGGCTTATTGGATGCTAATACATACATTCCAATATTTGTGGAAAGAGCAGTTAGTTGTCTCTCAAAAGGAACTGATTTTGAAATTGACAGAAGCTGATCTGGGGCATGTCCATAAGAATTCCAGAAAACAAATAAAATGCTCACTAAATATTATTCTATCTTTCCGAGAATGGGAAATTTTTGTCCACAACAATAGTATATACATAGAAACCAAAACAAGTTACAAAATCAATGCATGAACTCTGCAACTGTTAACAACACTAAGGCTGAATTCACACCTATGCACCTATGTGCTTTTCACATTTTTCAGATTTGCACTACAGTCCATTTACCATGGTTTCCTATGGAACACATTCTGTAGTGCAAATCTGCAAAATGCAAAAAGCACTAAAAATGCATAGGTGTGAATCCAGCCTAAATCATGAAAATAATTTTTTTTTTCTGCAACCTCCTTTTCAAAAAGAATTTAGAGCTGTTGGGGTTGATTTACTAAAGGAGAACATTTTTCACTTAGCCTAATGAATATGGTGAAGATTCATATTACAAGGTGAAAATGTCCTTTTAAAGTGATAATTCCCTTGCAGAATTAACATGCTTTACTTCTTTAACCACATAGATTGCACAAGCAAGAGAATAATTTTTATTTTTATTTTGGAGAGATTTATTGAGCTGCCACAAAATGGTAAGGGACTTGTTTGCATACACACATTGGTCAATTTGTAACACTCGGGGGAGCTTCTTACATTCTCATAATTAAACTATACTTATAGAATAGCACATGGTTAGCCCCCACTAAAATACTTACATGTTTTCCTTCTGACAATAAAAAAGTGATAAGTCTCTACATAAGCTTTCTTTCATTTCATGTATATATTATAGTAGTAACATATCATTATACTGTAATAAGTGGTATATGTTTTACCTAACTGTAGTTAACATTTTGCCTACTATTTATAATAGTCACAAAATTATAAAATATGGTGCCTTGACTATATTACATACTTCATGATCAATAGAAAATATATTGCAGAAATTTTCAAAGAAGTATATTGTTTTTTCTTGAAGGGTTTCCCTGAAAAGAATGAAATCTATCCGAGAAACCATGAAAGAGGAAGGAGTTCTGGAAGACTTTATGAAAACCCACATTAAAGAACCAGCTATTAAATACAACCTAAACAGTCAGAGCAACTTTGGGGTTGCTTATGAACCTATGTATTTAGATGTAAGTGTTGATTGCTTACATATTTTAATAATGTAAATTACGTATAACAAATATGAACCAAACATAATTACTTTCTCTTGCAGAACTATTATTTTGGTGAGATCAGCATTGGAACCCCACCCCAAAACTTTCTTGTTGCCTTTGATACTGGTTCTTCCAATCTTTGGGTCGCTTCTACATATTGTCAAAGTTCAGCCTGTAGTAGGTAGTATTTTGTAAAGCATCTGAAAATGTAGTTGTATGATTGTTATTAAATATTATATATGACATACTAAATAGTAGCCAAAATAGGCACTGTTTAACACAATAGTGTATAATTTTAAAATATTCAATGCAAGCTACAATTCTTTATAGTGAATTATTTAATTACAATTTACAAAATATAAAAATGACCCAATATTTGCAGGTTGTTGAAATAAAACACGATTGAGTGCCAATACATTTTGTTGGGCAGGAAGAGCAAGACCATCTGCCAACAACCCTATCCATTCCCACAACACAAACAGAAACTGCCTGTTGCTGTGATAGGCATAGTCTAATGGGAAACCTTTGATCTTTATAATTTTGTAAATATTAGAAATATGTCATTCTGTTCTGTATCTTTTTATAACATACACCTTTTCCCTTACCTTTTAGCCAACCACCCACTATTCAATCCTACCCAATCTTCTACATATACTTCCAATAATCAACAATTTTCAATGTGGTATGGCAGTGGTAGCATGACTGGAGTATTGGGTTATGACACAGTGACAGTAAGTACCTTTTTTATGTCCTCTGTATTGATGAAACATATGATGATTAGTTAAAATCCCTTCCCCATAGAAACTTAAACTTGCAGGTATTACTAATTGGGAGATCAATCAGTATTAAAAGCTATCCTAATATTTAGGGTGTAACATGAAATCTGGTCAGAGTCCAAAGCCCCCCACCCTGAAACGCTGCCTCCTCCTCATCCTTCTTTTACAGGATTCAGGTGGTTCTTCTCCCCTAGGCTCCTGTCATAAATCTGTGAATGGAGAGATTACAAGTCCCATCTAACACCATGGCAGAGGGACTCATATTTTCCAATGAAGTACAGGTGTGGTGACATTACCTCCCTTATAGTCTAACAAAACTTCCACCAGTTTCATAATCAAAGGTCTGGACCAGAGCTTGGGAATTGCACTCGCAATCCTCACAATGCTTTGCAGGCTTCAGTGCACAAAAAAAGAAATTCACATTTTTTTACATTATGTGTGTGTATTTACTATTTTTTTTTTTCAAAAGTCAGAATTAGACTTTAATTGGCCTCATAGATTGTATACTGTTAATGGTTTTTAAAGCGGTTTTAAACCACTGGGTGAGTTTTTAACTTTTTTCTTGCCTGCAAGGTAAAGGCATAATGTGCTGGTAAGCTGCCTGAAGGGGAAGCATTACAGCGATGCAATTCCTGTGCACCCTGTGCCATGTTATCCAGATAGGAAGCAGTACAATGCAGACAACAACTTCAGTGTGACAATAAGCTAGATGCTAAATAAAACACCTGGAGTGTATAAACAGGTTCATGGGAAAAAGAAGAACGAACATAGAAATGGGGAACAGAAGATGTCATGTGCCTAGATTCAAGGGAAATGCTTGTAGGACCTACTTCAACAAGCATAAACCTGAACAGTATGAGTTTACTCTATGCCACAACCAACACCCTTATCTGTAGATAAAAATAAAAAGGCTATGAATCTAAACCATTTAAATGTACTGTCTGTGATTTTTTTGTGTTTTTATACTATATTTTTTTATGATGTAAATAATAGATTTATACCAGTTACCATGTATCTTTTATAGGTATTCTCATGTATTTATTATATATTATAGGTACAAGGGCTGTCCATTCAAAATCAGGAGCTGGGTCTGAGTGTCACTGAACCAAGCAGCTTTTTCTATTATGCCAAATTTGATGGTATTTTTGGAATGGCCTATCAGTCATTGTCAGCAGAAAGTGCCACAACCGCCATACAGGGTTTGATACAGCAAAATCTTATTCCACAGCCTGTGTTCAGCTTCTATCTCACTGGGTGAGAATCAACTGAGATTAAACATAGACCAGGTTGCCAAGATATATCAAAGCCACGTCTAACTAAAACTTCAAGAGACACTGGAGGAGATTTACTAAAACTGGAGCTTGCAAAATTTGGTGCAGCTCTGCATCAAAACCAATCAGCTTCCAGGTTTTATTGAAAAAGTTTAAATATACAAGCTGAAGTTAGAAGCTGATTGGCTGAGTGTTCCAGTTTTAGTCTTGGATTGTCACTCTTGGCAGCCAATCAGATACTTTAATTTTCCCTGACATTTATAAGCCAGTATAATATATAATTTATGGTAATTCCAGTCTAGAATACAATTACTTGATAAGCGTGTAGGTTAATTCCAGTAGGTAGAGTTTATCAGAGTATCAATGATTACCAGGTTTATATGAGCCATTAAGTTTTTATCAAGTATAATGCTTCATTGTTGTTTAATCATTTCATTATAGTATTAGTATTTTTACATCCAGCTGTGTAATGAAATGGACTAACTGAGTTTAGTTTCAACGCTTTCACATTTCTTTGTTGTATATTTCCTCAAGGAGAATGTTTGTAGAGAATGTAGTAGAGCTTTCTAGTAAAATAAATACATAATTTATTTAATGTCACATAGGCAAAACCTAAATATTTGTTTCTAAGTAGTATAAAGATGTTTAATAAGAATTCCAGATACTAGATTAACACAAACACATTAAATCAACAATTTATTTTTTGTATCGCTAAACTGTTTTAGGAAGACCAAAATATGCAAGGAATGTTCTAAGGTGCAACAAAAAGCAATTTAGCATTTTAATACTTTCTATGGTTGTGACACATAAGCAAATATTCTACTGAAACTGGAAGTATTTTTATTTTAGGCCCATTTTAAAGCAAGGAAAGATCTGTTTTGTCTGATTCTAGAGTCCTACTTATTTATCAGAGTAAGATGTGAGGTAAAGAGCACTGACGTCAAATGTTGATGTCAAACATCCAATCATGTCCAGGATCATTTTAAACAATTGAGCTTCTCTGTCACTTGATTGTATATTTAAAGTGGATATGGGTACTTTTTATTTCACTGCACCTCTCTTTAGTTCACAATTTAATTACTTAGGCCAAAATGTCTGCAACAACTTCAAACTATTAAATTGATGAAAATACAATATGCTTTACTCTAAATCCCAACACAAAATATAGTTTATTGAACTTGTTCTTTATGTCAGTTTCAATAACTGAGTGCCTTTCGTCTTTCTAGTCAATCTGGAGAAGTAATATTTGGTGGCGTGGACAGCAGTTTATATTCAGGCCAGATCTATTGGACTCCAGTTACTGAGCAGATTTACTGGCAAATTGGCATTAATGAGTGAGTATCAGTTAACCAGATTTTTTTATGACAGCCTGGTGAAATTTGGACTGTTGAGGAACTAAGCATATTTGAAGCAATTGCATTTTCACAATATTTGTACATTTTCTGTCATGTTCATTAAGGCAAAAAAAAAAAGTGAAAAGTGCAATAAGCTAACCGACAACTTACATTTACTAACCTTTGAGCAAAGTTAATAATCTTTACAGTTCTTAATAATAATAATATTATTATTAATAGTCATTAAAAATGACATTAAATTAAAAAAGTGTATACAGAAATTCACAGATACTTTATATCTTGTGAAGATGCTAAAAGGGTACTGTATATGTGTCTATATAGCTTTTTTAAAGATTTTTTTTAACCCTTCAGGTTCTCAGTTAACGGACAGCCAACTGGCTGGTGCAGTCAGGGCTGCCAGGGTATTGTAGATACAGGAACTCCTCTTCTTACCATTCCACAGCAGTACCTTGATACCCTTCTGCAGTCTCTAGGTGCCCAGCAAGGGCAAAATGGCGAGGTAATGATATTTATAAATGTTCTAACCTTTCTGGAAATAAGCATTAACTTCTCTCTTAAACCCAACCAAGGTTCTGATTATAGTTTGCTTCTTTTTAGTATTATGTAAATTGCAACAATGTACAAAATCTGCCACCTATCAGCTTTACCATCAGTGGAAATCAGTTCTCCATTCCTCCTTCAGGATACATTCTACAGGTATTTATAAACATTCATTTCACCATGTTTATAATGTTTTTAGCCAGCAGTTTTTGAATAAATGCATCAATCACTGTTCTTTTCAGATCAATGGAAACTGTGTAGTTGGATTTGAGTCAACATACCTACCTTCACGAAATGGTCAGCCACTTTGGATTCTGGGGGATGTATTTCTTAGGCAATACTATTCTGTTTATGATCTTGGCAACAACCAAGTTGGCTTTGCAGCCATGGCCTGAACAGCAGTAAAAACTGAACACAAAAAAACTGGAACACCACAACCAACTAATGAATCAAGGATCCCATGAAGTTAAATTAAGACAATGCTGCAATTAAAGTTTAACATTATAGGGTAAAATTGTTTACTGTTCAAAGCTGAAATGGCACATACAAACAATAATAAATGAATATGACAATAAAACAATCAATATAACATTATTATTGCAAATTAATGAAGTCTACTAAATTCTGTTTACATCTAAAGGCCCAAATAACCTAATAATGCAGTTTCAGAAAAAAAAAAAAAAACTATAATCCTTTCTGTGAAAAAGTTTATTTTTGCAATGTCAACACTCCTCTACTTGTTAGGGTCAATGCACTTGGATTTTAGCTTAGCTCACATAACTTACATCACATCTTAGTAAAGTAGGTCTAATGATTTATTCTGCTATGGGAATGTTCCCTGCGTTGATTATCCTCGTGCTGTCATATAGCATGATTCTGTAGAAGGTGGGGCATAGAAACATAGTTTGTAATGTAGTTGGACCTCCCAATTGGCATAATAACTATCCCCTCCTTGCAAAAGAAAGTGGGGAAAATGTAAGTTGCAGTTAGGATTATAACATCATTCTAAATCAATATTCAGATTTTTACCTGAAATGTAGTTCTTTCAGAATGGTTCAACGTTTCTCTTTAAATTTAACCTTTGAGGATAGCATTATGGGAGCTGCCATTGAGGATTTGGTTTTAAGGGTGCAGCTTATCAGGCTGTAACCCTGATCTATAAATAAAGCTATTTTTTTTTTATGCATGGATCGAAATTCAGTGGAGTCGGCAATGACTGGCCGAATTTCAGTGTATTGACACTATGGTTGAAAAGTAGTTGATCTACCGACCAATTTCTCTTCAACCACCCTGTTAAAGAATGTCCACACAATTAGACCCATAGGCTATAGATTGTGCTGATCTGTGTATTCTGATGGTGGAGAACTCTTCCCGGTCTCAGAATACAAATACACAGCAAGGAGGATTTCCTCATCCACACACTCGAGCTGTTTGAATGAAAAAAACCATCATCTTTGCCCAGCTTTAACATGCAACTAAGAGAGTATTTCCAGCTAATGACCAACTAGGTCCTGAAGTGAGCAACAGAATAACAGCCACTGAGCCTACAACCTTAGCGTCTTCATGCTGACCACCTCCCAGTCCTTTAAAAGTTCTAAAAACTGTGAGGCAATCCTCTCCACTTTGTCTTTGTGTTCTAACAATGGAGAGACTATCCCACTGTCAGAATACTCTGATCAGCACCACAGTCTATAGCCTACAGTGCTGATTAGGCAGATTAAATCTGACAGGGTGATTGTATGGCAGTTGATTGGTAGATTGACTTCTGTTTGACCACAGTGGTTATACATAGATTGAAATTTGTCTGGTCCCTGCTGAACCAGATGAATTTCGATCCATGTACGACCAGCTTTAGCAATGGCAGCGCCCATATTTACAGTATGTCATCATGAGTCCATTTTAAAGTGAACATGTCAACGTTTCTGTTACTATGGTCCTCAATTTGTCCAAATTGGAATCTACAACTGCTGCGTACACACATGGTCGGAATTGTTTGACGGGAGCTTTTTGTCGGAAATTCCGACAGTGTGTGGGCTCCATCGGACATTTTCCATTGGAATTTCTGACACACAAAATTTGAGACCTGGATTTCAAATTTTCTGACAGCAAAATCCGTTGTCGGAAATTCCAATCGTATGTACACAAAGTTCCACGCACAAAGTTCCACGCATGCTCGGAATCAAGCAGAAGAGCCACACTGGCTATTGAACTTCAATTTTCTCGGGTTGTTGTACGTCACCGCGTTCTTGACGTTTGGAATTTCCGACAACATTGTGTGACTGTGTGTATGCAAGACAAGTTTGAGCCAACATTCATCGGAAAAAATCACATGTATTTTGTTGTCAGAATGTGCGATCATGTGTACGCGGCATTACTCTTAGAGGTAAAACTCACTTACCTGCCTATACAATGAGAACTCACTTACTGTTAACTGAGGTGCTCTTGTTGGATAATGGTGTTGAATGGTTTTTGCTCCAGGGCTGTATATTTAAAGGAGCGAGAGTAAAGGTCCTTTACTGACCAAGTGTATCCTGATTTAGAAGAGGTTTTCATGATAATAAAGGTATTAGACCCCTTTCACACTGAGGCGCTTTACAGGCACTACAGCGCTAAAAATAGTGCCTGCATAGCACCTGTAAAGTGCCGCTCCTGTCTCTCCAGTGTGAAAACCCGAGTGCTTTCAAACTGGGGGCGGTGCGCTTGCAGGCCGTTAAAAAAACTCCTGCAAGCAGCATCTTTGGAGAGGTGAAGCAGCGGTGTATACACTGCTGCTTCACCGCTCCTTCTCATTGAAATCAATGGGGCAGCGCGGCTATACCGCCGGCACAGCACTGCTGCAGCAGCACTTTGCGGTGGTTTTAATCCTTTCTCGGCTGCTAGTGGGGGTGTAAAATTGCCCCGCTAGCGGCTGAATAGCACCATGAAAAAATAGCGGCACTTTACAGCTGACACTCCCATCTAAAGGAAAAAAGGCAAAAAACTGTTTCACTTTCTTTCTGTTAAAATAAAAATGGTGCAACAGTGCAAACACCACCAAAATGACCCCTTCTTGAAAATGTAGACACCCTAAAATGATCTCAAAGAAACATGTTGGTACTGAGTGGGTTAAAACTGGGAGCTTGGCAATGATTTGCTAGACACAGCACATATAGGTCATACACTGCAGGAGGATAAAAACGGGGTTACTGTACAAGACACATACAGTGAGAGGAAGATGAAAGAGTTACTGTGCAGGATCAGGATAAGGGCTGAAAATGATGCGAACGCCCACGGCACCAAAGCCGAAGGATTCAAGGGGCTAGTCAATGAGTCAGGCTAAAAGATGTCATGTAGTGCTTCAGCTGGTCTGTCTAGGGCAGCGGTTCTTAAACCTGTCCTCATACCCCCAACAAGCCATGTTTGCAGGTTTTGCTTTGTCTTGCACATGTTCGTTAAATCAGAGTCAATAGCTTGGTATTTTGGACAGGTATTTTATCTAAAAGAGATCGCCAAAACATGGCCTGTTGGGGGTCCTTGAGGACAGGGTTGATAAGAACTGGTCTAGGAGACAGATGCCACACTGGAGCAGATATTCTTTTAGCTCTGCAAGGGCAGGCCTAGAGGTTGTTCACACCATGCCAGCTGGAGCCAGGAATGGTGGTGTGTGATAATGGCACTAAACTCCTGTCTACCCTTAGACAGGGAAAGTTGACACATGTGCCATGCCTGGCACATGTCCTCAATTTTGTGGTGCAAAATGGGCTGGAAGATCTGCTGAAGCAGGCCAGAAGAGTCTGTAGCCATTTAAGATGGTCATACACAGCCAGTGTTCGGGTTGCTGAAATTCAGCGGTAATTCCACCTGCTGTAAAGTGCCTGATATGTGACATGCCTACCAGGTGGAACTAAACGTTGGCAATGCTGCGGCTGTACATGCAGCAGAGAGCCGTCAATGAGTACCTGTGTGAGTACGGCACAATGACAGACTGAGGAAGGCTCTGGTTTTTTTCACCAAGCCAATGGCATGCTGATGAAAGATGCTTGCACTGTACTGTCACCATTTGAGGAGGCGACAAGGATGGTGAGCCGTCACAGTGCATACATCATTGACACAATCCCTGTTGTGTTCCTGCTGGAGAAGACTCTGTGTGTCATTCATTGTGGACAGGGCACTGGTGGCAGAGCAGCGGGAGGAAGAGGAGGACTTCCTTTCCTCTCAAGGCCCAAAGTATGCAGACACTATTCTTGCGATGCCACAGAACACACAAGAGGAAGAGGAGGATAATGGTAATTTTGGAGGCATTGAAGCAGAGTAAGACATACGTCAAACCTTAAGAGATGGTTTACCGTCCCCAGAACCCTTGGGAGTAGATCATGGCTGGGAGGAGGCAATTACAGATACTGTAATCCTCAGTGACCCCAAGGACTCTGCTTCTCATGCCTCCTTCAAAGCCAGCAAAAGGACCTGAGAATTTGTGGCATCAAGTAGAAGGATCACTATTGGTTGGCAACCCTCCTTGACCACCGTTACAAAGGGAAAGTCTCAGATCTCATCCCATCCTCACAGAGGGAGCAGTGGATGAATTATCTTAAGGACACCTTAAAGAGGAGTTTATGCAATGCCATTCCAGATGCTGCTAGGTTACAGTCTCATGAAAAGCCTAGTTTTGAGGCTTCTGTTGGTCAAGAGAGGAGTGGTGGAGAAAGGGGCCACCTCAGTGATGCATTAAAAAAATAATAATTTAGTCCTCGGTGCCCAGGGCTGTCAGCTTCCACATTCCATTGGCAGCGTCTACATCATATGGTGGTAGATTATCTAGGGGCAAAAACAGACATGTAGAGCTTTCCAGTTGATGATCAACTGGGTTACTGGGTCATGAGAATAGACTACTGTCTCTATCTATGACCACTCACAGTAACCAAAATTTGCAGAGCTACTCAGATCAGCTCTGTACACTGTGTCTGTGAACCAAGCTACTGTATATGAGGATGAATTAGTTCACAGGTATTGATGGGCACACTGGCCACTTGATTGTATTTTATCCAGTGCCGTGTATAAACGGCACTGACTACATAACTGTCCACCACTTTGTCGTTGATAAACATTAATTGGTGGTTAAGTAATTAGGGTACAATTTGAATAGGGTTATAATTTCTACTCTGGCTATCTAGCTCATGCAACCAGACATAGACATTAAAAGTACAGGTTCATTTTTTAATGAACTTTAGGGACAAGTTTTAGATTGTGGTGACCATGAATATTCAGCTAATCCCATTGGTTCTAAACTTGCAAATTTGGCAGGCTAAATTTGCCTTAAACCATGGCCTAACACGCTTTGAAGGGCAAAAAATAGAATTTGGATACACCGCTATAAAAGAAGAGGGTTTGTTGGTTTTTACTTTATGTTGATAGGGCCTTTTTCAAGTTTTGAGTGTTTAATGTGAAGCATTATGTTGTTTCTGACCATCTGTCCTTCTAGCTGCCATTTGTTCGCAGCTTAATACCTAAGCCACCTCACATTCTATCAGTCACATTAAGCACACCCCCTTATGTTCATTGTAAAAAAAAAGTAGTTGACATTCACCATACCTATTGTGAAATAAAAGTAGGGGAAAGACTTGTTAGCCTATTCTCCATGGTTAAAACTGTCCTGTCACTGGACAAATTTACACTGCTGTATCATCTGCAGTTTCTTAATTCTTGTAGGAGAACACTTGATTATGTCTCCAGTACATTTAGGCCAATTCTTGTTAATTAAAACTGTCCTGCCACTGGCCAGTATTATACTGCTTTATCATCGGCAGTCTCTATTTCCTGTAGTAAATCACCTTCCTGCAATTGTATATAGTACATATAGTCTTGATCTTGCCTATTAAAACTGTCCTGCGCTGGCTAATGCCACATACACCCGACCGGACTTTTCGACAGCAAAGGTCCGACAGAGAGAATCCGTCGGACAATTCGATCGTGTGTGGGCTCCATCGGACCTTTGCTGTCCAAAAATCTGACGGACTTTAGAAATAGAACATGTTTCAAATTTTTTCGCCGGAACTCTGCCAGACCCAGTTCCTATCGAGAAATCTGCTCGTGTGTATGCTAGTCCGACGGATGAAAACCAACGCTAGGGCAGCTATTGGCTACTGACTATGAACTTCCTTATTCTAGTCATCAAGTTTGAATCCGTCGGACTTTGGTGTGATTGTGTGTGGCCAAGTCCGTTCATTCGGAAAGTCCATCGGAACTCTGCCGAAAGTCCGTCGGAAAGACCGTCGGACCTAGTCCGTCTAAAAGTCCGCTCGTGTATAGGCAGCATAACTTTACACTGTTATATCAGCTGTGGTCTCTCAATTAAAAAAAAAAAATATTATATTAACCACTTCCCGACCAGCGCACGACGATGTACGTCGACAGAATGGCACGGGCAGGCATATTGGCGTACAGGTACGTCCAATATTCAATGCTGCCCTGCCATCGGGAGCGCGCCGCCGGCGGCGCGCTCCCACGCTGGTCGGGACCCCCGTGAGTCCGGTCGCGGGACCCGCGGACTCGATCGCTGCGGGCATCCCCGCGATCGTCTCACGGAGCGGCCGAATGGAGGAAATGCCGAGTAAACAGCATTTCTCCATTCTGCCTAGCAACTAGTGACGCTGATCTCTGCTCCATGTGATTGGAGCAGAGATCAGTGTTCACTAAATAAAAGCCCAACCCCCCCCACAGTTAGTAACACACCCCTAGGAACACTTAACCCCTACACTGCCACCCACTGGTTAACCCCTTCACTGCCAGTGTCATTTACACAGGAATCACTGCATTTATATAGCAGTGATTACTGTATAAATGACAATGGTCCCAAAAATGTGTCAAAAATGTCCGATGGGTCCCCCACAATGTCGCAGTCACAATAAAAATCGCTGATCGCCGCCATTACCAGTAAAAAAAAAATAATAAAAAATTATTAATTTAAATGCTATAAAACTATCCCTATTTTGTAAACGCTATAACTTTTGCGCAAACCAATCAATAATCGCTTATTGCGATTTTTTTTACCAAAAATATTGGGGGATATTTATTATAACAAAAAGTAAAAAATAATGCATTTTTTTCAAAATTGTCGCTCTATTTTTGTTTATAGCGCAAAAAATAAAAACCACAGGGGTGATCAAATACCACCATAAGAAAGCTCTATTTGTGGGAAAAAAGGACGTCAATTTTGTTTGGGAGCCACGTCGCACGACCGCGCAATTGTCAGTTAAAGCGACGCAGTGCCGAATCGCAAAAAGTGGTCTGGTCTTTGACCAGCAAATTGGTCCGGTCTGAAAGTGGTTAAGGTTGGTCATAAATAAGTTAATTTTTTCATTTAACCATTGGGTTGAACAAAAGAAAATTATTTGACTCACCCATCCACAAACTTTATGTGGATGGGGGAATTGCTCCTGTGGCACTATTGTATTATATAACAGGCTGATTGCACACAAATCGATCGTTAGACATGGATTCGTCTAAGAATTCAGCCAGTTCAACATTCAATGTATGGTTAGCTTAACTAACATATACAGTACTTGCATGAGAAGAAGTGACTCCAAGTAAAGAGATATCTTAATTATTATGTAAGGGCCTTCATAGTAAAGAGGGCTTGCATAGTAAAGCATCCACTTGCTTTCATGAGAAAGATATGATTGCGCGATTTGGAGCAATCAGAGATTTTTCAACGATAGCGAATTTCAGAAACTAATATAATAATGGCAGAGAGAGACCTGACTGGAAAGCTGACTGGAGGAGCATCTGACAGAGAGACACTTGGGACAAATATAGGTCAGGAACACAAGATGAAACCTGCCTGCCAGCTTTATCGACTGTGACATATATTGTTTATAAATGTAAAATAATAATAATAATCGCCTACAATTTTAATGACTGTATTTTGCAATACAGAACACCACATTCAGGAATCTAAAGAATTTGACATCATTGTGAATGAACTGAAGTCAGATGTAGCAGAGATGATGACGTCCTACAATGTCACATCCCTTTTTACTATTGATATATTGACTGCAAAGGCTATTGAGACCATACTGAAATTGGATAAAACCCTTTACAACCAAACAAAATTCAAGCCAGGCCATATATGTTCCTTTTTTGGAACTTTGTCTCAACACCAAATAGTATAGGCACAAGGATAACTTTTATAGACAGAGGCAAGAATGTACAGTAAGATCACCAGAGTCTCCCAATTTAACTAACTTGTACATAGGTACATGTGGTTGGTGGAGAATAGGGATGGGTATATCTGCCCAGGTTTGATTCACCAAGGGTCCTGTCCAAAACATGTGAGGGACATGTACTAATGCATGTAAAGATCATAGGATGCACATAGACTTGGAAAATTGCAGATTAGAAGTGCAATTTTTAAAACACCAGATTGTGAGGCGACTTGTTTACATTTAAAGTAGTAGAGCAATGTCATAATGTGCTAGTTTATGTGAAACTTACCTTAGAATGAAGAGCTCCAGTGGCATGCTGTCACCACTGAAAGTGCTTCCATCTTCACCCGGTCTTCCTTTCAGGTCTGTTGTGTGAGTGACCGGAGGTGGGTTGATGCGATTTACGCCACAGGACTCTGAATGAACGGCACGGGTATGCGGTTCTTTAACAGCATACAACGTCACTGGCTGCATCCAAAGTAAATATCTCCTAAACGGTGCACAATTAGGAGATATTTATAGTACCTTATTATAGGCTTACCTATAGCTAAAAATCATGCATGGGTGTTTACTCCCACTTTAAAGGCATTGTAAAGATTCGTACCTGCACATTGCATTTTTTTTTTTTAATAAATTCTTTATTCATGAGAAAAAGACAGTCCAGATTCACAACATACATAATTTATAAGGCTCCGTAACAGAATAAAGTCAATACTGCAGAATTTCAACCATATTTTCTCTTGAGTTACACATTTAAAATTTTGTAAAATGAACTACGTAAGTGATGGTAAGTGATGGTGGGTAAAGACTATTTGGAGTTACCAGACAGGATCATCCTTTCCCACTCACCAGCAGCCCACATCAGGCATATTCACCACCAACCAAGCCCCCTGGGCACTCAATTCACCGCCCGAGGCCCGCTCCAGCCACTCAAGGCCGGTGGCTTTGGCCTATACTCAGGAGAGTGGCGCCCATCTTGCTCCACCCACAGACTTTGCCTTCTCCTCCTCCTGTTTGAGATAACATCTCCTTTGAAGGAACAGGACCCGTTCCGTTGAGCTTGCTGATCATCATTCTCCTCCAAAAGCCCATGGTCTGGGACTATGGTCTCCTAACAGAGACAGATGTACTCTTTTTCAACACACTCCACCACTCCAAGCCCAAAAATTGTCCACTTCCTTCCAGAAATTAATTTGATATCACAATCTTTTCGAAGCTTGGAGAGTGAAACACCCTACCCATAGACAATATACTTTCTATTCACCCTCACATAAACTTTACTCCCGTTTAGATCATTTTCTGTTTCTGCCCCCTTATTACGTAATGTTGTCTTTTCCGAAATAAACCCCATCACATTGTCCGGCCATGCCTAAGACATGCCATTGGCGGCTTAATGAATCCCTCTTGTGGAACGTTGAAATCAAAGACCGACTCCAATCGAAACTGATGGAATATTTCCAGCTGGACGAAGGTTCCGTTTCAAACACATACATTTTGTGGGAAGCTCATAAGGCTTTCTTCAGAGGTGAGTGCATTTCTGCCAGATCTCGCATGAAGCGGGAGTCCACTAAACAAAGATCAGAGCTTCTTGACCAATTGCACCCAGCAGAGATGCACTGACTTTGCTCCCCCACAGTGGCTCGCCTACGTGCAGTGGTATCTGTCTGAAACCGCATTAAGTCCCTAGATATGAGTAGAATCTCCAAGTCTATGTTATGGTCTAGGCAAAAGTTTTATGAATTTGTGGACAAACCACACAGGATGCTTGTTCATTAGTAGGGATGAGCCGAACACCCCCCGGTTCGGTTCGCACCAGAACTTTCAAACGGACCCCAAATTCGTACGAACTTTAGAACCCCATTGAAGTCTATGGGACTCGAACGTTCAAAATTAAAAGTGCTCATTTTAACGGCTAATATGCAAGATACTGTCCTAAAAAGGGTTTGGGGACCTGGCTCCTGCCCCAGGGGACATGAGTCAATGCATAAAATGTTTTTAAAAATGGCCGTTTTGGCGGGAGCACTGATTTGAATGACGATTAAAGTGAAAAAAAAAGTGAAATATTCCTTTAAATATGATGCCTGGGGGGTGTCTGTAGTATGCCTGTGAAGTGCCACGTGTTTCCCGTGTTTAGAACAGTCCCTGCAAAAAATGACATTAAACGGAAATAACATCATTTAAAACTGCTTGCGGTTTTAATGTTATATCTGGTTCCTGCAATATGGTTGAAAATCATTGAGAAAAATGGCATGGGTAGCCCTCCCTGCCCATTACCAGCCCCTTTGGGTCTTGTACGCATATTAAGGGAAACCCGTACCCATATTAAAAAAAGGAAATGCGTGTGGCCCCCAGGCCCTATATACTCAGAACAGCAGTATACAGGCGGTGCAAACAAGACAGGGACTGTGTAGGTTTGTTGTGTTAAGTTGAATCTGTTTGTAATTTTCAACTGGTACATTTTTAAAGTGTAGCTTTTTGGAAAACATAGGGAAGGGTTATCACCCCTGTATAATTTGTTTTGTTGTACATCTTTTTTCATCTCACTTGCTGTTGTCTCCTTCCGTTTGCAAGTAGGAGATGTTTGTAAGTTGGATGTTTGAAAGTAGGGGCCTGCCCTATATGCTCTGCAGAAATGGCGGAACAAGGTGTTGGTTTTGCCACAACACTGTAAGCCCTCAAAGTGACTCTTGGTGGCCGCTGGAGCGCCCTGCTGTGAACGATTATATCAAGAATTGTAATTACATGCCATTGTTGAACAGTGGTAGAAAAATTGACCTTTGGTGGTTGTGGTGCTGGTGCCACAACACTATAAGTCCTCACAGTTACTCTGGGTGGGCACAGGAACGGGCCCTCCTGTGAAATATTATATCAAGAATTGTAATTACATGTCCCTGTTAAACAGGGGCAGAAAAATTGGGCCTTAGGCACTGGTGCTGGTGCCACGCCACTGCAACCTCTCCCATATACTCTAGTTTTATTGCAGGAATTAGCCCTGCTGCAAAGCATTGCATCAAAAGTTGTAATTAAACACCCCTGTTAAACAGGGGCAGAAAAATTGGGCCTTAGGCACTGGTGCTGGTGCCACCACACTGCAGCCTCTCCCATATACTCTAGTTTTATTGCAGGAATTAGCCCTGCTGCAAAGCATTGCATCAAAAAGTGTACTTAAACGCCCCTGTTAAACAGGGGCAGAAAAATTGGGCCTTAGGCACTGCTGCTGGTGCCACCACACTGCAACCTCTCCCATATACTCTATTTTTATTGCAGGAATTAGCCCTGCTGCAAAGCATTGCATCAAAAAGTGTACTTAAACGCCCCTGTTAAACAGGGGCAGAAAAATTGGGCCTTAGGCACTGGTGCTGGTGCCACCACACTGCAACCTGTCCCATATACTCTATTTTTATTGCAGGAATTAGCCCTGCTGAAAAGCATTGCATCAAAAATTGTAATTAAACGCCCCTGTTAAACAGGGGCAGAAAAATTGGGCCTTAGGCACTGGTGCTGGTGCCACCACACTGCAACCTGTCCCATATACTCTATTTTTATTGCAGGAATTAGCCCTGCTGCAAAGCATTGCATCAAAAATTGTAATTAAACGCCCCTGTTAAACAGGGGCAGAAAAATTGGGCTGATGGCATCACCCAGAACCAGAAATGTTCTTCCAACATATCAGGGGAGGAGGAAGAGGATAGACAATCAACATAACAGGACAGTCACTCAGCATCAGCATAGGCAGTCTTGAAGGGATGTGATATTTCAAAAAAAATTATTCGGTTACATCAGCTTCAGGTGCTTGGTAGCTGTGGGTGATCCAAGACTGATTCATCTTGATGAAGGTCAGTCGATCAACTGATTCGATGGACAGGCACACCCTGTGATCGGTAACAAAGCCACCAGCAGCACTGAAGGTGCGTTCCGAAAGAACGCTGGATGCAGGACAGGCCAGTAGCTCAATTGCATACTGTGCAAGCTCTGGCCAGTGATCCATCCTCAAGACCCAGTAAGCCAGAGGATTTTCGGTGGGAAAGGTGTCCAAGTCTGACCTTGCCCCTAGGTATTCCTGCACCATGTAAATCAGACGCTGGCGATGGGTGCTGGAACCGATCATACCTTGGGGCTGCGGACTAAAAAATTGTCTGAAAGCATCAGTCAGACGTCCACCTTCTCCACCGCTCCTTCTGACCGATGCCTCAGCAACACGTTGTCCAGGACCAGGAGTTTGTAACCTCCCAGTCTCTGGGAACGCATTGCACAGACCTTTCTGCAAGGCCTCCCAGAGATGTCTCATCCTCTGCTCCCTCTGCGATGGCAAGATAAGGTTGGCAACCTTACCCTTGTACCGTGGATCAAGGAGAGTGGCCAGCCAGTAATGGTCCCTCTCCTTGATCCGAAGAATACGAGGATCCTTCCGCAGGCTTTGCAGGATCAGGGAGGCCATGCAGCGTTGGTTAGCTGAGGCATTTGGTCCGGAGTCCTCTGGGTCACTAAGGGCAACATGATCCGCAGCTACCTCCTCCCAGCCACGTACAAGTCCACATGTTTCTTGGGACTGTAAATCATCCCTACAAGACTGCTGCTGCTGATGCTGAGTGCCTGCCTCCACCTCCATGCTGACACAATCATCCTCCTCCTCCTCTTCCTCCTCCTCATCCTTTTCCTGTGTGATGGGTGGCACAGCAGGAACACTGTCTGGATAAAGGGGGCCTTGAGAGGCAAGGAAGTCCTCCTCTTCCTGCCTCTGTTCTGCCTCAAGTGCCCTGTCCATTATTCCATGCAGCGTATGCTCCAAGAGGGGGACAAGAGGTACAGTGTCACTGATGCATGCACTGTCACTGCTCACCATCCTTGTGACCTCCTCAAACGGTGACAGGACAGTGCATGCATCCCTGATCATGCCCCACTGGCGTGGTGAGAAAAAACCGAGCTCCCCTGACCCTGTCCTGGTGCCGTAGTCACACAGGTACTCATTGATGGCCCTCTGCTGCGTGTGCAGCCGCTGCAGCATGGCCAACGTTGAGTTTCACCTGGTGGGCATGTCACATATAAGGCGGTTCTTGGGCAGGCTCAACTCCTTTTGGAGCTCAGCCAGCCGAGCACAGGCATTAAATGATTGGCGGAAATGCACACAGACTTTCCTGGCCTGCTTCAGGACATCCTGTAAGCCGGGGTACCTGCCCAAGAACCACTGCACCACCAGGTTAAGGACGTGAGCTACACAGGGCACATGGGTCAGTTGTCCCTGTTGGAGGGCGGAGAGGAGGTTGGTGCCATTGTTGCAAACCACCATTCCTGGCTTAAGCTGGCGTGGCGTCAACCACCTCTCGGCCTGCCCCTGCAGAGCTGACAAAACATCCGCCCCAGTGTGGCTCCTGTCCCCCAAACAAACCAGCGCAAGCATGGCATGGCATCGTTTTGCCTGGGTACTTGCGTAGCCCCTGGAACGCCTACGGAGCACCGCTGGTTCTGAGGACAGAGCACTGGAAGAGGCCATGGAGGAAGAAGAAGAGGAGGGGGTGGAGGAGAGAGGTGTGTCACAACCAATAGTAGCATTTTGGAGGCGTGGTGGCGGAACAACCTCCAACACTACTGCACCTTGTCCTGCATCCTTCCCAGCTGCCAGAAGAGTGACCCAATGGGCCGTGAAAGACAGGTAACATCCCTGTTCATGCCTGCTGGACCATGAGTCAGCGGTAATATGCACCTTACCGCTGACCGCCCTGTCCAGCGAGGCAAGGACATTGCCTTCCACATGCCGGTAGAGAGCCGGAATCGCCTTCTGTGAGAAAAAGTGGTGTTTGGGGACCTGCCACTGAGGAACCGCACATTGTACAAACTCACGGAAGGGGGCCGAGTCTACCAACTGAAAAGGCAGCAGTTGAAGTGCTAGCAATTTAGCCAAGCTAGCATTCAACCACTGGGCATGTGGATGGCTGGGAGTGAACTTCTTTCGCCGGTCCAGCAGCTGGGGCAGGGACATTTGCCTGCTATAATCGGACTTGGGTGTACTGCTAGCAGAGTGCCCGGAAGCACTTGGCTGTGACACACCTAATTCTACACCTTCATTCCTCTCAGAGCAGGTTTCAGAGAGGACTGAAGGTCTAGTGGGGTTAGAGATGCCAGCTGATGAGGAGCAAGGAGAGGTCCGCTTTGTTCTTTGGTGTGGGTCTTTCAGGTACGCTTGCCAACGAGCTGCATGGCAGGTCAACATATGTCTGGTCAAGCATGTGGTGCCCAAGCGGCTGATGTTTTGGCCACGTAAGATACGCTTGAGACATATGTTGCAAATAGCAGCGGTGCGATCTGATGCACTCGTTCCAAAAAAGGCCCACACCAAAGAACTTTTAGAGTAACGCGCAGAGGCAGCACCCTGCACAGGCGGAGCTCTGCGGTGTGATTCAGTCGGTGTGCTGCCCCTAAGCTGGCCCCCGGAGGGCATCCTGCCTCGTTGGACATGTGCCTCCTCCTCCTCCTCCTCCCTCCTACCAGGCACCCATGTGGAGTCAGTACCCTCATCATCCCCTCCCTCTTCATCGCTGTAGCAAACCTGGCAATATGCTGCAGCTTGTGGAACATGACTGCCAGATTGCTGTCCTTCTTGAGCATCCCCTCTCTCTGCATTCACGCTACTGCCTTCCTCTAGCTGAGTGTCATCATCAGAGCCTACAAAACACTGGGCATCCTCCTGTAGCATGTACCCAACACTGTGCTCAAAGAGATCAGGAGACTCCTCAGGAGGACGTGGTGGGTCTAGGGAAGGAGTCACTGATGATGACATTGAGACAAGGGAAGACGATGTGTTGGCAGCTGCTTTGCTAGTACCCTGAGACTGGGTGAGAGAGGATGAGGAGGATGAAGAGGGCTTGGTCATCCACTCTACCAAGTCGTGGCATGTTGCGGTTCAACATGTCCAGCTGCCGAAAAGAAGGACAAGCATGTCCCATGGCCACGTGCTGATGACAATGCACCGCGTCCACGACCAGCACTGTTGTCTCTAGACACAGAGCCTGCTTGCCCTCTTTTATCGGCTCGCGCCTGTCTGCCTCTCCTTGCTGGCCTTCCAGACATGGTAATGGCCTGAAGGGAGTTGGATAAAACAGCAGTTGGGTAGTGTATATTGTGCTAGAGGCACACAACACCCACTAACTCCTGCAGATGCCTTTATTATAGAACACCAGAGATAAAGGGGTGTACTGTAATGGAGTCACACAATACCCACTAAGCCCAGCAGATGGCTCTATTAGAGAACAGCAATAAAGGGTAGATACAGGTGTATATTGTGCTGGAGGCACACAACACCCACTAACTCCTGCAGATGCCTTTATTATAGAACACCAGAGATAAAGGGGTATATACAGATGTATACTGTGCTGTGCTGGAGGCACACACAACTTCCAATAACTCCTGCAGATGGCAAGTGGGCTCAAATAGAGAAGAGCTATGTAGGTGGATATAGCGGTGTGTACTGGGTACAGAGCACGCAGACAGCACGCACAAGCTCCTAACACTACTGACTGCAAGCTCTATTATAAAAGATAGATCACTAGCTATATAGGTGAGGTGAATATAGCGGTGTATACTGCGGTCAGGGCAAGCAGACAACAACCACTACAGAAGAGCAAGATCGAAAATCGGCCGATAACGATTGGTGTATACTGTGTTGAAGGTACACAGAACACCCACTAACTGCTTCAGACGCCAACACACTACACAAGGCCGCCGCGTGGGCGGCCTTATATAGTGTGGAGCGTGTACTACACAGCCTGAGCTATGATTGGCCACAGGCATCCTGCCTGTGGCCAATCATGGCTCTCCTTGCTGCTGGCGCTGTGATTGGCCAAGCATGCGGGATCACAGTGCATGCTTGGCCAATCATGAACCAGCAATGCTCTGCGATGACGCAGTGCATTGTGGGCCGTGAGTGCCACACGAATTTTGCGCGATCGGCCCATAACATTCGGAATTCGCCGAACGGGCGAACAGCCGATGTTCGTGTCGAACGTATGTTCGACTCGAACACGAAGCTCATCCCTATTCATAAGCTTAAACCTCGCCCATCCTTATCTATCCCTGACCATATAGTACAACTAGATGGCACTCCCACCTATTGTCCTCGGGCCATGTCTGGGGTGTTTGGGGACTTCTATAAAAAACTCTATAACTGCCTGAGTTCAGATCCAATGACCCAATTCACACAAGAGAAGTTAGACTCATTTTTAACATCCCTGCAACTTCCAAAATTGACCCCAGATCAATGCTCCTCTCTTACCTTGCCCATTACTGCTGAAGAAATGGCGGACATTATTAAACTACTTCCTATCCATAAAGCTCTGGGCCCTGACGGACTCCAATATACTTACTGTAAAACCTTCTTCACAACTCTAGCCCCATATATGTTAAATTTATTTTATTCCTCTTTGATTAAAGAGGAAGTAAACCCTGATGGGTTTACTTCCTCTTTTTTTCCCTGCAAAGGTAAAGCATAATGGACTACTATGCATCGCATAGTAGCTCATTATGTGTCACTTACCTGACACAGGAGCCAGCGAAGTCGCCGCTGTCCCCTGTAGTCCGCCGCATCCATCTTGCTGGTGGCGTCTCGCAGCTCCGACGAATCACAGCGGCGAAGCCGCGATGACGTCACTCCCGCGCATGCGCACGGGAGTCGCGTCTCGCAGCTCCGCTGCTGCCATTCGGCGAAGCCGCGATGACGTCACTCCCGCGCATGCGCAATGGAGTCGACAAATTAGGCAAATCCATTCTTGGACTTGCCGCATTTAGTGCGCCTGCGCACCGCTGTCTACGGCGCATGCGCCGTAGACAGCGGTGCCCATTTTCGGGCAAATATCTCCTAAACCATATAGGTTTAGGAGATATTGCTTGGACCTACAGGTAAGCCTTAATCTAGGCTTACCTGTAGGTCAAAGTGGTTTGAAAGGGTTTACTTCCTCTTTAAGGGCACCATACCTCATTCTCCTTTTTTACGGGCATATATTACGATCATCCCTAAACCTGGCAAAGATCCATCCATCCCTGATAATTATCGTCCTGTAGCCCTATTAAATTCGAATTACAATTTTTTTCAAGAAAAAAATTGCAAACAGACTCTCATTAATATTGCCATCATTGATTCATAGAGATCAAGTGGGCTTTATCCCTACGAGACATGCAGGTGACAATATGTAACACACGATAGACCTTATCGACCTATTAACAAAAACTAAACGCCCTGCTTTGTCGCCTTTACTTTTCATCCTCAGCATAGAACCCCTGGCAATGGCCATATGTGACTGCTCTACTGTTATAGGTGTACAATTACGTCAAATGGAGTATAAGCTATCTCTCTTCGTAGATGATGTTCTCTTAACGCTTACGCACCCACACACATCCCTCCCCTCCCTCCATAGCATCTTATCATCTTTTAGTGCCATTTACGGTTTTAAAATCAACACTGCCAAAACTGACACCCTACCTATTAATATCATCCCCCTCTCTATTGGCTTTGCTTCAACAAAATTATACCTACCACTGGTGTTCCCGCTCACTGACATACTTAGGAATTCAGATAATGTCATCATATTCCACCTTGTACCAGGCTAATTTCCCTCCCCTTTTCACTGAAATTAATCGCTTATTGACCCATTGGATCACCCTCCCCCTTTCCCTTCTGGGATGTATTAATGTCCACAAAATGTCAATACTTCCTAAACTGCTGTATCTAATTGAGACGCTCCCAGTGTTGATCCCTCTGTCACAATTGAAAGCTCTTTACAGGAGAAGTTTGCGATTCATCTGGAACAATGCCTCCCGCCGGTGACAGTGTTGGTGGTCATGGCTCGTAAAACTGGAGGGGGGGGGTTAGGAGCTCCAGATTTTATTAAATACTATTATGCCTCGCACTTAAGAGCACTCACCTCCTGGACTGCTAGGAGGGCGTCGAGTAGGTAAGCAGAGATTGAAATGAGTGTTACCAGACCATTACACCCGCGTTATATACTCTAGCCATCTAATTACAAACAAATGCCCAAACTGAGAGGTATATGCCCCAATGCTTTTTACATTGTCAATATGGAAGAGATGTTCTGAGCACTACTCTCTATCCTCCCAATGCCCACCACTTCCCAATGTACTCTTCAGGCCAGACATCCCAGATAGTTTGGCTTACGAATGTATGTTAGCTTGGATTTTTCAGTTGCGCCATCTTGTCAATCCGGTGATGCAAAAACAACACCAATTCCCCAAGACACTTTTCTATTCCTACCTGCTGATCAGACAATTTTCCACCAGATCTCCTTCCCTATCCCTAGAGAAACCATCGGAATTTGAAACGCTATGCGCCAAGGGTCCTTACGAACCCCAATTAAATATCCACAATTTACAAAATCGTACATGAAGCCACTTTAACGCGCATGCGCACGGAAGCTGAGACGCGCGGCATTGCGCGGCATCTTCGTTATCGAGGATGCCACGCTCAGTGCGCCTGCGCACCGCTGTCTAAAGCGCATGCGCCGTAGACAGCGGTGCCCGTCTTCGGGCAAATATCTCCTAAACCATATAGGTTTGGGAGATATTTCTTGGACCTACAGGTAAGCCTTAATCTAGGCTTACCTGTAGGTCAAAGTGGTTTGTAAGGGTTTACAACCACTTTAAGGGCCCTGTGCAAGATTTTATTACTTTTAAATACTGTGCTTTTTGGGCAATAAAAATTTAGTACCCTCTAGTGTGCAACTAGTGTAGGTGCCATTATTTGGTTGGCTCATGGTAGTTGTGTGAGTCTATAATTAGGTTGGGTTACTCCAGATCAGGCAGGATGGCTCTACAGGGCAAGTCTCTGGTACATGCCCCTGGTTCTAGAGGCTTGGATAAGCTTCAGGAAGTTATTGGACAGAAGCCAGCAAGTCCTGATCTGCATACTGGAGGGAATATGGCCAATTCCCAGGCAGAAGGCACTGACAGGATGGCTGGGTCAGGCCTTAAATATGTAGGGGGGGGGGGGGGCTGAGCAGCAGGGGAGTTGGTGGAAGATGGAGTGTTGAGGTTGCTGTTGTGAGGCCTGGGAAGGGACCCCGGGGCTGCGGAGCTCTGCCTCCAGGCAGGGAGCTGAAGAAAGGAAGCAGAGGAAGCCTAATAAAGGAATCTCCATTACCTTTGGCATGGGCATGGGAAGAGCTGAACAGCAGGAGGCCTAAAATAAAAGTTTTACCCAGTGCAGCTGGGAGCAAAGGGCAGTGTGAGTACCTCAGCACACCCAGGGGCATACACGGGGAGAGACTGTCAGACGTAGCATACTTTCCAAGGACAGCATTGAGCTAAATCCCAATCCCTTGTCCTGGGGCATTCTTGGAAGCAGTTAGGTGAACTGGTAGTCATGGCAGCCAAGTGGGTGGTAGTTTCTGCAAGTGTCGGAACGGTTTTATGAAAGAGACATGATACTTCTGCATACAGTTTGGGACACTGTTCTACTTCATTAAATAGGACTGAGAGCTCCTGGTTCATAAGGAACTCTGTCACTAATGCTTAGAGACTGTGTTTATTCCAGTGGAAGTACAGTCCAGGATCTTCATTTTTCGTGTACATAGAGAAGGAAGTGTGTCCACATCTATTGTTTCTCAAGTCAAGTTGGGCATCCCATAATCTCTATTCCCCATCTAAGTTGTTTCCCCCAATAAAACAACAAAAACTAGCCCACAGACTGAATACCTGTGTCTGGATAATAGACAGAAATGCACATTGCCTGGCTGTGCAGGAATAGTGGGTGTCAAGAGCCAGCAGCTCCTGTGGGGGGTAGCGCTACAAAAAAAAAAAATATTTTGTGTATATTTAAAAGTAACATGAGAAATTATTTTCATTGAAAGTTTTTGAGTTTGGTACAATTTTTTGGATGAATAATTTTTTGAAGCATTCATAATGGGACGAATACCACTTTAGCTACATACCTACACAAAAAATTATTTGGTTTTGGCTGCCTTGGCCTTGAGTAATCTATTAATTCTAAATAACAAAGCTAGGTCAAAATTTACTAGAGACAAAGAGCAGACAGAAATTAAGATACTGCATAGTATACAACCACGTAATATTAGCCAGAAGCAGAACAGTTTTAATCAGAGATGATAGACTTAACTGGCATATGCCTAACATTTATTTTATCTATCAAATGTGCGTTAACCTAAGTAATATAATGTGAGGTAGTTTAGGTGCACACTGCAAACAAAAGGCAGTTTCAACAACTGATGGTCAGAAACAAATGAATGCTATGCCAAATCTCCAAATTTAAAAAAAGCTCTATCAACATAAGATAAAACAAAAACCCCCCTAAGGCTCGATTTACATCTATGCATGTTGCTTTTGAGCATTTCTGCCATGCTTTTTGCGGTGCTCGATGCTTCTTTGGTCACATGTTTTTACTGCGATTTGCGTTTTGCATTTTTTTTACACTGTATATGGTTACTAAGGAGGGGGCTGGGCTTCATCCTTAACAACCGATGAGTCATCAGCTGTCAGTGGGCTTCCTCGCTGACAGCTGAATGTAAAAAAATTTATCTGCCGGCTAATAAAAACATTGTGGAAAAAAACAGCGTGGGGTCCCCCCAGGTCCATACCAGGCCCTTGGGTCTAGTATGGATTCTGCGAGGATCCCCCCATTCCAAATTCTTTTTTAAAAATGGTGTGGGATCCCCCCAAAATCCATACCAGACCTTTATCCAAGCATGTAGCCCGGCAGGTCAGGAAAGGGACGGGACGAGCAAGCGACCCCCCCTGAACCATACCAGACCTCATGCCCTCAACATGGAGGTGGATGCTCTGGGGCGGGGGGGGCTCTGCACCTTGCTCCCATGTTGACGGGGACAAGGGCCTCTTCCTATCAACCCTTGCCAGTGGTTGTTGGGGTCTGTGGGCGGGGGGCTTATCGGCATCTGGAAGCCCCCTTTAACAAGGGGGCCCCAGATCCCAGCCCCCCTATGTGAATGGGTATCAGGTACATTGTACCCCTACCCATTCAAAAAAAAATAGTGTAGTATGACAAAACAAAATAGACAGTTTTTGAAAGGGCCTTTATTAAAAATGTCTTCTTTCTCCTCTGGGCTTCTCTCGCTTCTTCCTCTGGGCTTCTCCTTCTCCTGGTGTTCTTCTTCCTCCGCCGCTGCTCCCACCGATGACCCTCCTCCAATGCTGCATCCCACTGATCTGACCGTGCCGATGTCAAGCATTTCTTGGACCCACCATGCCCCGGGTGGTGACATCATGAGGGGTTGGGGCCTCCTGATTATGTGATCCGATGGCCACACCTCCATTGTTATCTAAGAAATGCTTGACATCAGATCAGTGGGACGCAGCATCAAAGGAGGGTCGTCGGCAGGAGCAGCGGCAGAGGAAGAAGAACACCGGACAAAGAAGACAGGAGAAAGAAGAAGACCAGAAAAAGAAGTGGGAGAAGAAGAAGACCCGAGGAAGAAGGAGAAGACCAAAGGGAGAAGGAGAAGACCGGAGGGAGAAGGAGTGGGAGAAGCCCAGCGGAGGAAGAAGAAGACATTTTTAATAAAGGACTTGTCAAAAACTGTCTATTGTGTTTTGTCACACTACACTACTTTTATTTTTTTTGGTGAATAGGTAGGGGTACAATGTACCCGATAGCGATTCACATGGTGGGATCTGGGGGTGATAAGCCCCCCCACCCGCAGAGCAGACCCCGACAACCACTGGCGCAAGGGTTGTTGAGAAGAGGCCCTCACTTATCCCCTCCCTTTCCTGACTTGCCAGACTGCATTTTTGAATAAGAGTTTGGTATGGATTTTGGGGGGACCCCACCCCATTTAAAAAAAAATTATAATTTCGTGTGGGGGTTCCCCCCGAATCCATACTAGACCCAAAGGCCTGGAATGGACCTGGGGGGACCCCACGCTGTTTTTTTTTTCACGATTTTCTTTTTAGTCAGCAATTATTTTTTTCTACATTTAGGGGGCTTAGCGGGCTTCCCCACTGACAGCCGATGACTCATTGAATGTTAACGATGCAGCGGCCGGCTTCCCGGCCCCCTCCTTAGCAATCAGCTATATACAGTGCAAAAATAATTTAAAAAATATATTTACATAAATGATTGCATGCGATAAAAAAAAGTCCAATTCAGAAAAATATAATGTTTATTCGGTTATACTCTGCCCCCCTCCCTACCCCAAAGCACCTTGTCCCCATGTTCACAGGGACAAGGGCCTCTTTCCCACAACCCTGGGCTGTGGTTGTGGGTGTCTGCTGGTGGGGGGGCTTATCGGAATCCCCAGATCCCGGTCCCTCCCCATGTGAATGAGTATGGGGCATATTGTACCCTTATTCATTCACCAAAAAAGTGTCAAAAAGAAATAAAAACACACACACAGTTTTTGACAATTCCTTTATGAAAAAAAGTCCCCCGAAGTAAATCCAACATCAATCACAGTGCCCGCCACACCGCGAGACCAGAAAAAGAAGAAGAAAAAAAATCTCCGGCCTCGATGAAGGCTCCTGCCCGCTTGACAGTTCTTAAATATATATTGTGATGTCATACTGAGGCTTGTCTCCTCCCTTTGTATGACCTGCTGGGCTGCATGCTTGGATAAGGGTCTGGTATAAATTTTGGGGGGACCCCACGCCATTTATTTTTTTTCTTTGGTGTGAGGTTTCTCTTAAAATCTATACCAGACCCAAAGGGTATGCATTGGGTGGGGAAGCCACTATATTTTGTTTCATAATTTTTAATTTCAATTATGTTTTCTTTAGTTCCCCGCTGACAGCTGATGAGTCAGCTGTTGTTAAGGATGCAGGGGCCAGATCCCTGGCCCACTCCTTAGCACCTAGCTCAATGTGATAAATTACCGAATGAAAATATGCGGTAGTTACTGCATTATCAAAACTTTACCACAGTACTTATTTACCAGACAATTCTTAGTGAACTTAACATTTGCACAATTGTTTCTGCATGCGTTATTTTACCACATTTTTTTCAGCATTTATTTTGTGAATTGACCCCATAGCCCAAAAATAATTGAAAACCTCCAAAATACCACCCACTTGAAGCATAAGGCCTTTTTTTAGGAGGGAAGCTTTGTAAAAAAAAAAGTTTGCCACAGATACAGACAGGACAGCTGTTTACAGTTACTGCGGACCTCAGGTAAACCACAACATAAAAAAATCTCCCAATAATGGGATCAAAATAGTAGTAAGTGGTTGATTGCTATCCAGTAATCAGAATATAGTACAGATTTTCCCAATATCTTCATCCCTTCTTTGTGTTTTTTTGCTTTCCCTATCCTTTCCCTTAAATAACTTCCAAAAAAGTGACACAGTAACTGCTTTATGCCTGCTCTATTACAATAAAGGGGCTTGCTTAAAATAAAAAAAAAAAGGCAAAACTGTACAAAACGTCTGCCATTATCATGGAACTCAATTCAACAGGATTTGTCTTGAACGCATGGTACCAGCACTCCTGAACCGCATTCTTGGTGAAGAGGAGAGGTTTGAACACATTCAGCAGAACAACATAAGTCACTAGATTAAAAAATAAGTACTGGTTTGTTGCCTCTTCTGACATACATCTGGCACTAATTTGATGTATCCAATATTTCAAATATATTGCAAATCAAATCATGCCCATATTGTTTTATTAATGTAAACAAACTTGAAATGCATTATACTGTAAATGATAACAGTTGCTGAATAATTTGTCTCCAAACAATATGAGAATTTTGAGTTTCTGTACTGGCTATTTACAGGTTTTATCAACTGCATAATTTTAATTCATGGCTGGCAATTAATCAATAATAATCAATAATAATATATATGTTCCTTAGCAAAAATGTCCTGCACATGGAAAATATTGCTGAATAATAAATACATATATTTCTAGTTGTAACTAATAAGTATGTTATGTAATCTAAGCACAAATACATATTTGTGTGTGTGTGTGTGTGTGTGTGAATGTACAGTCAGGTCCATAAATATTGGGACATCGACACAATTCTAATCTTTTTGGCTCTATACATCACCACAATGGATTTTAAATTAAATGAACAAGATGTGCTTTAACTGCAGACTTTCAGCTTTAATTTGAGGGTATTTACAAATATTTCCAAATCACGTGAACCTTGTAGGGATTATAACAGTTTGTATATGTGCCTCACACTTTTTTAAGGGACCAAAGGTAATGGGACAATTGGCTGCTCAGCTGCTCCATGGCCAGGTGTGTGTTATTCCCTCATTATCCCATTTACAAGGAGCAGATAAAAGGTATAGAGTTAATTTCAAGTGTGCTATTTGCATTTGGAATCTGTTGCTATCAACTCTCAATATGAGATCCAAAGAGCTGTCACTATCAGTGAAGCAAGCCACCATTAGGCTGAAAAAACAAAGCAAACCCATCAGAGAGATAGCAAAAGCATTAGGTGTGGCCAAATCAAGTGTTTGGAACACACAGGTGAGCTCAGCAACACCAAAAGACCTGGAAGACCATGGAAAACAACTATGGTGGATGACTGAAGAATTATTTCCCTGGTGAAGAAAACACCCTTCACAACAGTTGGCCAGATCAAGAACACTCTCCAGGAGGTAGGTGTATGTGTGTCAAAGTCAACAATCAAGAGAAGACTTTACCAGAGTGAATACAGAGGGTTCACCACAAGAGGTAAACCATTGGTGAGCCTCAAAAACAGGAAGGCGGAAGACAAAACTGAAGGGAAAATGCCCCAAGAACAAGGAAGAACTGAAGACAGTTGAAGTAGAGGCCTGGCAGAGCATCACCAGGGATGAAACCCAACGTCTGGTGATGTCTATGTGTTCTAGACTTCAGGCTGTAATTGAATGCAAAGGATTTGCAACCAAGTATTACAAATTTAAAATTTGATGGATGATTGTTAATCTGTCCCATTACTTTTGGTCCCTTATAAAGTGGGAGGCACATATACAAAGTGTTGTAGTTCCTACACCGTTCACCTGACACCTGATTTGGATGTAAATACCCTCAAATTAAAGCTGAAAGTCTGCAGTTAAAGCACATCTTGTTTGTTTCATTTCAAATCCATTGTGGTGGTCTATAGAGCCAAAAAGATTAGAGTTATGTCCCAATATTTATCGATATTTTACTAAGCAAATAAAAGGGACAGGCGTGGCACATTTCTCTCTCTCTGGACGCCATTCAGCACACATCAGGAGGTCTGTGTGTGGGCATATGGCTGGGAGCACCTGGGGCCTACAGCGGAGAGGGGATGGCCCGCCCCGGAGGGATCCTTGTAAACTGCCCTGCTGATCGAACCAGAGGATCGGTCTGCGTTTAAAGCATCTGAAGCCATCTGCTTTTACAGTCACCCGCCATCTGAAGGAGCGGTGTGGTGTGACAGCGCCAGCTTGGATCAGGACTGAGATACCAGGAAAGGAATCTTGCAAGTAGGGATGAGCCGAACACCCCCCGGTTCGGTTCGCACCAGAACTTTCGAACGGACCCCACGTTCGTTACGAACGTTAGAACCCCATTGAAGTCTATGGGACTTGAACGTTCGAAATGGAAAGTGCTAATTTTAACGGCTAATATGCAAGATACTGTCCTAAAAAGGGTTTAGAGACCTGGCTCCTGCCCCAGGGGACATGGGTCAATGCAAAAAAAAGTTTTAAAAACGGCCGTTTTTGCGGGAGCACTGATTTTAATGACGATTAAAGTGAAAAAAAAAAAAGTGAAATATTCCTTTAAATATGGTGCCTGTGGGGTGTCTGTAGTATGTCTGTGAAGTGCCACATGTTTCCCGTGTTTAGAACAGTCCCTGCACAAAATGACATTTAACGGAAATAACACCATTTAAAACTGCTTGCGGTTTTAATGTTATATCTGGTTCCTGCAATATGGTTGGAAATCATTCAGAAAAATGGCATGGGTAGCCCTCCCTGCCCATTACCAGCCTATTTGGGTCTTGTACGCATATTAAGGGGAACCCTGTACCCATATTAAAAAAAGGAAATGTGTGTGGCCCCCAGGCCCTATATACTCAGAACAGCAGTATACAGGCGGTGCAAACAAGACAGGGACTGTGTAGGTTTGTTGTGTTAAGTTGAATCTGTTTGTAATTTTCAACTGGTACATTTTTAAAGTGTAGCTCCAGTCAAAAAAACAATTTTTAAGCTTTTTGGAAAACATAGGGAAGGGTTATCACCCCTGTATAATTTGTTTTGTCGTCCATCTTTTTTCATCTCACTTGCTGCTGTCTCCTTGCGTTTGCAAGTAGGAGATGTTTGTAAGTTGGATGTTTGAAAGTAGGGGCCTGCCCTATATGCTCTGCAGAAATGGAGGAACAAGGTGTTGGTTTTGCCACAACATTGTAAGCCCTCAAAGTGACTCTTGGTGGGCGCTGGAGCGCCCTGCTGTGAACGATTATATCAAGAATTGTAATTACATGCCATTGTTGAACAGTGGTAGAAAAATTGACCTTTGGTGGTTGTGGTGCTGGTGCCACAACACTATAAGTCCTCACCGTTACTCTGGGTGGGCACAGGAAGGGGCCCTCCTGTGAAATATTATATCAAGAATTGTAATTACATGTCCCTGTTAAACAGGGGCAGAAAAATTTGGCCTTAGGCACTGCTGCTGGTGCCACCACACTGCAACCTCTTCCATATACTCTAGTTTTTTTGCTGGAATTAGCCCTGCTGCAAAGCATTGCATCAAAAATTGTACTTAAACGCCCCTGTTAAACAGGGGCAGAAAAATTGGGCCTTAGGCACTGGTGCTGGTGCCACCACACTGCAACCTCTGCCATATACTCTAGTTTTATTGCAGGAATTAGCCCTGCTGCAAAGCATTGCATCAAAAATTGTACTTAAACGCCCCTGTTAAACAGGGGCAGAAAAATTGTGCCTTAGGCACTGGTGCTGGTGCCACCACACTGCAACCTCTGCCATATACTCTAGTTTTATTGCAGGAATTAGCCCTGCTGCAAAGCATTGCATCAAAAATTGTAATTAAACGCCCCTGTTAAACAGGGGCAGAAAAATTGGGCCTTAGGCACTGGTGCTGGTGCCACCACACTGCAACCTCTGCCATATACTCTAGTTTTATTGCAGGAATTAGCCCTGCTGCAAAGCATTGCATCAAAAATTGTAATTAAAGGCCCCTGTTAAACAGGGGCAGAAAAATTGGGCTGCTGGCATCACCCAGAACCAAAAATGTTCTTCCAACATATCAGCGGAGGAGGAAGAGGATAGACAATCAACATAACAGGACAGTCACTCAGCATCAGCATAGGCAGTCTTGAAGGGATGTGGTATTTCAAAAAAAATTATTCGGTTACATCAGCTTCAGGTGCTTGGTAGCTGTGGGTGATCCAAGGCTGATTCATCTTGATGAAGGTCAGTCGATCAACTGATTCGGTGGACAGGCGCACCCTGTGATCAGTAACAAAGCCACCAGCAGCACTGAAGGTGCGTTCCGAAAGAACGCTGGATGCAGGACAGGCCAGTAGCTCAATTGCATACTGTGCAAGCTCTGGCCAGTGATCCATCCTCAAGACCCAGTAAGCCAGAGGATTTTCGGTGGGAAAGGTGTCCAAGTCTGACCTTGCCCCTAGGTATTCCTGCACCATGTAAATCAGACGCTGGCGATGGGTGCTGGAACCAATCATACCTTGGGGCTGCGGACTAAAAAATTGTCTGAAAGCATCAGTCAGACGGCCACCTTCTCCACCGCTCCTTCTGACCGATGCCTCAGCAACACGTTGTCCAGGACCAGGAGTTTGTAACCTCCCAGTCTCTGGGAACGCGTTGCACAGACCTTTCTGCAAGGCCTCCCGGAGATGTCTCATCCTCTGCTCCCTCTGCGATGGCAAGATAAGGTCGGCAACCTTACCCTTGTACCGTGGATCAAGGAGAGTGGCCAGCCAGTAATGGTCCCTCTCCTTGATCCGAAGAATACGAGGATCCTTCCGCAGGCTTTGCAGGATCAGGGAGGCCATGCAGCGTAGGTTAGCTGAGGCATTCGGTCCGGAGTCCTCTGGGTAACTAAGGACAACATGATCCGCAGCTACCTCCTCCCAGCCACGTACAAGTCCACATGTTTCTTGGGACTGTAAATCATCCCTATAAGACTGTTGCTGCTGCTGCTGCTGCTGCTGCTGCTGCTGATGCTGAGTGCCAGCCTCCACCTCCATGCTGACACAATCATCCTCCTCCTCCTCTTCCTCCTCCTCATCCTCTTCCTGTGTGATGGGTGGCACAGCAGGAATACTGTCTGGATAAAGGGGGCCTTGAGAGGCAAGGAAGTCCTCCTCTTCCTGCCTCTGTTCTGCCTCAAGTGCCCTGTCCATTATTCCACGCAGCGTATGCTCCAAGAGGTGGACAAGAGGTACAGTGTCACTGATGCATGCACTGTCACTGCTCACCATCCTTGTGGCCTCCTCAAACGGTGACAGGACAGTGCATGCATCCCTGATCATGCCCTACTGGCGTGGTGAGAAAAAAACAAGCTCCCCTGACCCTGTCCTGGTGCCGTAGTCGCACAGGTACTCATTGATGGCCCTCTGCTGCGTGTGCAGCCGCTGCAGCATGGCCAATGTTGAGTTCCATCTGGTGGGCATGTCACATATAAGGCGGTTCTTGGGCAGGTTCAACTCCTTTTGGAGCTCAGCCAGCCGAGCACAGGCATTAAATGATCGGCGGAAATGCACACAGACTTTCCTGGCCTGCTTCAGGACATCCTGTAAGCCGGGGTACCTGCCCAAGAACCGCTGCTTTTATAATACTTGATTATGTTTTGTACGCAACTTAAATGAAAAATTTAAATAAAGAATAAAAAAAAAAAAGAACCGCTGCACCACCAGGTTAAGGACGTGAGCTACACAGGGCACATGGGTCAGTTGTCCCTGTCGGAAGGCGGAGAGGAGGTTGGTGCCATTGTCGCAAATCACCATTCCTGGCTTAAGCTGGCGTGGCGTCAACCACCTCTCGGCCTGCCCCTGCAGAGCTGACAAAACATCCGCCCCAGTGTGGCTCCTGTCCCCCAAACAAACCAGCGCAAGCACGGCATGGCATCGTTTTGCCTGCGTACTTGCGTAGCCCCTGCAACGCCTACGGAGCACCGCTGGTTCTGAGGACAGAGCACTGGAAGAGGCCATGGAGGAAGAAGAAGAGGAGGGGGTGGAGGAGAGAGGTGTGTCACAACCAATAGTAGCATTTTGGAGGCGTGGTGGCGGAACAACCTCCAACACTACTGCACCTTGTCCTGCATCCTTCCCAGCAGCCAGAAGAGTGACCCAATGGGCCGTGAAAGACAGGTAACGTCCCTGTCCATGCCTGCTGGACCATGAGTCAGCGGTAATATGCACCTTACCGCTGACCACCCTGTCCAAGGAGGCAAGGACATTGCCTTCCACATGCCGGTAGAGAGCCGGAATCGCCTTCCGTGAGAAAAAGTGGCGTTTGGGGACCTGCCACTGAGGAACCGCACATTGTACAAACTCACGGAAGGGGGCCGAGTCTACCAACTGAAAAGGCAGCAGTTGAAGTGCTAGCAATTTAGCCAAGCTAGCATTCAACCGCTGGGCATGTGGATGGCTGGGAGTAAACTTCTTCCGCCGGTCCAGCAGCTGGGGCAGGGACATTTGCCTGCTATAATCGGACGTGGGTGTACCGCTAGCAGAGTTCCCGGAAGCACTTGGCTGTGACACACCTAATTCTACACCTTCATTCCTCTCAGAGCAGGTTTCAGAGAGGACTGAAGGTCTAGTGGGGTTGGAGATGCCAGCAGATGAGGAGCAAGGAGAGGTCCGCTTTGTTCTTTGGTGTGGGACTTTGAGGTACGCTTGCCAACGAGCTGCATGGCAGGTCAACATATGTCTGGTCAAGCATGTGGTGCCCAAGCGGCTGATGTTTTGGCCACGTGAGATACGCTTGAGACATATGTTGCAAATAGCAGCAGTGCGATCTGATGCACTCGTCTCAAAAAAGGCCCACACCAAAGAACTTTTAGAATAACGCGCAGAGGCAGCGCTCTGCACAGGCGGAGCTCTGCGGTGTGATTCAGTCGGTGTGCTGCCCCTAAGCTGGCCCCCGGAGGGCATCCTGCCTCGTTGGACATGTGCCTCCTCCTCCTCCTCCTCCTCCCTCCTTCCAGGCACCCACGTGGAGTCAGTGCCCTCATCATCCCCTCCCTCTTCATCGCTGTAGCAAACCTGGCAGTATGCGGCAGCTTGTGGAACATGACTGCCAGATTGCTGTCCTTCTTGAGCATCCCCTCTCTCTGCGCTCACGCTACTGCCTTCCTCTAGCTGAGTGTCATCATCAGAGCCCACCAAACACTGGGCATCCTCCTGGAGCATGTACCCAACACTGTGCTCAAAGAGTTCAGGAGACTCCTCAGGAGGACGTGGTGGGTCTAGGGAAGGAGTCACTGATGATGACATTGAGAGGAGGGAAGACGATGCGTTGGCAGCTGCTTTGCGACTACCCTGAGACTGGGTGAGAGAGGATGAGGAGGATGAAGAGGGCTTGGTCATCCACTCTACCAAGTCGTTGGCATGTTGCGGTTCAACATGTCCAGCTGCCGAAAAGAAGGACAAGCATGTCCCATGGCCACGTGCTGATGACAATGCACCGCGTCCACGACCAGCACTGTTGTCTCTAGACACAGAGCCTGTTTGCCCTCTTTTATCGGCTCGCGCCTGTCTGCCTCTCCTTGCTGGCCTTCCAGACATGGTAATGGCCTGAAGGGAGTTGGGTAAAACAGCAGTTGGGTAGTTTATATTGTGCTGGAGGCACACACAACTTCCAATAACTCCTGCAGATGGCAATTGGGCTCAAATAGAGAACAGCTATGTAGGTGGATTATAGCGGTATGTACTGGGTACAGAGCACGCAGACAGCACGCACTATCTCCTAACACTACTGACTGCAAGCTCTATTATTAAAGATATATAAATATAGTGAAGTGAATAGTGAATATAGTGGTGTATACTGCGGTCAGGGCACAGACAATAACCACTACACAACAGCAAGATAGGAAATCAGCCAAAAACGATCGGTGTGTACTGTGTTGAAGGTACACAGAACACCCACTGCTTCAGATGCTAACACACTACACGAGGCCGCCTCAATGGCGGCCTTATATAGTGTGGGGCGTGCACTACACAGCCTCAGCTATGATTGGCTCTCCTCGCTGCTGGCGCTGCGATTGGCCAAGCATGCGGGGTCACAGTGCATGCTTGGCCAATCATGAGCCAGCAATGCACTGCGCCATCGCAGTGCATTGTGGGCCGTGAGCGCCATGCGAATTTTGATGCGAACGGACCAAGTGTTCGGATTTCGCCGAACGGACGAACAGCCAATGTTCGAGTCGAACGTACGTTCGACTCGAACACGAAGCTCATCCCTACTTGCAAGCATCTGGGCCTGTTGTGGTGAGCGGGCACTTGCCCAGATCGATATAGTGCACTGTTGCTGTTTGAATTAGTTCCAGATTGTTGGTGGGATCTGTATTCCACAGAAGTGATCTCATTTATCCATAGACTGTGGAATATCAAGGTTTACCTTCCCTGTACTGCAAAATAAATGCTGAGTTGTGTCCCTCATTAAGGAAGAAGTTCAACAGGTGTCTTACATGTGCACACCCTCGGTTGCCAGTATGCCATTTCTACTATAATTTGCCCCCTATTTATTTCTTAGGCCGCGTACACACGGGCGGACTGTTCGCCCAACTTTGTCCGCTGAACAGTGTTTCAGCCGACAGTCCGCTCGTGTGTGGGCTTTCAGCGGACAGTTTCAGCGGACAGTTTGACGGACAAAGTCTTTCGGAAATTCCGAAAAACTGTCCGCTGAAACTTGGTTTGAGCGAACAGTCCGCCCGTGTGTAGGCTACTTTCGAAATGAGCAAACTGTTCCCGCTCGGAGGAAAGTCTGCTCATTTCGAGCGCGTGTGAAGGTAGGCGGGGCCCGCGACGGAGACGTCGCGAGCTCCGCCGCCTGGAATGGACTTAAAGGGGAACCCCAACGCCGGAAAAAATCGGCGTGGGGGTCCCCCCAAAGTCCACAACAGACCCTTGTCCGAGCACGCTACCCGGCCGGCCAGGAAAGGGGGGCGAGCGAGCGCGCCCCCCCTCCTGAGCCGTACCAGGCCGCGTGCCCTCAACATGGGGGGTGCCTGTACCCCTACCCATTCACCTGTAAAATAAAAGTACCCAAGAAAAAAACACAACACACGAGAAAAAATGTTTTATTGCACAGCTCCGGGGGTCTTCCGTCTTCGGGGGTCTTCTCGCCGGACTCCTCCGCTATCTTCTTGTAGCTCTTTTACTAGCGGAGGAGTCCGGCTTTCTTCCTCCCCGCCGCCGGCCTCTTCTCCCGACTTCGGGGGTCTTGTCCCCCTCTTCGGTTCTTCTGCCGGGCCACCGCGCCTTCTTGTAGCTCTTTTGCAGGCGGTGGCCCGGTCTTCTGTCGCCGCCGCCTTCCGTTCTTCTGCCGGGCCACCGTGCCTTCTTATAGCTCTTTTGCAGGCGGTGGCCCGGTCTTCTGTCGCCGCTGTCGCCGTCGCCGCCTTCCGTTCTTCTTCTTCGCGGCCCCCCCTTCCCCAAGGCACCCCCCATGTTGAGGGCACGCGGCCTGGTACGGCTCAGGAGGGGGGTAGCGCTCGCTCGCCCCCCCTTTCCTGGCCGGCCGGGTAGCGTGCTCGGACAAGGGTCTGTTGTGGACTTTGGGGGAACCCCCACGCCGATTTTTTTCGGCGTTGGGTGTCCCTTTAAGTCCATTCCAGGCGGCGGTGCCCGCGACGTCTCCTTCGCGGGCCCCGCCTACCTGTACACGCGCTCGAAATGGGCGGACTTGCCTCCGCCTTACGTGGGCGAGTCCGTTCATTTCAAAAGTTGAGCGAACTGTTTGGCAAACAGTTCGCTGAAACAGTCCGCTCGTGTGTGGGCAAGTCCGCTCATGCAAATTTTGAGCGGACTGTTGCGGCAACTGTTTGACGAACAAAGTTTCAGCGAACAGTCCGCCCGTGTGTACGCGGCCTTACCTGGATTTACAAATACTGCAGTCTAATACCTTGAGCTAGCTAAAGAGGAAGAAGACAAGAGACTTTGTTATTTGCTATAAAACAGCACAACTTCGGTTTGCAGAGTGAACAGTGTATTGCAACCTAGGGGGAGCCCTTGAGAATATGATATAGATATATGTATTATATGGCACTGTTGTATTGTACCTGATATTACGCTGCCAATTTGATATGTGTGCTCTGAGGTTTTGGGAAGGTGCCCAATATAAGTGCTTTATTATATTGGCCATTAGTCGCACTACTTGCCTGTCTGCATATACTCTCCGGGTGACCATTGAGTTCTTGGTTTCAATTACACATTGATTATTGTTAAATTTCATTCTTTATATTGAGTTACCACCGTTTTTATTGTGTTATACCCTTTTTCTTAGTAAACTGCTTAACGTCCCTGGCAGTATGATTATTTCAGATTTTAGGTGCTGAAAGCGGTACAGTTATTTTGCATGGAAATTTGGCGTTTTATATTGTTGGCCTGCAATTCTTAGGAATAACTCTCTTAAATCTGTTCAAACCAGAGTCTAGCAGACATCCCGGGTATGATAACATTTATAATATAATAAATAATGATAATAAATAATAATAAAAATTATTCAATAATGTAATCAAATCCAAAAACACTGAAATTTGCTCATTTGCAGAATTGTCGCTGTCATTAGATTTAGTGTTTGATGACGAATTTCCCACAAATCGCTATCGCTCAATTCTGCAAGTGATTCTAATTTTTTATCGCTGTTTTCTAGTTGGTCTAAAATCACTTTTGACATAAAGGGACACTTTTTGGTTGCTATGGACAATCTCCAAATTCCAGGCAGAAAAAAACAGTATTTATAATATAAAAGTGCATGCAGGGCACTGGACAGGCCACTAGGGACAAAGGGGGTGTGCATTTTTTTTATACAGTACTGTAATCTGTAAGATTACAGTACTGTATGTGTTTTGTGTATTTTTACTTTTTTGAATTTGGCGCCGATTCTGCTCCCGTGCATCGTAACGTCGCAGGGAACGGAGCTCAGTGGCACTCGGGCACTGTGTGAATCGAGCGGAGGACGGCTCGCACACACAGTGTGGAAGACATTGCTGGATCCAGGGGACAAGGTAAGTAACCTCTCCCTGTATCCAGCGATGCGATCCCAAGTCTGGCTCGGGGGTTACTGCTCATGGTACTGAAATTGTAGCCCAAGCCAGCCTCGGGATTACTGCTAGGGAGGTTAAGTGGTAAAATTACAATTGTGTGAGACTATCTATTACTACAGCTGGTGACGTGACGAGTACCAAGGTGACAGTAAATATACAGTACAGTGTGTCAATACTGTGTTTATCTTTACCATTGGGTCTTACATTAACAATACTACACAGGTGTGCCAGAGGGGTTAAGTCTGTTCTTGGGGTTGATAGGCAGAGTACAGAATTATACATACATTCATCAGCAGCTACTACGGGGGTAGTGCTACATATGTACACACAGTATGTGTGTATATATATATATATATATATATATATATATATATATATATATATACACACACACACACACACACTGAGCAAAATTATAAATCTGTCTAAATCTGTGTTAGTGAGCACTTCTCCTTTGCCAAGATAATCCATCCACCTCACAGGTGTGGCATATCAAGATTCTGATGTGCAATAATCATGTTGTCTAATCAGCATCATATTGATAGGCAACACCTGTGAGGTGGATGCAAAGGAGAAGTGCTCACTAACACAGATTTAGACAGATTTGTGACAATATTTGAGAGAAATAGGGCTTTTGTGTACATAGAAAAAGTCATAGATCTTTGTTTTCAGCTCATGATAAATAGGGACAAACACAAAAGTGTTACGTTTATAGTTTTGCTCAGTGTATATATATATATATATATATATATATATATATATACATACACACACACAAACACTCTTATAAATAAAAGTAAACAAACACTTTAAAACATGGACGGTGTCAGTAGGACAGTGGATGGTGTCAGTAGCGCAGTGGACTTTGGGGAAATCTGCACTGCACAGGGTGATTAGGATGTGCCCAGGCACACCCGGCACACCTATGTGTAACACACTTTATTGGTGTCTAGGAAAACTGCTCATTTATGCCAGCTCAACATTTATACAAAAGCAAAATAACTACATGAAGATGAAGCAAACAGAGCAGCCTGGATAGCACAGATAAATCACTTTTTAATAAATGAAATGTAGGTACAACTACATATCACCAGGCAAAATAACCCATCCCATCCAATATCAGATCACAAATACGGGTACAATTCTAGTTTATCAAGCAAGCTGGCATAAATTGTTCATAAATTATAATAATAAAGGGGACCAAGCTGGTAACCTGTGGAAAAATGTACCTACCTTTTTTTCCCATGGTCTCTACTCAGTGCCATTACCACAGTGCCATCTCTGCATCCTATTTCTACTTCAGTCTGTTTGTTTGATGAGATTGCCTTACAAATGTATTTGTGACCTACTGCTGGACAGGAGTTATGTTGCCTGGTGGTATGCTTGGATTGAGTTTTTCATCGTAAGTGCAATTTTATCTATATTCCAATTATTAAAAAGTAATTTATCTGCACTATCCAGTATACTGCTTTGTTGTTTAGCTATTATTTCTCTGCTTGGCATTGCACAATTTGGTGAACTACTATATATTAAATTTATGGCTGACATTTGCCCTTAGCAAATAAAATATGAACATAAAATATAAAAATTATGATTTAACACATAACAACAACAATAAGAAAACATTTTGATAAAATATAAAGTACTATGTAATGAACTCAGAATTATATATCTAAGCCCTTGTACATACGGTCAGACATCCTGAAGCAAAATGTCTGATCGGACTGTGTTGTCGGATAAACCGACCATGTGTGGGCTCCATCGGACTGTTTCCGTCGGAATATCCGACAGACAAAGTTTTAGAGCTGGGCTATAAAATTTTCCGACAACATGATCCGATCGGACTCATTTGTAGATAATTCTGATCGGACAAAGTGCCACGCATGCTCAGATCAAATTCCTAGACCAAAGCTATTGGCTACTAGCCTGAACGTAGTCCCGTTGTAACTAAATTACGTCCTCACGTTACGAATGATCGGATTTTCCGACAACTTTGTCCGACTGTGTGTATGCAACACCAGTTTCGGACAAAATCCGTTGGACAAAATCCGTCAGACAAAATCCAATGGATTTTGTTGTTGGAATGTCCGACCGTGTGTACAAGGGCGTACTGTATAACGGAATGTGCTCTATGATAAACAGGAAAAAGCAATAAAAGAAAATGATTACTGGTTATGAAGTGGAATGTGTGCCAGGAAAGGTGCTGTAAGTCTCCATAAAAGTAAATAAAAGTTGAATAAACCTTCCATATTTATTTACCTATCCAAAGGTGACCTTCTGCAACTGTTTAGTCAGTAATAAAAAGGAATTAATGCATGTGCTAATTGGAGTGTTATCAATAACCTTTGGCCCACCTCAACTCCCACTTCTTTTCACTGCTCCATTAAATTACCAACACATTATTATTATTATATAGGATTTATATAGCGCCAACAGTTTGCGCAGCGCTTAACAAAATAAAGGTAGACATTACAGTTACATTACAATTTGTTACAAGAGGAATCAGAGGGCATGAACACATGATACTTATTTTACAGAGTTCTGATAGAAAAGCTGCCACAACATCCATAGATGTTTCTTTGTTCTTAATGGTAAAATTGGATAAGCAGTAATCGGTTGCAAAAACTGGTAAAGACAACATATAAAATCAATATTATGGCTGTGCACGTCTTATTTTTAGTTAATTTTCAAAAAAGCTGCGCTGAGAATGATCCAAAAATTATTTGTGAAAAATAAAGTGCTAAAAAAACAATGTTATACCAACTCTAATTAAAAGAATGTGTATATTCAAAAAATAGTTCCAAAAAGAATAAAATATTAATTATATTAATTTTCCATATCACCATCTACATAAAAAAGAGTTCATTTCATATAGAAAAAAATAATAGATCCTCTTTGATTGTAGTTCCCACCGTGAAACACACCACACCGGTAAAGGGAAAAGGGTGTCCTCAAAGATGCAGAAAACAGAACTCCACCACCAATATCACTGCCGCTTACCAGCTAGACTGGTCCCATCACAGAGACCAGATATGGCCACACATAAGAAAACACTCCTTCTGCACATGGACCACCAGGAGGATACAGCTCTGTTCAGGCGTTTGGACTGATCATACGGCTACACCACTCATTGCCCGGTACATACAGAAACAAGAAGAGTCGCCATAGTGTAATAAATTCTTAGGTTTAATAAATAAATAAAAGATTGCACTTACATCCAATTAGGAAAATAGGTCGCTGTATAACAAGTAACAATATTGCCGGCCGGCTTCGTGAACGCTGCCCGTTGCTTCCGGGTTCAGCGTGGAACGCGATGACGTCAATACGCCACTCCATATTGTTACTTGTTATACAGCGACCTATTTTCCTAATTGGATGTAAGTGCAATCTTTTATTTATTTATTAAACCTAAGAATTTATTACACTATGGCGACCCTTCTTGTTTCTGTATGTACCGGGCAATGAGTGGTGTAGCCGTATGATCAGTCCAAACGCCTGAACAGAGCTGTATCCTCCTGGTGGTCCATGTGCAGAAGGAGTGTTTTCTTATGTGTGGCCATATCTGGTCTCTGTGATGGGACCAGTCTAGCTGGTAAGCGGCAGTGATATTGGTGGTGGAGTTCTGTTTTCTGCATCTTTGAGGACACCCTTTTCCCTTTACCGGTGTGGTGTGTTTCACGGTGGGAACTACAATCAAAGAGGATCTATTATTTTTTTCTATATGAAATGAACTCTTTTTTATGTAGATGGTGATATGGAAAATTAATATAATTAATATTTTATTCTTTTTGGAACTATTTTTTGAATATACACATTCTTTTAATTAGAGTTGGTATAACATTGTTTTTTTAGCACTTTATTTTTCACAAATAATTTTTGGATCATTCTCAGCGCAGCTTTTTTGAAAATTAACTAGGATTTGGTTTGTGGGTATCTCACATAATAAGTTGCTGCTTCATTCACGATATAAATTTCTTTTTTCATATATATTTTTATTTATCACTAATTTATTGAAGAATAGCGCTGTACTTTTTGGGGTTACACGTCTTATTTTTCACTGAAAAAACTGAGCATTACATTAAAGCGGTAGTAAACTCGCACATAAAAAAAAAAAAGGAAAAAAAAAAAAACCCTGCAAGGCAAAGGTATAATGAGCTAGTATGAAGCGCATACTAGCTCATTATCAAATACGTACCTCAGAACGAAGCCCCTGTATTGGTGCCCGGTCCACGCCAAGGGAGCTGACATCTTGCCCTCGGCGTGTCTTTCAGGTTCACGGCTCCAGCGCTGTGAGTGGCTGGGGCCGCAATTCTTCCCGGAAAGGTCCGGCAACGCTGCTGGACCTTCAGCTGGGGCATTCAGAGCGCATGTGCCGCTGACTTCAGCGGCTGTATGCATAGGGAATATCTCCTAAGCCGTACAGGTTTAGGAGATATTAATTTTACCTACAGGTAAGCCTTATTATAGACTTACCTGTAGGTAAAAGTGTAAAATTTGAGTATACAACCGCTTTAACCTCCAAAAGAAAAAAATACACTGTATGTACATATATACAGTATTCAGTATTTTCATACTTTTACCACCACTGCCAACTTCTCCCACCCTGCCTGTGTTCCTTCTCACAATCATCCTACTGCCTGTGCTGACCCCAACTACCTACATTTTTGCTGCAATTCTTGCTAATGCCGCGTACACACGACCAGACTTTTCAACATCAAAAGTCAGACGGAATGATTCCGGCAAACCATTCGATCGTGTGTGGGCTGCAGCGGACTTTTGATTTGCAAAAGTCTCACAGACTTTAGAAATGGAACATGTTTCAAATTTTCCAGACAGAACTGCGCCGGACCCAGTTCCTACTGAGAAATCCGCTGGTGTGTATGCTAGTCCGACGGACAAAAACCGACGCGAGGGCAGCTATTGGCTACTGGCTATGAACATCCTTATTCTAGTCCAGTCGTACGTCATCACGTTGGAATCCGTCGGACTTTGGTGTGATTGTGTGTGGCCAAGTCCGTTCATTCGGAAAGTCCGTCAGAACTCTGTCAGAACTCCGTCAGAACTCCGTCAAAAGTCTGTCGGACCTAAGTCCGGTCGTGTGTACGCGGCATTAGTCTTCACATTTTTCACTTACAGCTACATTCTTATGTTCTGCATCTTCCCCTGCCATGTTTGCATTTCTCCCCACAGCCATCTGTATTTTTCCACACCTCTGCCCCCAACTTTACCATCCTATACACTAATAAAGAAATAATAATAAACTTAAACAAAAAAAATATATGCAAAATATAATGACAAATGATAAATACAAAGTTTTGATTCATAAGCACATTTAAATACAACAAGCTTTTCAAATCACTGTGTATTCCAAACATCTAAATTTGAATGACTGTCATCAAAAAGTAAACATTTTGCAAGGGCATAAAATTATAATCACACAATCAGCTATTTATATTGTAAAACAAATATTCAAATCTTAATTTGTATTATCACAGCTCAGTACCTCAAAGAAAGAAATCTTAAAAAAGGACACTTCAAAGTTAAAGCCAACAGAAAAGTAATTCTTGGCATACATGTAGTGTCTCTCGGTCAAACAAAACTCTCTTATCATTTGGAAATGTATATGGAAATATTGCATCTTTGAGATAAAGCCTTTGATTGGTCTAAAGGTGACCAAGAAACTTGCAGTCTTACAATATAAAAAGAATCATTTCAGATAGTTGATCTCATATCTTTCCAAAGTGAGAAGAGACAAATCATGAAGTGGGTGGTGTTCACGTTTCTATGCCTTCAGCTGTCAGAGGGGCTGGTAAGGTGAGTCCCACCCATATTGTATAGAACTTTCCCTTAGCATGAACAGAGAGGGGGTTATTTACTAATGGAAAATCCACTTTGCACTGAAAGTGCACTTGGAAGTAAAGTCGCTGTAGATCCGAGTGGGACATGCAAGGAAAATAAAGAACAGCATTTTAGCTTGCACATGATTGGATGATAAAATCAGCAGAGCTTCCACTCATTTCAGATCTACTCCTCAGATTTACAGCGACTGCACTTCCAAGTGCACTTTCAGGGCAAAGTGGATTTGCCTTTCGTAAATAACCCCCAGAATGTCTTATGCTAAGCAAAGTTGGAATATTTTCCCCTATTATAATATAAATTTCATTTTTATTTTATTGTTTGAGTTTATTGGTAAAGGGTAATAATGCAGAATGACAAAAAGTGTTTCATATTTCAGCTACAGTGACTTGCACGATAATGCATGTATTGCATGTGTATGATTTCATTGTATTGGGTGCAACAAGTGGTAAGACACTCTGCAGTGGTTATTTTAAAGTTTTTTGAACTGCCCTGTCACAGTTATCGATGAAAATGATCCTGCTCTTCCACTTCCATTGTTTCTGCACTGAAAAAATAAATGAAAGTCATATTCCATGTCATTATTCTTTTATTGCTTCCATTAAGAGCTTAAATCTAAGATTTTTCAAAATTGAACAGTTAAATTAGCCAATGAGATAATTGTTTATGTATTCTGGCAGCTGCAGGAGCAGCTGTTGGTAGAATGCCATAGCCAGAAATTGAGATTAAGCATGGCTGCGGGAATCTACTAATGCTAAAATCTTAACATATAGTATCTCACAAAAGTGAGTACACCCTTCAAATTTTTGTAAAAATTTTATTATATCAGTGACAACACTGAAGGAATGACACTTTGCTACAATGTAAAGTAGTGAGTGTACAGCTTGTATAACAGTGTAAATTTGCTGTCCCCTCAAAATAACTCAACACACAGCCATTAATGTCTAAACCACCGGCAACAAAAGTGAGCACACCCCTAAGTGAAAATGTCCAAATTGGGCCCAAACTGTCAATATGTTGTGTGGCCACCATTATTTTCCAGCACTGCCCTAACCCTCTTGGGCATGGAGTTCCCCAGAGCTTCACATGTTGCCACTGGAGTCCTTTTACACTCCTCCATGATGCCATCACAGAGCTGGTGGATGTTAGAGACCTTGAGTTTCTCCACCTTCCATTTGAGGATGTCCCACAGATGCTCAATTGGGTTTAGGTCTGGAGACATGCTTGACCAGTCCATCACCTTTACCCTCAGCAAGGCAGTGGTCGTCTTGGAGGTGTGTTTGGGTTCGTTATCATGGCCACCGTGCTGCATCTCAGTTTCAGGGTCTTGGCAATCTTGTTATAACCTAGGCCAGCGATGGCGAACCTTGGCACCCCAGATGTCTTGGAACGACATTTTTTTGATGCTCAACTACACTGCAGAGTGCATAAGCATAATGGGAAATGTAGTTCCAAAACATCTGGGGTGCCAAGGTTCGCCATCACTGGCCTAGGCCATGCTTATGTCGAGCAACAATTATTTTTTTCAGATTCTCAGAGAGTTCTTTGCCATGAGGTGCCATGTTGAACTTCCAGTGACCAGTATGAGAGAATGAGAGCAATAACACCAAATTTAACACACCTGCTCCCCATTCACATCTGAGAACTTGTAACACTAACGAGTCACATGACACCAGGGAGGGAAAATGGCAAATTGGGCCCAATTTGGACATTTTCACTTAGGGGTGTACTCACTTTTTTTGCCAGCGGTTTAGACATTAATGGTTGTGTGTTGAGTTAATAAAGTGTAATTTATTCAGTGTTGTCACATGAAAAGATATAATAAAATATTTACAAAAATGTGAGGGGTGTACTCAATTTTCTGAGATACTGTATATGGCTAGCCTAAAAATATGTCAGATAAGGATTGTTGCTTGACCAGACAATCACCACACAAGTTATGCTTGGCTTTTAACCCACAGTTTACCACTTATACACTAGTTAAGCAATGTTATAGAAGTACCCTACACTATATTTTTCTCTATAGAAAAAAAGTATCACTAAAAAGGTATGTTACAGTATAAAATGTTTATTATAGGGCAAATTATTAAACTAAAGTCTAAGGTGACAGATACCACATGCATTCCCAGTCTTTACCCGCTTGCCAACTGTATGACTCATATACATCGGCAAGGCCGCTCTGCTCGTGATCCTGCACTTATGGGTCTGGGACGTCCATGCGCACTGCCAGCAACCCACTCTCGCTGTGATTATACACAACGGGAGCTGATCTGCGGGTAGGGTGGACTAAATGTCCTCCAGGACCCACCGATCATTAAACAGAGAGCCAGAATGGCAATCTACCGATGTAAACAAGGCAGTAGGGAAGACATTGATCCTGTGTAACTGCAAAGCAGGAACATGGATTAATGCCTTTGGCAAGTAAAAGCACCTCCCACACAATACGCAAGCACTGGTTAGGCGCACAGTTAACACTTTGATTGCCACTGATGTTACCCCCTGCCAGTGTCATTATTACAGTGACAGTGCATATTTTTTTAGCACTGATCATTATATCAGTGTCACTGGTCCACAAAAAGTGTCAAAATTGTCAGTTAGTGTTCAATTTGTCGGCCACAATATCACAGTCCCGCTATAAGTAGCTAATCACCACCATTCCTAGTAAAAAACAGTTTGTAGACACTATAACTTTTGTACAAACCAAATTAATATATGCTTATTGGGATTTTTTAAGCATGCGCAGCAGGATACATAGTGGCCTAAATTTATGAAGACATTTGATTTTTTACATTTTATTATTGGATATGTTTTATAGCAGAAAATAAAAAAATATATATTTTTTTTTAAATTGTGGGTTGTTCAAGTACTCAAATACCACCAAAATAAAGCTCTATTTGTGGGAAAAAGGGACATCAATTTCATTTGAGTACAGTATTGCGCGGCCGCACAATTGTCAGTTAAAGTAACGTAGTGCCGTATCGCAAAAAATGAAATCTACCAGAGGTCAAGTGGTTAAATCGGCTACTTAAAAACTAACATTTGACTGTCTGATGAGCATGTATTTTGGGCACCAATGGAAAAAGGGTAGTACAGTTTTTCCCCTAGCTATCATGCCCTATAAAGATATGCATTGGCAAGGTGACCTTGAGATCAATCAAAGTAGAAATGGTATGGGTGGGCAACCTGAGCACCACATCCATAAATAGCAAAATACAGAAAATGTAAAGTAGAAGAAGGAACTTTATCATTGCTCTAAACCTCCGGAGTATATACACAGAGCAAATTTCTCTTAAAAGATCATTATTTTATTCCATACTAGAGCTGCACAATTTTGGGAAAAATTTGAATCATGATTTTTTTGCTTAGCATAATGATCACAATTCTCGCAGGGGAACATCATTTTTCACATTATACAAAAATTTTACTGTTTAGTTTGTTTTTATTCATTAAAGTGTATTTTTACAGTGTATTTTTTTCCCCCAAAAAATTGCATTTGAAAGACCGCTGTGCAAATACAGTATGACATAAAATATTGCAACAACCACTATTTTATTCTCCAGAGTCTCTGCAAAAATAAAAAATGAACCTCCAAACCATTATTTATATCTATCTATCTATCTATCTATCCATCTATCTATCTATCTATCTATCTATCTATCTATCTATCTATCTATCTATCTATCTATATATCTATATCTATATCTATATATATATATATATATATATATATATATATATATATATATATATATATATATATATATAAATAATGGTTTGGAGGTTCTAAGTAATTTTCTAGCAAAAAATAATGATTTTAACTTGAAACCAGCAAGTGTCAGAAAAAAGTTTAGCCTTTAAGTGGTTAAACTCCCCTCATTTACAGACCAAAGTTCATTCCTTTGATCAAAACAATAAAATGTTACAATGTTTATAGTTAGCACAGCAGCTTAGGAATGTTGTGAAACTTGCCAGACTTGTCTGTTTTTTGTTTTTTTTACAGCTGTCGGCTTGATCAGATAACTCTGCATAGAATCGGGAAAATGCTTTGTTAAAGCAGAGGTCCGCCCACTACTGCAAAAATTAAAAGCCAGCAGCTGCACATACTGCAGCTGCTGACTTTTAATAATCAGACACTTACCTGTCCCGGAGTCCAGCGATGTCGGCCCCGGTGGTGATGTTTCCATCAGCTGTCGGGTGCTGCCGCCTCCATTGCGAGTAAGGGAATCCGGCAGTGTAGCCTTACAGCTTCACGTCGGGTACCCTTGTGCACATGCGCCTCTCTCCTACTGGCCTGGTGACCGTGGAAGGAGGAGGGAGGAGGAGGGAGCCCGAGGTGACGTCAAAGACAGGAGTACAATGAGCGGAAGTTCCACTTTTGGGTGGAATCCGCTTTAAGATCGCGAGCGGAAAAAGAATCGCGATCTCGATTCTTAACAATTAATCGTGCAGCTCTATTCAATACAAAAAAAAAAAATTCAGTACAATAACAATTTAAAAAAAATGA